>NC_081174.1:17115522-17805106 GCF_012432095.1 Onychostoma macrolepis
AGTTACAAAATTCGAACCTGGAAAAACATGTACACACAGATTTGAAAAATTAGTATGAAGCATTAATTCTGCCTTGTCATTCTTTTTCACTCTCATTTAGTTTTTTTCCGTCCTTTATTCTTTTCTTGTACCTGTCCATTACATTCATTTTGATCCCATTCCCCCCCCC
The DNA here is from genome assembly GCF_012432095.1 of Onychostoma macrolepis. Lineage (NCBI taxonomy): Eukaryota > Metazoa > Chordata > Actinopteri > Cypriniformes > Cyprinidae > Onychostoma > Onychostoma macrolepis. Next base: position 17,115,692 of record NC_081174.1, read on the forward strand.
CCCCATACACGTCAGTGCAAATTTGTGTTTCGGCCAAATCGAATTGTGAACTATGGCCGTCAATCTGTCCTTCTCGCACACACAGGCAGAAACATACACTAACAGTCACACACAGGGATAAAATCAGACTCTTGTCTAGTCACTGGACCACCCCAGAGAATCTGTAAGCCCGTCCAAAGTCCTACTGAGCTGCCAGACACACACGCACACACACACGCACACACACACATGCTTCTTCTGTGGGAAACCTTGGACGCTCTCATGTCCTGCTGGGTTGTGCTATAGCTTGAATCAGACAGAGGTGGGAGTTCTAGACGAAAACCTCCACCGCCTATAATATCAGGCCCGGGTCAGAGCAGGAACACACTTACTTTAAGTGTATAAGTGAACGACCACTATTACGCTCTTGACTTGGGCTGAAGCCTGCATGTGTGTGCGATTTTGGCCATAAAAACTGTCTGGAGAGAATCAGCAATGCCGGGAAGATCATGCCCTATAATTGCAAAACAAAAGTCAACTACAAAATTGGGGCGGTCTTAAACCTTTCTTAAACTTTTTTCTGCTTGCCCTGCAAAGCTAGATTTCTACTTGCTCTGCGCCCATGAATTTATCATTTCATGTTCATTTATAACTGTAAATATATCAGAAATATACAATTGCTGTAAGGTTTAATATTTAGTTCACATAGCTTAAACAGCAAATGGTCATGGGTTCGATTCCCAAAGAATACATGAACTGATGACATGTCTATAACTCACTTTGAATAAAACCGTCTGCAAAATGTATAAATGTAAATTTATTGAAACACATTTATAAGCATTCCTGTAACTCAAACAGTAGATCGTGGCCAAAACACACATTTGCCAAGGTTCGATTCCCAGGAAATGCATGAAATGATATACTAAATACAGTCACTTCTTTAATTTGTCAAATGCATAAATATAAATGTATTTAATTATTTACAAACATTCAAGCAATGGTGCCCGAGCAATGCCAAGGTCATGAGTTTGATTCTCAAGGAAAGTTTTAACTGATTTAAAAAAACTACACACTTAATGCAATATAAGTCGCTTTGGTTAAAATATAAGTCGTGTTAGATCTGCCAAATGCATAAAAGCGTACATTTTAAAAATATTATTAGCTATTAAACTTTTTTCACAAATATACATTCCATTTTAATCACTAATGTACTAAAAATAACAATAACGTTTTTACTAATAAGCAGAATTCGCAATCAAATGTCAGAGAAAACGACATGTTTATGTTTTTGAGGCATAAAAACTCTTGTACATGATTGAATAAAGAAAACAGTAAGATATATTGTAGCACTTATCCAAAACAGTGGCCCTAGGCCAGTGGGTCATCTTTATTGCTAAGCCATGATCTGCAATGTAACCTCAAATGAAATGTAAAAAAAAAAAAAAATTCATAAGTGGACAGACTCTTTCCACTTACAGGATGTCCGTCATGGGCCCCCCGTGCGCAGGCTTGCTGCTATCACAAAGGGCTCTTTCTAATCCGTACTAAACGCAGCTCATGACCAGGTGCGTGAGCTTGGCACGAGAAGAACGGTTTAAAATACCACACTGTAAACAGCAGGGTCAATCCGTCGTCACAGACAAACCACAGGGGGGGACCCGAGGATCTGATTTCTGTTCACTCGTTTGAAAAAAAAGAGAGGAAAAAAGTAAATCGAAGCCGATTGACCAAACCGTGGTCCACAATAATGGGCCGGCTATGCGTCTGTGTGCAAGTGTGTTTAAAAGTCCAAGACAGGCCATTTCCGCACACCGGCTCCTGTTTCCAGTCGGAGTGTAATTAGGCCGTCTCTTAGCACACGGTGGGAAGCCGTGACGAGGAGCAGAGTCGCAGGGAGTCGACCGCAGCTCGCTCTCATCAAGTCTAAAACAACCCAGTTTAGGGCAGGTTTAGACCGTGATTATGCAGACGGGATCGCGGCAGACCTGCAGGTGTGCGTGTTGGCAGCGGAAGGTGCCCGGGCGCTGTCAATGCACATTTTAAGAGTAATGAGCAAGGGTAACGTTGAGTATCTAGACAAAATTTCTAATGGATGGAAAGACGCCTTGCCAAACCAGGTGGAAATAAAGTGCAGTCAAGATGTCTGGTCTATCAGTCACTGACACTCTGATATTTCCAGCACGTGAAAAAACGACTGTCAGTACAAGGCCCTGTTCCTGTTTCTCGACACATGTCTGAACACACATTCATGCAGATGTACACGCAACCATCAGATTGCCACGTTCATTTAAATGAATGACAAAAACACACAGCGGCACCCTGCTCTCTTTCAGAACTGGCAAAGCTGCAGTGTCAAACCTGAAAAACAGTAGGAGCGCTTAATAATATGGTTGGCCTGCTGATCCGGAGGCCGTTATGAGTTTCGGACCAGTTGACTAAACTGTCACTTGTCCTATTGGGTCAGTGCTATATCTTACAAGGTTTTTTAATATAGTTACTAGGGATGTGCATCTCGATACATAGCCTCAAGATACGTATGAAGCAGCTAGAGATTCACTCCTATTATGATGCAGTGCGATCCGATTTCGATTTCCATCACGATGCAATGTAAAAAATTATTAAGATGCTATTCAATTCAATATGGTACAGATAGTTTCATTTAATTTATTTGGTTCAGACAGACAGCAAATCATAAATTAACTTAAGTGCCTTCTGACTTCTAACACCTCGGTCTCCATAGTGTTGTGATCATATTCACGCAGCAGCAGTGGTGATTAGAGAATGTGCTTGAGAAACAGTTTAGAGAGGAGAAATCAATCTACATATAAAATATTGGTCACGTTCTTAATAATAAAAGTATATTGCATCTACTAATAATTATATATAAATAAATTGTTTTTTTACCGATGCAAATGTGTTAGAAACAATGCGTTGCGATACAAATGCCAACTTGTATCCGATGCACACTTTTTTTAAATCGATGCAGCTAACTTTTATGCCGATGCACCGATGCGAATCAATGAATCTTATCATCCCTAATAGTTACAGAAAACTCCAAGATATAAAAATATAACTTCCAGATATTATTCAAACTTTTCTTTATAAAGAAAAGTTAACATTTAATGAAAAAATACATTTATATTCGGGAAAATATTTATGATTATATTTTACAATTTCGTATTAAACAAATTGTGAAATAAATTGAAATAAATGTCAAAAATTATGAATGTAAAATATATAATTATATTCTTAATACAATATATAATATAAAAGTTATTTAATATAATATATTACATGATATAATTTTTCTTTCATTGAACCCTGCACACCTGAAAAATCATGGGTTGTTACATAAGACAAGATATTATAAAATAAATAAATTATATTATAAAATAAATTTAAAAACTTCAATTAATTAAATACATAACAAATAAATAAATGTGACTAATTATGTTGCAAATATTTTTTTGATCATGGTTTGCAGGTTTAAGTAGTGTACAGAAGGGTTTTGTCTTTCTTAAAATATTTTTTATGAAACAAAATGTATAACATAATACAAATAATTATGTAGGGGCAAGTAAGTCTGAACTGCTGGCCCAAACAGGCAATCAGAAAACACCTTTATTGTTGAGCCCCAAGTAATGAACCATGTCAGCTTTTGGGAGCGCATGTGGGGACAGAAACAGAAAGCAAGAGAGATACAAGGTGAGGAGTGATGTTTAATTTGAGACATTAAAGGAGCATCTCATTCACTTCCCTTCTTTGTTGCCGTGACAACATGACAACACAAACACAGGTGTGTGAGGCGGATAGACGAGGAGTGAAAGAGCAAAACATCTCACAGCTCATCCAGCAGTGTGCACATGTGCGTGTGTCTGCGATAGGTGAGAGGTCCATCGACACCTTCATACAGGTGCAGCCCTTCTCACCTGGAGAGGTTTAACTTTTTAAAACGCCCGTCTTTCAACAGGAAAGAGGGAACGTGAGTGAACAAAAAGACGAGAGATGAGCGTGTAATGGAGGAGCCCTCAGATGTCGTCTGATTGACTGGCACAACCGTTTCTCTCGTCTACAACTCCACACTGTTATTAGACGTACAAACCTGAATAGGTGTCAAAGTGTAACTGCTTTCACATGCGCACACACCCCAGACGTCTCTGTGGCGGATTTGTAACAGATTATTTTTCTCTTCTCATATTTCGTAAACTCTTTCAGAGAGAGTTTGTTTATTGGCGAAAGTGGACACCGGCTGAAATTCCGAAGTGAATTCCAAACCAGATTAACTCATCATCGCCGGCCCGCCCAATGAGAGGAGGCTACCACTGAAATCGGACAGGAAATGAAGTTGGCTTTTTTCACACTATCCCATCCATCTCTAACCCTCCTCCAGCCCTGTACTCCCTCTTTCCTTGTCTTCCTTCAATTTATACATGCGATTAGACTAGTCTAGTTGGCGATGTTTGTGTCACCGACTTAAAAATCCACGCCACTAATGACATCACCGCTCTTCCTGTGCTCTGGGATTGTGGGTGGGGGCACAGAACAACACTCTTGTTGTTGAGAAGATGTAATGGCTGCACCCTTTACCAAATGTTGTGTCATGATACTCCCCCGTAAACCAATCACAATGGGTCTGGCCACACATACAACATGCTCCCTGGACTCTTGTATCACTTCCTTTAGTGTAGTCTGCAGAGCTGTTATTGTATGTCTCATAACCTAGTGAGCCATCTTGATGTCTAGATAAGTCAGATTCTGTCTGAATAAGAAATTAAATTAAACTGTTTATTCACGTGACACCATAAAACTGTCACTCCCATTACAATCACTGAAAATATCTACACTTTAAGCGCTTATAATGGGAGTGATCTAGTTGCTGTGTCACGCCACGCACTTGTAACGTAAACAGTTCTGTTGCGCCAAGATTGCCATCAAGGCACTGACAGACTGTTTGAGGGATATTCGCACTCCAGAGGTTCCATCTAGTAGTAAATATTTGTCATTTAAGCAAACTATGAAAGCTTCATGCCTAAAAAGGTCTGATGAATTTGCTTTACAGTTATACAGTTTGGTTGTGGACGAGTCTACAAATGAGTTGAAATTTGGTCATCGGATGCAACATGCACTTTTACGAACTGTTTGAACTGAAATATGTGTTGGCAATTTGTGTACACAACCACCCTATAATGATAAAGATCCACCCAGTGTTTTTTTTATTAATCTCGTTAAATCATTTCCCCTTTCTCAAATCGAGCCGATCTCAGATGCCTGTCTGGGTGACATCACACAGACAGGCCCCTCCCACAATTGTTTGATTGACAGGAGCGTTTCAGCACAGACTGGACTGGTGTCTTATCTTAGACCCGTCCTGAGTGAGCGTCACTTTAATGCTAGAACTGGTAATGAATGTGACTGCATTGAGTGTGATGATTCTGAATATAAAGCATGTGGTAGTTATTATAGTATTGATCATTTTGAAGAGTATAGAAAAACAAATGATAAGGTTGTTAATACATTTGGTCGCTGTCTCTTAGATGTGTGTTGTAATTTAAACATTCATTTTGTAAACGGAAGAACTGGGAAAGATACAGATGGAGAGTTTACATTTATGTTAGCAGCTGGATGTAGTATGATTGATTATGTTATTATATCCAGTGAACTCTTTACATATGTTAAAGATTTTGAGATTTTGTGTGTAGATATTTCTGATCACTTCGCACCATTATATACCATGAGGTTAAGTACTGTTGAATCAAGGACAGAAATGCCGAAAAATCATATTGATGCAAGAACCTGGACAAGATTTAAATGGGGAACTAATGGTGAGAGGCAGTTTTTGCAAAGATTATCTTATTTACTGAATGGAAACTTTTTAGGTGGCTTTTTTACTGCAGTGGAAGAAGATACTAATATAGCAGCTAAGATGTTGGCAGACTGTTTATGTGAAGCAGGTAGATTTCTAATTAAAAAGTCTATATTTAAAGTTAAACAACCACAGAGGTGGGATGAAGATTGTTCTTTTCAATGTTTTAATGTTTTAAATCAATTTAGAAGAACAGGTAACGTGGGGACTATGAACAATTATATTCTTGAGTATAAAAATTATGTAACAAAGAAAAAAAACTGTATAATTTAAATGTTTTAGGTAATATACTACAGTAAAACATGAAAACACAGCAGCTGAGGAAGAAAAATAAAAGTTATGGAAGGTCTAATAATATCAAACATGATAAGTGGTTAGAATATTTTATAAAGTTATTATCTGATTCAAAATTTTATATAGATGCTGACTTTGAAAACTTCACAGATTGTGTGAATAATCATGAAGTTGCATTTTAATGAAGATGAAATTTTATATAGTAGTATTACTTACAATGAGATTTTTAAAGCTATAATGTCAATGAGTAATGGAAAGGTCCCTGGACCAGATTGTATTATTATTGAGATGCTGAAAGCAGCATCACATATGTTAGGTCCTATTTATTATCTATTTATTTATTAAAATGTTTAGGTCTCTTTATATAAACCAATATTAGATACAGGGGACTTCCCAGAGATTTGGTGTGAGGCTGTGATTTGTCCGCTATACAAGAATGGTGATAAAAATAATGTAGGAAATTATAGGGGGATCTCATTGCTTAATGTGTTTGGTAAAATCTTTACAAAGGTCTTGAACTGGAGATTAGTATCTTATGTAGAAGTAAATAACATGTTTTATGAAGAACAAGCAGGGTATAGGTCAGGTTATTCTACAATAGATAATATTTTTTTATTTTACAGTCAGTGGTTCAGAAATATATTACAAAGCAAAAGGGAAGGATGTATTGTATATTCATTGATTTTTTCTAAAGCTTTTGACAGTGTTCAGCATAATCTTTTGTATTTCACTCTCATTAAGAATGGCATTGGTGGAAAAGTTGTTAGTGTATTGAGATCTATGTATTCTAAACTTAAATCATGTGTGAAAGGAACCAATGGTCTAACAGAGTATTTTGGCTGCACCATTGGTGTAAGACAGGGCTGCATGGTGAGTCCACTTTTGTTTATTCTTTTCTTAAAAAAAAATTGTAAAGGTATTCAAATTGAAAGTATCACAGAAGTACAGACCTTGTTATATGCTGATGATATGGCTAATATAGCAGATACAATTGGAGGGTTACAGAAACAGACTGAACAGCTGGAAAAATTTTGTAATCTTTATGGTATGAGACTGAATTTGAGTAAATGAAAATTATGGTTTTTAGAAGAGGGGGCTCTCTAAATAAGGATGAAAAATGGTATTTTGTTGGTGAACAGATTGAAGTGGTTAATTGTTACAAATATCTGGGTATGTGGTTTACACCAAAATTGTCATGGTGGAAAACCTGACAACTTTTAGCAAGCCAAGGCAAGAAAGCAATGCTTTCCTTGCTAAGGTTTGTTCGTAAGCATAAAATCAGCTGCAATCAATCCTTGTATTTGTTTGATCGCATAACACTTTATTATGGATCTGAGATATGGGGTTTTGAACCAGTGGAGTGTATTGAAAATGTTCAGGTATCTTTTTGTAAAAAACTCCAGTACAAGTGTGAGCAATGTAGCTGTCTTGGGTGATTTGGGTAGATTTGTATTGTCCACTTCTTATATGAAAATCTTTTTCAATTAGATGAAGTAGGTAGAAAAACATGGGTTACTTGTATTAGAATTCTGCTGTACTTTTATGGTTTTTCTAGCGCATGGGAGGCTCAAAGTGTAGGTGATATAAGAACATTTACAGCTATTCTTAACCAACGACTGAAAGAAAAAGCACGAGGTATGGTATACATCAGTTTTGGAAAATAATTAGTTAAATATATATTCACAATGCAAGTCGTCTTTGATACAAGAGAGCTACATTGCGTCTGTGTATAACATGCAACTGGTACGATCATTGTTCCTTTTTAGATGTTCAAGTCATCATCTTGCTATAGAAACAGGCAGATGGAGTAATACAATAACTACAGATTCTCTCTGCCATTGGTGTAAGTTAACATCAAATATTTCAGTGATAGAAGATGAGAAGCATTTTTTGTATGATTGAATCCCAAACTGAGTGGGCTGTCATCAGTCCGGCATTGTTTCATCGCCAGAGCAGATGTAGACAAGAATGGCTCCTAAACGATTGAGGTGTTCTGTTGTTGGATGTAATAATGAACATAGCAGTCGTCATTTACTCCCGACATCTGAGCCAGGAATGCGCCCCCGATCTACCTAAACGTGTCTATCTTCGCACGAATCATTCATGATCCAGCTTCACCTCCAGAAGAAGTGAGTGCAAGGTTTTTTTAATGAATCTTTACAAATCACCTTTCCTAATAACGTGCTAATTAGCAAGTTTCACGATGAATGCGGCTAAAGTTTACCGTCTCTCAGAGAGCGGCTCGGAAGAGAGGGGCAGGGCAAGCAGAGCTCATTTGCATTTAAAGCAGCATGCAAGAAAACAGCTTACTCTGAAAAGAGCTGTTTTTGGAGCCTGTCCTCCAACAAAAAAACAACAATACCTTCTGAAAGTAATTTTTCTAAAATACCAAAAGATATAGATTCAAACATTCAACATAAGGTTGAGTAAATTATAGAATTTAGTTTTTTGAGTGAACCTGTAACATACTGGAAGCATTTAAGAATTCTAAATGCATTTGTATGCAAGACTTACATTTTTAAACTCCCACTGTTCATTACTCTTATTTTGTTATGAAAATTAAAAAGGAGGTTGAGTTGTTAAACCTGACCAGAACTTATGCCCATTTTGATAAATGAGGTGACAGAAATTATGAGATCTAACACATAGCAGTGGCTGTTGGTTACTGCACATTTTTCAAAACCAAATGAAAATGAAACCACATAAGGCGTACTTTTACCAGAAAGAGGCCCCCAAGCGAATTAATCTCAGTATCTGCACTAGAAGAACCAATTTAAAAAAAAGAAAGAAAGAAAAAGTTTGTGGTGTGTATCTGACCTCTTCTAGGACTCTCATGATTGAACAAAATCCCATTCACAGCAAAGAGGTTATAGGCTTCCCTGAAGTTTACCACTATCCAGTATGCATAGAGTTTAGCAGCACCTGTGAAAAAAAGATATATAAAATACATTTGTGTATTTATTTATTATTAATATAACAACGTAAAAAACACAACATGTTTTTAGATGTGTGCATGCTGACCATAAGGAGATCGTGGGTAAAATGGTGTGGTCTCCTTCTGGGGAATTTCCTGTACTTTCCCATAGAGCTCGCTGGTGGAGGCCTGGTAGAAGCGGACGGTGTCAGTTAAACCGCAGGTCTTCACTGCATCCAGCAGCCGTAGGGTCCCCACCCCGTCAACGTCTGCAGTGTACTCAGCCAAGTCAAAGGAGATCTGACAAACACAAGGCATTTATGCGTAAGACTTAAATGCAAAAGTACACAAGTAAATGGCTAAATGCAATTCAGTCTTATGACATAACTCAATAACATAAGTCAAGAAGTTGCCAACATAAACATAATTTAAGGAAATATGAAAACAAGTAACTGCCTGGTAATAAAACTCAGTGCAAAATGCTCTAAACTGAGGGAAGGAATCTTCTCTTTGGTTGATATCAAGTGTCTTTGTTTTCACAGAGCTGCATGCTCTGCTGTTACTGGAAAACACAGAGCATCAAACGATCTGTCTTCTAGCTCATGTAAACTGGGTCAAACAGCTACATGTTGTATATGGATAACTGCATTCGGTGCATATAATTTGCAAGCCATCAAAAGCACAAGAACACAGTATTATCTAACAATGTTGCATTATCTCTAGTTTGATTTTGCAGTGTATTTCAAACTATTATACAAACAAAACTGACTATCAACCGAAAATCTGAACCTTAAAGGATTTTGTTAACTGATTCACTAAAAAGATTAGACTTAAAGCAACAATTTGTTCACAAATCAAGCATGGACGTCAAGATTTTCAGTGAAAAATGATTTTAATTTCAGCCTGTTCCTAATAGTTATCCTACGACTTTAGAAGATTATTTTAGCACATAGACTCTATGAAATTCTATAACACTTTCATTGTGCCTTTGTATCCTATTGAAAACTTTAAGTTAATTGTATTTATATGGAAAAAAGGTATGTAGTATTCAGTCATGTACACAGAATTAGGGCGAGTAAATAAATGTTCATTTTTGGAGGAACTATTCGTTTAACGTTGCAAATAGTTTGAGGTGCTACATCATGCGACTGAATTACTGCACAGTGTTTTTGAGTGAAAAGGTTTCTGCTCTAATTTAACGAGTTCAGACATACTAAATTCCCAAACACGAGCGAGCCGGGGAATCCCTGACTGAAACTGAGATGTTAAAGATAGGGAGAGAAAGCAAGAAACAGAAAGACAGACAGACAGGAACTGAGCAGGAGAAAGAGAGGGAGAGACAACTCATCTAACCTGTTCCTCAAATTTGACAGACGCTTCTCAGAATCGCACCAACACGTTTTTTCCATCGAGACAAACCCTCGGCAACAGGCACGATCTGAATTAGTCCCGAAATACCCTAGTGCGCATCTGTAACCACACCTCAGAGAGAAAACAAAAGCGACTGACAGCTGATTATCGTGAGACTGAAACGATATTTAAGTGTCTACGCAACACAAAAACGCAGCACTTTCAAAATAATCCTTATAATGCGGCAACGGACTGACTTTAGTTGTGTTGCTTGGCACTCATCCAATAGCTATCATTACCGTTGCTGGGATAATTAGCTTGAAGTTTTTTGGACTGTGCAAACATGCTCTTAAATGTGAGCCAAAACATTCAATCATACCAGTTCGAACTAAGAGAGACATGTTTCTGTCAGGTACAAGTAGATTTATGTCTTCAAATTGTGTGGAGAGCTTTCACGGCATCTTGCCATGCCGCAAGCAATTTTCATTTCTTGGGCATTGTTTTCTCCAAACAAACAGCCAGGACGCGGATTTCAAATGTCATGAAAATGCCAAAATAGTGCTATTAGAGGAACACCGATACCGTAATTTGCTCTTTCCAGCTGTTACTAGTAGCAGTAGCCATTGCATTGATGCAAATAAGTGTGCTGCGAACTCCAAATTGCTCCCTCTATGCATTTGCAGGCTAAGAAAAGACGTAGAAATTACAGGGATTTTGTTGTTTATGTAAGTGAGGCCGCATTTTACACATTATCCGAAGTGAGCGGGAGACTCGTAGAAAATTGTGCTGCAAAAGCAATTTCTTCGTGTTTCCACAGCAACTTGGAACTGTCAGGGGGGCAGGATTTATGTCTGAAATCGGGAAAGTCCCTGTGGCCCGGGGCGACTTGTGCACAAGCGAACACCCTCTCTCTTTCGGCTCTACCTAATAGAGCTGGCCTCCTCTGTCGATACTACTCCTACACTCCTCGCGGCTTCGGCACGTCAGGATTGGAATTCATCAGCTAATTAAATCTATGCTTGAGATGACACCAACTTCCCTCGCTCTTCTGCCTGCTCAACCAGACACGCTCACCTCATCATTCACTCCTTCCCTCAAACATAAACACACATGTAAACATGGCAACAGCCTGGATCATTATGGGCTGCGGTTGGGGTTGCCCCAGGCGCAAGTTGTCTGTAGCAATCGCAGAGCTCATACAAGCTTGAGTGTGTGAGAGCAGAGGGAGGGGAGAAACCATGACTGCGAATAATTAGGGAATCATTTAGCCTGTTACAGATGTCCTTAAACTGTCTCCATCCTTGTAAAAACAAAGTTCTATTTTTACCACATCTTATGTTTCCAGAAGACAGCGTTTCTCGATCTTTATCGTCTCATGTAGCCCCACAGCTCCATCAGTAGGGCTCAGGAACCCCCTTTATTGACTCCAATTTAGAGATCTTTTTTCTATTTAACAATTTGAATTAATCTTAATTTAAAAAAAAGAAAAGTTGTATGAATAATTCATTGAAACTAAAGATTTGTTCATTTCATTTTCTAGTTAAAAAATTTCAATAGAAAGATTTATTTTATTAATTTTAATGTATTATTAAAGGAAATTATAATTAAATGAAAATAAAGATAAATATATTTTCATAAGTGTATTTATATTTTTAAAATGTATTTACTTATTTACTAAGAAATAAAAAAAACAAATAAAATAAAAAAAAACATGCAAAACCTAAACTTTACAAAACACACAACAAAAACAAATCCTTACAAAATAAAACAGTGTTTTATTTTTTTTTTTAATTAAATAATTACATCTGGTGTGGAAGAGCTTCACCAGCCTGCAAAGTCTAGATCTGAACCCCCTTTTGAAAACCTCTGGGATGAACTGGAAGAACGGGCCAGACCCCATCACCAATCACCAGTGCATGACCTCACTAATGCTTGTGTCTTGCTTATCATTTAATTTCAAATCTCTTCCAGGAAGGTCTTCCATTAGATTTTGGAACATGACTTTTGGATTTGCACCCATTCAGAGAATGGAGCATCAGTGAGGTCAGACGCTGACGTTGGGTCTGGCTAAAAGGCTTTCAAAATTCATCCCTAAGGTGTTCAGTTCTGGGCTTTGTGCAAACACTTCTAAAGGAAGAGTATAGTGCAATCCATATAATCCGTCTACACGTTTTTCATCATGCTATTGCATTTGCTTGAGAACAGTGCAGTCACACACAAGGTTCTGTTCAGCTCTTGACAGTTGACAGTTAACCTTGTGCTGACAGCAACCAACAACTACCACATGTGAGTGGTCTCTGACTGAACCAACTCTCTGACACACACAGCACGTGTGTCATCACAGTTGACAGGTGCTGTCATTTAGGAGCACGAAAGAATGATGTGAGCCATTGTGTGAGCTTATCTGTACGTCAAGAAGCCTACAGGCTGTTGAAATACTGACAATGCACAAACTGATATGCCAAGATCTGCATCACTGAGCATCCACCTCAGTTTTGTTAAAAGCAATGAGCACAACGTGCTTCAGATTAACAAAAATATCAAATATGAGTGCTTGACCTGCTTGTTTATTTTGAGAGAAGATGATGAATGCTTCCAAGCTATAAATAGTTGTAATTATATACTCTGGTGTCTAGTAGGTCTCTCTGCCGACCAAATTCATTTCCATATAATTTTTTTGTCAAATGTTTGTGTTGTCATTATATGCCATCCGCTAACCTGTCTAAAACAATCCAGCTCACAATCTCAGACTGACTGTCACTTGTCCAATCAGCGACCCTTCTTTTTATGGATTTCTTTTTATGGATTTCTTCTTTTGTAGTATTGAACATTGCTGTTGCAAATTCTGAATTAAATATGTAATGTTATCTTGCTAACATAGACGAGCTTTAGAGGAGGATAATGGCTTGTGGCAGTCTTGAAACAACAAATTAAAATTATTACACAGCACTGTAATATACTTGATTCTGATTGGCCTGATTTATCCATAAGTCTCACAAAACTGACTGTTGTCCAAGGCAACTAATTTCCTACATATATATAAAAGTCTCTTGTATAAGAGGCACTCATAAATAATAACGTTTTTACTCAAATCTGTATTTAATGTTAATTTATTTGGCAAGCAGCTGTGTAATAAGAAATAAACTAAAATGTAAATGTAAATTTATCAGACACACATTACTAAAAATAAAATGAATAATAATTTTATATGGTGGGGCCTGTGAAAATATTGGCAAGGGTGCTCATATTGTAACTGCTGGCCTGACTAGGAAAAAAAACACTTATTGTTGAGCCCTACTTGTATATCTCAGACTTACAGAGTACATATCTAAAGGTCATGCAGACAAGTGGCACCAGCGTTGACTAAAGAGAGAGTGCAATGACTTGCACAACAAAAAAGGGATCCAGAGAGTTTCTGCTTTAAATAAGAAAGCAAAAATGTGGAGATCTTTCCACCAATTCACATTAAACAAAAGATGGAAATACAAACCTCAAGGCTTAATACAATTTCTCTGTATAACATGATAACTGGAATCTTATGTTTTTGAACTTAAGTTCTTCTCTTGCATCCTACTTTACATTCATCATAATCTTAAACATCATTAATCATTTTCAGAGTTTACTTTGGAATCACACACTGATACTAATCTGCAGCTGAATATTGCCTGATCCTAGTCTTCCAGTCGCAACATCTCTGGTAATGCTATGATTTAAACTACCATCCTTTATTTTCATTCATTCATTCCTTACTTCTGTTCAACATCTTTGCCAAGGTCGTTACCTGATATAATGGCAATAATAATAATGATAATAATAAATAACAATAAAAACTTAAAGCTAATAAAACTAAATATTAAATGCTTCTCTCGATTAATGTTAACTCCCTTAGGGCAGGGCATGAGACAGGAATGTGTCCGTTTACACCACACAAAGGATGAATTGTTCATTGCAATACCTGCTTTTATTCTGTAAACGGCTATTTTCCACCTCTCAATCAAGCGTCGAGTGCTTGTGCTAGCGAATTCACGAAGACTGGCATATTATTCAGACATACCATGTCAGTCACATTCCTTCCAAAATTTTAAAGGAGCTCGACATTGATAAGTCAAGCCATCTTAACCCATTTTCTAGGACTGAATATTCCCAAAAAAGACAAGGTGTACCATAGGACACATCTTTCTTATGTCTTTCTTTGCCTAATGTGGAGCAGTTAAGGCTTACGTAAGGTTACAGACTTTAAAGCTGCTTTATTTATTTTTTTGACAAGTTTAATGCTGTTTTAATCCCTGGATTAATGCCATGACTGCTTGATGTGCTTTATGTTGCCACTTGCCAAAGATGTCACATTTGTTGGGTCGTTTCTTTCAAAGCTGAGTGACTCACACCCAAATAAGAGCATCAACACAACTGTGTTGCCATTCACAAACTATGTCAATGTCTAAAACTGGCCAACTCATTGTACACACATACTAATTATCATTGGGGATTCATTAAACATAACAAATGAAAATAAAGAAAATAAATTATAAATGAACAAATAAATGAATATAAAAAATAAACAAACAACATAAAAGGATTAATAAATAAAGTAATTTAAAATAAATGAAGACAATGTCAATATAAACTACTTTAAAATAAAGTGTTGATTAAAGGAATATAAAGAAAGAAAGAAAGAAAGAAAAAAAGAAAGAAAGAAAGAAAGAAAGCAGGAAAGAAGGAAAGAAGGAAAGAAAGAAAGAAAGGAAAAAAAGAAAAATATAATAAGATAAATTAAAAAATAAAGTAATACATTGTAAATATCCAAATATTTATATACAAATAAAAATAATTAGTTAAAAACTGATTATATAAATGATTATAATGATTAGTCTACTGAAAAGCAAAAAAAAAAAAAAAAAAAAAGTCATATGTCTTTTCTACCACTTCCAGTGTCTGAATGAGCATTGTTATACAACGTCTACCACGCAAGCAAACATGTATAAAATGCATCTGCATTCCCACCCCTTAATGAGTGACAGAGATGGCAGTGCAGAGATTTGTATCTCTCATGATTAATCACTTGCTTCACAGGGACTGTCATTTAGAAAAATCAAAATCGTGTTTTTAACGTGATGTAACGCCACTGAATAAAGGCCTGTTTGTTGGCAGTGACGTCAGTCGTTGCAGGTGACAAGAGTGGAATGATTTACACAAGCAATTAACTGTAAGTATCTGTGTGAAAGCGAGAGCGCCTTGCGTCCTCTAGACACCTAATTAGCTAACAAGGAAACTTGGGCTCAGTGTTACACAAAGTCTCCTACACTGCAAGTGCGACCTTCTTAAAATATTCTGTCACCATTAGCAGAAAGGATTTTTGTGCTACACTTCACCAAAGTCTTTCAGCGTGTCACTCAATCCTGCATCCCCTTGCATATTTGCTGTGTCACATCAGGCTATAAACAAGACAACACTTACGTTACACATCAAACATGTTCGCAAACGAACACAAAACATGATACATACTGCAACGTTCCAGTCCAACAACTGCATATTAGCTACAGATCTGTACTAATCCAAACGCAAACACAAATCTTATGCCACTCACACCCTACTGTACATAAAACTATGAGCAAACAGATTCTGCCGGTGCTAAGAGATGTGTGCAAACACAAAAACACACTCACAAACAGACTTTCAGTTGAAGAGAAACATACTAAACACTTAGAGGTAACAGAAAGGTCAAAACAGAACAATACTAGCCCAAATACCACAGATGTTATTTTGTGTTCTCAGTTTCAGAACTACTTTAACATTAAAGAAAAAAGTCAAAATTCAATTTGGAAAGAAATTAAATTAAGCATCAAGCTCTTCTAATTAAATAGGGTCCATTAATTTACGGATTTTTTGCATATAAATTCACTTTGCAACCATCTGAGTGCGTGTGTGTGTGTTACTTGGCTCTCAATCTCAGCCTAAAAAAGTGGCACTTCAACTCAGTTTATCATGTGATCTAAGTTGATGTGGTCAAACGTGACTAATTGCAGTGTGCTATCCCACAAGGCAGCTCCATTTGTGGTTATTTGATAATAACCGCAAGGTTTAAACATCAACATGTAAAGTACACTGTGCTCTTTTTGTAGTAAAGCCATGATCGCACGCTGACATTGAACTAACATTATGGTTTACAGCTTTTCTTTTAATGTTCCCGTCATCGCCAAACGTGTTGTTGGAGACAAGGTCCTGACATGACAGTCGGAACAGTGCGCATTCACATGTAAAGAGGCGCCTTTATCTCTCCATTGTGTTTGCACTTACAGACCTCCTAAAGCTGGTATATCCCACCTGAATAATTCAGTACTTGTATTATTGTTATTACCGCATGTCTAACAGGTGCTGCCCTGCAAGTTTTCCATTTTAATATTTTTACATTTTAAATTAATTATTAGATTTAGAGATGTTATTCAGGCACATAAAGCAGAAAGTACCGTTCAAAGGTTTGGGGTCAGTAAGATTGTTTTTGACAGAAGTCCCTTATGCTCAGCAAGGCTGCATTTATTTGATTGAAAATACGGTAAAAACAGTAATACTGTGAATTATTAATACAATTTTCTATCGGAATACATTTTAAAGTGTAACTTATTCCTATGATGGCAAATCTGAATATTCAGCAACAATTATGGCTCGTTTCCACTAAGCGGTATAGTTCGGTTCGCAATTATTTCCGTTTCCACTGTCAGAAGTTGTGTATGGTACCAAAACAGCAAACCGTACCGTACCACTTTTTTGGTACCCTTCCATTGGGGTACCTAGCACAGCAAAGGGTACCAAAAGGGTGGAGCTAAACTCACTGCAGAACGTTGATTGGTTGACTAGAATCGTCACTTTTGCATGATACAAGGGGATAAAGCTTCTCCTTCACTCGTTCTGCTCTGCTGTCCGTGAGTGTTGGGCTTATTTACATCAGAGTGCGCAAACACACAAAAAAAATATAACAGTGTATTTCATTTTATATTTTCACACAGACAATAGCCGTTTCTCAATATGCGTTCTTGTCTGTTCTTGTGGACTTGTGAAAAGCCATTGCCCAAAAAATATACTAAATATACTGTTATTGTGTCATGAAATGTAGTTTTAAGAGTTTTTCAGGAGAGAATGTAATTGTTTAAAACTCAAATCTGCCGTTTATTTATAAAGATAGCGCCTATTTGAAAATGTGCTATGCCGATTTCGAAGCTCCATGCAATCACTGGACGCTCAGTGCTCATGTATCCAGCCTAGAGCAGCCTTAGCTCGGCTAGTCCTTCCGACATTTGCCGCTGGCTCTGATGTCTTTGTTGTGATTAAACATGAGATACAATTCATTTTGGGTAGGCTATATTTAACAGGCATTCGTGGTCTCATGAATCTATTATTTGTTCCTGGTCATATCGTTTTGGCTGAGCACAAAGTTATGTTTAACTTAACTTTATTTTGAACTTTACTGTAGAACAGCGCTGACCTGTAGCATACGTTTGACTGAATTGTTTGCTTTTGTCTTTATCTCCTCTTAGATAAGCCTCTTATACTTTGTAATTATACTTTTATAATGGCTATTATTGTTCATTAAAACTGACATTTAACAAAAAGAGGCAGAGTTGTGCTTATTGTCACGCTTTATCGTCGATTGCTACTTTCCGGCATACACCATGCCTACCAAGTAAGGGTACTATTGGCAGTGGAAACGCAAGCGTGATCAGGGTTACCTGTACCGAATCGTACTGTACTGAACTGTACTGTACCATACCGCCCAGTGGAAACGGCGCGCCCCCCCTTGAAGGTCAAGTTAATTTTATTTAAATTTTATTTTCTCTATAGCGCCAGACCACAAAAGAAGTCATTCAGTGTTACCTTCCCTATAGAACAGGTCCATACATTGTTCTTTTATTAAACAAACTAAATAGCCTTGTGTTATTTACCTTATTTACACAACGGCGTGTCATTTCTGTCTCTGTTACATGGTCGCTCTCTCTGTATCGCGCACAGCGGAGTTCCGCCCCGGTTCGCACACACACACAAACAGTCACTTCATGAGCATTTGACCGTTTCATTTGAGAAAAACTATCCTCATATCATATAAACAGAAATGTAAAGGTATTCACGGCAACCCGTCAAAATAAAAGTTCGGTTTCACTTGAAGACATTGGGCAGAACGTAATAGGCTACTACTACTAAAACTATTAAAACCTTATCTTTAAGGAATAATCATACAAAGTCTTCAATGTTATTATCAATATTAAATCCCCTTTATTTTTATGTCGGGAAAAACGGATTTATTTATTATTATTATTTATTGAAAATAACACTTAAACCTCCACTGAACATGTAATTATATACAAATACTGAAATATGTTTGTGCTGAATATCTATCCATCTATCTTTCAATCTCTCTATCTATCTAACTATCCATCCACCATATTTATTGAAAATAATATTTAAGCTTTCTTTAACAACACTTAATTATATACACACTGTGCATGTTTGTACTCAATACTGTGCTTTTATTAAATATAATTTTTTTTCCCTTTGCCATAAAATTCGCGTATTAATTTAAAATCTGCATACATTATTATTATAACATTGAACATAAAAAAAGATAAATGTTAAAAATGTAAAATAAAGAGGAAAAGGATAAAGGCAGGAATGGTTTGTCGAACTCTACATATTTGCATACGCACACACACAATTCCCATTTTAATTGGTCATAATTACAGAGAGTGACTGAGATCTTAGAAGAAAATCAAACGTTCAAACGTTGTTATGCAACATTAGACCTGAATACCCCATGACTTTATTTCAACTCAATCACAGTTCATTACAGTCTTTATGCTTGTCGTCCTTCTGTCATTTATCCATCTGATTTATTTGAATAACTTATAAACAAGACTATAAATGCTCACAGGCAAAGACAGAATGTGCATTGAGGGAAAAAAAGCACATCACTTTCTTCCTGAAACATTCCTTTAAGCATAAACGAATATCCTACAAAAACCACCAAGCGGTACTCTCAAACAAAATAGCACTTTGCTGACCCCTGTGTGTAAAAACTGGAAACCAAGCATGTGTGTGTATGTGTTTTTTCTGCCACTCTTTCTGCCATATCCAAACAAAGTGCGGTGAGTAAAAAATGTAAACTACAATCAGAGGGTAGCAGTGATCTACCACTTCATTACTGCGGGCACTGATTGAAACGCCTATCTTTAATGAACACTCTGGGCAAATGCACACACTTACAAGTCTAAACTGATGGTGTAATTAAATCAAGCTTGTTTATTTGTACACATAGCAATCCTGATTGCGGTTGTTATAGTATGACAGCAATCTTTAAATATGAACTACTTTCCCTTAGTCTTATATCTATGCTTAAAGTACTTTTTATTCTTTATGTTGAGGAGCCACAGCGGTACAAAATTCATTGTGACAGTGAACATCCTGCCGTTATCCGTCATCACAGCAGATGATCCTCCTGATGGGACACCCAGAACACCTCCCATTCAGTATAATGGAGGCCTGTCTTTTGGCCAATGTTTCGCTGTGAGTTTCCACCTGAATTATTTAGTTCCATATTACAGCAGCTGCTGTATTTAACAGTACGTTTTCAGCCCGCAGGTGCAGTCTGGATCTTTCCATCCTACTGACTTACAAACCAACCATTGAGGCTCATGAATCATTTTAGACAAACTGTCGCTCCAAAGAGTATTTTGAACAGTTAAGCCATTTTTAAAAATGTATGAATGTATTGCCATTATATAACAAAATATAAAACCAAGTCACATTTGTTTTAAAGAAATATAGCTCAAAAACAATGTATCCACCAAAACTGGATCAAAAAAGTGGTATTACTTGAAAAGCACTATTTGTACTAATACATAACACTTTGAAACATTTTTAATATACCTTCAGTGTCCAAAAGAAGCCACTGTAGTTCTCAAACACAAGTGGCAATTAAATTGTGTAAGAATAACTTGAGGGGCTGTTCACACAAGATGCGTATTTGTGTTTAAAAACGAGAGATGCAGAGGGGTGAAGTTTAAAAAAAACAAGTCGAAAGAAGGATTTAACAAAACGAGTGCTGTGTCATGTGTGATATACTGCAAAAGACGTGAGATGCAAGCAAAAACATGTCTGTCAAAAACGCATTCGGTGTGAATGGCCCCTTAGTATGGTTTTTGAGCTTGACAGCAGGAAATCAAAACTGACTCTACTCATTTTCTTAATAAAATGTCTCTGGTCTTATTATGGATGATTCATCAGTGCATGTTGTTCTATAAAAGTTTCCATGATCTCTCATCAGATGTATTAGCTTTTCCTGCTTCCAAAATTACTTTCATTTTTCTTACGTAACAAATGAGTGGGGTAAAATAATATTAACCAACAATATAATTACTTGTCTGTTACAATTCAGTCAAATCCCAACTTCTGTTTCATTTGGAAATACACCACGTAACGGAAGATAAATTGTTTCATGTCTTTCAAGGAATAGTTCACCCAAAAATTAAACTTCAGTCATCGTTTTCTCACTCTAATGTTGTACTAAAGCCGCATGACTTTACGGAAGATGGTGAGTAAAAACAAATCTTTTAATTCCCGGTCAGTGTGATTATTCCAAAGAACTTGTTTTATGGAGCATACAGTTGTTTTCTTTGTGTGGTTGAAACATAATAAGCTACAGCAAAAACACGACACTGTTGTTTCTCTCCGATACCCAATTGAACAGATTTAAAACTCATGAGTAGCTGAAGGAAACGATATCAACAGAAATGTCTCATTCGTATCCCTCCGAATTATCTCGTTCCTATTCTGCTTTTGATCTTCTTATTCCGTCATCTTCCTCTCTCCCTTCCTCTCCCTCACTTTAACTGCCGTTTGTGCTTGTTTCCCATAAATTACCCTGTGGAGCACCCACACAGAAGTTCACACACACCATGATGGCCAACTCTCTGACTAACATCCCCCTGACCTCATCCCAGATGACTAGACATTAGGGGTGTGGGTAAAGGAACAGAGAGTGAAAGAAAGTCTTCTGTATTTGGTTAAGAGTTTTTCTTTCCAAAGTATTACTTGGATGGGGTCATTTGTTCACCTCACAGACACCGAGAAAGAAACCAAAGTCATTATGAAACAGTTTGTGTCTGTCCAGGAGGAGGGTTTGAGAGTCGACAGACAAAGAGCATCTGTGTGATTGAGAAATATAGAGAAAGGAAGCTAGAAGTTGGGAGAATGAGAAAGTTTTACCTTGACGTGACTCTGTGCTCCAAGGTTGTATATTTCAGTGGGTTTGACTTCATTGATAATCTTTACCAAGCACGTGCTGTCAGTCAAGTCTCCATAGTGCAACTTCATGTCTATAAGGCACAGAATAAAAAACTGAACATCATTTCCCCTTAAATGTGACAGAGCAATCTGAAAAGTTAAGTCAAAAAATGTTTTCCTCCACATCGACTCAAGTTTAATGATTAAGCGAAAACAACCAAACCCAAAACAAAGTCTATTCTCTACAAAGTCTATTTCTAGATTTTTGTGCAAGACTTTGAATTTAATTTTGCTTTAAAAACCAGACACAGACTGAAAGACCTATTTGAATGGCAAATGTTTTATACAGTGTCTTTATTACAATTTCAATGAAATCCAGGATAAAATTCCTGGTCAAATTAAATTTGGTCATTTTAAATGGATTGATGATATGGATGAACTGGGCCCAAATCGACACTTTTATAATTAGAATTTTTATATTTTGGCGCAAAGGAAACTGGTTCTCTAAACTAACCAACTAACTTTCTGTACGAAGTAGAGCAGTCACCTCCAAACCAGTGAAACGTTTGGTATCTTTCAGCTGTATGTACTGCATA
Source organism: Onychostoma macrolepis (assembly GCF_012432095.1). NCBI lineage: Eukaryota > Metazoa > Chordata > Actinopteri > Cypriniformes > Cyprinidae > Onychostoma > Onychostoma macrolepis. The sequence goes on from NC_081174.1 coordinate 17,137,956, forward strand.
GGGCACTATAACTGTATGGCAATTTTTTGTGAACATCATAATTTTGGGGAGTGAATTCTGTCGTTAGAACACTTTTGTCACTCCCATAAATAGGCAAACTCTTGTTTGTACAAAACAGGATTAAGCACTTAAAAGAAGAGTGACAACCATATTTAACTGCATTGTGTATATGTCATTCCCTATATGGATAAAAATAGAAAACTTCTTTGTCTTCCCTGTGATTAACTGCAGTCCAAATGCATGAGTTTTATCACAGAAGAGGCATACCAATGATTTTCTCAGACTTCACCCAATATAAATAATTACAGTCCAAATATTGCTTAGTAATATTTAGATTGCAACAATAAAGGAAAATACCTTAAAATAAAAAAATAAAATAAAATAAAAATATAAAACAAATACTGAATTAACAACTTATAACACCCAGTAGATCCAATGCCTAGTGATATTTTACACAGGTTAGAAACCATTTATGCATTTACAAACATAAGAAAACATGCATATCACAACCAGGTGTGTGGATGTGAAACTCACTTCCTTCGGTGTGTGTTTGAGGGTTATGATAAAGGTGCTCAATCCTGCCCGTGTTAAAAGAACTGGACCTGCGGAGGACACCGTGAACCTGCCCAAAACAAAAAAAAGTTCCAGTCTTTTAAGTACACAGGATTTTAATCTGAATTTATGTACACTACTGTTCAAAGGTTTGGATCACAAAGATTTTTTATTAAGTAACTAATATTTTTATTTAGCAAGGATACATTAAATTGATCAAACGTAACAGCAAGTTACAAAACATTTCTTTTTAAAATAAAAGCTGTTCTTTTAAACTATTGATCAAAGAATCCTGAAGAAATTACCTAAAATGTTACTTTAAATTGTAATAATATTTCACAATATTACTGTATTTTTGATCAAATAAATGCAGCCTGGCTAAGAATAAGAGACTTAAATGAGATGCAACCCATTTAAATTAAAATCTTATGAAAATACGACTTTCATATTTGATTATTAACAGACAGTGAGATATTTGCATCAGATCAATGTGGGAATGATTTCTGACGGGTTTGTAGCATGTCTTTAAGGGTTACATTGGCTTACCCACCTTATAACCTTTAGCCAGCAGAAACTCAGCCAGGTAGGACCCATCCTGAAACCACATAGAGGGAGAATTATTTTGGGTTTTGAGAAACACACACACACACACACACACATTTACGGCAAGCATTACCCAAGAGAGTATTCAACACAATGACCATTTCTTTCAGAATTTCATGAGCCAGACCGCAGTGAATACACGCCTACATTATACAAATATGCGTTTTTGCACACGTGCTTGTGTCAAAACTCACCCTTGTGTCTTTCCAAAGCTGTATGAATATATTTCTTTAATGCAACACAACTATTTTTGCCCCAATGGATCCAATTATATGGACAAAAAAGACTTAACAGAAAAGAGAGAAAGTCAAACAGGTTTGGAACGAAATGAGGCGGGGTATATGATGACAGAATTGTCATTTTTGGGCGAGCTATCCCTTTAACAGCAGAGAACTAAAACTCCCCTCACTAAAAAGAGCTCCATACATAGTCTGCAAAGAATGCAAAGAAAACAGTCGACAACACAGCTAACAAATAAGTAAGGAGTGCCTACGGGCTACAATACACTCACCGTATAAGCTAGTTTAATGTTTACTGAATCATCCGAGTGCATCACACACACACAGACAAAAGAGTATTAATCGAGCAAACAAGGCCATCGTGTCAGTCAGTGAAAGCCTGACAGCTCAGTTTAAGCCTCTGAATCCACCTGACTGTCAAAAAGTGACACGGCCGTACCCTAAAGACACGTTTTAACCTAAGACATAAAGAACTTTCGAGTCTCTTTCATTCTTATTCTCGTCTCCTTCTCGTTCTCCCTTTTTCCCCTCTCATACTTCCCGACCGCACATTCTAGAACTTTGGAACATTCCACCCTGGTCATGGCATTCCACCCCCTACTTCCTGCTGGGGTGATATAGGCACAGTCCCAAAGACCTTTGGGAAAAAATGAGAAGCTCCAGCAGCCGTGTGTGTGCCTGTATATAAGTATATATATATATGTCCGCAGAGGAAAAGATGTGCTTAAAGATACATTTCCGTTTCCTTTTCACACCGTTCGCTGGCCATTTACATGAAACCCGTTCAATGTCTGACCACCTGAGGCTCTCTGTGTGCGTGTATATATATGTGTGTGACACAACCAATGCCAACTGCAGAGCGGACTCATAACCCTGATAAAAAGCAGCTTATCGTCACACTGAGACTGTTGGGAAACGTTGCCTGCTTCCCGCAGATTACGTTCATAGACAGGAAACCTAGACGGACACGACATTCCAACCAGTCTGTGCATACGCACACACTGGCCTACCTTAAGCCACCAATCACTTTCTGTCTGAATTATAAAATCTTTCAAATAAATCACTTTTTAATTCAAAATCATCTCTTATTTCGAGTCAAACCACATGCGCGAAACATCTCAGAAATGCTGACTAATTTGGAAAAACTTTCCATTGCAATTACAATCACCCTTGTGCACCACATAAAGATAAATCTATAGGCCTTTAGACCTCTGCACGAGACAGAGACTGATTGCTAATGGCAAACTGTGGATGCATTTATGCTGAGAAAACCAGAATGGTAAAGGAAAGAATGAAAGCTAATCAAATAAGCCCACTTAACTTGCCCAACAAAAACAGTCCGTGTGTCTGTCTCTCTCTGTCTGTGACGTATTATCTCTGTTTGTGTACGTACTGCGTGTCGATTTATCTGTGTGAAAATAGGTCCCTTACATTTGCTCTTGACCGCAGTAAAGCAGTCTTTCTCTGTTTACCACCTCAAAGCACAAATCCAAACAAACGGCTATGTGTTCCTTAATGAACCACAAGTGGGCGCAACAAATTTAACATAGCTAACTGCACACATCAACAAAAATACACACAAGTAATGCGTTTTACTATTCATTTTGGTTATGGCAACTGCCTTTGAAATACATGGTTGTGTCAAGTAAGTTTTATGGTGACAGACCTACACAAAATTATAATCTAAAATTTTTAAACTGCTTCCATAATAACTGAAGAAGCACTGGATACATCAGACAGTGTTTGTTTGTTAGGTCATTTCTTTTCATCTGTCTGAAATAAAAGGATTACATGCCTGATATTTTTTGCCATTGACTTTGGTAAACATATGATAAATGTATAAAACTCCAACAATAACTTGGAAAGCTTTATAATCTACTATTTTTTAAACTGTGTTCAGAAAACCTAAATACTAACAATATCAACCAATATGATTTTGTTCAATGCGTCGCACAGGAAGCGTCTGCCAAGAACGTGCTTGCAAATACCGTCTGGACGATTTTTGTCATTCGACCGCCCTCTGCTGTTCATCAAGCAAACTGCATCCTGACTTTTTAACTACCCTTGCGCATTGCCCACATTAAAGTTTATATCATGAGACGAAACAGGAACTTCCTCCTTCAGTCTGCGAATGGTAAACACCACGTAGCTTACTGCAAACATTCAAGTTACCCAAGAATCCTCTCACCACATACACCCAAGAAAGCTTTATACGTTACAGCTGGTCTTTCCAGATAATCAAAAGAATCAAAAGAATTATTTAATGTTGCACGTGGCATCTAATGTTAACACATTAAACCATGTCAGCATTTACGTTCTGATGCACTTCAAAGCATGTGAATTAAATGAATGTTTTTTTAAGAAAAAAATACTGACTTTACATTGACCTCACTGAAAAAATATATCTGGATAAAGTGTAACAAAATCCTCATTAAAAAAAAAAAATGAGCCACACATTCATGTATATATAATGTGAATCATCTCATGCACTCTAACACACACGGAAAGGGATCCAAATTAATACAAAATTAAAAAGGTCTGTTTCATTCACCTGCCCACATCACAACAACTGACAATTAAAGGCAAGGCACTTTCAAGCTTCCATGGTATCAAGGCATTATACAGTGGAAGAGGTTATGTACACACTATCTGAAACATATATACACAAGCTGACATTCCCTCAAGCTGTATCCGGACCAGAATATAATTGTAAGAATAATGTTTGTAATGTATATACAGTGGTGAAATTATTAGAACACTAGTATTTTCACCAGCTAAAAAATGGTTTTAAGTCAGTTATTTGTATATTTTGCTGTAGTGTGTCAGTAGGAGATATCGGTTTACATTTCTAAACACTCATTTTGTCATTAATCTTTTTTTTGCACAAGGAGTCTGACAACAGCCAGTGCTCCACACAGAGATCTGATCTGATCATCCTCCAGTCTGTCTGGACTCGAGTCACATGAAGAAACAGAACAAACTGAGACAGACTAAATCTAGAAGAACTGTGGCCCAAGATGCTTCAAGAAACCTACCTGCAAAGCTCCCTGAAAAACTATGCACCAGTGCACCTAGGGCAAAAGCTGCTTTAAACGCAATGGTGGTCACACCAAATGTTGATTTAATTTAGTTAATAGAAGTTAATTGATAAAGAAAATATATTTATGACAGAATCCTCATTTTACAGAATTTTACTGTAGCTTCTTGAAGCATCTTGGAGACGTTGCCACAGTTCTTCTGGATTTAGTCTGTCTTAGTTTGTTCTGTTTCTTCATGTGACTCCAGACAGACTGGAGGATGATCAGATCAGATCTCTGTGTGGAGCGCTGGCTGTTGTCAGACTCCTTGTGCAAACAAAGATCTCACTGGATTATTACAATTAATGAAGAAATTAATGTTTGAAAAAGTAAACTGATATTTCCTACTGACACACTACAGCAAAATATACAAATAACTGACTTAAAACCATTTTTTAGCTGGTGAAAATACTAGTGTTGAATACAGACTTTAAATAGTTCATATTTTTAAGTAATAATGCACTGTTAGAAAATAATGGCCAAATGTTTAGCAACAAATAATCAATAAACTGAACTCTGTTTGCCTCATTAAATATTTAAGTTCTTTGGCACAGAAACATTTATGTGATGCATTTCTTTTAGTTTGAAAGAATATATAAATGTCAAATTGTGGTGTAAAACGCTTTAAACGGAGTGGAGAACATACCGTTTTTAACCATTTAAATCTTACTATTACGGTCCAGAAAGTCTGGCCAGGACAAAATGGATGGCACATTCAGCTATATACATGATGCACAAAGCAAGACAAGCCCGTTACTTAAAAGTAAATGTGCAAAGCGAAACCTAGAAACCGGAGTATCAAGTATCATGGTCTGAATGCCTAAATACACCCATGTTTGTAACTTATTCAAGCACTCTAAACTTACAAAAGACTCGAAATTAAATGTCCTTTTGTCCGATTCCTATTCTGAGCAGTTTGAACTTTCTTTAACAAGCAAACTGGAAAACTACATTACGCTTCCTGCTTATATCCTCAACGAACTTTTGAGGATGTGTCACATGTTTCTCCTGTTACATAGTTCACTGTGATTCACAATGAAAAGGCCCCAGGTGGAGCTAGATAAACAACAGCCAACAATTAAAGGACTCACATGAGACTCCCTTTTCGTCCACAATAGCTGTAAATGTTGCTTAACATATCAAATTATCACATACATATTGCCATTCCAGATATATAAAAGTATACGGTGTTGTATACTTTAATATAAAATTGTCACCAGGCCTGTAGTGCTTTACAGACACAACAGGGCACATTTGGACAAAACCATAGCACTATGCTATGCACTCTAAGCTTAGCTGTCAGTTACTTATAAATCCGGAAATGACCACTTGAGATTAAAAAAAATATCTTAGAATCTTTTATTTTTTAAATTGTATTTTTACAGAGACAACTAATTGTGGTATTTTAGCAAAAACTACTGTTGTCATGGTTACCAAAAACCGCAAAGGTGTCAAGGATAAAACTGGATGAAATTGTCTCAAAAGTCTGTTATCATTTCCTCACTCTCTTGTAAGGGACTGACAGCCTCGGTCACTTATTCACGGCATCTCTTTTTCTTTAATAAGAATGAATGGTGACTGAGAGGCTGTCATTCTGCTTGGCATCACCCTTTGTTTCCCACAGAACAAGGAAGGTCATACAAATTTGAAACAGAATAAAGGCGAGAAAACATGACAAACTTTTGATTTCTAGCCGAACTCTCCGTAACTTATATACCATCGCGTGGCGTATGTTGAGATGATTCTTCACGGTAACGTTACCTGACCGGTTATGCCTGTAACGATGGCCACTTTCCTCTTCGTCTTGCCGTCTCCGTTCACATCGCCACTAGCTGCCGCCGCTGCTGCACATTGAGCCATTTTCTGGAGCTGGTTTCGGTTCGGAGTGTGTCTGTGAGGTTTGGATCCACTGTGCGCGACTGTTTGTCATGAACGGATGCAAACATATCCGAAACTCCAGCTGCTCGAGCGACACATCAGGAACCTGCACTCAGCAGCCAATCACAGAGCAGAGCGACAGTGACGTGCCCACCACCAAACAAAGAGGAGAGAAAACCTGATGTCTTGGGTGTAAATGTGTCACAGCGCCCACTAAAGGAATCGAGATTCAGGAGGAATTAAACAACCCACTTTTTAACTTCTCAATTTGTTATTGCATATCTAATAATAATTGTTAGCATTAAATAATATAACTACATTATATAATAAATCCTAGGACTAAATCACTGCTGAAAAAACGGCTTCAACTAGTCTAGGCTGTTTTTCTGGTCTTTGCTGGTATCTCAGTCTGGTCAAGCTGGTCTGTTCGCTGGTTTTAGTTGCTAAAGGGTTTTTTAGGGTCACATCATTTATACAGGATTAATTGTGCCACAGCCGTAGATAAAAAAAAATAAAAATAAAATACTTAAATGCCGTTGCTCCGAGAAGAGATAAAAGGAATTAACAAGACAATCAAATATTTGCTCAAAATATACTTTAATTTAAATAATATTTAAAATTCTAAAGCACGTACACAACATAAAGCACATACAAGTACAACAATATATCTTTTAAATAATGTACAAGTACTAATATATGAAAGTACTGTATTTTCCCAGTAGTTTATGAGCTATTATATTTCAGCTTTCCTTAATCCAGTCATGGCATACATGGAAACTGAAATCAAAACATAAAAATAAATAAATCTTTTATTAATGCTTAGACATCCTGAAGTGATAGTCCTGGTTTTTCAGCTTTCACTTAGAATCCTAGTGTCTAAAAACACTACTTTGTTAGCCATCAGCTGACGTACAATATATTTCACTCCATTTAATATTTTGTGAAAGCATTTCAAGTAAACATCAGAAAAGGTGATCAAAGCAAAACAGTGTCTTTATATATAGAACCACACAAAAACACACAATACAATTGTAGGTAGTGTTCTGTTTTTTTCTTTTTCTTTTCGTTCGCCTTCATGGAAGGTTAGACGTCTACTAAGAGAGGGAGTGAGCAAGACCAAAAACAGCCGGTTTTGAAGCTAGTGCCCCAGTCTCATATTTCCAACTTTAAAAAAAAAAAGAAAATTGAAAACAAAAATACAATGAAGTGAGAGATCAGTAGCATTACCTAAGCATTCTGCACAACACATTTGCCCTATACAGTATATGGGGAAACCCTCTAAATGACATTATTGAATAAAATGTTGTAAGTGAGAGCTGTATTTGGGTCATTTGTATCAGATAACAGTAGCTACATGCACACATACGAACAAACTCTTTTAGACTACCTGAAAATTAGCAGAAATGACATAACATTCAAAAATGATAGATAATTTTAATAACACCTTAAGGGTGCTAGACTTTCAAGTGTAAAATACAGTACCTTTTCCTGTGTGAATTCTAATGCCTTCACAAACATTACGTGAATGAAATGTTACCATAAACCAGTGATGTACAGCATATTACCATAAGACTCGATATATTTGTGCGTATAGAGTATGAATGATGATTTCTGTTGCACTCTTAGTCATTCACATACTTCCTCCAGTCCTGGCCTATTATAAAGTGCACATACAAGACCAACTCACTGCAGTATTAACTGTACGTAGTAATTTTTCATAAGACGACAGCCACCAGACAGTTAAAACCCTCTTAAACCAGGACTGGAGAACAGGGCAATGTTGTCATAGAGCCATTAATGGTTAACATTTTACAAAATGGTGAAATATTCTTGTACCACAAGTGAAGAGCTGTACTTTTAATGTGTTGTATGCTGTTTTAAATTAAGGTTGAGGTAAGTTGGTAATAGACATTGTACAGTTCAGTATTTGATTGTAATATCAAACAGATGTTGTGTTGTTGTTCAGGTATAACAGTATTGGTCCAGTGTGTCACCAAGGCATCAGGAGAGCCAACGATCACTTCTGCAGAAAACATTATATTAAGGATATGACAACAGAATGTTTATTACCTTTTTAACATTTAAAGGGAAAGTCCACCAAAAAAAAAAAAAAATTCCTTATGACTTCCTTTTTGTCTGCAGAACACAAAAGAAGATATTTTAAAGAATGTTGGAATACAAAAAAATAGTACTGGGTGGGACAGGAAACTGTTATCAACAGTCTTCAAAATTTCTTCTTTTGTGTTCTGAAGTAGAAAGGCATACAAGATCGGAGTGTGAGTAAACGATGACAGAATTTTAATTTTTGGGTGAACTATCCATACATATTTCAAGTTATGCATCTTACCTGTTTATCCCTCTGGAGGAGGGGCATGAGAAGAGTGACACTTGTTTTTCTGTGAGAGAAACAGGTTCATTAATTATCATTTGCATTTTAATATATATAATTTTAATTTGCATTATTTCACTACTGCACTCATTAAGCCATGAACTCAAAGCTGTTATTAACTTTATGGTGTAAACGGTAGTGAAGCGCTCGGTCTGAAAGCCATGGGTGTTTCAGGGATTGGGATGCACTCATTCTCCAACTGCACAAAAAAAAAAAAAAAGGAGACTTGCATTAAACACAAACACCCAGGTAACTTTTCAGAATTACAAATAGAGGATTTGTCAGACTTCTGAGGACACACAAACCTTTTGCTCTTCACAAGCAGGCGTGAGATGAAGTCTTTGGCCTCCTCAGAGATGTCGGCAAACTCTGCTTCTTCAAAACCCCACTGACATGCCAGGATGTTATTTAGTGTCTCATTATCATCCTCACCCAGGAACGGAGACAAGCCACTGAGCCTACACACGCAAACACAAGTACGTTTTACAAATCTCTCTCCTTTTGGTATTATATGATTGTTCATTGATGTCTATGGACTCACAGCATGTAAGTGATGACACCTAAACTCCACATATCAGTTGGGAATGAGACAAATTCATAGTTGATGACTTCAGGAGCCAGGAACTCAGGTGTGCCAAAGTTCACCCTCAACTTTTCCCTGGGTTTATATCTGAAAGGAAGATGAAGAACAAATTGGCGTGATAAAAGCAGTAGATCCATGACACAGTGTAAACACGCAGACAGAGAAACAAGTACTAACCTTCTTGCAAGTCCAAAGTCAATTATCTTCACCTTGTTTGTTTCTCGACTGACACAGAGAATGTTTTCAGGCTGTTGACAGAGTAAACACAGGCATTTCAAACTTTTTGTTCTTTTTTATGCAGCTGTTAAAATGCATTTTATTAACAAGAATGTGTTTGGTACCTTTAGGTCAAGGTGTAATATGTACATCTTGTGCATATACTGAAGCCCTTCACTGATCTGTCTGATGAACAGCACTGTGTCCAACTCGGTCAGCTTGTAGTTCTCATCTATGATCCGGTCAAACAGCTCTCCACCATCAACACTAGGGGGTACACACGGTACACAAAAATACACAAAGCATGAATGAGATTCAGTTAGTGAGAGAGGATGTCTGTGTGTGAAACTTCGATGTGTTTGCGGATGTAACTCACTACTCCATCACTAGAATGATTTCATGTCGAGATTCAAAGGCGGTGTAGAGCTGGATCAGATTGGCATGATTCAACTGGTTCATCACTTCAATCTCACACTTTACTACCTCCTGACAACACAGATTTGTATGAAAATCACAATACATTTATAATGGTCTTAAAGCAGTGGTTCGAGGACCAGTGTTGATATTAACTAAAAAATGAACTAAACTAAATTAAAACTATGAGAAAATGTTAATAAAAGTAAAGCTGAAATAAAATACAATATAGATGTAAAATAAAAAAAAAAAATAGAAAATAAGGAAATAACTAAAACTGAAATATTTAAAAAAAAAATGACTAAACGACTAAAACGTAAACTAAAATTAAAACTGAAAATACAAAAATAAAAAATAATTCAAAATATTAATCAATACTATAATAGTATATATCACTGTTGTGGGACACCAAGTGGTCCATAAGTTAATTGGTTGATTAAAAAAAACAAAAAAAGTAATGATGTCTTAAAATGGACACAGGCATTTACCTTCTCTTTCTGACTCCTGGCTTTGATGATCTTGGCTGCTAATACAAGGCCAGAAGATTTCTCAACACATTTGTACACCATGCCAAAGCGTCCTCTATTAAAATCAAAACAAGACAATAAAAAACACTTTAAATTTCCACATTCTTTTTAATACCGCAAATGAAATTTACTGTATAATCTCCTCCTGTCTCTAGGTATTTACTTTCACTAAGGGCTAAAAATATTCAGCATGTCTTAATCTCTCAACGTCTCCCCCCCCCCACACACACCTGTCTGTCACTTTCATGCCCTTTCACTACTTTAAAAATTCCTTTGATGTAAACAAAATCTAATATAATATGATGCAACATAAATACTAACTCACCCTCCAAGTACTTCCTCTTTATTGATAGTGTAGTAACTTGTAATCTGGTGGGTTTTGGTTGTCACTAGACGGTGCTCAAATGGTGCAGGTGGAGGAGGGGAAGAATCTGTAGAAAAGATTGGGAAATGTAACTACAAAAAGGGAAATATATTTACAGTTATTCTTAGACTTTACAACTATTTTCTTACCAATGACATATTCATCAATTACTGGCTCTGCATTTTTCTTCTCCTCTTCTGTCCCCTCCTCTGGTCTCTCTGGTCCCGCCTCTGCAGCGTCAAGTCCAGCTTCCTCTTCCTCCTTCAATTCTTTATCCTCCTCCTCCGGCGCCTCCTCCACTCGGCTTTTTTTAAGTTCATCTGTCAGATTCTCATCAGTAACATGCCTCTTAGTGCTGTAAGTTATTTCCAGATTCTCCTCACAGCTACATAAATTAAAAGAGATGTATAAAATATAAAATATCTCTCATCTTAGTATCATATTATATTTTAAAATATAATTCATTATATTAATTTAAATTAAAATGTAATATGTATATTGTGGTATATATATATATATTTTTTAAATTCTATTCTATTCTAAGTGTGTATTCTAAGTTCTATTTATCAAAGTGTGTGAAAAAATGTATTAGTTTCTACAACAATATTACGCAAAACTGTTTCAACATTAGATTCTTGAAATCAGCGTATTAGGATGATTTCTGAAAATGTAGCTTTGCCATCATAGGAATAAATGACATTTTAAAATATATTCAAACAGAAAAAATTCAGTTGTAATAATAGTACACAATATTACTGTTTTTACTGTATTTTGATCAAATAAATGCAGCCTTTGTGAGAATAAGATACTTATTTCAAAAATAAAAAAATTTAATCGGAGCATATTTACAATTTTATTTTAACCAAAGTTAAACCAAAGTAATTTGCTAAACAAAATATCCAGGACATACCTTTCTGGTGTGACTGTAATGCTTTCATCTGTCTGGCCAGATGAGTTCAGAGCAGCTAGCTGGCTTTCTTCAGATAACCATAAAGCCTCTTCTTGTTTTGACCTTTCATCTTCCTCCTTTTTATCCTCCTCTTTTATCTGTAATAATTCAGCAACAATTTCTTGCTCTCTTGCCTCTTCTTCCACTCCATCCTGTTGTTTGTCATCTTTTATTTTCCTGTATTTCTCTCCTTCTTGCTCTTCTTCAATAAGATCCAGATGTGCAGCTGCGCTGACTGCGGTCTCTGCCGTGCATTGAGAAAGCTGATTGTTCTGTTGGTTGAGCTTCTGCACTTCAAAACCAGCCTGGACTAAGACTTGAAAAGGAGGGGAAAAGAAATTAGTAAAAAGAACAAAGAATCTTAAACATTTCTTCTTTGTTTCATGTCAAACGTGTCTTTGTTTTAAATCTGACAAAATGCTAAAAATTTCAGTTTATTTACAGATTACAATTAGATTTTCAATGTGATCTCTGGCTCTTAAACTCACCTGATGCATCCAGTGGTTTCTTTTTCTTCTGGGTTTTTAAACCTTTTTGGTACACTTTAGATTTCTCCTTCCCATCCTTTTCTCTAAACTAGAGAGAGAGAAAGAATGAAGAGAAGAGGAAATTTATTCGAAAATATGATCAAAGGACAAAGGCATCTATGAAAAGTATAAGCATATGGTCACAAGTGAAGTGTAATAATAATACAGAGTCTAACCAGTGTAAAAAACAAGATTGTCATTTATTAACACTCCTTTAAATAAAAACACCTGCTTTCTGTGACACATACATGCATTCAAATGCTCTGAGCTGCTAACGCGCAATGAATCCGATATTTCTGATCACACACAATCATCTGCTGAATGCACAGTTGTGTCCTTGACCTGCTACTGAGAACCACTCATCATGTCATCGGTCAATCGGTTTTATAAATGGCTCAGGACAATGAACCTGGCAACCCCTGTTTTAGAAAAGCCCCTGGTGGAAATGCAGCACAGCTAGACAAAAAAAAAATGATAATTTGTAAAATAAAGAAAGAAAAAAGAACATTTAATGCACCTTATATATGCATCCAACTTTTTTGTTTTCAATATTTATGCAAAAATAAAGAACAAACTTCACACAACATAAAAAGCAAATGTGAACAATTCACGGGTAAGACAAACAAAAAAGAAAGTAGCAAACATGCAAATATTCCCTCTCTTGTACATAAGTCCACATTTGTGCAAAATAACCTCTTTTTAATGCATTCCTTAGGTCAGCTGCTTCACAGATTTTACCAACTAATGCTAATTTTGCACATAATTGTTTGTATACTGAAAAAATGTGTTTTGGCTCATTCATTCACTGTAGTTTGTAAATGTTTTCATCTGTACTTGAAATATGTATCCAAATGAGTCATTTCAAACACTAAACTCACCCTGCTGCTGGATTTTGAGTGTGTGTTTTTCAAGAGATCGGCCAATCTTGAGTGTTTCAACACTTCAGCAACAAAACTGACAACCTGCTGAATGCCGCTGACCAGTCGCTCCAAAGCATCAAGTCGCTGATCCTGTAGTTCCTCCTTCTCTCGAACAGTTTCTATAACAGCACGCATATCGCACAACATCTGCTCCATGCCTCGTCCACCTGCAGCTGTGCCTTGATCTTGACTGATGGTGTCCAGTCTTTTCAGAGACGCTTCCTGCAGGGCAAGGAGTTTGTCCATCTTATCACTCAGATCATTAACTTGTTCTTCAATATGGACGAGAGCAGAAGACGAGGAGGATTTTGATGATGGCTGATCAGAAATCGATGAAGATGGATGTTTGTTTGAGGTAGAAAGCGAAGCTCTTCTTGCTGTGGCTCTTCCACCGTTCGATCGTTTCGGAGCATGAAGTGGTTTGGGGTCATAAACCCGAGCAAGAGACTTCACAAGATTAGAGCTCATGATGACACTTTAAAGCAAGTTAAAATAAAAAGAAGTTTAGCTTATTTTCTTCACGTCCTCTTGGAAAATTCTTCCCAACCTACAGTTCATTTGTTCCCCTTCTCATCTCTCTGTCTGGTGTCTTCAGCTTCAAAATAGATGCTTTTTATAGGGGTCAGCACGCTTCTTCTTATTGGCCGGTGTGTGAGTGGTCAATGTAATGTCGCTGTTATCTTCTGGAGGAGGGGCTGTGGTGTGCGATTAGAGTGTGAATCCTAGAGCCAGGTGTGAAGGCATTGAAACCAGAGTGGGTGCGAGAAAAAGAGCCTGATGGACTTAAAGAGTGATATATCGACAGCACTGACAGATCTTTTAAATGTAAAGACTGTTAAACCAGTAGGTTTCTCCTAAACGACTGGCAATCAACACCCCAGATGAAGGGACTATGTTCATATGTTACTGAATTGAACTCTGATCCCTTTGTTCCAGAACGCAATGAGCCATGTGCAAATGTGTGATTGAACAAGAGCAGGTGCGCACAGCTGAGTCTATTGAAAAACTGTGACAGAATAGCTGTTGGGACACTGAAATGGCTCAGACTTCTATTTTCAACATGGTTCCACTGTCTTGTTGTTCTACGAAGCTCTACGAGCTGATTTTGACAGGGTAAAAAGTGTCAAAAGTAAGTCAATGGTAGTGCTGTTTTACACTACCATTGAGAAATCTGAACCAAAGTATGTTATAGACTTTTCATTAAGACCCTAAAGAATCATTTCAACTTGTGGAAAATGGGCATCCGATGACCCCTTTAATCAATTTAATGTGTTATTTTAATAAAAAGAAAACATGTTGACAGAAACAAACATGTTTGCTGTGATGTTTGTTCCCACAGTTATGAGAAAATACATAATATAATATCAAGTAATGTTCAAATTGTGATTTACAAAAATCTAAAAAGTCCTAGAAATTATTACATTTAAAACAGTCAACAATTTCTGACTATTTATTCCAGTTATTTATTATTTGTTCTAGAATAAATAAATAATTTAATATTTCTTCTAAATTTAAGTTATATTCAGCTCAAAATATTTCATCGACTAAAATTACTCCTTTTAAATTTAATATTTATAAAATGCTTTTTTTTGCATCAACAACTGGAAAAGTTTTTTTAAAAAACTGGGAAAATCCTGAATAAAATCATGGAAATTTCTACAATCAATACATATTTGGTAACACTTTACAATAAGGTTCCATTTGTTGTATAATGCATTAATTAACATGAACATTATTAATCTTAGTTAATGTTAATTATGTCAACATTTGCTAATTCATAATTAAGATAAAAAGTTAATATTATCTGTTAATATTATTTAATGGACCTGAGCTAACAATGAACGGTTGTACTTTTGTTAACTAATGTTAACAAAGATCAATAAATTCCGTATGTATTGCTCATTATGCTCCGCTTCGCGTCGTGACCGCATCACCACCTCGGGTGTGCATTATTTCTCTAATAATCCAACGGCCCGTCGTCAATTATTCCGTTTATACTACGGTTGCCACACCTCAAGACATCGATCAGATGATATATTTCAAGGCATTCGTCCGGTATTTCTACTTAAATCGCTATTGTGAGTAGGATTATTTCTTCCGCATTTCATCCAACGCCTCCGTTGCTAATTCCAAAACGTCATTTTAAACCTAGTAACGGAGGCTTGAGCCGCTGATAGAATATTAATGCAGTTAATACAGTTAATAAATTATGAGAACGAGAGAGAGAGAGAGAGAGAGAGAGAGATTACCTCTGTGCGTCTGTCAATAGTGTTGTAATGTCTCTAGTTATAGTGAAACTTAGTTCCTTTTGTTCACGAACAGCGCCATTGTTGTTACCTCGCTTGTGAGAAGTCATGTAGTTTTTAAATTGTTTACTGATAAAATCGTCAGAGTAGCGCTAACAACATTAGCGCAATGTATGCTAGTGTGTGTGTGTGCAAACTGTAACTGTTGTGTGTGTGCGGTCTGTGAGGGAGAGAGAGCGGGAGAGATAGAGTATGTGCTTTCCGTACATAATAAAGCGTAATTTTGTGGCAAAAACATGGACATGATCTGTCGTTTTTATCATATTGTTTACTATATTTATTTATTTGGCCAGTGTCGTTGTGGGTCTTGGTTATTTTGCTGTTGTAAGACCTTTGAAATAACAGAAATCATTTGGCGAAGTGATATGGTCATGTAATGCGGTCAAGAGCTGCCTGGAACTATGTTCGCCGTGTGTTTCCCTGAAGATAATTGCACACCTTAGAACGTTCGTCAGCCAATCAGATTCAAGCATTCAACGGCCCCTTAGTATAATGTTAGTTAATGCATTTGCTAATGGGACCTTATTGAAAAGTGTTACCAAATATTTCTATAGTTATGCTCAGCTTAAAATACTTAATTGGATATAAATTATTATTCACAAATGTAATATCTAAACAAATGTTTTTTAAATCCTTGAGAATCAAAAACCATAGTAACTAAAAAATATATATATAAAGAGTGAGTAGAAATCATTTTCTGTGGCAGTTGACAGTGTGTTACAGATGCTGTCAATAGAGCTTAACTTAATATTTAACGAGGAATTTTCCTTTAAAATCATTCCAGCACCCCTCTAGCTCACATAACACATGCAAGATCTTCTCCACACTAATCTTTCAGTCTGTCAGCGATGACCTGTCCTATAGTTGCCAACCTTTTCACAACACCTTCCTATTCGCCATATACAGGAATCTGACGTCCACCCATTCTTTTAGTCACATTGACACCCATAAGGAATATGAATTTAATAAAGGATAAGCTAAAATCTTAGATTCACACAAGTAAAGAGAATGACAGTAAGCTATAAGACAATCCACAGACAGGTGCTACAGTATACTTTTACCATAAACAGATAGATATAGTCCTGCTAAATGCCCTTTTCACACGCTACACTGTAACCCAATAGCTTGTAAATATTAACAAAACAGCTAGGCAGAGAGACTGATAACATAGCTAAGCATTCAATAATCTTATTTTAGCCTGGATCGTTGTGTGCCACACTGTATGTGATAGGCCACCCCATTAAAAGCACACAGTTGATTGCTTAAAGAAGTAATGGTTTGTTTTCTGATTGGCTGATGTATTAATAGCAAGCCGCTGAACATTCAGTAATCTCGAGAGGATTGGTGGCGCCTTTGGTATGGGAACTTGATAATGTGAAGTGAGCTCCACCGTTCTGACAACAAGAGCTTTTAAAAAGGGACTGAGTGCTCACATTCCTTTGTGTGATGGAGAGAGTTTGCGTATGTACATACCAGACTGTGTGTATTTGTGATTTAATTACAGGTTACAAAGCCTCACATGGAGATGGAATGAAGTGTCATTTATGAAGAAATTATTATATTGGAATGTGTTTTGCAATAGAAATGCATTTTGTTGCATAAAGCGCATTGGTTCAATCAGAGGGACTGTCACTCACCCATGACTTTTATCCAATGGAAAGATTTGGCATAAATCTACACGATCAAATGAGCATATTAGAATGATTTCCGAAGGATCATGTGACACTGAAGACTGGTAATGGCTGCTGCTAATGTATATTCATACAGAAAACAGTTCCTTTTGAACTGCAGTATTTCCTGTTTTTACTGTATTTTTGCAAATATATTCAGACTTGCTGATATTTCTTATATTAATGGGCGGTACGGCACTCATGTTTCCTTAATGTCTTGGAAAGAGGCTGATAAACAAATAGAAATTTAACGAGAGGGAATAGAAGGTAATGGCATCGCATGTGTTACATAATGGGGTAACATGATATGACGGGCCTGAAGAGATGATCACAGATGGGCAAAGAGCTAGGGATTATATAGCGTGTAGAATATGTGTAGAATGACAAACAGGACTCACACAGAGACATAATTCGTTCTTTAGCAGCTGCAGACTGATTGTATAAACTGTCTGGCAGTCATAGCAGATGTCACATAACTTCAGTGCTGCAACAAAGGTGTTAAACATCAGAGAAATACACGAACGGATCTTAAAAACACATTATCATATGATATGATAATCACAGGTTTCACCATGATTTTAGGTTTGGTAAAATAGGTTTAGAGCCTCATAACCATTGTATAGATATTTTTTAACCGGGCATCATACACTAAGCAATTAAGGACAAAACTTCCTTGTTTCTAATATTAAACGTGATATTCTGTAACTGAATGGAATCATTATGTGAAATGTATCAACTCCAGTCCATCCAGACTGTAAATCGGGGCAAAAATTTGGCCAAAAGTCATGTAGTGTATTCCAAACATAAATGTTGGTAGCCAAAGAGTTGACGGTACCCTAGTAAAAAAGTAATATAGTTAAAATGTATTTATTTTTATACTAAGTATACTTCAAATCTTTGAATAATATCAGTCTTTATATTTAAATTGTGCCTAAAGCAGGGGTGTCAAACTTTATTCCTAGAGGGCCACAGCCCTGCAGAGTTCAGTTCCAACCCTAATTAAACACACCTGATCCAGCTAAACAGGTCCTTCTGGCTAATTTGAAAACTGCATGGTATGTGTGTTGACACCCCTGACCTAAAGTATACGTGCAATAGTTCCACTTTAGCACAATCAAATATACTTCAGTATATCTTTAGTTGGACCTCAGCACTACTTCCGCACAATTAAAGTGCATTAAACACAACATTATTTGACTTTAAGTATATCAGATTATTATTCCAAAAGTACAATTGCAGAGTATTTTTATTAAGCACATAAATATGTAAATGTATTTGTAGTAAACTTAGCATGAAATAAATGTATTTCAAATGCATTTTAGTACATTTAGGGTAATCAATAGTAGAAAAAAAAATACTATGGAAGTCAATGGCCACTGTAACCTGATTAGTTACCAACATTCTTGAAATATCTGCTTCTGTGTTCAACAGAAGAAATAAACTCATACAGGTTTAGAACAACTCTAGGATAAACACTGTAAATGTTGTCAGAATTTTCATTTTTGCGTGAACTATCCCTTTAAACTGTGACAGTTAATGTGTTATACCACAAGGGGGCAGAGATTACATACAACTGTATACCAGAAATCTACTTTGTAGGAACCTCATAGAAACCTCAAGGATGCATATCAATATCAATTCATGCTTTAAAAACAACAATTCAACTAAATAACAACACAGTGTTTTTCTGACAACCCTGCCCCCAGAACAACCAGTCTGAAGGTGATGACAGCCCATAAAATCAGACTGCTGCTGAATACCTCTTTAACTATCTGAAGAGACCGAGTGTCAATCACCTCTTTAATGCCTCAAAACTAATCCCTTTATAAATGTGTTAGATGCGTCATGCTGGCACAAGCAAGTGGAAATGTCTGCACTGGCCAGAGAATGTGCATTTGCGTGTGTGATAGAGAACAAATGTACAGGTGCGACAGTAACCATACACCAACAATGCAATGCAGTACTAGAAACTGTAAGCAGAGAACTTTAAAACCATGTGGGTGTGCATATATGTGCACATGTATGTATCCACAAGAGTGCTGCATCTCAATGTCAATGTATGCATATATAGAAAGAGCATGCGCAGGAGGCCATTTCAGGGAGGGATGTAACAAAATGCCCCTCATCCCCTGATGGATTCCATCCTCTCTCCCCTCCTTCTCTTTCCCTTCAAACTTGCCATCCCAGGAAGGTCACTGAGTGGTTCCCCTCCCCCTGTTCTCTCAGTGTACGTGGGTGAGAGTGTTGGCACTGGCTGAGCGTGCGCACATGTTGACGTGAGGGAGTCCCAGGGAAACACTGATGAACTCACTTCAGGTGACGACAACAGAGGATCCAACAGACCCTCCTGACTCTATTTCATTACTAATTTCCATCATTTCTGTCATAAAATATGATTAAAATATTGAGAGTACACCGCATTTTTGTCTTATTTTCTAAATGTTTACTTTTATATTTAAATGCATTTTTTTTAACTACTTAAATATTAAGACATGTTTTTAGTGACCATATATTCACTTTATATTATATAATATTAACATTACCCAGCAAGTTAGTTGGCAATTGTTTCCTTATAAATTTAATTGAGGTTTATGTTTAAAAAGCAATGTGGTCAACTTAATTCAAAATATGGGGAGATATTATATACGTAATACAAAAAAATATTGATTAATAACCTTATTTTAAGCAATTGAACCATCACCAGTATTAACAGCAGATAGACAGCTAAATAAAATAAAGCTTGGTTTCATGTTATTTCAAAGTACAACTCCATTTAAAGTTTTATGCAATGAAAAACATGATAAAGGTGCAAAAACCTCGATTCAAAGACATTAAGACTGTACTGCACAATGCAACAAATTTAATATTATAACAAATCTTATTTATATTAATCCAAAAGGGTTACTTGGATTTGCTTCAACACAGTGATAATCTTCTTTTTTTTTCTGTCTCAATTATATTATATTGTTAGAGAGATCTAGCAATTGAGAGGTAGTAAACGCAGTTCTAGTGGAAATCCATAATTTAATACAATTGCCTACAGCTTATGACTTAGGTAGTATAGTAATAATATAGTACTAAAATCTATAAGTTAAAAAGATGTCAAAGCTGTCAAAAGAATGCAGTTCATGCTGCTGATCTAAATCATAGACGACACAACAGTCATTTTGCTAAATGCATGTATTCAAATTGCTTATATTCAGCATAAATCTGTTCATTTTAAAACAATTTATTCAATTAAAAAGTATGAGCATGGTTAAACTACAGCTAGCTGTAGAACAAGAGATATTTCATTAATTAAATGTATGAGATTAAAACAAATTGGACTTATTGATAAATATATAAACCTAGTTATTGTGCATTTAAACACATTTAGTTTATTAGTACTATTACAGTGACTTTTGCCCATTTCATCCATGATTGACAAGCATATGAAGTGTATTGCATGCAGTTTATTAGATTTTTAAATGACTGTTAAAACTGTGTAACCCAAATGAATGGAAATTTGTACATATGCAAATCAAATACACAAATCTTAAACTCGGGCCTAAAAGATGGCAGATGTCTCTCAATATGTATATGGTCACATGGTGACACCTGACACTTAACTAACAAGTCTGCAGTCTTTCAAAATGCAGAGCTGTCGATATGAACCTCCCTCCCTCCCTCTTCACCTCCTCAGACACCTCTAAATCAGACACGAAGACAAGAAGACTTGAGTTAAGCCAGAATTTTCACATTAGCACACGCTGTTCTAAACCAAGGGACAGATTATTTCAGGAGTAACACTATATTTTCTGAGCTTTTCCTAACACGTCAACGCTTTACTTCATTTTTTACGGCAAACATTAGATTCAAGTAAAATGGATGTTTTGTGGGTTGTGAGTGAAATCCTCTGAAAGACCAGATCAGAGTAGCAGAGATTTCCACATACTGTATAAAGTACACTTCTGAGTTCTATGACTTTTTTTTTTTACACATTAAAGGCACAAATCCCATGTTTATTTATGTTTATCTTAAAATATATAATTGCAAAATTAATTATCTATCTAGTTTTAAACATCAAATGTCTATAATGTTTACATTCCAAATGTAAATATTTATCTGTATCCTATATTGTGCATGTAATGTCTTGTAATTGCTTGATTGTCCTCCTCTTTAAGTTCCTAAAAGTTCACCCAAAAGTCATCATTTAGGCGTCCTCAAGTTGTTCGAAATCAATATGAGTTTCTTTCTTCTGTTAAACACAAAAGAAGATAATTCGAAGAATGTTGGTTACCAAACAGTAGCCATTGTCTTCTATTTTAATTTTTATCCATACTATCCAAGTCAATGCTTACATTCAACAGTTTGGTTACAGACATTCTTCAGAATATTTTTTTTTTGTGTGTTCAACATAAGAAAGAATCTCATATAGGTTTTGCACAACTTGAGGGTAAGTAGATGACAGATTTTTAATTTTTGTGTGAACTAGCGGTGGGCAATATTCCTGTAGACATGATTAACCAGTAGAAATTGGTCAACTGTATAGATTTTGGACTATCGTCTCTATCGCGGTTACACATTCACATGACGTTGCTGTGCTACGTGGTCACAAACACTTATCGTTTGCATGCCTTTTAAGCATTGCGGTTTAAAAACAAGTGACTTTAAGCTGTTGAAGCGCAATCAGCAGCGAAAGAGAACTCATTCCGCTATATACGCACGCTGTCTGAGAGACTGTTTCTGAGTGCTGTCAGAGAAGTGCGTGCATGCAAAGATGGTGTTATTTTGCCTCTTTATAGGCCTTGAACAGATAGCTTAAACACACACTTGTATGTGTCAAAATGCCCGTCTTTGCAAGCATCCTCGTAAACACAGCAATTTAGGCCTTAAGTGAAAGCAAACAGCTGAGAAAGAAAACACATGTAACAGTATATTGGATCTGGGCAGCTCTTAAAGTGACAGCAGTAATATTCCTGATGTCTGTCATTCATGTTAACCAAACAACAAAAGAGAGAAAAACTTTCACTAAAGCAAGACTAAATCACTTTTGTATGTTTAATAAGAAGAAATATATATTTACACAGTGAAGAATATGCAGTGTTTTTATACAATACATTTGATTACTTTATACAATGTATGTAGCATTTCTTATTTTTTTGTTCTTATGTGTTTTTGTTCTATTGCTTATAATTAGCTTCTTATTAAATCACTGACTGATTACTTGTCTTCAGTGAGCTTGATTTTTATGCTTGTTTATTATGTGAGTTTTTAATGATTTAAAGTTAATGATTGAACACAAATAGCCTACCATGGAAAAACTAATTGTATTGCATTAAACATAACATCGCATAACAAAGCATCGATTAAACTACAAAGCTGTCACAGAAGCATGTATAATTACAAACTAAATTTACTATGACTTATTTATTTCTAAAGTAACCTTCACGTAGGATAAAAGTATGGGGAAAAGTCGTTTCTGCTACAACTCCAGCTATCAGACGCACGCGCGCACGGCCAGTTTCAAACAGCCGCGAATCATAGCGCACTCAAACGCGTCTTATGTGAAAGCACATCGTGATTTCTACCGAGGGGAACGCTAGAGCCCTGCATTTCAGCACGATCGGGCCAATTTTCACATCATGTCTGTGAGGCATGTATTCGCTGACTTTCGGT
This sequence comes from Onychostoma macrolepis, assembly GCF_012432095.1. Taxonomy (NCBI): domain Eukaryota; kingdom Metazoa; phylum Chordata; class Actinopteri; order Cypriniformes; family Cyprinidae; genus Onychostoma; species Onychostoma macrolepis. Next base: position 17,160,828 of record NC_081174.1, read on the forward strand.
TCATTTTTTAGAAGCGCTCCTGTTCAAGACGAGACGGCGCATCATTGTTTTATTTATTTTATAAAATTATTTTATATATTTTATAAAAAGTTTTGTTCATATTGTGACAAATAGACACAATAAGAGTAGACCCTTTACAGTTCCGAATTATGTATTACTCTTACCTTTATGAGCAAAAATTACGGCGTAAGTTGTTACCATTGAAAAAAATGCAATTGATTGCGCTGGTGCCTCCATGTCCTGCGCTTTAGCTTCCACTCTCCGCATAAACTATTGGATGCAGCGCACATTTATCTAGGTTTAACCTTTAAACATTGTTATATGCTTGAACTGTTTTAGTATATCTATAGATTTTATTTTAGGCAAGTCGTGATGATTTGAGAAGGCTAAATTGATCAAACATGGCTATGATCAGCCTGCCGGTCTGCCACTGGTCTCTTGGTCGTTACTTTAAGAAAGAAAAACCTTATTTAACGAACAAAAAAATGCTCCAAACGTTTTTCTAAAAACGAAACGAAATATAATCACTTTGCCATTACATACAAAACTGAACTATTTTAATAGCTGAAACAGTATAATCTGATTTGGGGGAAGGGGGAAAAAAGACGGGTCGGGTCGGGCTGGGCTAGGGCCTGATCTGTACTTACATGTCACTGCAGTATGACACTGCTTTTGTTTCTCTTCACTTGGACAGAATCTTGGCATTGCGAGCACACAATGTATGTTCTGAATATCTTATCATTGAATGTGAATGGCCTAAATTCTCCTATTAAGCCTACCCGGATATTAGAATATTTGCACCATAAATCGATTTCCTGTGCCCTGATACAAGAGACTCATTTAAAACAATGCGATGTGGCACGTTTTCAAAACAAGTATTACAAACTGGCAGCCATCTCTTGTGCTCCTAATAAAACTAAGGGGGTGCTTATCTTAGTGGATAGGAAGTTACATTTAACTATTGAACATACCGGGAATGATGATTAAGGTAGATTTGTTTTTATATGCTGTAAAATACATAATGACAGGTTAGCACTGGTCTCCATTTACTGCCTGAATGAGGCAGACAAATATTTCCAATATATTACTTCAGCAGATGGATTGTCCTTTAGTGATGGGTGGTGATTTTAATGCTGTTTTAAATCCTGCACTGGATAAATCTCACCCTGATACTACAGCTAACCCATCCTCTAAGTTATTGAATACATTTTTCACTGAACTTAATGTAATCGATCTTTGGAGAATTCAGAATACTACATCTAAGGACTTCACTTTTTTTCTAAAAAGGGTGGAACGTCTGATGGGAGGACCTTTCAAATTTTGTAACAACACACCCTTATGGCACAACTTATGTTGAAATTGGCCATTCGTCCAGCCCTCTTGGTCTACATTTGGGCAGAAACACATGCAGTGACTTTTTATGATAACCAGGAACTCTGCTCACTTCAAGAACTAAGAACTAAAATTTAGTTACCAGCATCAGCATATTTTGTCTTTTTTCATTTACGTTCTGCTCTCAAGGCCTATGGAGTTACCTGGGCATCCCCTGTTTCCTCGCATCCTATGTGGGATTGGATCGCACCACCCTCTGGTCGGCCATCTGTTTCTTTAATATAGTAAACTTAATGATCACACAGCGAAGTCTCTTTCTATTAAATCTATCTGGAATGGTGAATTAACAGATTTTGATTTATCGGTCGACTGGGAGAGGGTGTGGTCTAATCTAATCTTAACTTCTAAAAACTTGGCTCATCGTCTTATCCATTTCAAAGTCATCCATTGAGCATACATAACTCCTTACAAGAGGTTTAAAATGAAACTGCAATCGACCTATAACTGTCATATCTATAACACTGTATCAGCAGGTACTTTTCTCCACATGTTTTGGGAATGTTCAATTGTTGTCAATCTATGCACTCATGTAAATTCTGTTTTGTCCTTTTTACTACAAATTGAAATTGAAATTGTTGATGGTGTGTCTGTTGTTCTCCCCTCCCTGTTGTTTGTTTGAGTGGATGTTGTTTTGTTGATTTGAAAAAAAAAAAAAAAGAGTATGATGGGAAGTCAAGTAAATTATTACTCCCCTTTATTAATTTTTAAAAAGGCTGTAAAAAGTGCAAAGCAATCAGCAAGCAGGACTTTATAACGACCGATAATGAGTCACAGTTATAATTACCTCATGCACTATATAAGCAACACTAATATTTGTGGTTGAGACACATGTTGTTCTGAATGCCACTTGGGTGGGATGGCAGATCATTGAAATTACAATGGTGTCAAAACTAACACGAGAGAAGGAAGACAGTGAATCACAGTACACCTTCCCTCTTTTTACAGCCTATACGTTTCTATAAATTTGCTGTATTTCACTCTATATTAGCAGTGTAGTTTAGTCATTTCATTTTCAAAATATTGCGATTATAATTGTGACAATTTAGAAATCTATTAATTGATTTCTTAAGCATAGCTGCATACCAAAAATCATGGATCAAGTGTTCTTAGCAACTAGTCTTTCTGTGATTTTTGTTATGTGACTAGTTGTGTTAGGCCTATGTCATTACATCACTTGTTCTATGATAAGTCTAGTTTATTTACTTTTCATATCATGGAAAAAATAAAGACTTATAAACCACATTGAGTCAATATTAAGTACGTATTACGCACTTGGATTCTATATATCACGTTAAATCACCTGTGAATTCTAATCAGTATCATCAAAACTGTCTGCTTTGTGAAAAAAGTGCAAAGAAAACCCATTTCATATCAAAACTAAATTTACACCTCTATATATTTAAGAGGAGTTTTTGAAATGGACAAAATCCTCAATAGCATCATTATATTTAGCTTTTAAATCTTTCTTCTGTACATCAATAGCGATCTATGCATTGCAGGTGTTTTCAACCAAACTCTCAAATAAACCCCCCAGTCTAAAAAATTATTTTCTCTGTAAAACTTAATTAACTACATTAATTAATTTTTATTCATAAGGACATTATGCCATATTGCTACATGATATAATGCTTAACAGCTCATTGATTGGAAATTTAGTTAATTCAGTTTTACGTTTTAAGTTCTATATTTTCTTTAAAGACCTCGTAATTACCATCAGGAACCACTTTAGGGGCTTTATATCATACGTTTACAGCTAGGCTATTTGATTTAACTTTAACATGGATTATTCAAAACTAATGAAAATGGATAAAAAGTACTTTATGTACTATAACACTATATATTGCTTAGCATTCAAATCACGATTTCATGTAAACACAATCGAGTAGATTAGCACAAAATAAAATTTGGAAGAAAAATCTCAAATTTGAATAAATTAATAAACTGTACCTGAATGTCAATAGATGCACTTTCTGGTGAACTGTCTCTTTTCCTCTTGTACGTAAATAAATTCCAAAATCGTCTCCATAGGATTGAGGCAACCAAACACACACTTCCCACAATCCAAAGGTCCTTATCCTGCAAGAAGTTCTCCATGGCACCTACATTCACACCCAGCAAGCCTCCTCACAACTGCAGCCTTTTCTTTTTAACTTTCCTTAACTTTGTTTTAGCAGTCTGTCTACCTCTCTATCTCTTTCCTTTAATGCCGGTTCGGTTGTTGACATGAGCCGTGCAGGCGAGCTACAGATTACGAAAGGTGGGCAGTCACAGCAAAGGAGAGACGTGGGTAACGGGGAGAGAACGCTCCCCCTCTTCCATATAAGGAGCAAAACATCTGTCAGTCAGTGAGACAAGAGGTGGACAGGTGGAACTCTGGTTCCACAGCAAACGGAGGGCAGTTAGCAGAACTCGATGTATCCTTTAACGTTAGACACAGCACTTAAAGTGCTCACTCACACTCTCTCTCTCTCTCTCTCTCACACACACACACACACACACAATGGGGTGAATGGCACATGGTCTGTATAATCTGACACATCCAGCATACTCAGCATATCTAAGGTACACTGATACTCTAGAGCATTTTAAAGAGAAATGGCAACTTGTCATAGATTCTCCACATGTGTGACTACTATAATCAGACTAGAGATATGTGCACGTGCACGATGACATTCAAACACACAGTCACAGCTATTCAAAACACCAAGGCTGTGTAATCACACTCACAAAGCAATAAGAGATAAGTTGGGGGTCAAACTGTAACAGTAGCGATCAGATTTAAATAGACTGCAGTTCTTGAGTTACTTCTTTCTGACTTTGTTTTGCACCCTAGGTCACCTGGCACACAGTCACAATAAACAGTAATAAAAAACATACATTAATATAGAATAACAAGAAACACTGAATTTTAAAAAGTAATAACTTAATATTAATTATACATATATATATATATATATATATATATATATATTAGTGCTGTCAAACGATTAATCGCATACAAAATAATAGTTTTTGTTTGAATAATATATTTGTGTGTTCTGTGTATTTTATTATGTATATATAAATACACATACATACAATATATATTTTGAAAATATTTATATATATTTATTATTATTTATGAATATATATCTATATTCAATTTATATTAGAAATAAATATATTTAATATATAAACAGCATATTTTTCTGAAATATATACATGCATGCATGTGTATTTATATATAAATAATTAATATACACAGTACACATACATATATTATGTAAACATTTACTGTGGATGCGATTAATCGTTTGACAGCACTAATATATATATATATATATATATATATATATATACACACACACACACACACACACACACACACACACACACATATTCCCTCATGTTTCCCTTAATTATGCTCAGATACAGAGAAAATGTGTGAAAACTAATGTCAAATCACCCACAAAATCTTTAAATACATAGGCTAATATACAGCAAATTATGTAAAACAACAAGCAGATAGATGCATGGTATTTTTAAAGGGATATTCCCATTATAATATAATATAAAAATGTCACAGGTGTAGTCATAAGACATACTGTTAGTTTTGTAAGCCCTATTGAGTCAGCAAGCAGTAAAATATTACATGACCTGGCGCTCCCTCCTGGATGGTCAGTAAACATACACAGTGCCACAGCACACACATGACCTTGCTACTTTTTTGAAAGTTGATAAACGTTTTTGGGTGTGCTGGCATGTGTTAGACTGCGTGTTAATGTGTGCATGTGCAATCTCTATAAAAATAAGAAGTATGGCATAGCTTGTAAGTGAAGAAGGTAGGCTATAGGCTAAACGTTTCAATGGAAAGTTGAACTTGAAAGAATTTTCTAGTTATTTTCAAATTAATTGTGATATGCTGTCACATACCACAGACAATAATGTCCTCAGTTTGCAAAAACAAACAGGAAATTTCTTCACAGTTATAATGGGAGTGATTCATGGTAATACAGCTCCCTCTATAGGCATAATTAAAACAATACAACTAGCTTCAAATAATGTACAAACAACCAGTGTTGGGCAGTAACTAGTTACTAGTAATTTAGTTACTGTAATAATATTACTTTTTGCAGTAACTAGTAGTGTAACTAATTACTAATAAGATTTCAGTAATAATATTACAGTTACTTTCCATAAAACAGCTTAGTTACTTTTGATGCCTCAACCACGCTGATTTAAAATCTAACAATCAAATAATTTCTAGATTTATTTTCATAATTTTCATGACTCGCACATGCATGTGATGTCCCCAGTGCAGCAGGCAAGCTTGGAATATGAAAACTTACATTCAGCAGATAGAAATATTGCATTATATTGATTTTGTCAGGAAAAAAGATCTGTTGTGTAAGTTGTGGCTTTACTTTACTCTGGCATTACATCCCTCATCATAATGATCACCATGTGATACATTATATTAATATAATTCAAGATATTTTTGGAAAATTAAACAGTTTTTTATAAACTCATGCGATTTGATAAAATACATGACAAAATTTAATTGCATATGGGTAACGGAAAAATTACTTTAAGCTACACATGAAAATTAATGAGATGAATACAACACTTCTACTTGAATGTCACTATCAATCATTGAGTGTTTGTAATAACTTCTGATTGCGATCCAATGTGGATTTTGGTCAAATGATGAGGCAGAAATATGTTGTTAGTAACATTCTAGAAGAATTTTATCTGGAAGATACACAGTTACAAGTTCTGTGGGGCGTGAAGAAAAAGTAATGTAACTAGTAGTGTAACTAATTACTGTTGCCAGAAAGTAATAAGTAAAGTAACAATATTACTTTTGAAAGGTGTAACTAGTAATGAGTAATATATTACATTTTTTGAGTAACTAGCCCAATACTGCAAACAACTTAGTTTAAACTTTTGGGGTTGGTAGATTTCTTAATATTTTTGAGAGAAGTCTGAAAGGCTTCATCTATTTAATCAAAAATAGAGCAAAAAAACTAATATTGTGAAATATTATTACAATAAAAATACCTGTTTTGTATTTGAATATGTTTAAAATGTCAACCTAATCATTCTAATATGCCGATTTAGTGTGTATACAGACATTTATTATTATTATTATCAATGTTGAAAACAGATGTGCCATGTAATATGCATGTGGAAATTTTCTGATGAATAAAAAGTTCAAAAGAACAGCATTTTGATCAATTTAATATGCCTTGCTGAATAAAAGTATTTCTTTAATATTAATAAAAAATCTTTCTAACCCCAACCTTTTGAACAGTAGTGTACACATTCCCATGAGATGATGCACAACACAGGCTTGGCTTCTAACCAAAATATCTGTTCATTCAAATTATCCTCCAGAATTTTTTTTTTTTTTTTTTTTTTTTTTTAATGAACATGTGTGTCAATATCTTTTTTCTTTTGGAGAGTTACCTGCTCCAGGGTCTTTAGTTGGACATGTTTGAGCTCCCAGTAGCAACGCATTCTTTCTACTCGTTCAAGGTGGCCAAAAAATGCAAGTCGACCCATGCCAAGGTCCGTAACCCGTGATTCCTCTCCCTCCATGGCTCTGTTGTTATGAAATACTGGTATTGTCTTCTGAGCTAAAAAGAAAAAAAAGATTAAAAATCAACCAATCAACCAAAATGGGGGAAAACTCAACAGGCCTTAAAGCCAGCTGATCCTGATACACAAACTTTATTAGACTGATATTGCTTCTTTTATTCACCTTATTTTGCAAGGCGTAACTTCTGTTAATGTGTAAGATTTTCAATACATTGATAGCCTATAGTGTAGGTAGACTAAATGACTAGATGATTACGAAAGTTCAATAAACACATAATGATAATAAATACTAGTTTGCAATATCAAGCACCATAATAGACTGTTTTGAACTGTTAATGACACCGGATCCAACACTTCAATAAACATCAAGTTAATAATGAGTAGCTTACATTTTGTCTACTTTGTCTATGTTGCTAAGCCAACGAAAAATCTAACGTTTAAACTATTTACACGGATGATTTAACAGAGCAACACATGGTAGCACATTCCTGAATGAATCGGTTCAGAAGAATCAGCTCACTGAATAATTCAATGACTCATAAAGACAGCTGCTGGATTCGGAGCTGTATACTAGCATATTACCCTTACTATTTGTGCCATATAACATTATGTATGTATGAGTACCATGGTTACGTGTGTTGGGTCAGTGAGCAGGTGCAGGTCAGTGCTGACGTCTGGGGTGGGTTGAGGATAGCAGCTATAAGCAGCTTTATGGGGGTCAGGTGGTCATTTTGTGCTTTTAACTTTAGACACTCAGGCCAGGTGGTGACCCTCAATTTGAAAGACTTCTCCATACATAATTATTACACCTTGTTTAAAAGTGACTATAATGACTACAATGTGACTGTGAAAGATGGAGTCAAAAAAATGTTGTTAAAAAAAAAAAAAGATAAAAAAAAAAGGAACTGGGACTCAAAAAGATGATCAAACTAAAAATATAGACTGCAATATGATATTAAAAAAAATACTGTAACAAAAAACCTTGTCGTTTCACATAACTCATCCTACAATTTATGCACCTAATCTTTCACCAATGATCTACGCTGCATTTAGACATCAGCTCTACCTCAACATACTCTCATAAGAACTAAGTGTGTTGTTCTCTTTCCAAGGGATCAGTTGAGATGCCATTCTGCGCATAGCACATTGATCCATCTGCATGCCCTGGGGTAACAGAAAGTCCTAGAGTGGAGTGATCCCCTTGGGGCTGGGACACCCCAGCAACAAGAACAGCACTCTATTTTCAAACCAGACACAAGCCTCAATCAGCTCTGGCGCCTGTGGTGAAGCATTATTCCCTATAATGACATAAGAATGTCGGTTCCTCTCTATTAGTTTGGGAGACCTTTTGTCACACTGTATTTTAGGTTCACGTTACGCCTCTTTCCATAATGCCAGACACTAATATTTTGATATAGAGCGGTGAACAAATCCTATGAAATACAATTTTTTGTTATTTTTCAACTTTTTTCCCATTTTTCCATCCTTAATAGCGGACAATGTTGTTGCCATTTTTTTCTGGTATGGTGCAATGGGTGCGTGACTATGTGCTGTGATCTGGCCTTGCTGTTATATTCTCTGGTGCAGTGTTACAGAGTCTCAATTAAAGGGCTTTGAATGGCTTATGCTACAGTGATGAACGGCAAACTCTTTGACTTTCTGTCAGCACATCCCAAGACAAACTCAGTTACCAAACAAAATAAAATGTTTGTGCCTGCATTATCAATGCCAGCATTTATTATATAATGTGCTTTGGCTCTGCACAGATGAATGTAGTTTGCGGCACTGATGTACCCAAAGATGTCATCTGAGAGGGTAAGTTTTGGGTAATTGTAAACATTGATGTTTTTTTTTTTTAATTAATTACATTACAAAAGTTTACAGTCTATCAGCTCTGCACCTCTGTGGATGAAATGCAACCCGAACACAGGTTTAAGAGAATCAGTTTAAGTGTAAAGTGCACTATTTTTACAGCTGAAGGCGTTAATTTTGGCGACCCATATGGTTTATAATTTACACGATCCATAATGAAATGAACATTTACAATAGCTAACCCTATGTAATGAACTCATGATACTGTTATAAGGCTACATGGCTATCTATTGGTTAAATAAAATATCTTACCTGTAAGAAGCCATTTCTGAGTCGGTTTTAAATCCTTTCAAATCTCTTCCGCCTCTAAAAAGCCAGAGTTGATTCTGGTTATATTACTGAATCTGCTGTTTTCTCTTCTCCTTGTAGACTTTGCTTGGAGACATACATAATCTTCATAACCACCCTAGTCTCTCTAATCAGTAAAATAACAAGCCATTGCTGGCTGCAGTCAGCAATGAGAGCCTTTCTGCTTTGTAATCAACTTAGCGATTTTTCAGCAGGGAGTCCATAAATGGGAAAAATATGATAATACTTGAATCAGTTTTAATGAGTTTGGAACTGTCAACAACAGCATATATAAACATAAAAGGAACAGCATGTTGAGGGAACAAAGACCCAAAAAGAATTCAAGAGTGAATATTGCTTTGCTTCTGTTTTGCAGGTAAAAGTATTTCTCACATTATGTGAAAAAAGCAACATGTAACATTTAGCAGAAGTCCTAGAAAGGCTATCATCACTTAGCAGGACATTAAATTAATTTTTTAATCTGTGTAGGAAATTAACATATTTTGTCTTAAATTAGGTACTAAATTAAATGGACATGGTAACTAAACAGATTAGATATGATTCAGGTTAGGATATGTTCCTTTGATAGGGCCCTAAGAGAATATATCATTACGTCGGACCCCTAGCCAAGAACTCAGTGAGATTTTGGCAGCTTGTTTCTTGGAACATCACTTCTTTGACGTCACTTCTTCTTAATTATTTTTGACTGACAGTTTTCACTTGCTAACATATGGTAGAGGAAATATTTGAGTTTGGAAGCTAGGAAAGATTGCCTTAAAGCTTAAAGGATATTTCATACGGGTTTAGATCTTACACACAATCTACGGGTTGAAATTTTCTTGATGAATGACGACTAGTCTGTTGTAAAATGAAATTAAATACAATGACTATAAAGCTTGCGGAGCTATTTTGTACTCATATATAGACGCACCAGGGAACATTTAATCTCTGATCTTATATCAACACCATCACTTTTGCAGCTGCCTAATGGTAATAGCAGTGCAGTGTAAAATTATACATACTTCAATGTACTTTTTACTTATACCAATAGATTCACCACAAACATTTACCAACACACATGCATCTTGATAGAGTTTACGTATTAATGCAACACCATAGCAGCTGTTACGTCCAATAAAAGCATATATGATTGCAGTACATCTTACTATAGTGTTTTGTAGCATATTTATAATACCATACTGTGATATGTAATTTGGTTTCCACTTACATTTAATTAAGCGAGTCAGCAAGTCCTTCCAATTGAGGTTTTCCCTTTTCTCTTCCTTTTACTGTAAAACACAGTCTGTATCAAGGATGTTTAGCCATAAATCTGCGATCAGCCTCAGACATGGTATCTTGTGTGCATAGGATACACTGTGTAAGTGGCACACGGTCAAATAAACAAGGAGAGAGAAAGAGAGAGAGAGAGAGAGAGAGAGAGAGAGAGTGAGAGTCTGTGGGATGTGAGAACGGGTCAGCAAAGTCAGAGACGAGTCAAGTGTAAATGTGTGGTAGGGGTGGAGGGATGTGGGGGATAAGAGAAGCGCAGGGAGTGGGAAGGGGGTTAAACATGTTATTGTAGAGGGTGTGGAATTTCAGTGCCATGTGTTCCCCTTTCCTGTGTATACTGTATGTATGTGTTTGTGTGGAGAGTAAGGGGAATTCATGATTGTAAAAACCAACAAAATCTTTCTACGAAATTATACGAAATTCTATATCTACTTACTATAAAACAGATATATTTTTGAAATATATATATATATATATATATATATATATATATTTTTTTTTTTTTTTTTTTAATCGATTTTGGAGCCCCCTACAGTTGGTTAAGGCTAGAAGGTATACGGCTGCGGCTAAATTTTAGGATTTTACTGTTTTATAGACTCGTATTTTTGTATGATTTGTTATTCCCCTATTGTTATTTCAAATAAAAATAAAATAAAATAAAAAAAACCTTTTTAAATACAGCTGCGGCTACTGGGTATGCGCACATCAATATTGCGTGATATTTGTCACACTGTACAACAATAATAACAATAAATGACTGATTTTGCATTATTGTAAGGGGTAGGTTTAGGATTGGGGTAGTGTTGACGTTAATAAAACATAATCTAATAGGCATACAATTAAATTTTTTGTTAGTTTCCCTACAATTAAGTGAAATTCACTGTCGTAAATGTATCACTGTCGTAATTACAGTAAATAGCCTTACATGTGTTATTGCCATAACGCAATCCGCCCTTTTTGCCGAATTTCATACCCGCTCACCAAATTCACTCACAAAACAGACATTATTATAAGACAGTGTACCATCAGAATGATTTTAAAACTGATATTTCAAGGTTAAAATTGCTTTAAGATTGTTTTAAGAATTAATTGAAATGTTTGGAAAGAATATTTTCCTATACTATAAATGCCGATAATTCAGTCTGAAGCGCCTGTTCCCTGACTTTTGAAGTCTAATAAACCTTTGTCTTGTCACTCATATTATTTATAGCCTTCAGCTGTGATTGAACCGTCAGTGAGAAACCACCTCATGGACTAAGTCTTTAAGACTTAAATGTGCCCTATTTTTGCAACAGTGCTGTTTCAATAATGATGTTCGAGGTAGAGCAATATGGCGAATCCACATCTGTAGATGAATAACACTTGATCTACTAGTGCCTTTGAGAATGGCAGATCTAGTGAGACAGACCACCAGACAGAAGAACCAGGTCAAATTCTGTTCTCCTTGGCTTATTTGAGACAGTTCAACAGGTGATGATCTCTTCTCACTCTGTGTCCCTGTAGTTAAAGCTATAAAGATTCCTTTATTGTGTTGGAATATAGGTTAGCTGTATGGGCTGGCACTTGTGCTGTATATATGATGGATTGTGTTCTCATTGAAAATAGCAGGATCCAAGCCAAACTGCAGCTGCTCTTGTCTTTTCATAAACGTGTATGAGCATGTAATACATTTTAAAGGGTTCTGACGTTTTATGGTCACATAACAAAAAGTAAACTTTTAAAATGTTTAATTTATGATACTTATTATTATAATTAATGTTGTTTTGTATTTATTTACACATTCTTTATGCTTGCAACATCACTTCTTTGGTTGTTTTGGGAATGAGGTCAAGGAAAGTGCATGTGTCTGAGTGTGTCTCTGTCTGTCTGTGAGTTGGTGGGGTAAGTGTTTCAGAACATTTGAAGAGTTCAGATGCAAAAGCCCCTAAGTGCCGTTTGAAATTTCTTTTAAAATGAGCATTTTTATCAGGCTCCTATGTGTAGGGTCAGTAATTTCACTTTAAAGCCAATGAATAGGTTATTTTCATTGCCATTTAAGTGAAATAACTGAACAAATAGCAGCCTGATAAAAAATTTCAAACGGCACTTAGGGGCTTTTGCATCTGAACTCTTCATTTGCAGATGTACACTCAGGAAGCTGTGTGTGTGTGTGCCTGCCTGTCTGTCAGCCACAGAGCAATGTTACACACAGTCAACCATTCCCCTCTTACTTCCAGAGAGACACATTATAATCTTTAGTCCCTCCTTCTCTGGCCTCTTACATACACACTCACACATTTAGTTAGGTATCTAAATGAGGGCATATACCATAGATTTCCATTGCTTTATATGAAGCTAATAGTTACACAATGATCATTTTCCAAGCCCTAACTCTTACAGAAAACATTTGCATTTTGCATTATTAGTCAAAAATAGTATTTGAATTAATTTACCAGTTGGGGGTGTCCCCATATGTCCCCAAAGGGAGGTTGTCAGATTTAGCTAACTTCTGGGGACATACTAGAGCTAATTAACACCGAACACCAAACACACACACACACACTCTGGTGAAAGTATGCATGCAGTGTGAGGTGTGGAAACAGCAAACCATGGTGCTGACATGAAGAGTTTTATTTAAACCTCAATCTGACGTGTAAGTGCTGCTGTCTGTGTGTAATTCAAGAGCTGCAATGGAGTGTTTGAATGTGTGTGTCTGTGAGTGATTGTCTGTCTGTGTGTACAAAACATAGTATCCAAGAGCTGCTATTCCACATGTTATTGACATATTGTATTATTAAATATGTTTATGCAATAAACTAGTAAAAACAAGTTTTTATGACAGTAAAATTAAAAATGAAAGGAGAAAATGTTTTGTGCCTCATTTTTTAAAAACCTTTTTAGTATATGTACCTGCATGCTACAAAACATGAGTAATTCTACCATCTAGTGGCTCACAAATGTCATTGTGCAGGGGCCTTTAAACAGTGCTCCTAAATGTTGGACCCTGTGTTTCTAAAAAATATATTATTGTTCAGATTTCTCAAAATGGTGCATTGACGTGCCTCTCCAGGTCCACACTAAATGCTATTGTTGTAACTGAACACAGGCTCGCTTGTTAAAATAAGAGGAATGGAGAATGAGATTTGAGAGCTGAAAAAGGTTTAATTTCTCGATGGACTAACCCTAATCAATTTTTATTTTTTTTATTTTTATTTTTTGCATATTAAATATATGTGTATATTTACAGCACTCCATCAGCTCTTAAATATAATGTTCAGAAAAAATCAGTGGTTTTGTTTAGACTGTATACATGCTTAATAATGTAAGTTTTTTTGTTGTTGTAATTTTTATGGGCTTTTTATGCCTTTTATGGGACAGTAGAGAGACGACAGGAAAGCACTGGGAGGAGAGAGGGAAGCAGGATCGAGAAAGGACTTCGAGACGGGAACTGAACTCGGGTCACTGTGAGCGCAGTTACGCAATGTAAGATTTTTTAAAAATGAAATTAATACTTTATTCAGCAGGGACACATCGGTTGATCAAAACGGACAGTAAAGCCATTTATAATGATTCAAAAGATTTCTATTTCAAATAAATGTTGCTCTTTTGAGCTTTCTGTTCGACAACGTATACTGAGAAAATATTACACAAAATATTAAGCAGCATAACTATTTTCAACATTGATAATAATAAGAAATGGTGTGTGTGTGTGTGTGTAGGAGCAACTTTCAAGTTCCAAGTTCCATTACTACTTAATGTGCAATTATATGATACTGACATTGATAGTGAGGTAGCTGATTTTTTCATTCATAATTCCTTATCATGCCAATTTATTGGTGTTATCTCTTAAGGTAGCAACTTCATGTAACCTGAAGAAATCAATACACTCTATATGCTCAATATATCAATCAAGAAAAAGAAAAAAACCTTTTGATGCATTTACAGGACTGAAGAAGCATTTCAGACAAACACTTCCTCCACAAACACAGCCCCTATTGTGAAAGGCCATTGACAAGGTTTTATTGCGCAGAACCTCTGATCCAACAGTGTGACTCACCCTTTATGCACAAAGTCCAACTGATTAGTCCAGAGCTGTCACATTCATTCAATGCATCTGCCTTGTGTTGCTGACAAAACAAAGTGTATTTCCTATTGTCCACTCTCTCTCTCTCTCTCTCTCTGTCTCTCCATAGAAAGCACACCCAAACATTCCAACAAATGTTTCACTCGCTTTTGAACTTATCTGGTTAAAAAGTTGCACATTTATGCAGTAAAATAAGGGAAGCACATGAATGTGTAATAAAAGGGTGGGGGAGTGTGAGACTGACTCACCTGTGATATGTCTAACTAATGCTGTTTGCCTGTCTAGCTTGTTCTGCGCTTTATGGGCGTTGCTGGTCCATTTATATCGCATGACTCTAGGGCAGGATTCTCTTTCACTCAGACGTTCTTTTGGGACAAGCATCTTTTATAAAAGGTAGGTAATACTTAATCTGTACACATTCAATTCTCAAAAACAGGTGCTCGGAACTGGAGTGTAGTTTCCCATTGGAACAAACGCTAATGTATGTGCAACTTCCGTGTTTCTCTTACAGTAATTTTATGACGTGTAATCAAACCTCTGCGCGCAAGGGAAATATTTACGGTGATAGGCATATTATTACATATGTTAAAACAAAAGGACATTATATTATCAGAATGGACAGCAATCTAAAGATATTTTGTATACTAACACGGGACATTCATAACCCATATTGTTTATACTCTAGATCTGCTCAATACTCTTTGCTGTTTTTGTGAAAATATTGCGCTAGGATTTTAACGATGGTTGCATAAATTTTGGGGTTCTTTTTTTTTCGCAGTGTCATCAGTCATGGAGGGTCTCTCTCGTGCTAACAGTCTCTTCGCTCTGGATCTCTATCGGGCTCTGTGCAAGAGCAATGCTGATGGAAACGTGTTCTTCTCTCCTCTGAGCATCAGCGCAGCGCTCAGCATGGTCTACTTGGGAGCCCGAGGAGACACTGCCAAAGAAATGCAAAAGGTATGAGGTATAAGCATCTGGAGAACATGCAAAGGTCTGTATGGGAGTTTTTTTTTTTTTTTTCAGTTGAAAAACAATGAATTTTTTTTCTACAAAAAAATTTGTGAAACTACAAAGAGGCTAAATTCTGCACACTTACAGTAATCTGTGATTGGGAAATCCAGCTAGAAACCAAAACCATAACCCAAAACAAAGAAGAGAAAACATAAGCCTGTTTAACAGAAAAAAATGGGGTGAGGCTCAGATGTCAAAAGGGTAAATATATGCTCATATAGCTTAACACAGAGATGCATTTATCACTTCCAAACAATAGGGCAGAGTTATGTTTTTACCTGGCAAGTTTGTTTATTTAAGCCAGATTTAGTGAAAAAATATCTTTCATTCTCAGTGTCTTAGAATTCTTTGAGAGTTTAGGTGAGAATGCTTTTGTTAATAATTAGGCTTAATCCATTTTAGGGTTGAGAAAATATAGATGTATAGATTGTCTTGAAAAGTTTGAGTTGACATTATCATTCAGTGAATTCTTCCCGTCATTTCAGTTAATTATCCATGAATGTGGCCAATTCAAGAAAATTCCCAAAGCATTTTTTTACTGCAAAAAATGTGCTCTCATTCAGAATAATATATTGTCATTCAGTTTAAGTGAATTCAGTTAGTACCTTCTGGCCCTACACTACTGTTCATGGTGGTGAATACCATAGAGAATTGGGTAGGTATAGCCACAGTGGTTACATATTAACTAACATATAGAAGTAATGAAAATGTTCCAAGTTGCATAAACACTGCAGTGCTATATGCTGACTTCAACCATACATCATCGTAGAAAGTACATTTGCAAGATTAGACTGAAATCAAATGCAAAGTATTTTACGTTTATTGATGACCTAGACATAGCAGGACATTTGATTAGCCAAAGAGCACATGCAGACTGTGGTACGACCAGAGAGCGACTGACTCAACAGAGAGAGGGAGAGCTGGAGTAGTGTAAAGAATTGTAAACAAATGATCACAGCTGCACATACCTCTCTCTCTCTCACTCTTTCAAGCTGCTCTATTAGAAGGGGCTTGAAAACGGTAAAATGCATCCAGATCTAAACAACTGAAAACAACTTTCCAAATTTTAGCCACAAAAGCCAACTTGTGCCTACGCTGAGCTTTGCTGCCATCATTTGTTTTAATTTCAGACTCATCTAGATAATGTATGTAAATGCTTGTCTCAGACTTCAGACTCTGATAACATTTAGTTTACTCCTTGTAATAAACGTGCTCAGAACAGGCTCTTCAGTACACACCCTTAGCATTCTGTAACATACCATGATCATTTTTTTAACTTTTGAATAAGAGAGAAAAATATAATAAAAATATGGCACATTTTGTAAAACTCTTAGTAAAGTCTCTCCTGTGTAAACAAGTACAGTTAATCTGTTAACTTCTCTTTCTCTTTTTAGGTTTTGTCCTTCAGTTCTGTCTCTGATGTTCACTCTCATTTTGAGAGCCTCACCACAGCAATCAACAGTCCATCAGCTTCCTATATCCTCAGACTGGCCAACCGTCTCTACGGAGAGAAAACCTTCAGCTTCTTACCTGTGAGTTTATTCTGCCTTTAACAAAAAGACATTTGGAAGCTAAACCTTAAGACATATATTCTTTTCCATCCATTACTGTTTGAGGTCTTTTTTGCTGATTGTTGTCATGTGTCCTGCAGGAGTATTTGGACTCCACTCTGAAGCTGTACCACGCTGACCTTCAGGCTGTGGACTTCATTGGAGCATCTGATGAGTCACGACAGCTCATTAACAAATGGGTGGAAGAGCAGACAGAGAGTGAGAAGATCAGTTCATAAGCAGTTCCATTTCAGATTAAAGAATCGGTTTGGACCTATTGATACTTGTGTTTTTCAGATAAAATCAAAGACCTTATCAAGCCGGGAATGGTGACTGGAATGACCCGACTAGCTCTGGTTAATGCCATCTATTTCAAAGGGAACTGGCTACAGAAATTTAATGCTCAAGACACTAAAGAAATGCCATTTAAAATGAATCAGGTCTGTTTGCAAAATATTGTACAAATACAGTGGTTTGTCCTTACACTATGCATACTAAATCATATATACTTGATAGAGGGTCATACTCTTTTTCATGTTCATTTTCTCACTGGTATGTATATTTGTCTTCCATCAGAATGATCGCCGACCAGTGCAAATGATGTACCAGAGGAAAAAGTTCCCCTTCAACTATATCTGTGACCACCGTTTGCAAGTGCTGGAGTTGCCATACGTAAAGGAGGAGCTCAGCATGTTGATCCTTCTTCCTGAGGAAAGTCAGGATGGCTCTGACCCTCTTCATAAGGTCAGCAAAAAGTTTTCATACTGATCTGCTTGACTTGAAAATATTGTAATCTTGTGTATGTTCAGAGACTCATGTGCATGTGTGTTTGACAGCTGGAGAGCGAGCTGACCCTTGATAAGCTGCATGAATGGACCAACAGAAACAATATGGACACCCATACAGAGATCATAGTCCACTTGCCAAAGTTCAAGCTGGAGGTTGAGAGCTCCTTAGCAGATATATTGATGGGAATGGGGATGACCTCTGTGTTTCAGGGTCCAAAGGCTGATCTGACAGGCATGAGCAGTCAGGTTGGCCTCTTCCTTTCAGCAGTGGCCCACAAGGCCTTTGTGGATGTAAATGAAGAAGGCACAGAGGCAGCAGCCGCTACGGCAGCCATTGTGGCATTCTGTATGTTACGAGAGGAGCACTTCATGGCAGATCACCCCTTCTTGTTCTTCATCAGGCACAATCCCACCAACAGCATCCTCTTCTTCGGCAGATTCAGAGGCCCCTCTTAAATATGTGATGTTTGTCTGTCTAACTCTAAAATAAACAATAAATACTAGTATTTAGATGTCAATAATTCACATTTTGTATATTTTTTTCTGTTTGTTTGTTTGTTTGTTTTAAGAGCACAGCAACACAAAAATGTCTTGGATTTGGGTTGAGATGAAAAACACTAATTTAGAGTTCAAAATTTGCTGGAAAATTATGGCACATGATGCAACACATTTTCAACATATTTTTGATAATACTTTTGATCACAAAAGTTATTTTGCAAATTAGCTTGCTAGGACAAAAAAGTAAATCAGTATTCAGTGCAGTCATTAGGCAGGCTGACATCTCTGTTTGCTATAGAATAGACATAACACAGCTGTTAACACACACTAAATCAACAGCATATCCCAACATTCATCATGTTCAGGAACTCAGGTGCCCAAAAATCGTGTGATGTCGAGGAATGTGTAGCTAAGTTAAATTAGTTAGATATTACAGCCTAATTTGGTAGTAAAATGAAAATGTTGTTGCATATTGTATGTGTATTTAATAGAAATATTTGCAACTGCTTTTTATCAATTATAAGCACTACAATTAGTACATTATATAATCGGTTAGATGGGGTCTACTAAACAAACTTTTATAAGTGTAGGCTATTGTGAAGTGCAACGTTTTAAAAATCAAAATGTGTAAAATATATATATATATATATATATATATATATATATATATATATATATATATACAGTGTTGGGCAAGCTACTTGAAAAATGTAGTGAGCTAAGCTAACAGTTACTCTTCTTTAAATTAAGCTTAACTACATTAAAGCTACAGCCCTGGGAAATGTAGCAAGCTAAGCTACGGCAACATGGCAAAAGTAGTTTACTACATCCAAGCTATTTAAAAAAAAATTTTTTAATTCTATTGAACCAACATAATACCAAGTCAATGCTCTCTCAGTGATCAGTAAAACTGTCAGCCAAGCAGATAGACAGGCATGTTCAGTTTAATTGTTTATTCAACAGCCAATTTGGCAACATAATCAGTATCAAATACAGGGCTGGATTGACCTCAAATTGTGACATAGGCAAAATAAATTTTTGCTGTCGGCCGGAAACCTCCTATTGGTAGTTGATATTGTGGCTTTATTGTGTACAGATACATTTATATAAATGGTAACACTTCACAATAAGGTTCAGTAGTTAACATTAGTTATCTGGTGTAACATGAACTAAGAATGAACAATATTTCTGCAGCATTTATCTTAATGTTAATTTCAACATTTACTACTAAGGCATTATTAAAATCAAAAGTTGTTTGTTAACATTTGTTAATGCACTGTGAACTAACATGAACGACTGTATTTTCATTAACTAACATTAACACAGATTAATAAATACTGTAACAAATGTATTTTAATGAAATAGTATTGTATAGTGTTACCAGATGTTTAGGCCTACAGATGTTTATTTGCATCGTTGCATGTGTCATTAGATATTAATATAAACATTTCACCAAAATCAAGTTCAAATACGAAGCATTGGACCAGCGAAGGTTTTTTTTTTTAATATTTTTTATTTTCTGACTCGTGTCCTGTTTTCCCCAGTTTTCTGTCATTATGTGGGCGTTCAGTTTTTTTCTGTTATTTGGCCAAAGTATCATAATATGAAAGATTAAGCGCTTCGCACGAGCTATTTGGCTGTGACTTGACAACACATGCTAGAGAAACTCTTCTCCGCTCCTCAAAAAAAAAAAAAAAAAAAAAAAAAGCATTAGCCTTTGTTTCTTGAGTACAGAAACCGATGTACTTATTCAATCAACAGTTCATTATTTACCTTCAGACTGCAAACAAGCTGAGATGTGCGCTGCACTTCATTGACGAAAGAGGCGGGAGGAATAATGAGGTTTGACTGACAGCTTGAGGAGCCAATGGCGTTACGAGCTTTAGTGTCTGAGGCGTCACTTACTGATCCAGGATCAGTGATCCGTAGCTGTTTTATTTCTGATTTGAGCTTGAGTTTCAGAATGCATTCTTTGGAAAATGTAACGTTAGCTTTTGTTGACGCTACCGCGCTACTTGATCAAAAAAAGAGCTAAACTACCGAAAAGCTATTTGATTCAGAAAGCAGTGACGCTACCGACACGCTACCGAGAAATGTAGTTAAACTACTAGCGTCACTACTTGTAGCGACCCTACTGCCCATCACTGTATATATATATATATATATATATATATAATAAAATAAAATAAAAAGTAAAAACCTTACTTGCGATTATACAACACTACAAGTTTGTCCCATCAGGTAAGCAATAGTTCTACACACACTTGTCGTTTTGACGCCTACTTGAACATTTGGGCCAAACAATGGAAATGCGTCATGTGAGAAGTGGTCGAACGCAAAGGTGGCAAGTTTTAGGGCAGGCTGTGTAGCTCTGTAGAATGCTACAGATAATCCCATGCAGCCGATTTCGAACGACTATGGTCGTTTTTCAATCGCTTTATCCAGTTTGCTCCAAGAAACCCACTGAGGGTTCATTTTAGAGGCGGACGTACACGATTGTAGCAACTCATGTAAATCGATTGAGACACGTCCCTTTCGTTCTGCAGACATTCTGCATACTGGGCGGAACCCTCTCAAATCAACACTCAACCCAACATACAGCAGCAACAACACCAAATCAGTGCAGCGCACGATTAAACGCATTCTTGTTTAACATTTTCAAGATAATTACAATCTTTTACAACATCATGTGAATATTTTGAACGCGCAGTCTACAAACGTATGCAGAGGAAGCTGTAGAACCAACAAAGAGGACAACTTACGCCGAAAGGACATCGTTAATAAAAAGTAAAATAGGATACTACATTTATACTTAGTGACTTGAAAGAAAGTTGCATAAAGTATAATACTCCCAATTGTTGTTTTGGTGTTTCTAGCAGTGTCATCAGTCATGGAGGGTCTCTCTCGTGCTAACAGTCTCTTCGCTCTGGATCTCTATCGGACTCTGAGCGCGAGAAACGCTGAAGAAAACATGTTCTTCTCTCCTCTGAGCATCAGCGCAGCGTTCAGCATGGTCTACTTGGGAGCAAGAGGAGAGACATCTGACGAAATGGCAAAGGTATGAGGAATAAATACGCATTGGTGCTATTAATTGTAGTCTAGTTTCAGTTTTCAGTACATTAATTAACGAATTATAAATTAAATAATATTTGTGAGATCAGCCCATCTGTCTTTCTCTTTGCAGGTTTTGTCCTTTAGTTCTGTTTCTGATGTTCACTCTCATTTCGAGACCCTCACCTCAACTATCAACAGACCATCAGCCTCCTACATCCTCAAACTGGCCAACCGCCTCTATGGAGAGAAAACCTTCAGCTTCTTACCTGTGAGTCCATTCTGCCTTCAGTAATGAGACACTCTGAAGCTGTCTGTGTGCTCTGAGACACTACCTTTATTTTGTCCTGCAGGAGTATTTGGACTCCACTCTGAAGCTGTACCACGCTGACCTTCAGGCTGTGGACTTCATTGGAGCATCTGACGAGTCACGACAGCTCATTAACAAATGGGTGGAAGAGCAGACAGAGAGTGAAGATCAGCTCCATCAGCTCTTCTACAAATAAATAAAATTAGATTTGAAAGAATAATTTTGGACTTGATACGTGTATACATATTTTATCTTTTTTTAAAAACGGATATAAAATGAGCTACAACACTTGTGTGTTTTTTTAGATAAAATCAAAGATCTTCTCAAGCCAGGAATGGTGACTGGAATGACTCGACTAGTTCTGGTTAATGCCATCTACTTCAAAGGGAACTGGATGCACACATTTAAAGCAAGAGAAACTAAAGAAATGCCATTTAAAATAAACCAGGTATTTTCCACTTTTTGTTTTAGGAGTGGAACAGCATAAGCAAACTGGAATTCACTTTTTAAATATTTTGCCATTGAAAGTGCTTACCCACTGTTGCAAGAGTTACTTCTAAGTAACTCTTCCAGCACCCTCACATGCACTAACCAATTTTATATATGTTATGCATATCTTGATTGAATTAAATTTGTCTTCAATCAGAATGAGAGCCGGCCTGTGCAAATGATGTACCAGAATAAAAAGTTGCCCTTCAGATACATCCCAGAGTATGAACTTCAGGTGCTGGAGTTGCCATATAAACAGGAGGAGCTCAGCATGTTGATCCTTCTTCCGGACGAAACTCAGGATGGCTCTGACCCTCTTCTGAAAGTGAGCAAAATTGCCTTGATCAGAAAAAGATGAATAGTTTTGATCCTGTGGAATAGTTCTGGTTCTGTGTATGTTATTTTTCATGTGTGTGTGTGTTTAACAGCTGGAGAGTGAGTTGACCCTTGACAAGCTGCTTGACTGGACCAGAAGAGACAAAATGGCGACACAGATGGATATCAGAGTCCATTTCCCAAAGTTCAAGCTGGAGGTTGAGAGCTCTCTATCAGAAATACTGCAAGAGATGGGTATGAGCTCTGTGTTCCAGGAAACAAAGGCTGATCTGACAGGCATGAGCAGTCAGGATGGTCTCTCCATTTCAGCAGTGATCCACAAAGCGTTTGTTGAGGTGAATGAGAAAGGCACTGAGGCAGCAGCAGCCACTGCAATCTGTGTGCGTGCCTGTTCCCTTCAACTACAATTTCAGAGTTTCACAGCAGATCACCCCTTCATGTTCTTCATCAGGCACAACCCCAGTAACAGCATCCTCTTCCTTGGCAGATTCAGAGGTCCATTCTAGAAATGTCCACCTAACTGAAGAATTGTGTTTTTCTGTGAATGTTTTATCAAATAAATAAACTACACAATATGCATTTGTTCTTGTCTTTACACATGGCATTAGGAAAGTCAGGGAATCTCCCTTTAATCACATCAGTGTTTTGAAAATGATCTTTGAATTATGTTTGTCTTAAGGTTTAAAAAATTGGCAAAACAGCACACATAGTGCACAAAATGTGTTGTATGCATTTTCCCATTTAAATTTTAAGTAAACGAATAACTACTTTTTTCAAATTTAAAAAAACAAAAATTGACATGTTTTTTTAAGACTAGAAGACCATAATTAGAATCGAGTATCATCACAATGGCAGCATTTGTAAAACAGTCAGTGAGACGGGGTACTGTAGCTTTCTGAGATTGAGGTTATGATAAAGGGTTTGTTTACAGTAGGCCTACACTGTGCAGTACACTGCCGGGCTGGCACCAGAGAACTTGAAACTGCGGAAACACACAGGGCGGGGCCTCTTGCAACATACAGCAAGAGCTTCATAACAACATTAAACATAGGGCTATTTTTATTAAAGGTTTTTATGATAACCACATCTTTTAAAAATCCAGTGAACATTTTGAACACGTGACAATACTTTATAAACGTGTGCAGTTGGACACAGCTCTGAACGGCCTGAGCTGTCGAACCAAAGAAGAAAACAAACGAATCACTGCGAAAGGACATCCTGAAGAAACGTAAAATGCTACATTTACACTCGTGGCGCCTAACAGTGTTTTGCAAGATGGTTGCAAAAACTATTTTAATCACAGCTGGTTTTGGGGTTTTTATTTGCAGCAGTGTCATCAGTCATGGAGGGTCTCTCTCGTGCTAACAGTCTCTTCGCTCTGGATCTCTATCGGACTCTGAGCGAGAGCAATGCTGGGGGAAACATGTTCTTCTCTCCTCTGAGCATCAGCGCAGCGCTCAGCATGGTCTACTTGGGAGCAAGAGGAGACACTGCCAAAGAAATGGAAAAGGTATGAAGAACTGACACGTTACTTTTAGCACTAGTAAAAAAAATAAAATAAAATAAAAAACCTTTATCACTAGTAATATCACTTTCATTTTGATTGTGTCTAATCGAACGAAGTAGGCCTAAATCAAATTTGAAAGTACGTTAGAGAACTGATACTGATGTCTGATTTAGCACTAATGATGCACAAAGACTAATATTACATGGAATTAAAGTATTTTTCATGGACAAAATAAAAAATTTGTTTTTGTAATTCCCGTTTTTCTCCATTTTGAATCTCATTACATTGTAGTACTTACAGGTGCATCTCAATAAATTAGAATGTCGTGAAAAAGTTAATTTTTTCTTGTAACTTATTTCAAAAAGTGAAACTTTCATATATTTTAGATTCATTACATGTAAAGTAAAACATTTTTTTTTTAATTGTTTTAATTTTGAGGATTAGAGTTTACAGCTCATGAAAGTCAAAAATCAGTATCTCTCAAAATATTAGAATATTTACATTTGAGTTTCAATTAATGACCATCCCTGCAGTATAAATTCCGGGTAACTCTTGTTCTTTGAAACCACAATAATGGGGAAGACTGCTGATTTGGCAATGGTCCAGAAGACGATCATTGACGTCCTCCATAAAGAGGGTAACTCACAGAGGGTCATTACTGAAAGGTGTGGCTGTTTACAGAGTGCTGTATCAAAGCATATTAAATGCAAAGTTGACTGGAAGGAAGAATTTGGATAGGAAAAGGTGCACAAGCAACAGGGATGACCACAAGCTTGAGAATACAGTCAAGCAAAGCTGATTCAAACACTTGGGAGAGCTTCACAAGGAGTGGACAGAAGCTGGAGTCAGTGCATCAAGAGTCACCACGCTCAGACGTCTTCAGGAAAAGGGCTACCAAGCCACTTCTGAACCAGAGACAACGTCAGAAGCGTCTTACCTGAGCTGTGGATAAAAATAACTGGACTGTTGCTCAGTGGTTCAAAGTCCTCTTTTCAGATAAAAGTAAATTTTGCATTTCATTTGGAAATCAAGGTCCCAGAGTCTAGAGGAAGAGTGGAGAGGCACAGAATCCATGTTGCTTGAAGTCCAGTGTGAAGTTTCCACAGTCAGTGATGATTTGGGCTGCCATGTCATCTGCCGGTGTTGGTCCACTGTGTTTTATGAAGTCCACAGTCAACGCAGCCATCTACCAGGAAATTTTAGAGCACTTCATGCTTCCTTCTGCTGACAAGCTTTATGGAGATGCTGATTTCATTTTCCAGCAGGATTTGGCACCTGCCCACACTGCCAAAGGTACCAAAAGCTGGTTCAATGACCATGGTGTTACTGTGCTTGATTGGCCAGCAAACTCGCCTGACCTATTGTCAAGAGGAAGATGAGAGACACCAGACCCTACAATGCAGATGACCTGAAGGTCACTGTCAAAGAAAGCTGGGCTTCCATACCACCTCAGCAGTGCCACAAACTGATCACCTGCACCTGCGCACCCTCATCAGCACTCCCATAAAGCACCCACACTCTGACACACATCGTCCGGTCTACGGTTCACTTACGGAACAGTAACCTGGCTCTCATCATTCTAACCTGTGTGTTTACTCTCCAGTTGCTGTGCAGTTTTTCTCCCCAGTCTCTCCAACGATTCCCCGTGGCAGATTACAAGGCTCCCTGGTTCTCCATCGGAAACTCATCTGTTATCAGCAAACCCAGTTCATCCCCTTGACGGACCACACGAACTCTCACTCATCCACTGACGCATGTTATTATCCTGATTCCACTTTCTGTTAATAAACATCATTGTTGATCACTCACTCTTGGTTCACGTCTCTGTTTGTGACAGAAGACCGGACCAACACCGTCACCAGCATGGATCCCCGGCCCTCATCACCCTCGGAGATCCTGGAGGAGCTGGTCAACACTCTGCGGGCCTCACTTCTACCACCGCCATCGCCCCAATCTGCCTCTGCCAGTCCCATGGCACTACCAGCTGCCTATGCGGGTGATTCGGCTGAGTGTGGCGGCTTCTTACTTCAGATGGCGCTCTACCTAGAAATGCAACCACAAAAGTTTCCCACCGAGCGCTCCAAGGTAGCTTTCTTAATTTCCCTTCTCTCCGGTCGAGCATTAAATTGGGCTAAAGTTAATTACGCCAATACTGCCATAATTAATTGCTATGAAGCATTTACTCGTCATTTCAAGAAGGTGTTTGGATCAGCTACCGGAGCGCTTTCGGTGTTGGATCAACTTCTGCGCCTGCGTCAGGGCACTTCCTCTACTCAGGAGTACACGCTACAGTTCCGCACTCTGGCGGCCTCTAGTGGATGGAACGAGACTGCACTCATCAGTGCTTACCGTCAAGGGTTGGAACCTACTATTCGCAGGCAGATGGCAATATATGATGATTCATTGGGATCAGAAGGTTTTATGCAACGAGCCAACTGAATCTCCCAACGCCTCTCCGCCTGCGATAACCCCGAAGCCACGCACCAGCCAGTCTCACCCGCCACCACGCCTCCAGTACCAGAGCCGATGTTAGTTGACACAGCCCGTCTCTCCAGTCGAGAACAAGGACGCCGTTTAACATCAGGAATGTGTCTCTATTGTGCTTCAGCCGATCACTTCATCAAGGCCTGCCCCATCAAGCCCCCACGTCCTGCGGTGAGTACACTTCATATAAATCCCCTAATCTCCAAGCTTTCTGTGATCGCGGTACAACTACTCACCCCTACTCAATCCGTTCTAGCCTCTGCCCTGGTCGACTCGGGCTCCTCGGGTAACTTCATCTCCCAAGACATCGCCGATCGTCTATGCTTGTCCCTCCAACGACGTGCCCAGGAGCTCCGAGTCGAAATGATCAATGGAAAGCCGCTAGGACGTGGGCACGTCAAGTATGAAGCTCCTCCGATGAAGATCAAGATCGGAATTCTACATGAGGAGGAAATCAAGTTTCTGGTAGTGGAGGGCTCCACCGTGGATATCATCCTGGGACGCCCCTGGCTCATACTCCATTCTCCGGAAATCAGATGGGATTCAAGTAAGGTAATTCGCTGGAGCGAATGGTGCCATCAACATTGTCTCAAGGAAATTCCACGACCACCTCTCAAGTCCTCCGAGCTTCGAGTCGCCTCCACGCGGATTGAAAGTCCAGAATCTGCCGAAGTTCCCACGATCCCATCTGATTATAAGGCGTTCCAGGATGTCTTCAGCAAGCAGGCAGCTACGCAGTTACCACCACATCGGCCATGGGACTGTGCCATAGATCTGCTGCCTGGGTATAAACTCCCCAAGGGTAGAGTATACCCACTGTCCATCCCGGAGCGCAAGGCTATGGAGGAGTACATCGAGGAGGCTCTTAAACAGGGGTACATCCGGCCATCCAGTTCTCCAGCGGCATCCAGCTTCTTCTTCGTGGGTAAGAAGGACGGGGGCTTGCGGCCATGTATTGATTACCGTGCCCTGAACTCCCAGACAGTTAAGCTCCCCTATCCACTTCCCCTGGTCCCGGCCGCTCTCGAGGAACTCCGTTGGGCCCACATTTTCACGAAGCTGGACCTGCGCAGCGCCTACAACCTCGTTCGGATCAGGGAAGGTGACGAATGGAAGACAGCCTTTATTACTCCCTCCGGTCACTACGAATATCGGGTGATGCCGTATGGCCTTGCCAACGCCCCTTCTGTATTCCAGGGATTAATGAACGAGGTGTTCCGGGAGTTTCTAAATCACTTCGTTAGTTTACATCGATGACATCCTGATATACTCCCGGAACCTGGCCGACCATCGCCATTACGTTGCGCAGGTCCTTCGAAAGCTCCGACAACACCATCTCTACCTCAAGTTAGAAAAATGTGAATTCCATCGCCCCACGGTACAGTTCCTCGGCTACATCATCGGTAAGGAGGGAATCCAGATGGACCAGGGGAAGGTAACAGCAATCTCCAACTGGCCCATTCCTCAAACAGTTAAGGAACTCCAAAGATTCTTGAGATTTGCCAACTTCTATCGCCGTTTCATTAAAAACTTCAGTCTACTCTGCACCACTCACCACCCTGCTCCGAGGAAAGCCCAAGTCCCTGTCCTTTGACTCCAACGCCCACAAAGCCTTTAAAGACCTCAAGACCGCATTCAGCACGGCCCCCATCCTCCGCCATCCCAACCCTGATTTACCATTCATAGTGGAAGTGGACGCCTCCACCACCGGAGTTGGGGCCGTGCTGTCCCAGCAATATGGTGAGCCTCCCAGCCTCCAGCCTTGCGCCTACTATTCGAAGAAACTGACCCCAGTGGAGCAGAATTATGGCATCGGCAATAGGGAGCTACTGGCCATTAAGTTAGCCCTAGAGGAGTGGCGACATTGGTTGGAGGGAGCCAACCATCCCTTCACTGTCATTACAGACCACAAAAATCTTCAATATCTCCATGAAGCCAGACGACTCAATCCCCGGCAAGCCCATTGGGCCCTATTCTTCACTCGGTTCCATTTCACCATCACCTACCGTCCCGGAAATCGCAATAAGGCAGATGCCCTCTCCACTCACCAGACTCTCCCTCAGATCCATAACCTATTCTCCCTCCAGCCCTAATAGTTAACCCCATTATCTGGGACATCGATGAAGACATCAGAGTCGCCACCCTCACTGAACCTGCTCCGCTGGGAGGCCCAGAAGGGAAAACATTCGTGCCTTCTTCCCTGCGGCAATCCCTTCTGGGCTCAGTGCACTCTGTACCGGGCTCTGGACACCCAGGCAGACAGCGGACCCTCTCGCTCCTCCAAGCTCGGTACTGGTGGCCCAGTATGTCCCGTGATGTCATCAAGTACGTCTGCAGTTGCTCAGTCTGTGCCATGTCCTCTACTCCCCGACAACTACCTGTGGGCAAGCTCATTCCTCTCCCCGTTCCACGTAGACCATGGTCCCATATAGGAATTGATTTTGTATCCGATCTGCCTGACTCCGATGGCCACACCTGTATCCTTGTGGTGGTTGACCGTTTCTCCAAGGGATGCAAGCTTATTCCTCTCCCCGGCTTGCCCACTGCAATGGAAACAGCTGAACACCTGTTCCACAACGTCTTTCGGAATTACGGGATACCCGAAGACATTGTGTCAGACCATGGACCTCAATTAATCTCCCACGTATGGAAAGCATTCTTCCGCCTATTAGGAGTTACAGTAAATCTGTCCTCAGGTTATCATCCCCAGACAAACGGCCATACTGAGCGGAAGATCCAGGAACTCGGACGCTACTTCCGGGCATACTGTCAAGAGGATCAATACAGCTGGAGCCGTTTTCTCCTGTGGGCCGAGTATGCACAAAATTCCCTCTGGCAAAACACCACCGGCCTAACACCGTTCCAGTGCATACTCGGCTACCAACCACCACTCTTCTCGTGGACGGGAGAGCCATCAGAGGTTCCAGCTGTAGACCACTGGTTCCGGGTGAGCGAGAGAGTGTGGGACTCAGCGCACATCCACCTGCAACGGGCAGTGCGGAGACATAAGGCCTTCACAGATGCCCAACGTGCTCCCAATCCCATTTACCACCCAGGGGATCGGGTATGGCTTTCCACCCGAGATCTGCGACTCCGCCTGCCCTGTAAGAAGCTGAGTCCCCACTACATCGGTCCGTTCAAGATCCAGAGGCAGATCAACGAAGTGACATACCAGCTCCAACTACCCCCCAAGTATCGAATTCACCCCACTTTCCACATGTCACTACTAAAGCCTTGTTCCTCTCTCACCCCAGACCAACACGAGCCGGACGAGCCTCCTCCTCCAGAGATACTTGAGCAGCCATCCATCTACCAAGTACACGAAATTATGGATTCACGGCGACGGGGAGGCAGACTGGAGTACTTAGTGGACTGGGAAGGCTATGGACCGGAGGAACGATCCTGGGTGGCCCGGGACGACATCCTTGACCCCATGTTACTGCAGGAATTCCATCACAATCATCCCGATCGTCCCGCACCCAGAGGCCGAGGTCGCCCCCGTCGCCGGGTAAGGGCGTCAGGAGCCGCCCCTGGAGGGGGGGGTAGTGTCAGAGAGTCACAGTCACCGTCATCAACTGCAATCACTAGATCACAGTCACCTGACTTCTGATCACCTGCACTTGGGCACCCTCATCAGCACTCCCATAAAGCACCCACACTCTCTAAAATTCATCGTCCGGTCTACGGTTCACTTACGGAACAGTAACCTGGCTCTCATCTCTTGGTTCACTTCTCTGTTTGTGACACCTGTACTTGGTTCATAAATGCTAAACATTTTAAATAATACACTCTCTGAAAAAAAATGTTCAAATGCTTTCACAGAAACTCTTTCACCTTATTTAGGGTGTATATTAGTAACTTAAAAGGTACATTTTAGTACTTTTTGAAAGGGTACCGTCCCAGTGACAGCTTTTGTACCTTTTTTTCTGAGAGCGTATATAATTTATTTGTATCTATTTTTATTATTATTATTATTTTTTTTTTTTTGCATTACAGTAATTAGGCTTTTTTGCATTAGATTGAGATTTAGAAGTGGTAGTGAGAAAATTTTCTTTTCATGACAATTGAGCACAGGGCAAAAATCATTAATGATTGCCAAAAGGGCTTTGTTTTCAAGCAACATAAATGAGTTTTCTTTTGATTTTGGGGTGAAGTGTCACATATACATGTTCTGGATAGATTATGTGAGATTCACCAATCTGTTTTTCTTTTTTCAAGTTTTGTCCTTCAATTCTGTCTCATTTTGAGACCCTCACCTCAACGATGAACAGACCATCAGCCTCCTACATCCTCAAACTGGCCAACCGCCTCTATGGAGAGAAAACCTTCAGCTTCTTACCTGGGAGTTTATTTTGGCTTAAACAATAGATATCTTGATGCTCTCTATGTGTTTTAAGACACTTTCTCTACTTTGTTCTGCAGGAGTTTTTGGACTCCACTCTGAAGCTGTACCACGCTGACCTTCAGGCTGTGGACTTCATTGGAGCATCTGACGAGTCACGACAGCTCATTAACAAATGGGTGGAAGAGCAGACAGAGAGTGAGCAGTTAATATCTTATCAAAGAAATATATAGAATACTATAAACAATGAAAACTATTTTTTTGTATGTTTTTCACTTCAGATAAAAAGTCTTCTGTGGTAAATGGGAGGACTAGTCTAGTTCTGTTCAGTTTAATGACATTAAACTGATCAGAATGTGAATGTGAGTATGAAATTATGTAGATGGTAAAGTTTAGGATCAGAATAACCTTGAACTGTGGTGAGACAAAATTGATGTACTCTATATGTGATATATGAAATTTTCCATGAAATTCATTAAAAAGTTAAACCACAATATGTTTTACAGTGCACTGTTTTGCTGTTCTTTTATTTTAACTGTGAGAGACAAAACAGCTGATGATTTAATGCCAATGTCCAGAACAATATGAATAATGAAATACTGCTTTTTGTTCCAGAGAAAATTAAAGATCGTCAAAGAAAACAAAGGCTAGCTTCTCTTATTTACATTTCTTGCTTTTTTCACGATAGCTAAGGCATTTGAACTTACCCTGTTGTTTGTTGTAAGTATTTTAATTATAAATCTCTAAATTCCCTGCTGAAAAAAACAATAGAACCCTGCCCAAAACAATAGAAAATGTAATGGATTTAATGGTTATAATGGGAATTGTATTGGTTTTAATGGAAACTATAATGGTGTCTACTTGTATGTGATGGATTCTAGTGGTGGGATGTTAAATCCTATTGGAAAAATGCTGAGCTGTCGAACAAAACAGCTGATTAATTTACTGTAAAATTCCATAATTAACAAACGTAAAATAAAATGTTTTATACTCTTTCAAGCGTGATTAGCAAGATGGCAGCATAAACTGTTAATCACAACTAATGTTTTGGTTGTTATTTGTCGCAGTGTCATCAGTCATGGAGGGTCTCTCTCGTGCTAACAGTCTCTTCGCTCTGGATCTCTATCGGACTCTGAGCAAGAGCAATGCTGGGGAAACATGTTCTTCTCTCCTCTGAGCATCAGCGCAGCGCTCAGCATGGTCTACTTGGGAGCAAGAGGAGACACTGCCAAAGAAATGGAAAAGGTATGAGGATTCGACACGTTACCACTGGCGCTATTACTATACATCTAATTCTGTTTGTGTCTGTAAAGTTTCTGTAAATCATACCACTTTTGTTATTTATATCTATTTTAGAACTGATGATGAATTAATACTAGTTGTGTAGCAACATAAGTAATGGTGATTCCTGGTCGTGTATTAGATTGTACATTAATGCAGTGCTTGATTAAATAGTTCATAGTTCACCCATCTGTCTTTCTTTTCGCAGGTTTTGTCCTTCAGTTCTGTCTCTGATGTTCATTCTCATTTCGAGACCCTCACCTCAACTATCAACAGACCATCAGCCTCCTACATCCTCAAACTGGCCAACCGCCTCTATGGAGAGAAAACCTTCAGCTTCTTACCTGTGAGTCCATTCTGCCTTCAGGGAGACATTTTAATGCTCTCTGTGTGCATTGCTAAATTCATCCTTATATGAGAGAAGAATAGAAGAAGCATCAGAGAAGTCACAACAGCTCATTAACAAATGGGTGGAAGAGCAGACAGAGAGTGAGAAGATAATCATTTAACCTATCAGAATTTTAAAGAGAAATTTTGTGGATGGCAAGAATTAAAAGAGGGATGCATAATTCTGCTCTTTCAGGGCCACTGTCCTGCAGATGTTAGTTCAGACCTTAATCAAACACACCTAAACCATCTAATAAAGGTTTACTTAAAAATGTATCAGCTAGTGTGTTTGATTAGGGTTTGAGCTGAAATCAGAATTATATTTGCTTTATAGGTGTAATAGAGAACTGAAATTGGTAGGCTATTAGTAAACTGTAAAAAAGACAAAAAAGTGAAGCAAAATGTACAGTATATGACACTATAAATAATGAAATACTGTTTGTTTTTCACTTCAGATAAAATTAAAGATTTTCTTAAGCCTGGTGTGGTAAATGAGCTGACCTGCCTAGTTCTGGTTAATGCCATCTACTTCAAAGGAAACTGGATGCACACATTTGAAACAAGAAACACTAAAGAAATGCCATTTAAAATAAACCAGGTATGATCTGCATTTTGTTTCAGAAGTGAATATGAAAAATAATATTAAGTTCTTGTCTTGAATTTAAGAAGTCAATTTGGATCTGTTGACATTTGTCTACAAATAGAATGAGAGCCGGCCTGTGCAAATGATGTACCAGGAGGAAAAATTCCCCTTCAGGTGCATCCCAGAGTCTAAACTGCAGGTGCTGGAGTTGCCTTACGTAAAGGAGGAGCTCAGCATGTTGATCCTTCTTCTAAATGAAACTCAGGATGGCTCTGACCCTCTTCTGAAGGTCAGCCAAAGTGGCATGATCAATAAAAGAAAGAGAGTTTTTGATCATTTGGAATACTTTGGTGCTGTGTATGTTATTTTTAATCATGTATTTGTTTGAAAGCTGGAGAGTGAGTTGACCCTTGATAAGCTGCTTGACTGGAGCAGAAGAGACAAAATGGTCAGATGGATGGATATCAGAGTCCATTAACCACACAAACATTTTGAACATGCTAGGCTATGTGTATAGCGAAAGTCTATAGCAGCTGAGAGGCTAAGGAAAAGAAATCCATGACACATTACCATGCATTCACCTTCTATGAACATTTATTTACACAGCGTAATAAATAAATGCCTTTAGATGTATAAATTCATGAACAAATAAGAAGGTTTAAAAACAACTAGAATGGTCAAAAGAAAGTGAGTGTTCCTGCAACTCACCCCCTCTCTACTTAAGCAGGCCAGACAGAAAACACAACCAAGTAAATATCCACCTGCACCCATGCGACCAAACACACGGAAATACATAATCACAATACAAAATAAAAGACAAACATTTTCTGCACCTACAGTATGTTTGTCTCAGATGGCACAGGGACAAAGATCATGAAACACTACGTTACCATTTACTTCTACTTGGCCAACAAAGACTGACTGAGACCATATAAACCAAGATTTGACAAATGTTAAACTATCATGTAACAAGGTTTGCATTTTCACCAGATTTGGTTTGTTTTGGTTCCACTAATGATGGTTTTGAGACCTCTGTTGGCGACTTTATGTAATTACACGTGTAGGTATAAATGCGCACCGTCAAGGAAATATCAGGCCACAGGAATAAACAACATGAATGCAGCTCTTCGTGTCTGTCTTGTCATTTGGGTCTCGTCCCGTCTGTTGTTTCTTTACTGGTATCCACATTTGTTACATCGTTTTTCCAACTTTTGAGCTGTTTTAGTAAAGAATTCTGCTGAACAGGCTATTGTGTGGGCGTGTCAAGCCCAGGCAACATATCAGATGATCAGAGCTGCATATGACGAAAGGGGTTTATAAAGGCAGCTGTTATTATACATTTACTAAAAATTACGCGCTACAGCAGTAGCCCAGAACAAAAGAAAGGAAAACCTAATTGCGGGGAAAAGACATAATTAACAATCGTCAAACAATATATTTAAAACACGTTCAAGGCTAATGATTTGCACGATAGTTGCATAAACTATTTCAATCACAGCAGGTGGGTTTTTATTTGCAGCAGTGTCATGGAGGGTCTCTCTCGTGCTAACAGTCTCTTCGCTCTGGATCTCTATCGGACTCTGAGCGCGAGAAACGCTGAGGAAAACATGTTCTTCTCTCCACTGAGCATCAGCGCAGCGCTCAGCATGGTCTACTTGGGAGCCCGAGGAGACACTGCTAAAGAAATGACAAAGGTATGAGGAACTGACAAGTTGACAGAACATTTCCTAATCATTTCCGTTTTAAGTTTTTGTGTAATTCATACCACTGCATGTTTACTGATATTTAGCAATGATGAGGCAAAAACTAAGTACTAGTTGTGTGTAGCGCCCCCTATGATTTACCCATCGCCAGTTCTGTTAGTGTGGAGAACCGGTTTCTGGTAACTGCTGAAAAAAACAACAGAGCCCTGCCCAAAACACAATAGAAAATGTAATGTTTTAATGGTTATAATGGGAATTGTATTGGTTTTAATGGAAACTATAATGGTTTCTACTGGTACGGATTCTATTGGTTGGATGTTAAATCCTGTTGGAAAAATGCCCAAAACACACTACAAAAAGGAATTTTGTGATGGTTTTACTGGAAAAAAGCTAATGGTTTATAATGGTATTTTAATGGAAACCATTGGAATTTCTGTGATGGTTTCTATTGGGCTTATATTGTTTTTCTCTCTCTACAAAATATTCAGTTTATCACTCCTCTCTAGTATAGACCCTTTTTCTGTTAGTAAACAATGTGACGTTTTTCTGTGGGCGGGGCTTAGCTGGAGGCAGAAAGATTCCACTGGCCGCTTCAATAACGCTAGCTATGAAGTTTGTTTACTTTGTTTTTTTAACAATGGCTGGAGAAAATACGATTTTATCTGCATATGTAAGGTCACTCACTGTGCAGGACCATTATTGTTATTTAAATAAGTTAACTTTAACGGACAAAGTCAGATTGGCTGACCCTGTGCTCATTGATGGACGATCTGACAGGATTACCTTCGATTGAGTGACTCGAGTCGCATATAACGTTAGAGAAACCTAACGAGTAGTAAAGAGAAACTCACCTGTGTCTATGTCTTGCGAAAGGCATCAAAACAAACAATATTTTGCGAAAAGCAAATGGAAATTATTGAACTGTCAAAAGATTTGTGAGTGACTTAGAGCACAGAAGATCTTGGTCAGATAAAGATTTATTAAGGAAAGTTTTTGACAAACAAATGAACTGTATTGTAATTCCAGCTGTAAAAAAGCCACTGCTGAGCAGCAAACAGATGTTTGAAGCTACTGGAGTCTCAAGATCCTCTTCATGCAGACTGGCAGTTGTGTGTAAAGCTGCGTTTCAGTCACTGCTAACCAAACCTCACAAAGAAACCTGCACGGTTAAAATAGCTGTTCACCTTCAGGTGTCTCTGTGTGACTTTTTTTCAAATATTGAGCAATATCAGTATCAAATGTCAGTCACTAACCTATGTATCACAGACTATGTACAGAGTGATCAATAGTGCAAATAAGAAACATACATTAAGCAGTAAAATTTCAAAAACCTCTCAAACTAATCATTTGTTTGTGGGCGTACACACACGCATGCATCGACCCCATTGTTGCAGGCCTGGGGTGTATTCCAGAAACCACGGTTAACTTACCTTTAGCTAAACCCTGAACTTTGGGTTGATTAACCCCAAACTTTGCATACTGGAGGTAGGCTATGTGATTCCAAAAACGCGTTCGGGAATAGGCTTGTTTGAGATGCGCCTCACCTCACCTGAAATGTAGGCGGCTGCAGTGAGGCGAGGAGTGAAATAAGCGCAGCCAAGACGGAGGCCATTTCTAAAACGGAAGGCTGCATCCTCCAGAGGTCGCATTTGTAGGCTGCATACGAATTTTAACAGTTATAAATTTGACCATTATTCTTAGTTAAGCCTAAATTGTTGTAATATGCTTATGACTCACGAATGTAATGCTCAGTTAACTGAAATAAACCAGGCTTGATGACGAATGCAGCCTACAAATGCGACCTCCGGAGGATGCAGTCTTCCGTTTGAGAAACGGCTGGACAGTTCTGCCCTCTCGAAGTGGAACAGATACCTACGAGATCAAAGGCAGATATCGCCTTATTCTCACTCATATGCTGTGCTGCTGATAAACATGATATGATTTTAGTTCTGTTGCCTTTATATAAAAATAAATATGACAAAGACACTCAAAGCTATTAATTTATTTGCTTGCTGTTTAATTCCATACGAAAGGCATATTTATCATTCATTTTTACTTTAATACAAACATGTATTTTAGATTTTTATAGAAATATGACAACAATCACATATCTCACACAGAGATCACTGTCATAGTGTTTGGAAATATTCATGCATAATTTAAATACATAATCGCATGAAATCAGATTTAAAAAATATTTTTATTTAGAAGAGAACACAGCATCATGGTTGTCTGAACCAATGAGCTTTAAGCTGTGTCATCAGTCAGTAAATCGTCAGTTTCCCATCATGCTTGTGATAAACGCAGTCGGTGGAGAGCAACTGCGCGTGACTGCTCAATCCGACACAGCCGCCTCGACTTCGCGAGAGTTTTTTGGCACATGTCAGCATGACATCAGAGCAAGGCGGACGTAACTCGGACACTTTTCTAACCGGCATGCACCTCGCGGTGATCACCGGTGATCGGTTCTGCACAGATTTTGCTCATCTCAAACAAGCCTAATTTCATTCAATTCAAGAGCATGTGGGTAGCTAGAGGGCGTTCCCACTACTGGTTGCCTTGACAGCGAGTCAGGTTTCTAATTTTTTTTGATAAAGGTAAGAGTAATACATCATTCGGAACTGTAAAGGGTCTACTTTTATTTGTGTGCACTCACAATATCAAAAAACGTTGTGCTTTTATAAAACAAAGAAAACAAACATGACGCGCTTTCTGCCATCTGGTCTTGAACAGGAGCGCTTCACAAAAATGAACCAAAGCTGAGCGAATACATGCCTCACAGACATGATAAATATATCTATAGAAAGCTTTCAATGACCACTTAACGAAATTAAAAAAAATCGAAAACAAAAACTCTTTTATTATAATCATAATCCATAAAGATGCATTTCTCTCTAAAGGCGTGTCTAATGAGGAGACAGCGAGTCAGGATCGGCAACTTCATCCTTGCAAAACGGACTCAGAGAGAACACTAGTTTATTAGTAAATAATTCAAATATCTCCTTACTATTTCCCCCGGACACATTCATGGTAATTATGTTTGCTGGGGCTTTGCGGCAAGCTTTAGCCTATTGCATGCATTTGAACGCAGAACTCTTCAGCTGCGCTGAAGTCACTTGCGCTCGCTGCTGCTGGACACTAAACACCGTCGACAGCTCTGGACAATCGCGGCAGCACGGTCTCGTGTTTTTTCCACCAGCGCAGCAATTTATTTATTTTTTCATCACTAATTGATGGATATCTAAAATATAAAAATAAAGAGAAACCTAAAACAGGCCCGAGGCCCAGCCCGCGTGCAGCGTCTGAACCATGACGTGAAAATTGTCCTGAAGCCTGGCCCTAGGGATGTAAAAAAGTCTGGGCTGAAATGCAGGGCTCTAGTAAGGAGGTTTGTGCATGGAAGATAACCTACATTTTCATGAAATTTATCTGAATCTCCATAATGGCAAAAATATTCATGGTTTTAAAAAAAATTATTCACTTTTTTACATTTGTGTTGTGTTTTCATTGTGGGGTGAAGGTTTGGTGGTTTTAAGAGATCTACCCATCTGTTTTTCTCTTTGTAGGTTTTGTCTTTCAGTTCTGTTTCTGATGTTCACTCTCATTTCGAGACCCTCACCTCAACTATCAACAGACCATCAGCCTCCTACATCCTCAAACTGGCCAACCGCCTCTATGGAGAGAAAACCTTCAGCTTCTTACCTGTGAGTCCATTAAACATTAGTCTTTAAAAATTGGACTCTTTGATGTTCACCATGAGCTTTGCTAAATCCATGCTTTGCTTCCTAATCTGTGAGAAGAACATGTATTCATGTGCAAATGCACTGAATGTATCTTAAATCTTTTTATTTATGTATTTATAAAAATTTTGTATGAGATACTGTCTCTACTTTGTCCTGCAGGAGTATTTGGACTCCACTCTGAAGCTGTACCACGCTGACCTTCAGGCTGTGGATTTCATTGGAGCATCTGATGAGTCACGACAGCTCATTAACAAATGGGTGGAAGAGCAGACAGAGAGTGAGAAGTTATTATATCAGAATGTGAAGGTCAGATTTTGTGGATAAAAGGTTTAGAAACCGGGATGTGTAACTGCTCCTGGAGGGCCACTGTCCCACACATTTTAGTTCTAACCCTAATCAAACACATCTGAACAATCTAATAAAAGTTTAAAGAATTACAGGCAAATAAACAGGCAGGTGTATTGGATTAGGGTTGGAGCTATAAACCAAAATTATATATACAATTTCAATCAAAACCTTTCAACCCCCCCGGCCACTGTATTCATTTACAAATTACAAATGTAAGCTTTTCTAAATATCCCGAGATATTCAGATTTCTATAACAGTTTAGTGGCTAATAAATAATATTTATAAATTAATATTTTAATAATCTAATATTTTAGAGTAATAGGATTATTTTGTAATTATTAACACCTTTTTAACTGCTGTTTCTAAGTCACTTATATGTATGGCATGGTACAAATTGTTTTAAAACACAATTAAGCCTTTAGGAAATCTAATAAAACTGAATTAACTTGAGCCATTAAACATACATTTAGCCCATGCATGTGCTAAAGTTGAGTAGCAAATATAGCCAAGTCAAAATAGCTTTCACAAAAGCTATAGAAAATAAATTATTACATTAGAAAGTCTATGGCTACACAGCCTTATAAGTTTAAAATGTGTTGTATCAGAAAACCTTTGAGGGCATCGAAGAAAAAGTACAATATCATCAAGGGGGAAAAAAGTTTGATCAAAACAACTGAGAAAAAGCACATTTTGCTATATATATATATATATAGGATATCATGACTTATTTGAAGTATCAGGCCATTTTGGCAAAGATTGTGCTACCTTCGATACAGAGACTGAAGCTTGATGATCAATGGACTTTTCTGCAGGACAGCGCAGATACATCCGAATCTGGTGAAGCTTGGTTCAGGGATCAGTCATAGAATGGTTTTGAGTGTCCTGATCAGTCTTCAGATTTAATTCTTATTGAAAATAGTTGGTGGAATTTGAAGAAAACAGTGGCAACGTGAAAACCAAAGATTATCAGTGACCTGGAAGCTTTTTTTTCAAGCAAGGAATGAGTCAAGATTGCAGTAGAGAGGTGACAGAAGCTTCTACAGACAGCGTTTATTAGAGGTTATAAAGAATAAAAGATTCTGCACAAAACTAGAGTGATTTTGTTCACGAATGTTTAAAGCAAATAAGATTATTATTTTTTTTTCATCTGTTAAGCATCAAATAAGCATTTTTCATCTTTTTAGAATCCAGGGGGTTGAATAATTTTGTTTGCAAATATATATATATATATATATATATATATATATTAACTTTGTATGTGTGATAGGCTGTTTGTTACCTGTGAAAAAGACAGACATAAAGTAAAATGTGTATAATTGAATGCCACTGATCAGAATACAGTAAATAATCAGATACTGATTTTTGTTTGTTTTTGTTTCAGATAAAATTAAAGATCTTCTTCAGCCCTGTGACATAAATGGGCTGACCCGACTAGTTCTGGTTAACGCCATCTACTTCAAAGGAACCTGGATGCACACATTTGCAGCATTAAAAACTAGAGAAGTGCCATTTAAAATAAACCAGGTTTGATTGAGGGCAGCAGCATGTGGAAAATGAATATAAAGTCCATGTGTTGAATTTTAGTCATTTTGTATGTACTATGCATTTCTACATTTAATGGCTATTGTCTTCCATTAGAATGAGCGCCGGCCTGTGCAAATGATGTACCAGAAAGAAATGTTTCCCTTCAGATACATCCCAGAGTATGACCTTCAGGTGCTGGAGTTACCATATGAACAGGAGGAGCTCAGCATGTTGATCCTTCTTCCAAATGAAACTCAGGATGGCTCTGACCCTCTTCTGAAGGTCAGAAAAGTGGATAGTTTTGATGATGCTCTAGATTAGTTTGGTGCTGTGTATGTTATTTTTTTTTTTTCTGTGTGTGTTTGACAGCTGGAGAGTGAGTTGACCCTTGACAAGCTCCTTGACTGGACCAAAAGAGACAAAATGGCCATACAAATGGATATCGGCATTCATTTGCCAAAGTTCAAGTTGGAAGTTGAGAGCTCCTTATCAGAAACACTACAAGAGATGGGTATGAGCTCTGCATTCCAGAAAAAAAAGGCTGATCTGACAGGCATGAGCAGTCATTGTGGGCTCTTCATTTCAGCAGTGGTTCACAAAGCTTTTATTGAGGTGAATGAGGAAGGCACTGAGGCAGCAGCAGCCACTGCAGTCATTGTAGAGTGTGACTGTGCTGTCCGGTTTCAAAGTTTCATAGCAGATCACCCCTTCATGTTCTTCATCAGGCACAACCCCACTAACAGCATTCTCTTCCTTGGCAGATTCAGAGGTCCTTCCTAGAAATGTTTTTGTTTGTTAAACCTAAATGAAGAAAAGTGTGATTCTTCGAATGTTTATTAAATATCAAACCATATACATGTATGTCTTCTCAAATTACATTATTGCAGATCACTTATACAAATTTAGATTTTGAATGTCAAGGAGTCTGCTTTTAGCATTCTGTAACGTCCTGAATCAGTGACGAGATTGTTGTAATAAAGAGGTGTTTTATTTAAGCCTGTTAAATATAGTCACACCATACATTGCCCGGCTTGCACCAGCGAATTTTACTTGAAACAGAAGACACACAAACAGGACCTCCTCAACAACATACTGCAAGTCATTTTAACATTTAATTCTTAAAATATAATAGTATCTATTTTCATACTACTTTATATAATTTTTAAGCTAGTATTAGCTACTATCAAGTGTCAACTATAGAGTTAAATTAAAAATCTTACTAGTAAAATACAATATAAATGGCTATTAGTGTCTTTTGAATAATTACTAGGAGCTTATTAATAATAGTATCCAAAAATGGAATACTATGGAATAGGTGTGAGTAAATAATGAATAAATGTTTAATAGGTTTTCAAACCTGTCCTGGAGCACCCCCAGCACTGTCTCTCTGAGAACACCCGATTCATCACATCAGCTCATTACTGCAAGACCTGAGGTGGATGTGTCAGATAAGGGAGACATGCAAAATGTGCAGTGTGGGGTAGTAGTTACAGTAATAATATTACAGTTACCATCAATAAAACTAACCCCTAGTAGTAGCCTACTGAATGGCAGATCCCCATAGAAATCAATGGCAAAAAATGTAAATGTTATTAGTAACTTTGGCTCTTTATTTGTAACCTGTGAAAGAGAGATAAATGTGAAGTCAAAAGTATAGCCTATAATTTGAAGCAACTATAGTTTGAAACCCTAGGCATAATTGTGTTTCATAAAACAGATGTTGTCAAATTGAGAAGGAAGTGAAACCTTGTCAGTGGGTGGGGTGCTTTTCATACAAAATACAATTCACTCCGATCACACAAAGAAGCAAAGTGACAGTAAGCTGCTCTAAAAAAAAATATAGTTTCTGTTAACAAGCAACTTTTCCTATTAACTAGCGGTGTAGTGGAACCAAACGACCTCAGCTGCCACATTTACTGCGCACTGTGGAGCGAGTTGTCATCAGTCATGGAGGGTCTCTCTCGTGCTAACAGTCTCTTCGCTCTGGATCTCTATCGGACTCTGAGCGCGAGAAACGCTGAAGAAAACATGTTCTTCTCTCCTCTGAGCATCAGCGCAGCGCTCAGCATGGTCTACTTGGGAGCCCGAGGAGACACTGCCAAAGAAATGACACAGGTATGAGGATCCATCACGTTAGGCTACTGTTGGTAGCCTATAGGCCTATTACTTTAATTTTTACGCATTTCGATTGTGTCTGTAAAGTTTCTGTAAATTCTGCTGTCGACATCTAATTTCGCACCACTTAGGAATTAAAATGTTTGGATTTTTTTACTGCAATTAAAGAAAGTACAGGAAGTAGCCTACTAAATACTGCGAAATTCAAATAGCCTAATGTATAATTGTTATTTCGATTTTTGTTAAGGTTTATTTACATTTAGAGATTTAGGCACACTAAAACTGACACACAAAAGCTGCATTTCTTTAAGTAAAATACATTTGTTTTTCTTTTGATTTTGAACTGAAAGCATGGGCGTCGGAGCCACTGTATGAGAGTGAGACAAGACCCACCCAAATTTTAATTGCGATGATATTTTACCCACTCACTTTTACCGTCTTTGATTCAGCGTAACATGTCTGTTTACTTCTAGTCAACTCCATTCCACTTAAGGAATGCCCTAATAAATTAAAATCCATTCCGCGTTTTAGCTGCTGTGCTGCCTCCTCAAATCCATTCCACTTGGCTCATTAAGAGTCCATATAAATTAAACTCCATTCCGTATTTTCACTACTCGCGCCTGCTGCACTTCTGCAACACTTCTGCAACACAGCAAGGTAAACAAAGCATCTTAGCACATCTGCTGCTCAGGAAAGCAATGATGAGTGACAGGAAGTTGGTTGATTGGTATCTGTTAACTCGTTCACACCAACACGACTGTCCGGAACAAAAAATCTTCTTCTTCTTCTTCTTCTCTTGGTTAATGGCGGATTGCAAACAACTTTTAGGTGCATACCGTACAAGAGTGTGTAACATCATGTCATTTTAAGTGTACTCACATTCTGCTTATTAACCCTGTGTCATTAAGGAATTTAAATAACGCTTTCCTAGCTATCATTATCC
Organism: Onychostoma macrolepis; assembly: GCF_012432095.1. Taxonomy (NCBI): domain Eukaryota; kingdom Metazoa; phylum Chordata; class Actinopteri; order Cypriniformes; family Cyprinidae; genus Onychostoma; species Onychostoma macrolepis. Next base: position 17,204,306 of record NC_081174.1, read on the forward strand.
CCCCTCCCTCTCCTTCTGTTCCTAGTATTCCCATCATATTCCACTCTCGCCCTGCCTCCTGAACCCTATCTTGAAACCCCGTCTTTCCACCTCATACAATATACAGTTTAGTATAACATGTTCAGCATTTTCTTTAATCCCACAGTTATCACAATTCTCATTATTCCTTTTCCCCATTAAAAACAAGGTGCTATTCAGTCCTGTGTGACCCACTCTCATTCTTGTCATTATAATTTCTTCTCGCCTGTTCCTTTCTTTATGGTTTTTAATACTAACAGACTTTTGTATTTTATAATATCCCCTTCCTTTCTTGTCTTCCTCCCACCATTTTTGCCAAATTACAATACCTTTCTTCTTAACTACAGCTTTTCCTTCACCTTTTCCAAGTGGTATTGGAACTGATATTTCTTTTCCCAATGCCTCTTTTGCTAGTTGGTCTGCACTTTCGTTCCATCTCACTCCCTCATGTGCTGGCACCCAACAAAACTGAATATCTTTACCACTCCTGTGTAATCTTAACAAACTATGATAAAGTTCAATTAATAAGTCTTCTCTAACAGATGTCATTGACTGTATGCTTTTTATGACAGCTAAGGAGTCTGTGCATAGTATCACCCTGTCAGGTCTGACCTCTTCAACCCAGTGTAATGCAATGATGACTGCCACAATTTCCGCCGTATATACAGATAACTGATCAGACAGTCTTTTGGAAATATTAATTTTAAATTCTGGAATATATATTCCAATTCCCACACATTCCTGTTTATTCTTGAATCCATCAGTAAAAATGTTGAGATAATTATAATAACTGTTTCTTAGATAAATGCTTGTTTTAACTCCCACTTCCTTCATCCTCCATTCTTTTTTCTTTTCCATGATACTAAAATCTGTCTTTGCCTCGGAACAAAAATTCAGTTATGAACCGAGATTACATGAGATTAGCCTGGTCAGACCAATGCAAAAAAAAAAAAAATCTGGATCATGTGTGATCAGTGTGTAAAGACTTTCATTGACTCTGTTGCAAAACATAAAAGACACATAAAAAACCCACACTGGAGAGAAGCCGTTCACATGTGATGCTGCTTCAAGAAAAAAAGTCGACCTCAAGAGACATGGGGATGCACACTGGAAAGAAGTCATATGCATGTCATGTGATAAACGTGGGAAGAGTTTCATAGATCAGTGTGGTAAACAGTTTTGTTGTGCTCTTCCACTGCTCCTCTTCTTCTCTTGAAATGCTTTGGCTCTTATAAGTCAGCAAAGAAAAAGAGCTGTCTCATTTGGTTTCACTTATACTTATTTTTTGTATTTGCTTCAAGTAATGATTGATTAAACTCATGATTCCTTTTATCAAAAAAAAAAAAAGCTGTGTCGAAAACAAGGCCATCTGGTGGTTAGTAAAGAATAATGCAGCCAAAATCCTGTGAAAGACTCTCTGTCCACGAATCAGCCACCACACATTCCACATGACTCGTGTTACGTGCACAAATAAAAGCCTGAAAGTGTGTGTGTTTGTTGAATTTCTCTCTCTGATAAAATAATTTACCCATTAAACTGTGGCATTAAATACAAATATCAATATGATATAGAACAAGGATCTCCAACCCTGCTCCTGGAGAGCTACAGTCCTGCAGACTTCAGTTCCAACCCTGCTGCAACACACCTGTCTGTAATTATCAAGTAACAGTGAACACCTTGATTAGCTGGTTCAGGTGTGTTTGACTGGGGTTGGACCTGAAATCTTCAGGATGGTAGCTCTCCAGGAGCAGGGTTGGAGACCCCTGATATAGAAGAAGAATGTACAAATTGTCCAAATTTAATAACGTGAAAACTCTGGATATTTTTCATAATTGGGTTATAATTTATGTTATCATCACTAAAACTATAACTATTTCGGACACATTTAACTTTTGTTTCACAGAAAAAAATTACACAGTCCTTAATGGGAGCGTTTTTCCCCAACTCCACCTGATATGAATTGCATATGGCGCTATATATAGCCTATATATATATATATATATTTATTCTGAAATCATTTTTATTCTTCATATTAGGTGCTACTTGTATGACTGGGTATTTAAAATGTAATTGAATAAGTCTGAATGAAATGTGACCTTTTGTGACAGCTGCCACAGCTTTTTGAGAGGTTTTGTAAAATGTATTTTGCAGGTTTTGTCCTTCAGTTTGGTCTCTGATGTTCATTCTCATTTTGAGACCCTCACCTCAACTATCAACAGTCCATCAGCCTCCTGCATTCTTAAACTGGCCAACCGCCTCTATGGAGAGAAAACCTTCAGCTTCTTACCTGTGAGTCCATTTCATACATTTTGACAAGGGCTTCTGCGGTTTAGGTGAATACTCACATCTTGCACATGCAATGAGGGCCTTGGAGAACCATGTGAACCACATTAATTAAATGACTTCAATAGAATATGAAATATTTTATTTATAATCAAATTCAACAACAATCATCTTTGATATTGTTCTCCAGTCTTGCTCATTAGAGGGTGCTCTATTCTGCGTGTAATAATGTGACGTTTTCATTGTGTGTATTATGCAGGAGTATTTGGACTCCACTCTGAAGCTGTACCACGCTGACCTTCAGGCTGTGGACTTCATTGGAGCATCTGACGAGTCACGACAGCTCATTAACAAATGGGTGGAAGAGCAGACAGAGAGTGAGAATTTAGTAACGTCAAATCTATCAGAATGTGGATGGGAATAATAGGCTAATCACATTCAGCTTTATTTGCTTTATAGGCTATATGTGAAAGTATATTTAGTATATGACTGTATAAATGCAAATTATCAGAACATTATAAATAATAAAATGCTGTTTTTTGTTTTGTTTTCAGATAAAATTAAAGATCTTCTTCAGCAGGGTGTGTTAAATGGGCTGACCCGACTAGTTCTGGTTAATGCCATCTACTTCAAAGGGAACTGGATGCACATATTTGAAACAAGAAACACTAAAGAAATGCCATTTAAAATAAACCAGGTGCAATCTGCATTTTGTTTCAGGGGTGCAATAGCATATGAAAAATTAATATAAAGTTGATGTGTTTAATTTTTTTAAGTCATTTTTGTAAATAATACGCATTTCTTCATTTAATGACATTTATCTTCAATCAGAATGAGAGCCGGCCTGTGCAAATGATGTACCGGGAAGAGACATTCCCCTTCAGGTGCATCCCAGAGTCTAAACTGCAGGTATTGGAGTTACCATATGAACAGGAGGAGCTCAGCATGTTGATCCTTCTTCCGGACGAAACTCAGGATGGCTCTGACCCTCTTCTGAAGGTCAGCAAAAGTGCCGTGAGCAGAAAAACTGGATAGTTTGAATCCTATGGAATAGTTTGGTGCTGTGTATATATTTTTTTTCAGTATGTATGTCTGTGTGTTTAACAGCTGGAGAGTGAGTTGACCCTTGACAAGCTGCTTGACTGGACCAGAAGAGACCAAATGGGCACATGGATGGATATCAGAGTCCATTTCCCAAAGTTCAAGCTGGAGGTTGAGAGCTCTCTATCAGAAATACTGCAAGAGATGGGTATGAGCTCTGTGTTCCAGGAAACAAAGGCTGATCTGACAGGCATGAGCAGTCATTGTGGGCTCTTCATTTCAGCAGTGGTTCACAAAGCTTTTATTGAGGTGAATGAGGAAGGCACTGAGGCAGCAGCAGCCACTGCAGGCTTTACATTTTTATGTGGCCGCAGTTCAGAAAGTTTCACAGCAGATCATCCCTTCATGTTCTTCATCAGGCACAACCCCACTAACAGCATCCTCTTCCTTGGCAGATTCAGAGGTCCATCCTAAAATTATATATTTTTTTTTTCAGTTTTTAATGAAGAAGAAATTGTTTTTGTTTTAACATTTCAGCCAACATCATTTATTGTAATGTCATTTTAGAGCCATACATTTTGGTTTTGAGCATGACCCTTTCAGTTGTATGTTTGTCTTAAATAGTTTTAGGAAAAACTAGCAAAATATATGCTGGGAATTCTCTTTTACAATGAGTCATATCCTCTTTTATTCACTTTGTGCAGATGAATCCGTGTAGAGCTGACAGAGAACACAAGTAGTGCACAAAAAGAGAGTTCTCTAATGTGTATTTTTTTGTTTCGGAAAATATAAACAACAATGGTCAAATAATTAGAATAATGTAGATTTTTTATTTTATTTTAGTTTCTCGCCATGGCTGCATTTATTTGATCAAAAATACAGTAAAAAGCTGAATTTTCATACTCCAGTCTTCAGTGTCACATGATCTTTCAGAAATCAGTTCATGTTTATTTGTATAGTGCTTTCACAATACATATCATTTCAAAGCAGCTATGCTGAAAATGTTTCAATTTCAATTTAGAGTAATCTGTTATCAGAGCTGACTGCTTTAAAGTAATGTCCATATGGCAGAAATGTACATTTCTAGGATGCTACAAATCATGCATTTATAAAAAAGAAAATTACAGGTTGTGTTGCTTATCATGTATGGCATGCATATATTGTCATTTTAGAAAAGTTTAATAAAAATATTGAAAAAAAAAGCATGCATTTATTTAATGTGTATTCATGCAGAAATAATGAAACACGTTTAAAGCAATGATCGGTGTTGGGGAAAGTTACTTTTAAAAGTAATGCATTACAATGCTTTAGTAATGCATTGTTACTTTTGCATTACTTTTTGTCACCTGGGCTGGACTTGCTTATGTATTTTTAATAACAGAAAAATCTAAATTTATATTTTTGGTGACTGTAAAGGCCCTTTCACACCAAGAATGAAATTAATAAGCCTCAGGCTGAAGAAAATGCCTCTGCCTCTGCACTTACTACCAATTTCTCTCAACATGGGGACAGGAAAGGTGTCAGTAAATCAATAGGAAAACACAGTAACTTGCGTTACATATTAGAAAAAGCAACTCAGATATTTTCTTGTTCATGTCAAAATAATACATTACTTTGCTAGTTACTTGAAAAAAGGAATCTGATTACATAAGGAAAATCAGAAGCAGAAAAGCAAATGGTGAATAATTAGCATAGCGGCTGTTAATAACATTTCAAGCAAAAGATAATCTCAGATTTTACTGGAGTAAGTTTATTAGATGCATAATGTGAATGCTTGGCTAACGAGATGTGTCCTTAATCTAGATTTAAACTGGAGTCCCAAACATCACCAGCAAGGCTATTCCAAAGCTAAATGCGAAAGTCCTTTACCTTCTTTAGTGGTCTTTGCTATCATATATCAAAAGTTCAGAGTTTTGGGACCTTACAGAGTGCGATAAGCTTGATAAAAGACTGGTTAAGTATTCAGGAGATAAACCCTTTTAGGGCCTTGTAAGCAAGTAGCAATACTTTGTAGTCAATATGGAACTTAATACACTCTAAAAAATGCTGGGTTAAAAACAACTATTTGTAACGAAATGTAACAACACACAAAAGAAGATTTTAAAAGACAAACTGTTTTTATTATATATCAGCATAAACACATTGCTAGACATTATTGAACACACATAGTTAACATTTCTAATTAATATTCACCTGAAGTGTTGTAAGGATACGTAACAGAACAATGTGTTTAAAGAGCATAAAAATAATATCAAGAAGATATAGTTCCTGCTTGATGTTGATTAATAACAGCAGTGATGTTTTATAACGTTGTAGGCTACATAGTTGTAGTCATGTTGCTGGAAATTGAGTAATCACTGTCCCAAGGTGTAGTGAGCCGGGGTCCTTACCAGTGACCAGATTCATGTACACGATATACTGATTCACAAGCTAGGGAGCTGACTGAGACACACCACAGATTATGTGCATTAAACCCAGATGTTAAGAGCAACCTCATTATCCCAAAACATTTATTTAAACCCTTGCACAGTGTCAATGTAGCGAACAGCTCCTGGATGCTTCGTATCATCATTAAAGTACAACCTCCATCTCTGAGACAATGCCAGTCCAGTTAGACTGCTCAGAGAAGTTCACAGTCACTTTGGTTCCATCTATAGCTGTTAAAGATATTGGGAAGAAAAACATTGTTACTGATTTCCTTTGACATTTCTGTATTTGGTGATTATCTATTGTCTATATTCCAAAAAGTGCCACTGACTCTTACGAAACATAGAAAATGCTAGCTGTGTCTTAAATACTGTAATTCTTTAGCTGATTCTAACACTTGCCTACAACCACTCCAATGCTGTGCTTGGTGACACTTCCCCAGCCATGATCTGGAGTGCTGATGGTGGGTTTAACACGGACCCTCACTCCAGGCCTTAAGCTGAGCACTTCTGAATTATAAAGGAATATTTGCAATGTCAATTTAAAAGACATGGAAGAATGGGTCAGGGTTTTTACATTAAACTAAAATGATAACAGAAATGAAATCCATTAAAAATGTTTGTTACATCAATAAAATAAACTTTAACTTAAATAAAGTTTCATATAATTGCCAAGGCAACATTCCTAATTTAGTTGAACAACTAAAGTAAGTAAAACTATAAAGAAAACACAAACAACAACAAAATTACTAAAACATTAACTAAAATGAAATGCAAACCAGAAAAAAACTCTTTCACAATATTAATAAAAACTCTAATGGTATGTTTATGATACTAAAATAGCATTAGAATAAATGCAAAGGCTTGAATAGAGATAATAAACATAGTCATCTGCTACAGGTATTTGTTTAATAATGTCCTAATATCCCTCAGATTACCTGAAACATCACTGTTTATGAGTTCCATTTCTGAAGCGACACCAGTCCAATCTGTTTGCTCAGGAAAATCCACAGTCAAAGACTCACCCTGAATTCCTGACGAAAATCATAAAGTCATTAATAACCCCAAAATCATTTGCTGTGTAAATGATTGTGTTTAATTTCATTTTCAGGTATCACGCAATATATGAATTAGAATTGAGTCAAATCAGGGACAGATGCTGAGTGTATTTACTTTTAATGACACCGATGCTGTTCTGAGTGACTGATCCCCATCCATGTTTTGGATCTTTCACTGAAGATTTCACACTGACTCTGTTTCCTATCTTGAAGCAGGCATGACTGGGGGATCCTAAGAAGTAGTGTTACTAGTTAGGCTATTACATTACACCTAGATGGAAACATTCAAGTGTGAAAAATGCTTATAGAACCTAACAAAATAAATAAATAATAGAAAAAGGATATCTCTGCACATATACTGTATATATAAATACCAGGGCATGGGTTTTCTTAATAAAACAATTGAGCAAAAATATACTGTAAAAATAATCTCTATAAAATCAATGCCTGGACCACGTACTGTGTGACCACACTGAGTGGTGAAAATTATTTAAATTCTATATAACAAAACAACATATACATGCATCTAAAAATATACATGTTATATAAATTTTACTACTGATTTAATTGTTCTGTTAATAATACCTAAATCAGCACTGGCAAGCTCCATTTCTGAAACTTGACCAATCCAACCTTCCTGCTCAGGGAAATCTACTGTCACAGTTTCTCCCTGCACATCTAGAGAGAAGAAAACTTTTATTATCTTAAAAAGCCGAATACTGTATATGACTGATTTTAAATAATAGCTGAAAGTTGTCAGTCTGTCAGATTAATGAGAGTAGATGATGTCCTTACTTCTGACACTGCCAATGCTTTTGTGGCTGACTGAACCCCACAGATATTTTGGAGTTTCAACAGATGGCTTCACACAGACCTTGTCTCCTATTTTAATATTACAGTTGAGAGTTGAAGATCCTGAAATACAGTGAGTAGAACGGAATCTTATGATTTACTGATGTGGCAGTCTCAAATGTCTCACTTCGTAGATAAACAGCTGGGTTAAAACAGTATCCTCAAGTATGCAAATGTCACATTTCTGTAGCAAAAATGTTCTCCTTATTTGATTATTGCTGGGTAGCTACTAATTAGATGCGAAAACATTCGATTTCTGTTCTGTGTATTTACCACACTCGTCATCATCAGTTACTGGCTCCATTTCCAAAAGAAATCCTTTCCAGCTTGTACATTCAGGAAAGTCAATGACCAAACTCTGATCACTTTTAATATCTGAAAGAAGAACATGTAAATGAGTGTGTTGCACATGCTCGTTTGTGATACTTTGCAGCATAATGTATTATTTATGTTTATCAGAATACTACATATCTTGCCTTTTACCACACCCACACTCTTATGTGTGACACCTCCATATTTTGGGGTTTTAATAGAAGGTTTCACTCTGACTCTGTCTCCAACCTTAATGCAGACTGGATGGTTCTTTATGGCCAGATCTGAAACTGGTAAAACATTTAAGCTTATTCCATCACTCAGAGATACAACCAAATACAACCAGTGAAAGTAACTATTAGTAGTTTTACCTTTTTGAACAGTTTCATTTATTTCCTGGTTGAAAATAGTCTCTAGTCTCACTTTAAGTTCACAGACCAGTTTGTTTACATCTGGATGACAGCAGCAAGGCTTAAAAGAACGACTGTGGAAGCCGTCAGACCCAGAAGAAGAGGACAGAGTCTCATAATTCTGCAGAAGAGTATTCAACATTAATATTACGATAATAATAATAATAATAATGAAGTATTCCAAGGTCATTTTCATTACTATTGATAACTGAGACAAAAGATGGCAGTTGCGTTTGAGTGAAAAATAGAGAAAGCGAGTCCATAGTGTGATACGAGAGACATGAAAGTAACACCTGTTTCAGATAAGCGGACTGATATACAGCATTGTCATAATCGACAGCAAATATTAGGAAATATCTGACCAATGAATGCTAGCTACCATAGACCAATCAGAGTCAAGTACTTCAGAAAGTGTGTAATAATATATAACTCTTGATAAGCAGTCATAAAACTTTTGCTTAAAGTGAAGTGTACCTGAAGAAATTGGATGTTGTCTTCTGTCTGTATAAGATCCTCTAGATCTCCTTCCCTTTTCTTCAGCTCAGTAATTTCCCCCTCCAGCTTCTTTTGTAGCATTGTGCCTTGATCCAGATCAGCCTTTTCTTGAGCTTTTATTACTTCAATCACCTCATTGCTTCTTTTCTCAATAAGTTTGACTAATTCACTGAAGACTTTCTTACTGTTCTCCACTGCCTTCTTTGCAGAATCCTGAAGAGAACCAAAGCAAAACAAAAATGTTTTTGACAATTACAAGATCCAACATGGCAGTGATTAACCAAGTCGTTCTGTATAACTGTGAAAGTTACATCAGAACTTACTGAATGGGACGTGATGTCCATTTTCATCTTCTGCAGCTCTTTTTCTTTTGCCTGGATTGTCTGCTTGACTTTTGTCTTTGTGTCGGTGAGATTTATCTAAGGGCAAATAACAAGTCACAGTCTGTTAAATCTTACAGAAAACATTTGTCAATAGCATTTTGTAATTTGGTTAAGGGTCATTAAAGAAAAGAAAAACAATGGACATCTTCACCTGTTTCTTGTTGCGCTCTATTGTAGATGGTACTGTGTCATGGCCCTTGTGGTCATCCAATAAGCAGTGCATGCAGACACATTTCTGGTCCGTTCGACAGTAAACCTCAAGGAGCTTGTCGTGTTTGGGGCATACTGGAATGACTGCAGCTTTCACCAGCTTGTGTTTCCTCAGGGCAGGAACATTATAGTGAGGCTGTACATGTGTTTCACAGTAAGAGGCTCGACACTCCAGACAAGACTTGACAGCTTTGATCATCTCTCCAGAACAGAAATCACACGCAATCTCTCCAGGTCCAGCAAGACTTTTAGCAGACTCTGACAGCTCTGTGCTCCTCAGTTTCTCCATTATTTCAGCCAGCACTGTACTTCTGTTGAGTGGAGGCTTTGAATTGAAGGTCTGTCTGCATTGTGGACATCTATAAGTACCTTTCTGATCGGTTGTACTCCAGCACTCATTGATACAGCTCATACAGTAACTATGTCCGCACGGAATTGTCACGGGATCCCTCAACAACTCCAAACATATTGAGCAGCTGTACTGGTTGTGATCTCCGAGTATAGCCTCAGCCATGTCTGCTAAAACCTACTTGTGTTAGAAAAGAACCATAGATGTAAGTGAATGTGGAAGCGTGAGAGTGAAAGTGAAAGCAAGGAATCGTATTACACAAATACAGTGAAAAATATGTAAGAGCTTGTGTGATTTGGGAAAAGTAAAAAATACACCGTTGTGCTTTTAAGTAATGGTCGTAGATCTTTGAACTTTGAAAATCTTTAGGGGTTTTCAGTATCTACAGTACATTAGATAGCGACACCTAGCGTAGTATTCCTGACATTTTTGTCTTGCAACCACAAAGGGTGGTGGGAAATGTAGTTTTGTCAAACATGAAAATCAGCAGGGCATACAAACTAAAATGTGTGGTCAACACAACTAATTTATCTGTAATAATAATTAGCTTGTCATGATTCTTTAATTGACACAGCCTCAGCTAGGAAGAAATATACAAAACAACAACAAAAACTTGTAGACCAACATGTATGAAAAGACATTAGCTTTAGCCACAATGGTTGAATATCAGAGCGGTTTATTTAATTCAATCAAAAGACAAAAATGACTAATTTAACAGCAAAATGTGCATTTGTGTGTATAGTATTTTGACAGGACATTTGCAATTTATTATTATTAAATTTATTATTAATTATTTTAGATTTTTTATTAAAGTGAGACTGAAATATAGCTCGGAGTACGTGCTCATTCCCAGAGCTAAAACAGATTTCAGTTGACAAAATTCAATGTCTATAATACAGAAACATTCTTTCTCACTGCAAAACCCTTGCTAGCAAATAAATTACAAAATGCCTTCATACATGAGTCAAACTGAATGGTTTGCTATTGCCAATGAATTTGAAACACCTGAATTAATGAACCTTTTATGTAAGTTTCTGTCTAACAAAATAACTCTCTTGTGCTGTGAAGGACATCAGTATGAAAACCATCAGGCTGAATTCATAAGTGTATGGCATTTTTCATGTTCACATGATTACGAACTTACAAATAAATACATTTTCAAGTTTCAGTGATCAAAATTCATTCACAAAAGCAAAAGGTAAGCAGAGACGTCCACAGTCACATCCTCACAATCTAGGAGGATCCTGTAATGTCAGCGTCTGTAGGAAAATAGAAAGGCTTAAGAGTTTGATTGCATGTTGGTGGCAAACAAAAACAAATTCAGGTTAAAAAATAACATCTTTAAGCAACTGACCGGAGTAGTTTACCAACTCCATCTCGGAGAGAATGCCTTTCCAGCTTTTGTGATTAGGAAAATCCACAATCACATCCTCAGATTTGATATCTAGGCAGATGAGAAGGACAACCACTTAAAATCATTTCCAAGAGCAACTCTATGCATACTAACTGTACATATACGGTGTACAATAAAAAAATTCAAATTGAAAAGTTCTTTTAAATTGTAAAAGTATTTCACAATATTACTGTATTTTTGTTCAAACTAGTGTATACGATAAATATATTAAAAGTAGTTGATGTCTCCTCAAGTCTGTTCTTTGAGAAAAATACACTGATCTTGCCTTTTACAACACCAACACTCTTGTGTGTGACATGTCCACCCCAGTTATGTTTTGGAGTAATTATGGAAGATTTCACTCTGACTCTGTCTCCAACCTTAATGTCGACTGAAACATTTTGTTAACAAATATGAAAATTAAGATTATACAGAAAGCATTTTCACTTACAAACTGCAAACAGATTTTTTTTTTTAAATGCATGGGGAAATTACCTAAGTCTGCACTGGGCACAAGCTCCATTTCTGAAACTAAACCAGTCCATTTTTTATGCTCAGGAAAATCCACAATCAATGACTCATCCTGAATTTCTGCAAAATAATTCAATAAAACTTTTTTGGTTTCTTTTTTGTAAATATATGTCCTTTATCTCACTCGGTGGCACACAGTAAGCCTACAAAAAAATCTTGCATCGTTTCATTTATTCTGGTAAAAAGCACAATGCATGAAGATAGCATGCTTAATATTAGTAATGAAATCAATGTCAGTCAGTGCTCTCACTTTGAACAACACCAATGCTTTTGTGAGTAACTGCTCCCCATTTGTGTGTTGGTGTAACAACAGACGGCTTCACACGAACTTGGTCACCAATCTTAATAACGGACTCCAGACTTGAAGATCCTGAAATGCAAGCAGCGTCACGAACATCTGAAAGGAGATTTCTGCTAAATAGCTGCTACTTAAAATGTCATGGAAATACTGTAATACTGTATATAATTACCAAACTCTTCATTATTGGTTACTAGCTCCATTTCAGAGAGAATTCCCTTCCAATTTGCATGTTCAGGAAAATCAACAATCTGACTGTCATATTTAATGTCTAAACAGAGAACAAGTTCATATTTTAAAGCTTGTACTTGAGTGCGGATTGCTTGTGATAACAGATCATTTATTTGAGGAAAAACTAATCTTGCCTTTTACCACACCCACACTATTATGTGTGACATCAGCACCCTGGTTAGGTTTTAGGGTGGTAATTGAAGGTTTCATTCTGACTTTGTCTCCAACCTTAATGTCAACTGGAGCATTTATTGTTGACAAATTTGAAACATTTAAGTTGCAGCTAAGAAACTATCTGCAATTATTTAAATGGTCATGTCTTAAAATACAGTAAAATATTACCTGAAACAGCGCTGGCCACAATCTCCATTTCTGAAACTATACCAGTCCAGTTTTTTTGCTCAGGGAAATCTACAGTCAAAGAGTCACCCTGAATTTCTGCAAACGCATTAAAAACAAATCATTAATGTAAAGTATGCTGCTATTTCTCCCTCTGTGATAACAGGCATTCAGTGAGACAATAATAATTTCTTTCAACATTCATAATTTGTATGACTAATAGAAGTTATTAAACTAAGTGCTCCTACTTTTAACAACACCAATGCTTTTGTGAGTGACTGCTCCCCATTTGTGGGTTGGAGTAACAACAGATGGCTTCACACGAACTTTGTCTCCAATCTTAATATTGGAGTCCAGACTTGAAGGTCCTGAAATATCACATGGAGGTCCAAGATGAATGTTTGATGGAAGACTCTTATAGATCATTTTATCATGGATCAAGTGTAGTTGTTTTAAACACTTTGTGCCTCATTCAACAGACGGATAACTATTTTGGTAAAGTAGGCTCTCTAGATATGTACTGCATGAAGTCATATTAACTCTTAAAAATAAAAGTTGGCATTGATGGTTCCATGAAGAACCTTTAATATTCATGGAATCTTCACTGCGGAATCTTTTGGAACCTTTATTTTCAAGAGTGTTTCTGCTGAAGCTTAAAATATTTACTTAAATACTTAAATGTTAAAACATTTATTTACCAATCTCATCATCATTAGTTACTAGCTCCATTTCGGAGAGAATCCCTTTCCAGTTTGCATGTCCAGGGAAGTCAACAACCACACTGTCATCATCTTTAATGTCTAAAAAAAAACAAGTTCATATTGTAACACGTACACTTTAGTGAGAAATTGCTTGATAAGTTATTTATAGTATGAGGGGGAAAAATCTGATCTTGCCTTTCACCACACCCACACTCTTAGGAGTGACGTTTCTACCCCAGTTATGTTTTGGGGTGGTAATAGAAGGCTTCACTCTGACTCTGTCTCCAACATTTATGACACATGGACCATTTTTGTTTGACAAATCTGAAACAAGTAAAATATTAAAAAACTGCTCAGATGCAATGTGTAATATTCTAACAGTTAGATGTGCTAGATATTTTTAGCATGTTTTTGTTTGATGAATACGGTAGATTACCTGAGCCAGCATCGGTTACATGCTCCATTTCTGAAACTACACCAGTCCAGTTTCTTTGTTCGGGGAAATCTACAGTCAACAAATCACCCTGAATTTCTGCAGAAGTATAACCAAAAACATCAGTAATGTAAACTATCACATTTTCTCACTCTGTGGTACTATAGACATTAAGTGAGATTACAGTTTTATATATATTTGTGTGTGTGTGTGTGTGTGTGTGTGTGCAATTTCACTTATTGTGGTAAATAACAGGAATTGTTTAGCCTAATATGAATACAAATCATTATCTCTCACTTTTAACAACACCAACACTCAAGTGAGTAACTGATCCCCATTTGTTTATTGGAGTAACAACAGATGGCTTCACGCGGACTCTGTCTCCAACTACAATGTCAAATGTAGGCCTCTTTGCAGACAAATCTGAAACTAAAAGTAAGAGATTACATTAAACCATTTAATCGCTCACAAATACAGGTGCTGGTCATATAATTAGAATATCATCAAAAAGTTGATTTATTTCACTAATTCCACTCAAAAAGTGAAACTTGTATATTATATTCATTCATTACACACAGACTGATATATTTCAAATGTTTATTTCTTTTAATTTTGATGATTATAACTGACAACTAAGGAAAATCCCAAATTCAGTATCTCAGAAAATTAGAATATTACTTAAGACCAATACAAAAAGGGTTTTTATAAATCTTGGCCAACTGAAAAATATGAACATGAAAGGTATGAGCATGTACAGCACTCAATACTTAGTTGGGGCTCCTTTTGCCTGAATTACTGCAGCAATGCGGCGTGGCATGGAGTCGATCAGTCTGTGGCACTGCTCAGGTGTTATGAGAGCCCAGGTTGCTCTGATAGTGGCCTTCAGCTCTTCTGCATTGTTGGGTCTGGCATATTGCATCTTCCTCTTCACAATACCCCATAGATTTTCTATGAGGTTAAGGTCAGGCGAGTTTGCTGGTCAATTAAGAACAGGGATACCATGGTCCTTAAACCAGATACTGGTTGCTTTGGCACTGTGTGCAGGTGCCAAGTCCTGTTGGAAAATGAAATCTGCATCTCCATAAAGTTGGTCAGCAGCAGGAAGCATGAAGTGCTCTAAAACTTCCTGGTATATGGCTGTGTTGACCTTGGACCTCAGAAAACACAGTGGACCAACACCAGCAGATGACATGGCACCCCAAACCATCACTGACTGTGGAAACTTTACACTGGACCTCAAGCAATGTGGATTGTGTGCCTCTCCTCTCTTCCTCCAGACTCTGGGACCCTGATTTCCAAAGGAAATGCTAAATTTACTTTCATCAGAGAACATAACTTTGGACCACTCAGCAGCAGTCCAGTCCTTTTTGTCTTTAGCCCAGGCGAGACGCTTCTGACGCTGTCTGTTGTTCAAGAGTGGCTTGACACAAGGAATGCGACAGCTGAAACCCATGTCTTGCATACATCTGTGCGTAGTGGTTCTTGAAGCACTGACTCCAGCTGCAGTCCACTCTTTGTGAATCTTCCCCACATTTTTTAATGGCTTTTGTTTCACAACCCTCTCCAGGGTGCAGTTATGCCTATTGCTTGTACACTTTTTTCTACCACATCTTTTCCTTCCCTTCGCCTCTCTATTCATGTGCTTGGACACAGAGCTCTGTGAACAGCCAGCCTCTTTTGCAATGACCTTTTGTGTCTTGCCCTCCTTGTGCAACGTGTCAATGGTCGTCTTATGGACAACTGTCAAGTCAGCAGTCTTCCCCATGATTGTGTAGCCTACAGAACAAGACTGAGCCTGCGTCCCAATGTTCATACTATCCATCCTAAATAGTATGCGAGAATAGAATAAGTGTGTCCCAAAGCATAGTATGCTGAAAAGAGTATGCCAAAAGTCCCCGGATGGTCTACTATTTCTGATAGATTTTTGAATCAGTGCGTCCCAATGTTCATACTTTCCATCCTAAATAGTATGTGAGATTAGAGTAAGTGTGTCCCAAAGCATAGTATGTTGAAAAGAGTATGTCAAAAGTCCCTGGATGGTCTACTGTTTCAGGTCGATTTTTGAAGTGTGGATCCGTGCACACTCTAATGGCTTGAGTTTCACATAATTCTTTGCACGTGGGAGGAGGAGTTAAGATCAGTAAGATGAATTCGCTAAACAAACATGACGGACAACCCTGATATCACTGTGTCATCATCAGCATTTAAATGTGAAAAGTTTATACATTATAAAGCAAAGCATTTATTTTGAATTTTTCTTTTTTGTGTATTAACTGTAGACCTAGTAGTTAAAATTCTTATTTTGCAGGGTCAGATGAACACACTGAAAAGCTAATTACTTGGCGAGCTGCCAATGAAGCCGTATTCACGGGCAAGAGAAACGCTGCTATAAAAGGATTTGAGTGAGTACGATTGATTGTTTCCTTATGTGGATCTATAAGGCTGCAGGATAGGGGAGAGCGGGGCACAAAGTAACACTTTTTGACTTTCTCAAATTGTGTAAATCCACTTCATGTTCAGAGTATTTTTTTTATACACAGTAATTTCACACTTGTCTAGTACAAATATGTCGCTTTGTTTCATAAATACAGTGTATACGTTTTTCTTTATTTACCCTCAAAAATTGGAAGTGAAATGTGACAACATGCTCCATAGGTGGGGTACATTGTAACAGCTGAGGAGCACGTTGTAACATGACCATATGACACCCTAAAATGTTATCTGATCTTATGAAAAAAATATACAAGACAAACTAAAATATTTTGTCAAAATAAAATAGCCATTATTTTATTTAAAATAAATAATTATGTGGAAAATCGACATTGCGATATTGCTTAATGTGAGTCAAATTGCGAAGGTTGCGATTACGTTAAATAAATATGCCCCTTCAGAGCAAGCCAGCTGTGTTTATTTACGGAATAAATATTTCCGTGTGCAGTTCACGGAATCCTGAATTATACTTGCAGCGCCCGCCAGTATAGCCATACAGTATAAATGTATAGCCTATATGGGCCTACAGAATTGTATTTTTCGTCGGGCCTGGGCAAAAGTGAGCAGGCATTATGGAGTCTAGCTCAATATTATTTCAATCTTCTTTTCTTTGATCCTGTTGAAAAAAAAAACGGCTTGTGAAATTAATGTTTTATGACTTCGATTTGATTATTTCATTTGGTTGAATACAATATATTGTTTGTTTGTTTTTGTTTTCTTTTTCAGTTCTTTCATGGATATTAACAGCAAACAATAACAATTCCTTAAATCTTATTACAAATTATTTAGAAAATATTTAATATAATATATAAATTAATTTTAAGCATGTTCAAATGTAACATTTTAATATGAAAATGGATAAGCGTAATGCAGCTGTTTGTGATGTATTGCATACATACAGCATTGTGGAAAAACATCAGCACCGCTCTCCGGACATTATGTTTGTGAACGGCAGATCTGCGCCGACGCGCTCTTTCTTGTCTCACGAATAAACTGGTAAGCATTTGTAGAACAAATAATGAGCAGTGTAGGGAACGGTAAGGATAAATAAACTTGCGAGTAATGGAAAAGAAATGTCGATGTGTATTTTTTATGCAATAGCAAAAATGTCATGTAAGAATGTTTTCTATCTGAATAATTGACAGCAGATGTAAAATGAACGCAATTATGTCACCAGACGCAATTTTATGACGTAGTAGTGTTTTCCAAAAACGTCCATACTTTTCTGCTACACGCTCAAAAGTATCTACTTTTTCTTCGCGAAAAAAGTACATACTTTTAGGATGTAGTACAAGTAGGCACATTGGGACGCAGGGAAAGAGTGTGAGAGAGCATTTAAAGGCCTTTGCAGGTGTTTTGAGTTAATTAGCTGATTAGAGTGTGGCACCAGGTGTCTTCAATATTGAACCTTTTCACAATATTCTAATTTTCTGAGATACTGAATTTGGGATTTTCCTTAGTTGTCAGTTATAATCATCAAAATTAAATGGAATTAGTGAAATAAATCAACTTTTTGATGATATTCTAATTATATGACCAGCACCTGTAAGCTTAGATGCAAGAAGTCATTAAATGGTAATCATTGTTACTTTACCTTTATTAACTGTTTTGCTTATTTCCTGCGTGCAAGTAGTCTCAAGTCTCCCAGTAAGTTCACATATAAGTTTTCTTACATCCTCAAAAGAGCAGTATGGCTGAAATGAGAAACTCTGCAACTCATCAGATCCAGATGAAGAGGACACAGACTCATAATTCTGTGGGGGAAAATATAATGAAAGTAATATAACTTTCAGGAGAACTGGCAATATTTGAACAGTCCGTTATGTCTCATAATTCTTGCTTCTAATAAATAATCACATTACTTCTAGTGCTTGTACCTGAAGAAATTGGATGTTGTCTTCTGTCTGTATAAGATCCTCTAGATCTCCTTCCCTTTTCTTCAGCTCAGTAATTTCCCCCTCCAGCTTCTTTTGTAGCATTGTGCCTTGATCCAGATCAGCCTTTTCTTGAGCTTTTATTTCTTCAATCACCTCATTGCTTCTTTTCTCAATAAGTTTGACTAATTCACTGAAGACTTTCTTACTGTTCTCCGCTGCCTTCTTTGCAGAATCCTGAAGAGAACCAAAGCAAAACAAAAATGTTGTTGACAATTACAAGATCCAACATGGCAGTGATTAACCAAGTCGTTCTGTATAACTGTGAAAGTTATTTGTTTTACATCAGAACTTACTGAATGGGACGTGATGTCCATTTTCATCTTCTGCAGCTCTTTTTCTTTTGCCTGGATTGTCTGCTTGACTTTTGTCTGAGAGTGTGTGAGTTTTATCTAAGGGCAAATCACAGATTGTAGAAGATTGTAACCAAGGTAAGAACGATTGCGATGATGTACCGGGTGCTGTATTGTAAGCATGGACACAAGTCCGTTATATTCATGTGCAAAAAAACCATGTATGTGCGCTCTGTGCACACATGGTATTATGCACAAACACATTTGAGTACATTCAAGTTGTTTCCACACACATTCAGGATTATGTTTTGATTGGTCATGTGTATGTTGCTGTGTTTAGTCATTCTGAATGGATCCATGTATTAGATATATACGGTCAGGTCAAGTCGGTTTTTTTATTTTTTTTGGTATCTCCATGTGGTTCTGTTTGGGATCGCGATTGGACTCTTTCAAAATGTGAACAGCACTTTGCTGTTGCACTGTACGCATGGCCTACTATACAATGTGAAGTTCTGTAATGTTCCCATGTGTGCTTTGGTATGCATACATTTATGAATTAGAGGCCACTTGGTAATTTGGTGTCCTTTTAAAGTCTTCAAGTTAGGGCTGGGCGATATGGCCAAAAAAATGATCACGATAAATGTCAAATCTTTATTTCTTTCAAGTTTAAAGCCAGAATTTTGCTCCAAAGTGAAAGTTGTAGAAACCAGACCATTAATTTTCCTTAACAAAATAAATTTCTTAGATGCTGCATGTTCTAATAAGCGATATTGTTTCAAATCAAGAAACAGGTTTGGTTTGCCTGATAATATTAATAATAATCACTTTTTTGTCTCTTAGAAATTCACATTTGATAGTAGCTTGAATTAGGATGCAGAGGTAAATTTTTGTTCATTATCAAAATCAGTAACATCTGTACAAATTGTAGTAACCTCAGTTTTATATGGTTAAATTTATTCTGACCAAGTTTTTTTTTTTTTTTTAAGCAGCATTGGTCTCCCATAGTAGCATACATTTAAATCATGATAAACACAGTTAAAACCACACATAACACCTCAATACCATGGTAAAAAATATATATAACTATATGGTTTTTAGGTAGCCTGTATGAAAAACAGTAGTCTAAAAACATTCAGTATAATGCACACTATAGCTTAATCACAAATGCATACTATAATTTTAAACCATTACTCCTGTAATAAAATTCAATGTGAATATCCCACATTTCTGCCACAATACCATGGTGCAGTGAGTGTTACTACAGTAAATCCATGGTAAATTATGCTGATGTGTAGACTTGAAAGCCTTCTGACTGTCTTGTTGCACACAGTGTTTCTCCTGTTTGGTTCTAAACTAGTTTAAATCACAGAATGATGTTTGTTCATCGCTGAATGCAATCGCTTCGACCTCACAGCGCTGTTTACTGCTCGCGTGACCGTCTCATCCGCGAGTAAACGCATCTCTAGTGAGCTCGCGCCGCGCGGCAGTTTGACTTTGATCCGAGCGGATAAACGGTCCGTGTTGCGCGATTCAAATGAGGCGCGCTGTTTCGTTCCGCTTTTGGCGCATAAACATTATATCGAACATTTATCGACCTCTTCATATCGTTTTATCGAGGCAAAATTATATCGCGATAATTATCGTTATCGAATTATCGCCCAGCCCTAGTTCAAGTGTCCTTTTTTGTAAAGACACCTACATTTACTTTGAAAAAAGCTTACAGAAAATATATTTTTGTGTGAATCACCCTTCAATCTGATGGCTTACTTTGCTGGATATAACGAATGATGACAAAATGAATGTGCTAATCAATTGGCCTATGCTTATTTTCTTGAAAAGAGTGAGATTAAATGCAAAAAAGGTGTGATTAATCGCAATTAAAATTTTGTAGGTGTGTTGAGGCAAGTTGGAGCTAAAGTCTGCAGGACACCGGCCCTCCAGGACCGAGTCTGGTGACCCCTGTTTTAAACTACTGACAGCCCTTACCAGTCATTAAAGAAAAGAAAAACAATGGACATCTTCACCTGTTTCTTGTTGCGCTCTATTGTAGATGGTACTGTGTCATGGCCCTTGTGGTCATCCAATAAGCAGTGCATGCAGACACATTTCTGGTCCGTTCGACAGTAAACCTCAAGGAGCTTGTCGTGTTTGGGGCATACTGGAATGACTGCAGCTTTCACCAGCTTGTGTTTCCTCAGGGCAGGAACATTATAGTGAGGCTGTACATGTGTTTCACAGTAAGAGGCTCGACACTCCAGACAAGACTTGACAGCTTTGATCATCTCTCCAGAACAGAAATCACACGCAATCTCTCCAGGTCCAGCAAGACTTTTAGCAGACTCTGACAGCTCTGTGCTCCTCAGTTTCTCCATTATTTCAGCCAGCACTGTACTTCTGTTGAGTGGAGGCTTTGAATTGAAGGTCTGTCTGCATTGTGGACATCTATAAGTCCCTTTCTGATCATTTGTACTCCAGCACTCATTGATACAGCTCATACAGTAACTATGTCCGCACGGAATTGTCACGGGATCCCTCAACAACTCCAAACATATTGAGCAGCTGTACTGGTCGTGATCTCCGAGTATAGCCTCTGCCATTTTGCTGTCAAAACGTGTTAATAAACTAAAAAAGATTTGTCCTGATGTTGTTGTTCCACAAAAGGGTGTTTATCAAAAGACCCGCTCTGGTAATTAAAGCTAAGTGTCGTGTAATCTAAAAAGAGAAAGAGAAAGTGAAAGTTCAGAACCGGTCTAACACTATGATTCAAAGCTACTAATAATAGGCTAATAGTAATTCTGAAATATACAAACAACACATAAATACAGTTTAAATACAGAACTGAAGAAAATTTTGCATTTACCTGATGACAATTCGTTGTGTGCGTTATGACGAGGTAGCAGGAAACGTCTGAGGAATTGTGACCTTTGATCTTTTTACGGCTTGAATTGTTTGTTTAAAGAAGCCTACATGCTAGTCGTAATTTAATCGTGTATTAAATATTGAGGAACAGTTTTAAACGCGCACATAAAAATGAAGAAAGAAAAACACCTAGTGCAGTTAAAAGCATAAAAATAAGATTGGGGGATAATGAGTAAATGCGAAGATCTGAGCGCGTGTCCTTTTTCAGTTGTGTCTTTTAGTTTAGCCACTAGATGGAGGCACTGAACAGAGTACAATGAATATTGATTCAGTTTCATGTGACAATGAACATTCTTCCTCTTTCAAAGTATATAACAGATTTTTAGTGTCAAATAATCTGATTAAATTAAATGCGTGTAGATTCACTGACAACCTCATTAAGTTTTAGCATTAATCTGGAGATTGAATTCTCTCCCATCACGATTTAATGTTTTCTAGGTAGGTCTAAGTGAGAAATTTAAGTGAATGTCATTTGATTTGAGTGACCTATTGTGTGTTGTCAGCAAAATGGAGCCCAGGGGACACCGCAGTTTAGGGTCAGAGGAGAAACAAAAATTCCCCAAACTGGTGAAAAAAGTCCAACTGATAGGACTTGACCATTTAAGGCAGAAGTACCGGATACCAACTCCACAGTAGCCTATTATAGCAATGAAACTCCCATCTAGGGGTGTGCGATATATATCGTCTGCGATAATATCGTAATTGTTGTTTTAACGATGTGCAATTTTACATTATCGAGTATTTTGCAAAAACCAAACAGAACACATACGGAGTGCACGCTTACATTACGCGATGAAGTCTAGAGCACGTGCGCATTTAGAGTGTTTTTTTACTGCATGATTCAGTCTAATAAAATGCATTAAGAATGATCACAAAATTCAAGATATGGGGGCAGAAAATGCATATATATATATATCTCATTTCATATGTTTTTTTTCTTCAAAAATAAGCATGATTACAAATGTGATATTGATTTTATGCAACAGTTCAATAAACAAGTTAATATTAAGAGACTTAGGTTTTTAGACACCATATTGCCTGTTTCTGCTCCATTTCGCCAACTAAAATAATTCCAAACAGCTACAGCTCTGTTTTGTGTCTCTGAGCAACATGACGATGCTGTTTCGTTCCTGAATGAATCAACCGTTTAAATGATTCGGTTCAGTCGTAATGACTCACTTGTTAACAGTGACTTGCTGCTACCTACTGGCGATTTTAATTTCACATTCAAAGTATCTTTTCACTTTCAATTTTCACTTTCAACATTATTCAATGTTTTATGTTTAAAATATCAAAGCATATGCATTTGTAACTGCAGGTTAAAACACTCCATGTCCCTCTGAGCTGCATTAAACCGTGTGTAAATCTAAATGCCACTTCAGATGCAATTTCTGCAAAGATTAATTTTGTTGATACTGGTTTTATTTGTTTGGTAACAGCCTAAACGTCTTATTATTCTAATTGACTGATTAAATGTAACAATTTGATTCAAAAGATGCACACTTTTAGAAAAAAAAATGGCTTTATTAAAGGTAAAATTGCCCATGAACGGTAAAAATGAATTTAAACTTATATGAAAAGATTAATTTCTATCACTGATGTGAACTGACCACGCAGAATGTGAAGAATATCAAAAACTGCAGCTGGCCACGGTAGACAGATATCAGCACAATAACACACTCGGCAAAATATCGTCTAATTATCGTTATGGGGAAAAAATCCCCAAAAATATCGATATAATTTTTTTTTCAATATCGAACACCCCTACTCTCATCTCACATCCCCAGAAAACTTGACATTTTTTATTTTTCCAGAATTCAAAAATCACAATTTATTTACACTATAATCTTTTCAAGTTTATTTGAAAAAACATTTACTACACTCCTGGTAGCTGAACTGTAAAAGTGATTGCTAAAATGTGTGGTCAAAAATAATAGCAAAACTTATTATATAATCTAATCTGATTTTCTTGAACTTGTTCAAAATGACAAAAGACAGTTACATTATATATAAGAAAATCTCCAGCTTTTTCCAACACATAATAATGTCTACAATTTTGTTTTTCTTTAAAAGAAAAGAAAAAACTAACAAAAAAATATTTTAATTTATTTTATTTTTTACTCTGAGCTTTACAGTTTGTATCTCCTCCAACATCACCTCCTGCTTCTCAAATGTCTGTACACCCCAGCATAAAGAAACCATTTCAAGGTTTGAATTAAGATACCGTGTTCATATTAGTTACATGACATAAAAAGAAAACAGTCATGAATGTAAAAATGCCCCAGAAAAATCACAGTGCATACACTGCCACTTAATAACAACGGTAATATCTGACACTGCCATCAGTATAACTCCCTTTGAATAAAATGTTAATCTTTCAAATATTAATGATTTTCTGCATGTTATCTATATCAACTAAACTCTTCTTTGGTCTGTGGGAATGGCTGAGAAATTGGCCCGCTAAATAACTCAGTGTGTAGCTACTTTGAGAAATCATAAATTCGTGCGTGTCCATTTGATTTTTAAGATGCCTCCAAAACAAGATGTGCATTGTTGAAGTTGGGGCCCGGGGTAGAATCACAGACGCTTTTGTTCGGGGTTCCCCGTTCCTGCGAAGGCCTGCTGTCGATCAAGAAGCAAGCGTCCGCCCCCATCGGCCCTTTCACTGCTGCAGCTGGCTGCCTCTCGCTGCTTACCGTCTGCTCACTGCAATCTGTGCTGGAGAGGCCATAGGAGCAGCAGCTTCAGTATTAAACCCGGCCTACAGACGCTTATGACGCTCGCCACCAAAGAACACAAATAACACGAGGTAAGTCTAAGTGTACTGACATGTGCGATTTAAATACAATCTATATTATGTAGTCGCGCCGCTTAAAATGATCTCGATCCGCGATGGTTAAATCGCAGCGCGGTCGATTTCGAAAAGCGGCATGTTTGCGGAAGTGACCGTGCGGTCCATGTTTAGCCGCCCTTGTTATTTGCCTTTACATGTCATGTGTGTGTGTTTCCAAACTA
This sequence comes from Onychostoma macrolepis, assembly GCF_012432095.1. Lineage (NCBI taxonomy): Eukaryota > Metazoa > Chordata > Actinopteri > Cypriniformes > Cyprinidae > Onychostoma > Onychostoma macrolepis. The sequence goes on from NC_081174.1 coordinate 17,228,720, forward strand.
TATTTCACTCTCACGTGCATTTTTCGACACGGTAAGCGTTCGGAAAAGTTGAAGATGCTGTTTGGGTTGGCGAAGTTGACTAGCCAGCGGACCCGTTTGAAAAATCAAAATGGCTTCCATCTTTGTCGTCTCAGCAGAGAGGTTTATACCTTTGTTTCCCCGTCTCGCATGTCAGGGAGTCTGTGAGTAACCTCCTTTTTATATTTATCTAGTGGATTATTGTCCATCGAACCTTCGAATGAAGAGTTTGGGTGTTTATTTCACTGGTTTTTATTTTGTTACTTACCCAGTAGCGCACTTTTTGACCACGTCAGTGCGGTGGGGGAGGGGAAGTGAGTCTGTCTGGGTGGAGCCTGTATGATACGTTCACTGTGGATGAATTATCCATTGCCCTCTTCGCTGTAAGTTTGATTTAGTTTAGACTCCAGCTACTGGAAGAATTGTTTACTGATTTTTTTCTTTTCTTCATTCATTTCTTTTGATTAGTTCTGTGCCACCACTTGCAATGTAGAATTCCAGTTCCATCAAATTCAAACTGTTTTACTTGAGAGCACATGGAGATCTCCTAAAAATCTCTCTCGATATAGAGTGCTGCAGGAATGACATATTTTTGTAGCCCAGTCTAGAAGTTAGCATCATACTGGTTGGTTCCCTTGAGGAAAAAAATAAAAGCCAAAAGGATTTTCGCACTGACTTCTGGATACTTGCAAAAAATAAATTATGATTCTCATATGTTTTGCTCATTATTATAATCTTTAATAATAATCGCAAATGAACAACTTTGCCAAAATAAAAAGCTATATAAACAAACTACACCAGGACTTCACTGTCACCACCAGCGTTTCTTTTAATCTTTAAAGGCAACAATTTGGAAAGTTAGAATATTTTTCAAGAGCTCAAGTATAAACACAAGGCTGTAAAAGTAGCCTTGTGAGTAGATATTTGTCTTAATGCCGTATTTGTCTTATATTTGTCTTAATATATCTTGTCTTTATATTTGTCTGATATTTGTCGTAATGTCCCCGACTGCCTCTGAAGTTCCATTTAGAGCTTTTTCAAGATTCAAAAAATGAGTGGGAGAATAAAACGTGAAATATATTGAGCTTGTGTTAACCACAGACTTTATTTCAGGTATTTAATCAAAAACCCACTGACTTCAGGACGACGAAACCCGAGGTTAAAAAAATCCTAACTCGTTTCCGGGTTTAGGACTCATTTCTTGCGCCACTCTATTATTAACTGAATGCAGTGCTGGTGTACGAAATGTTGGTTGTAGTTTTAGTTGCAGTGGTTATGTGTCAGCTTGCACTCTGGTCTCTTTTTCAACAGTGCTGGGATGTCACCCATGCTTCAGGTAGGCACACCACCATGCCCTTAATATCTGGTTAACAGTGTGGTTATGGGTTTAAAGTTCTTGTGTGTGATCTTGGTTAACTGTCAAGCAAATCATCTCCATTATGTTAAGTCATCCCTCTTAACATGAAATGACTTTGCAATACATGTGGTGGTTTTTTGTGTGCTTGCACTCAATGGATTTGTTGGTTTGCTTGTTTTGCATAGAGTTTGATGTGTAAAATGTAACTCATTACCATTGTTTAGCTATTGTCTTATGTCTTCCCCACCTTTCACCTACCCACCAGTATATGTAGCCGATCAGAGGTCCCTGTGCCCCCTCCCTACTCCTCCCAACATACATACACACACAATCACATACACGCTCACAAACTCAGTCGGTCAAGAGCTAGTGTGATGACAGATAATGTGCTTTGTCATGCTGGTTGGTGTCATGTGTTTTTCCTATACTGGATGCATGTTTGTTACTTTTAGGCTCCTGTAACCCTGGTTGGCTGGCCACGGAGACAGGGAGTCCTCGTCTCAGTACTGTGGCTCTCCACATTAGACTTTCTGTTTGGGGTATCTACTTTCACCTCCATTTTTATCTATTTTCAAAGGCTTGAAGCACAATTTCAACATTTTATTAGCTAAATCAGTAATTTGATATAGCGTGAGTTAATGTAGATTACTTTAATAATCTTCAAATTCCCATAATGTGCAAAGATCTACATTTAAAATGCATTTATGCATACTTTAGGTGGTTGTGGATTGACCATGAATGTAAGATGTGATCTTTGGCCTCAAAAATATTTTGATGTTCTGAAGCATAGGAGTTTATTGTTCCTGCTGAAATCATTTTCAGTTAGACTAAAGCATTTTTTTGATTCATAGTCAATCATATTACCAAGGTCCATTATAGTATTTAAAATGTCATAGTTAATTATCCATTTTATTTTGAAATGTATACATATATATGCATAGACATTCATGGCACACATTTTTATACAGTGTAAATGTTCTAAAAGAATAATTTGACTCTGAATTAGTTGTTTTTATGTTTTTGTTACACTCAAATGTACTTTCATAGAATGATTTTCCTTAAATTTATTCTTTGTCATTGACATTTCTATTGGTTTTATATTCTAGTTCCCATATTGCAACAATTATCATTTTTAATACATGTAAAGAGAATTTTTACGGATCTAAGAAACAGGGTCAGGATTGACTTTGACTTTGAACAGAACTGGATGAATGTGAACTGACCACCGCTATGCCTTTTTTCTTTTCTGTAGGCTAAACATGTTCTCCAAGGGCACCAAGCGTAAGTTTTCCGATGGTGATGAAGAGATATCCGAAGAAAGCCTGGTAGGTGCCAGGGTGGCATCTTCGTACAGCTTGCAACGGCAGTCGCTGCTGGACATGTCCCTCATTAAGCTGCAGTTATGCCACATGCTGGTGGAGCCCAACCTCTGCCGCTCGGTTCTCATTGCCAACACAGTCCGGCAGATTCAGGAGGAGATGACCCACGATGGCAGCTGGCATATGGTCACTGAAGCATTCTGTGGTCCAGGTCAGAGTCCCTCCGAGCGCTTGGTGGCCACTGAGGTCCTTTGTAGGTCGCGAGAGCAGGATGCAGAACCTAAACTCTTTTCTGTCATCAGCTACGAAGGTTGCCGTGAAGAGGAGGTGGTAGCTGATGAGACGCTGTGCTCGGTTTCAGTCAGCGATACTGTCTCTAATGTGTGCCTGGCAGGGCGTATGGGCCAGTGCTGGGAGAAGAGTGAGCTCAGTGGTGTAGAGAGGGATGAAGAGGCCCTTGAAGACTCTAAACTTGGTTCAGGAGAAGATGAGGAGATAGACACCGAGGATGGGGCTTCTACAGAGAGTCCAAAGACCATTGGACAAGTTTTTGGAACATTTGAAATAAAAAACGGTTCCCCGGGTCCAGACTCTGCTCTCGAAGAGCTGTTCTCTGATGTAGACACCTCCTACTATGATCTGGACACCATGCTGACCGGCATGCAGAGCGCACCCAAGATGGGCCCTTATGACCTCCTTGACAGCTTGGCACCGTCACACAGTTCCCCTTCCATAGTATCCACCCCGAACTGTCGTTCTGATCTCAATGAACTGGATCACATCATGGAAATCATTGTGGGTTCTTAGGTTCGACCTTATTCAGAGACTTACACGCTTGTCTTAATGTTACTGGCTTTTCTGTTCCTTATGGAAAGCAAGTAAAGTCTGGAGTCCTTTCAGGGAAAAGAGTTGATGTCTTTTGATGGATGGCCTTGATTTTATGAGCTGACCATAGTCATCTTATTTGCATACCCTTTGTATGTTTTAATGATTTCTTCTGTATTTGTCTGTCCAGACATGCTGTTTTTTATTTAATTTATTTGTTATACTCATGACACTACGGAGAGCAGAACAAGATGTATACAAAAGTTGTACAGCTTGGGATATTTTCATAAGGAGACAAAAGATTGTCTAAATGTGTATATAAATTATATATTTTTTACAATAGATTCTTCTTGTAATATGTTACTGTACATTATGTACATGTTCTACAAATTGATTTTAACCGAAGAGATTAGATTCTTATGTGCAACAACTCAACAAGTTTTCTGTTTATCAAAATCCATAAACTGAAGGAACTTAATTCAGTACTACAATATACAAAAGGCACCAAGTATACATACGATGATGCATGTTTTACATTTATGTGCTGATTTGCACAAAGTATTTTTTTTTCCTCTCAAGGTTTGATTGCAGTTGGCTGTCAATCAGCTCAGCCGTAGGTTTTGTTTGTTGTTAGATGTCAAAGTTCTTATATTTTGTCTTATCAACAAATGAAGTATAATGGGGCCAACCCATTTTATATTGTGACTTAATTTATTTAATTTATTTACTGCAAACGGTGAGTGTTGGCTGTGGTCAAACTCAGGGTGGGTTTTTAACTCTAGAGGACTTAGTAGGCCTGATTCACAAAAGCCTTTTGCACGTAGTAAATCGGTCACAGAATTAGTGCTTTGTGAGTTGTTTTGCACCAATTATTGGTGTAAGTATTGATTTGAAATAAGTTAACTGTTTTAATATTGGTGATTGGCCTAAGTATATCAGTCTATTAGTCCTCTAGACCCCTCGTAACGAGAAGGCATTTGTCTAGTTCTATGCATTGAGTGTCATAACACACTTTATACGTATGAAGTGTTTAAAATGCATTTAGTACAGTATTCTTTTTTTATACTTAAGAATCAGTCAACAAGAGAGGGTTTTATTTTGCTCAACATTTTCCCCCAGTTGTTACATATATATATATATATATATATATGTATATATAAAATTTGGTTTTGTCTAAATTTTTGCATAAACTATGTTTGTGCAAATTATAGGTTATTACACTTTGATAATTGTTTTCTTCTACATTGTCTCACACTTAAATTCTAAGAGGATGTTGTTTATTGTATGATCTTAAACTAGTATAGAGTATAAACATTTTATATGAGCATTGTAGCTTTTTTAACGTTTTTTAATAAAAGGTACAACTTATGAAAGTGTTGTGGTTTTTTTTACTCCTGCAATCAACTATTAAGGAGATCAGCTGTCATCGGTCTCTATAAATGCTCATGCTATATTGTTTCCATTTTAGTGAAGAATTGATACAGCGAGAAAACCAATTAATTATTCGTAATGCCAGGGAAACACAAGAGCAAAACTTCAAATGTTTCCAGAGAGTAAATCTTCTTAAATCAACGTCAAGGTTTCTTTCTGCACGAAGCGAATTCTAACACAAGTGACGTCAGCAGATGTGACTCAAATGAACGTCAATGTTTAAATCCCTCCGATCGCGCGCAGATATTATTAGATGTATGTCAGAAAATGTTGTACTATACAAGCCACATAGTTGTGAGAAGGTTTTATTTCCTACTATATCAGACTCCACTAAAAATCAGCTTTGCAAAGCAACGTTTAGAGAAATTCTACATTCAGATGCTTGTTAGTTTTCTTAAAATAGACACGGGATGCTTGGCAAAAAAGGAAATGGAAAGCCACAAACGTGCCATTTAGAACGCAGGTTTGTGCCGTAGTCCGGTAGCCGGTGCTCCAAACGGTCACGTTTTCGGTCTGTGGGCATGTCAGGGGGACGAATGTGATAGACAAGAGAGGAGGGGCAGAAGACGCGTTCCACCAATCAGGGGCAGTTACTAGGCGGGTCTGAGATCGCGTTCGACCAATCACAGCCTTCCCACCTGACGACCGTCAATCAGCTGAGTTCTTTCCCCGTTGATTCTACAGTGTAGCGAGATTCTCTTCTCGTGCCTCAGTACAGACGCGATCGGTCGCGTAGTTTTGCGCAAAATAATGTTTAGAATTTGGACCAGAAGCTCAACGCGAAGTTCGGCGACCGATTTAAACAAGCGTAAATCTTACTTTTATCAGTCAAGAGAATGTAGCGGTCATTCGAGGATCTTGGGTAAATTAATTTCGTAGTTCCATATAGACAGAGCCAGCACTTTACCAAGTAAGAACTAGCTAACTGGCTAATTCATTGCGCATCACTGCGAGCTTAGCCGCGGGGGCTAGCGGTGCGCGCGCACGTCTGCGAGAGTAGTTGGTTGTAATAAACGCTAAACAACGAAGCAACTGGTTGAGCCGAACATAATGGTATGGGTCAAAGGGACATCACAGCTTTCGAGGCGTCCATGAAAAGAAAAAACGGAGTTCCCACTGTCTCTATGTGTCGACTGGATGTGGAGTCCGCTGTTGTGAAGAAGGAAGTTGAGCCCGCCGGAGGAGATGGTGCCCTTTCCTCGTCAAGGTAACGTTAAAGACTTTTAATCACAAACTGTTTTCTGGATGTCGTTTGAGCCTGGTAGAAGACCTTTTAGTTATCATTCTGTTTTTTGAAATTGTTTTATATATTAATACTGTTCACTACTGTCCCTCTTTACATAACAACTAGAGTTTATGTTGATGTTACTTGAGCTTGTGTAGCTGTTACTCCGTTCACACCAGTTTATTTACAACTGGAGCAGTCCTAGCAAAAAGAATGTACACTAGTTTTTATATCTGGATCATTGTGTGTGTGAGCCTATAAACAGAAACTTTGGTACCTCGCGTTTTCTTCTGTACGTGGTCTCGGTTGCGTAACGGGGTCGATTTTGACAAACTGATTTTTGGACCAACTAACGTTCACTCGTAATATGTGACTGGACGGTTTTCTAGCAAACCTGCTATTAAAAAATAATAAAATAAAACTAGTATGTCGTTACGATATTTCAGTCGTCTTTTTCGCATACATGTCTAACTAAAGCAATGGTGAAAGCCAAGAGTGCATGAATGCAGGTTTCAGTTTTACTAAAGTTTCATAATTCGAATGAATGATGTGTAATTTTACATGAATCTTTATGAGTATGTGTTTCATAGTATGTGTACGCGAAAAACTGATTTAAAGTTACGAGCAGTTTCAGTTTCAGCTGCCTTTCGGAAAGCGAAAGCCATAGTTTTTATTGAAAGCAGCTGATATGTGGAGTTTAAAAAAATGACACACTTTATTTGGTTGTGATATATTACATAGTAAGAGTTGAAGTGTAGTATGGTCACTTCTGGGTATTTTGTGGATAATTCACTTGAACAATAATAAGTATCACCTTAGGGTTTTTAAAGAAATGTACAGGTTTGTAATATGTATTTGACTTCTGCAGATGATAAGTCCGTTACTGCAATAAACAGAAAGTCAGTAGTGCCTAAACTAGGTTCTGCTCTCTCATGGCTGTCAAACAGTCAGTTAACTTCTTGCAAAAAGGTTAACAGTTGTTTTTGTTTTGTTTTTTTCTTGACAAAGTTAATGGCTTATTAGAGGTGTGTAATCGAATGTAAAGCAGGGTCTTCAGCAACTTGAACCTCAGTCATGTATTACTTGCTAATTACTTCTTAGTAGGAAAGTATTCCGATTAAATGAATAAAATCCATCTGAATCTTAGGTCACACTTTATATTAGGTGGCCTTAACTACTATGTACTTGCATCAAAAATATGTACTTATTGTGGTCATATTGTATTGCAAAACACTTTTGCTGCTATTGAGGTGGGATACGGGTAAGGTTAGGGACAGGTTTGGTGGTATGGGTAGGTTTAAGGGTGGGTTAAGGTGTAAGGGATGGGTCAATTATAAATGTAATTACAGATGTAATTACGTATAGGTATTTTTAAATATATAAGTACAGTGTAAAAACATGTATGTACACAATAAGTGCATTATATCAAATGATTAATTTAAATGTAAGTACATAGTAGTTAAGGCCACCTAATATAAAGTGGGACCGACTCTTATACTAGACTGAGGTTTCACCACAGACTCAAAGACTTGCACCACTGATAAGACAAGCGGGCTTCATACGAGTGTGTGTTCACGTCTGTCAGCGTGACTAACACCCTGAGTCACTTCGTCAGTCTGTTGGAGCCGCCCAGTTACAAAGCTGCCCAAACTAAGACATCCGGCCTGTCTACCCAGTGGTTCATTATTCAAGACTTAGTCGGCTTGTCAATGGCATTTGCCACCTACTCCCTCCCTCCTACTCGGTCAATCCCCTGTGCTCTTTCTTACACTCTTCAACTCAATCTCTCGTTCAGTGACTCCCTCCCACTTTCTCTCGCAGACTAACGTTTCTTGACGCTCCTGCTTGCTCTGGCTTATGTACACCCTCTCTTTTTCCTGATTTTTTTTTTTTTTTAAGACTCTTTCCTGTTGTCCTCTTTATCGTGACTACCTCCTTTGGGGCAGTGGGAGGGAAACCGGAAGAGAAAAAGATGGAAAAATGACTCAACCACGTCAGTTTGGCTTGCTCTCATGCAGGAAGTATCGTAACTTAAGCTGGCCTATGAGTTGAAGCAACTCTTATCTTGTCCTCAGAGTGTGCCTAAAGATCATTTCAGTGCTGTCTGTCACTTTGTGGTCTTCTATTCATTCATTTTTTTTTATGTATTAACTACACAGTGATGGAAATGAAGTCCTTATCTCTCTACCTTCAGTGAAACTGATGTATCTCTTTGTGTGGAGCTTGGCTGCTATTCATTTATGCGGTGCTGTGCTGCTGTAAGTGAAAGCAGCAGTATAAAGTCACTTCTCAGTTGTTCAGCCTCTTATGTGTGTTGCACAGGCAGAATGAATGATAACTTGACAGTCTGTAAAACACTTAATGTCAATACTTTTATGCACGTAGCACCTTCATTATAGAAGTGTAACAATCTGTTATTGATACTACACTTTACACATTAATAAAAATATATGATAAAAGTTTAATGATAAGATTTACTTATCAAATGTATTAAATTATTTAGATATTATTATTATTATTATTATTTATTATTATTATTATTATTATTATTACAAAGCATGCATCTTAAAGAATGTCTGCTGATTATCAAAAAGGCCTAATATTACATAATTTGATGATGCTGAGTTAAAAAATATCAGCATGTTCCATCATGTACAGTTTTTTTCTTTCCCACAAAATAAAAACTTCCACTTGCTAAAATAACAAAGCTGTCAAATGTCAAAAGGTTTAATGACAAAAGTAAGTATTCAAAACTTAGTCTGTAAAGGAGTGGAAAAAAGTTCAAATACTGAATTTAAAGTCAAAGATCTGTAATTTTTCTGTCACTGAATGTAGTAAACTCCTAGAGATGTAGGGAAGAAAAAAACATCATAATTCTAACTTTGAAATCTAATGTTGTATTAATGCATAGTACAATCTAATATTGCATTTAAATGTTGAATGTTCTTCACCTTACCGTTGGTTGTTAAAAGCAAACATTTTATGAAATGCGTATATTTTGTGAGGGAGTGTGACATGCTAAAGTCAGCACCCCATAATAAGTAAGAAACAAGTATTTGATTTCATTTAGCAAATTAAATGTTATTGTTTAAGTCTTAAGTAGTTATTACTGTGTCAAACAGCAGTTATATAACAATTATTAAAAATAAGTTCTACACATTGGTTATTGGACACGTTAAAGATAATCTGTTTTGCTTATAAAAATTGGGTATCATTGTTTTGCCATGGTCGGCCTCACTTCTGAGTCACCGGGTAAAAAACAAACTGAAGTACCATCATGTATATGTGCAGACCTGAAGTGATGCAACGCAGCATACTCTACTGCAATGCTGCCTCTTCTATGCATCCCATTGTGTTCTCCCACTTTGATGGTCGTCTCCGTAGTTGTGCTTATTGTTTTTGAGCAGCAGACTCTGTGTGCCACTCAAGCGCCAGCCTCTCATCCACCGCTGTTGCCATGGCAAGCAGACCACAGAGGCCAGTCTAACCGGAGGGGCCCAATTTAAATCATGCCTTGCTGCTTTAAAGCTGCAAGACTTTATAGTGACCAAGTCAAATTTGAAGTTGTTCAGCTTGCCTTCTTTTAAAAAAGCTTTATAATGCACATTTGAATGCACAAATCAGTCAGTGACCTTTTTCACAAGCTTTAACACTTGTTTGATGTCATAAGCACGATAAGCCAAATGTAATATGAACTCTTCCACGTCATATTCTTCTTGATTATATTGTTTTTCCATAGTCGTGGTGGTTTGCTCGCTCGCATTCCATTTATAGCTTTCTGTTGCTGACAGAGACAGGCTGCAGACCTTCTTCCAAGCGTACGTGTGCTCCTGCCGGAATTCAGCTGTGAAATCTGCAGGAATACAGAATGTCCCTTTTGAAGCCTTGTGACTGCTTTGTGGGAACGGCACCTATAGGGCTGAGCAGGAATGAGCCCAGAGTGCTCTGCTAGTGTGCATGGTTATATAACCGCTAGCCCTGGCGTGACACACTTGAGCACTGCAGCCCATGCATGCGTGTACACACACACACACACACACACACACACGTTCAGGCTGTTTCCAGGCATTAAAAGTGTTTAATCAAACTTGTTTTGATGCAAATGGTGTTAGTTGTTCTTTGATTAAAGATATTCATGCTTCAGTTAGGTCATGACTGGATGTGGTATCTATTGCCTTAAACTAAGACTTAACACACTGCATTTTTCTACATGGTGGGATTGAGACAATACAATCTAATGCATCCGTCTCACTTCTGAACACGAGAGGCTCTTCTTGGCTCCTGCAGCTTCCTGTGCACCCTGCAGTAGAGAAGAGCAGTCAGTGACCAGACCTGCGGGGGATGTCTGCCTTCGTTCAGAGTGATGGATGTAGGGAGGGGGGCGCCTACACCACAGAGAGCGCAGAGGTGGATAGACAGTCTCTCACATTTACAGCCCTTCCACTCAAACTCCAGCTCTCCAGATCCGAGGCGGCTATCTGACAGAGCAGTTATGGTCGGGATTCAAATCGTGCGCCCACAAGCCACATTTCGCTTTTGTTTGTGCATAAACATATGGTCCAAACAAAATTTGTGGCTTGGAATGGTAACTTTGAATATGGGATTGCATACTTTAGAAAACCATTTTTTAGTACTTCCTTTTATTGTTTAGATTTGACAGGTCCATAGTTCTATAAAGAACCTTTCCATTGCACAAAAGGTTCTTTATAATAAAAAAGGTTCTCTAGATTATTAAAATTGTTCTTCACACTAAGAAAAAAAATGGTTCTTTTAAGAACTGTTAACTGAAAGGTTCTTCAATGGCGTGTTTGCGAAAACCCCTTTTTGGAATTTAAAAATGTATTTTGAAGGAGGTCTTTGCTTGCAAGAATCGCTCACGGGATAGAAGCTGCAGCAGTAAGCATTGCGCTCCTGTGCTGCGTATCCTCCTCCGCTGTGAGAAGGGAGCGCTAACGAAGCATGAGCTTATTCTCAAGTGTACTGCAGTCGCAGCCAGGAGGAGCTTGAGCTAATGCATCCACCTCTCAGGAAGTCCCGCTTAGGGAGGAGGAGAAAGAGCTGTGTCAGGTTAAAGCTTCATGTTATCAGTCATGTATCAGATAACAGTCAAATTTCAAGGCGAAAGTGTTTGTCAAGAACAGAGTACAGCAATAGTCTCTGTGTGCACAGACGATGGTCGTGGTGCTGTTAAATTCGCAATTGGTTTATTGCATGCAAATGTAATATCTGGAGCAGACCGCACAGTGAACTTTGCAGGAATCAGTAGAACATGGATGCAATCTCATGTGATCCAGGCAACATGCAGAAACATAAAATATCAGATAATTCAACCTTTTTTATGACTAAGCAAGGTTAGTTCATGTTGTAAAATGTAATGAATAAAAAAACATTGTATTTAGCCTATGAATTATTAATTCATGATTTATGGAAAAAATACTTTTTTGCAATGAAAACTATTTAAAAATCGTGATTGCAATGAATGCACCATATTGAATTTGTATGTGTGTGAAAATGAGGCTGTGAGGGATAGACTTAAACTCTTTACAGTGGCATGCACCATGTAGGTAAAATGCAATTTACAAAAAAAGATGTTGTCTAAAGGTTTTTTGCAAAGACGCTTTGTCAGCTAAACAACTGGCATGTTGTTAAACAACATTATAATCCATTGAACACCATTGAATTTTTTTTTTTTTTTTTTTTCCCACACCCTTTTTATCATTCCTGTCAAAAGTGAAATATGGCGCTACCCTGACTAAGGTCTATTCAGTGTGTAAGGAAAATGTTTAATCTAAATATACTTTTTACTTAGCTTACACCACTTATGTCACTAAATTTAAACCTTTCTTGAAAATATAAAAATGTTTAAAAACCTTATGAAATCAACATTAATTCATTTTTAAGAAATTGGAGCTTGTGTTTTGAGCTGGTTTTTAAAAGGTTTTTCCTTCTATTTATTGTGGACACTTATTTGTCATTGGTCCCCACCTATGGCATTGATTGTGGATTTGTTCGGTGACGAGCTCGGCAGTCTAGAGAGGCTTGCTTGCAAAAAAACATTGTTGTTGGTGCATAACATCCCTCTTATATGTTCTTGCAAAATCTATTATTGGATGATGCTTAAAAAGCTTGAATTACGAGTAATAGCATGCACCCTTAAGTAATATTTCACTTCACTGCAATGTAGGTCAGCGAAAGAAACGTTCCTGTTCTGTTTTTCTGAACTTCCCTTTCTGTTCTCATCTCTAGGTACATGTTGGGCCGGGGGGTGAAACGTAAGCTAAGCACATGTGAGGACCCTGCCCAGGACTTGCCATATCCTCAGCAGAGGCAGCTGGTGCTGGACTTGTGTCTAGACAAGCTACAAAGCTGCCAGCAGCGTGCTGAACCCTGCCTGCACCGTTCGGTCCTGCTGGCCAACACCCTCCGCCAGATTCAGCAGGAGATGAGACAAGAGGGGGAAACCTGTGTGCCACCAGCCCCGCTCGGCCCCTCGCTCCCTCATGCCTCCACCCCACGCCACTTCCCCGACCTGCCACCTGTGCCCTTAGACTGTCCTCCACCCCTAACCGGAGCACTCTCCCCTTCATTCCCCCTCACGACGGCTGAGGATGAGGAGGTCCAGTTGGGCAGCACTGAAAATGAGACCGTTTTGCCATCCCTCGCTGGTGAGGACGACACAAGGTCGTCAGATTCGCTTTTCGGCTCTTTTGAGATTACTAATTCCACCAGCTACTTGACAGACTTGCCGTTGGATGACATCTTTGAAGACATCGACACGTCGATGTACGACGACTCTGATGTTTCTGTCCTGGCGTTTCCTGCGCAGAGAAGCAGCGGGGTGGACGATGGCCTCAAGACCTTTTCCAGCTGCACATCCAACAGCAGCCTACAGCTCTGTCTCTCAGACATCAACGACCTGGACCACATCATGGAGATCCTGGTGCGCTCCTGAACCACGGCTTGCACCACAGTGTCCTCATTCAGCCATCCCAGTGTTTTCTATGGGAAATGAATAATACAATGTGTTTTCTTTTAAAAAAACAAAAAACAAATATTTGATCTATTTTTATACAAAGGACTGATATATTTATATATAATAAAAGGAAACTGCCTGACACACTCTCACTGTAGGATAAATGCACATTTTTAAGACTTTACAGATGGTCAAGCTTACGCTGCCATCCTTCATATTTAAGCAAACTAAGATATGAATATGCAGGGACTTCGGAAACAAATACAAAGTATTACCATTGACGCTTATTTATATTGGACAGTGACTCAGTTGTATTTAAAAACACGGAGGAGATTGAAGAAAAGTGGATCGTGACGGATGCTCCGTAGCTTTTGATGAGCTAAAAGACATTTATTTTTTTGTGATCTCCACTGTATTCTGAAGCATTACATTTACTGTCAGTAATTATGATTATCAGATCATGTCATGCACATGCAGCACTCACACTACCTCTCAAGATACCAAGAGCTCTTTCTCTATACAAAGACTGTCGTTACAACTGTATTTTAATGGTTTCTCTCCAATAACTTTCAAAACTGCTGATTGTTTTATATATGGCTCTCTCTTCGCAGGAAGGCCTCTCCTCAAATGTTAGGATTCAGTCCAAAGCTATAGCTGTAGTAGAAAGGCTTTTGTCTCGATCTTTCTATTCAAAACTTTCTTTTCGAAAAATTTCTGGTTTCAGAACGAGCTGTTGCTTGCATAAAAAGTGATCTATATTTTCTAATCACTTGAAATGTAATGCTATTTCTACTTTTCACGTACATGATTGTCAGACACACAGCCACAGTCGAATCCCTCGTATGAACATAGTGCCTACAACGGAGAATGAAGACTGCCGACGATGAACTGCACACTGTGGACCTGCACATAGACTTGCCTGAGTTTCCTGCTCTACGCCCATGACGCTCCTGAAGTGGGTTGTTTGCCACTTTTTGAGCGTTTAGCACGATCCTCTGTCCTCTAAATAAGCCATTACCCGAATGTGGGTCCACATCTCCTCTCTGTTGTCCTTCATTGTGATCTACACTGCAAAAAGCTGATCGTGGATGTCTGTGGATGCCTCTCGTGATGTCTCGAGGACCATTTCTGAATGTCCAAGCTTACTTGTGTGGACCAGAACTGATGTCTCACCTGCTTGCTTTTTCCCTTCATCACGAGCCATAGTTATTAGTTACTACTCAAACGTGTGCAGTGGTAGACCAGAGCGAGGCCCTTGGTTTTTGACCTGTATTAACATCCACTGAACATTAAGTTGCTGCAATCGAATGCGAAAGAGCCAAAAGCTGCTGTCTCCATTAAGACTGGGCAGAAACAGGGGGAGGGGAAGAACCAGAGAGCCAGATTAAGAGGGGGGGGAGTTAAAGCAAATAGCTCCTGTCACGTGGAGAGCTGTGCTAGTGGTGAACGCTACATTGAGAGTTTGACAACAGCTGGTATGTGTGCGCTCGCATTGGTGCGCTCGCAACAAGCCCCGCCCCCAGTGAGGCCCAAAGGGGCTTTGATCTCCTCCCGACCAATCGTTTTAGTTTAAGGGAGGAGCTTTGTTCTCTCTCTGCTTTATGTGGAAAAGAATAACAAGTGGAAGCGGTCCAGTTTGGTCTGTTAGCTCATGGTGGAATGTCTTCCCTTGCCTATGGATAGCTCACTTTAATCATTAGTGGCTTAAAACATTTATGGTCCGAATTTGAGTTAAATTTAGACATTCCAACTAAAATAAATGAGATATTTATATAACTGAAGAAAATACTAACAACAGCATTGGAGATGGCAGCAGAGGAGGGATTTTTTGTGTTTTTGGTCGAAACTAACATGCTCGTACCCCTTTAAACTCAGGCTCGCAGGCGCCCCACCCTGCCTTTCCCGCTCACAAGACATGCACCGCCACAGAGAAAACCTGACACTCGCAAAGTTTACACTCAGATTTTAGGAATCATGCTCGTGTAAGATGGTAACCATAAATCAGAGAGAGATTGTATGGACCATCGGTGTTACAATAGCACCTGTTTTTAATGCTGAAAGCTGTGGATCTAAAGAGTGTGTAGCTTTTTAAGCTTTGTAAGCTTGATCAGTTTGTTTCTTTTTCTGTTTATTTGTGTTGTGTATGTATATTTGTATTTATATATTTTACTTGTGTTTTGATGTTGTTGTTGTTGTTGTTGTTGTTTTTGTTATTGACTGAAGATCATGAGATAATATATTGCTTTTATTTAAGAGTGAGATATGATCAGTAGACTTCGGTCTTTAAGAGGTTTTATTTGTTTTTTTGAAGTGTGATTTGTACTTCACCTCCTCTTCTTAGTAATAATTAATGTGTACATATATAATGCAGAATTGTGAGATGTTTATCATTGGAATTATTTGTAAAGGTTTCGATCTGTGCTAACCATGATGGGATCTTCTTTACGGTGTGTTCACTTCCCTTTGGACCAGGCAGTTATTTAGGCAGCTTTTTAACAGTTTTTATGCTAAAGTGGTTAAGGAGGAGAGCTTTCAGTTGTTGGCCTCATTTAAATGTAACGTGTCCTGCTGCTTGAGATTCAGTCTCTTGAAAGACATTTGTTTCACAATAATCAGCCCCAGGAGCCTGTGGTTTTAAACTAATGTTCATTATGCTTTAGTCTAGGAACATGTATTGCAGTAATGCATAGAGCAGCAGTGAAAACTGGTTTACACTGTGTTGTAAACTTGTGAACGGCTTACTCAAATAATGTTTGGTACGTTTGATGTACCGGTTGCACAGAGAATACAAAAAGCAGCAAGAGTTTGTATCATCATGGTCCTTCTTAAAATTGCTGGTTGTGAGGCACAAAACAGCAAGCTTTAAACATCACCTCATCTTGTTAATTTGGCAATTATTTATTTTTTAAGAGTACCTTTTTTATTTTAATTATCCTAATGAAATTGTAATATCAGAAACCTCAAAATGTCACTTTGTCCCAAGTGCAATATGAAAATATGAACATAAGCGCTGTATTGCCTAATTGCAAATGACATAATGTAGTAGGCCTATATACCTTTGAATGAATAAATGGCTAATGTTTTTTTTTTCTTTTCCTATTCCTATTGATGACTTTACACCCTACATTTTCTTCTACCCCCAGAAACTGTCCTTTGATCTGTTTTGACCGCAGATTTTTGTGATTTCTGTAAATAAAGCATTTTCTTTTGCAGTCATATTCTATGCAATACATTGTAGCAGGTCAGTATGTCAAATAAAAAAATGGAAATGGAAACGTGTTATGTACTCTATAAGATCTACAACCAGTCAAGCACACCGATATAAAACGAACAGTCAATATGGAGTAAACAAGGCAATTAATAATATAGAAAATACGGGCATATACCGCCCCCTACAGGCAAAATCAATTTTCTTGGAATTAAATGCTGTAGAATATCTTTCAGATACTGCACAAACATAAATGGTATATCAAATCGTGATACAAAGGTTATCACTTAAGTCTCATATAAACAAACAACTTCGCATTAAAGATTAGTTTTAAACCATGATGCAACTCATATAAAAATGAATTAAAAATGATTTGCTTTCCATGGATCTATTTGTAAAACATTAGAATTCAAACTCAAAGATGGCTGTCTGCACTTGGGTCGAATTGCTCGCAACAAGCACATGCATTAATAATGCAACAACATGTATGAAGAAATCTGCTCTCCACACCATATAGAGTCTCAAGACATCTTTCTCTTCATATTTTTCTCTCTCTCAAACAGCTGGTGTTTAAAAGTGCTTAAGTATTTAAAATGCCAGGTTCTTCCTCATGCACCACAGCGTGCCCCTCCGTCTGTATGTTTGGTGGGTACAGAGCTGCACTCCTCCTGGGATATCACTGCAGTTTGCTATGCTTGAAAGCAACTGCCAAGAACAACAAAGTCAGCACAGGGCAGGGGTGGGAGACAAATTTGACTGAAATACCAATATGGCTCTCAGAGTCTTCCTCGTTGTGGTGTTGCAACAAGATTGTGGTGAGTCAAAGATCGTCTGATAGTAGGCCTATTCTTATTGGATTATAGTTCATTTTATAATGTTGGCTTTCTAACAAATGTATTTGGTAACGTAACATTTTTTTTTTTTTTGTCTCGTTTGATTTAAAAAAATACTCAAAACTGTTTATTTTTAATAATCATATTCATTTTTATACAATGTGTCAAGGCTATACATTATTTCATGTATTAATTTTACTACAACGCTGTTTGCACCGCGCTCTTCTGTCACTTTATCTTTTTATTTTGGTGCGTCAGTCTGTTAAATTACTTAGTATAGGAGATTATGATCCGCACTCACGAAAACAGTTTTCTTTTTACGTTTTATTTTACATTCATCGCTGATGGGAAAAGACACAAACGTTTCGGCTCAAAGCCTTGCTCAGTGTGCACTAAAGGAAGGAAAAAGAAAACTGTTTTCGTGAGCGCGGGTCATAATCTCCTATACTAGCCTATGTATTAATTTTATAACATAACAATGTTGCACACAAAGCAGAACTACACACTTTTTTCCTGTTTAGCTGATCTGATGGAGTGCATGAGATGCTCACCTGTCAGTCTGCTCCGAATAATTCATTTGATTTCCTATGTTGGCTGTTTACTTCCAGAAGGTCCAGAAGGTTCAAAAGGAATCAAGAAAAGCCTTTGACTGTTTATACTCTGTTTATATTCATTTAAACAGTTTATTTTGTCTTGTACTTTTAATTTACACAATACATTTCCTGGCAAGACGATATATAGAAAATATAGCAAACCCTTAAACAACATATAATATCAAGACTTTTAAAGATATTTTAGATTTACACCTCAAGTATCAGAAGAGGAGTGTTAGGGTTATAAAATAATCATATAACCATAGTAGCCTAAATTAATGACTAAACTATTTCTGATATGTCAAACTTGTCAGTTCAGTAAAAAAAAAAAAAAAAATCTATTAATAGCATCAAAATAGCAAAATAAAAAAATGCATCTGTTTGCTGCAAGCAATTCGATCCAAGTGCAGACGACCTCCAGATAGCCATGAATTCTAATGTTTTACAAATAGATCCATGGAAATAATAGCAGACTAAGGCTAGTGTCTCATTTCTATTAAATCGTTTTTTAGGCCAGATTTATGTTGATAGGCCATTTACTCCAAAGGGTGATCAGTCATGTTCCTTTGAAAGCATCAAGAGCAAGATCTCTAATTTTATTACAGTGTGAGTTAATGACAGGCAAATGCCAATAATTAAAGAATCAATACATTTTCTAATACAACAGCATGTCTTACTGAAGGCCAGAGGATCAAAGATCAGTCAGCTCTCTTTACCTCGGCTCCACCTGCTGGACATACTCATGTACTGACGGCTAAAAGTGAATCTGTCTGTTTTAAGGAAAAATCACAGACTGTATTCTTCCCACACATCTCATTTTCACACTTGTATTGGGATCGTCTAATACCAGAAAAATTTCAAAAGAAAACAGATAAATTTTGAAGTAAGGTAATATGAATATGGTTTCAATATTTACCATATTTGTGCATAGTAACAAGTTTAATTATCGTATTTGTATTAAAACCAAAGTAATCATATATAAAACCATTGGCAGCTCTTTATTACAATGGTAAGCTTGTACAATCTTACTAAATATGAATGGCTATTTATGGAAAAAATAGTAGACTAAGTTTAGTCATCTCATTTCTATTAAATCTTTTATGTCATGTATTTGAATACATTTGAAATTACGGATTTGTAATGAAGCTACAATTTAGTAGGCAAACATTTAAAATATATTAACTGTAATGTGCAATATCAAAAAACACTATAATTAAAATTACGACCAAGTACTCAGTTATAAGTATAATAAAGTACACGTGTAGTAGCCTACAGTTGAAGTACAGTTGTTTTACATAAATGGGTCACTCTTCATTTGTGGTGGCAAGTGATGTCCCTCTACTTTACAACAGTTGAAATAAACTTTAAATACCAATAAATCATAAAATGTTTGCATGTTTGTATTCTGTAGGGTAAACACAATTTATGCACTGTTAATAGTTACATTTTTGTTTTAAAATACATATTTAATTGAGTTTTAGAGATTGCATTTGTAACAAAATATGGATGTTCCCGCCATACCTCATCATGGAATGTAATTGCAAGAATATAACATTTTTAACTCAAATAAAGTGGTTATATTGTGAATATAGATTTTATTTAACATGTACAATTTTATTAAACTGTTTTAAAAAATAAATATTTTGTTATATTTAAGAAAAAAAGTTGTGTCCCCCAAATTCATGTCTGTGTGCCACAACAATGGATGTCGCCCCTTTAAGAAAAGGGAGAATTGTATTTGGACTTCCTGTGTGTAAATGTCATTGCAGGTGCTGGTTGATCTGAGTGATGCATGGTGAGTACATTCTTTCTTATTAATTTTCTTAAATTTAGCTAAACCTCTGACAATTTCATGTGTCGCACTTTATTAGTGTCTGTGGTGTTATGTTGATAACTTGCAGATCTGACATATTTTAATCAAAATTTTGATAAATACATACTTATTAATATTTCCAAAATCTCCCCTGATCTTGAAATCATCACGATGGCACCCTTCCTTTTAGAAAAGTCTGGATTCAGGCTGATTTGTCTGTGGTGTTACTGTCTTTTCTGGTAACACCACAGAGCCTATAGTAACTTGCAATATAAAGTCTATGGTGTTACTTCAAAATGACATAGACATAAGTGTCATCAGTGTTTGATTAAATTAAACATTTTTTAATTATTTAAAATTCAAAATGTTCTTAAGCTTTCAAATTCGGACCCATATAGCCTATACTTTTAAGAAATAAAGTACACTATATTTATAAATGCACATTCAAAACATTTAAGCGCTCTTCTTTTTCACAAAGGGAGCTCAGTCCAATTGAGAAATTAGATGGCTGGTAGTCGAAAGTTGAGAATTAAGGAGGGTTGTTTTTTCTTCCTTTTAAAAAAATTAGGTAATGAAGATCTCTGGCCAAGAAGGTCCGCCGCAAGTTTCTGGTTTCTAAAGGAAGCTTCTTCACCCAGTTCCGGTTCTGGGACTTTCTGTGGGGGCTTAATAAAGGTCTAGGGGGACAGCTGCCGGCTAGTCAAGCGGACAACTAACCTCTCGACTGCTGCTTGAATATTTCCTCCCTGTCTCCTTCGGATTTCCTTAAGAAATTTTTATACTCGTTCGGTCCTTCACTGGTCCTGTATAATCTCATGAATATTTATACTACTCCATCGACGCAGCAAATCAGCTGAGCTCCTACTGCATATGTTTATTGTGTAATTCACGAATTTACATCTGTCAGTCCCTGCGGTACTATCCCTCATCCGCAGTTTATCGGAACATCTCAGTTCTTCTAAATCACTCAATTCTGTCATGGCCAAATGGGGAGAGGGAGACCCTCGCTGGATTGTGGAAGAAAGAGCAGATGCGACAAATGTCAATAACTGGCACTGGTATGTAACACGTGCATGTCAGCAACAGTTCTTTCGCCCTTTGTGTTAAAATATTCATATTTATTCATCTAGATGTTGGGTTAAATGCATAAATGTATGGGAGAAAGTATGTTACTGATTACATATTTCAGCATTATGACCATTGTATATTTTAACTTGATCATTTTAAACTATTTCTGTCTCAATGTGCGGCCAAACGCTGTATATAAAAACAGATTTAGAAATGATTGAATCGAGAATGGTATCACCTCACGGAAAACGTAAAAACTGTTTTATATTTTACAAATACTGCTACGTCTGATTCTTACAGCCATTAGGTTAGTTTTTCCAGTGTTTGCAGAAGCCTCTGGAATGTCCTGTAGATGAATGTGAGGGGTTGGCACATTCTATTTTTGGAAGTACATGAATGTGAGACAGAATTAGACTCAGGGTGTTCTGATGAAAAGCAAACTGAGTATGACTTTTGAACTGTCCCACTTGAAATGTGTAAAATGTTACTTATCTGAATAAGTAATCTATATTATATAGTTATCTATATTATCTCTTGCTCTCTCAAATGCACACACGTGTGAGACAGAGTGTTAATATAGATAACAATTTATATATGAAGAGTTCCAATGCAAAAGCCTCTAAAGACCAAGATGGTTTTTAATGCTTTTGAATGCTCTCCACACATAGTATATGTACTTTCACTTCAAATGCGTTAAATCACAGCCTGAACCCATTCAGAAGTACCTGTACTTACATAGAAACCTATGCATAGTAGCCAGAAAAAAATGTTAATTTTAAAGAAAAACATTAGACGTACTTAGAGAGTTTTGCATCTGAACTCTTCATATATATATACACTGAAAAAAATTATACTAAATTTTTTTAAGGTAAGTGGTTGCAATCAATTTATTTTAACTACATTTAAATAAACAAATTTAGTTGAAAGTTAATCAACTACATTTGTTTATTTAAATATAGCTTAATAAATTGATTGCAACCACTTAACTTAAAATTTAGTATAATTTTTTCAGTATATATATATATATATATATATATATATATATATATATATATATATATATATTAGTGCTGTCAAATGATTAATCACATCCAAAATAAGTTTTTTACTCCCCTATACAATTTGGAGAAACTGCAATTATTAGTAGTTGCATAGTTCTCTTTTGAAATGTGAATTATATGCTAATTCTATGAAATAAACTATTTATAAATGTTTATTTTTCTTAATCATATACCACAGGACAGAAAGAGATGTCACAAGCTGGTCTCAAGATGCAATAAATAGCCTCCTTCTTGGGCTTCGTGTAGAGGGTGAAGGCGGCTCGTGCGAGATCACAGACGTCAGCAATATAGAAGGTGAGGCCTCTATCAACAACCGCAAAGGGAAGCTCATCTACTTCTATGAGTGGGTTGTTAAAGCCTCATGGACTGGTGAGTCAAAGTTCTGTTTGCACACACAACATAATAATTGAATGTAAAGGTGAAATGAAAGACATGTTTTTTTCTTCACTGTAGGTACAAATAAAATGGGAATCAAATATAAAGGCACTGTAGAAATACCGAATCTCTCTGATGAAAATGACATGGATGACTTAGATGTAAGTGAACCTCTCTCCCAATTAAAGACTATAATTCTATACGAGTGAGCATGTTGAATGAAAATCTAACTTATGTTTGTTTGTACAGATTTGTGTTAGACTTTGTAAAGACCAGCCAAACACACCTCTGACTGACCTCATGAGGAAGGAGGGAGTCAAGAAAATCAGAATGGCACTGGGCAACTATGTCAAACATCTCAAAACAGGTGGTGGATCTAAATCGTCATCTATTAGTAATTTCTGCTTTGTTTTATTTGTGCAGGTCATCACATTCTCG
The DNA here is from genome assembly GCF_012432095.1 of Onychostoma macrolepis. Taxonomy (NCBI): domain Eukaryota; kingdom Metazoa; phylum Chordata; class Actinopteri; order Cypriniformes; family Cyprinidae; genus Onychostoma; species Onychostoma macrolepis. The sequence continues at coordinate 17,251,257 of NC_081174.1, forward strand.
TAACTTGTTTTTACAGAGTTCTCTCAGGGTATGATTTTACCAACAGAAAACGCACTCAACAAACAGAATCAGGAGACGGAAGCCAAGGTCAAACTAGACAAAACCCAAGTAAGTTCTCATAAATTTTTCTGGTAACACAAATATATACTAGACAGTATGCTGGTCATACATCCACCCTGTATTTTAAGTCGGTTGCAATCACACACATATTTTCATGCTTGTTTTTGGATTCAAGTGATATTTGTGCACATTAATATTTTAGCTCTGAGTATATTTGTTTTGGTCCCCCCACAGATTGGATCCTCCACAACAAAAAATGCTCCCAACACTGGAGTTAAAATTTCAACAGTATCTTTGACTATGAAAGACACCTTTCTTACCTCACCAGAAGAGTTGTACAGGGTTTTCCTGAACCAAGAGGTCAGAATAAACTCCTCTCTTGTCCTGTCAGTCTACACAAATGAAGTTGAAACAATAAATGTGTATGTATCGAGGTGTTCTTTATGCATAGATTATTTGATGCTGAACTCACGTGCTCCTTGTTTTTCCCTGTGTGTAGATGGTACAAGCATTTACACACCTTGCTGCCTTTGTGGATGGGTGCTCAGGTGGCAAATTCCGGCTGCTGGAAGGAAATGTTTATGGGCAGTTTGCAGAACTGGTATGAATGAACCTCTTATAATGATTTTTAACTGTTAAATCAATTAATTTGGTTTAACTGATTTATCTGGTGAGAATTTCACTTTTTTATAGTGCATTTCTCTATTGACGCATGCTTTTCAACATAGATTTGGTAAAAATTGCCCATTTCTCTCTCAGATTCCAGACCAGAAAATTGTCATGAAATGGAGGTTTTCAAGTTGGCCAGATGGTATGGTTTATTATTGTATATATTAATGTAGTAATTTTATATGAATCCACATACAACTTTAATATTTGTAATCATAATATTTTTCTATAATATTTGGTTTTTATTTTTCCATATTATTTGTTTTGTATATATTAAGGAAAGTCTATGAAATGTTTTGCTCATTGTTGATTGTTTTTTGCCAGTGTTCATCTCTGTTGTTGGATCTGTTTGCTTTAATCTGAGTTATAATTTCTTTCTAACTCTCTTTCAGGACACGCAGCAACTGTCATTTTAAATTTCGTAAATCAAGGTAGTGAGACAGAGCTGATTCTGGAGGCCAGAGGAGTTCCCGACAATGAGGAGGAAAGAATGAAAGAGGGCTGGCAGAGATACTACTTTGATGCCATTAAACAGACGTTTGGTTATGGAGTACGACTCTGTTAAACCAAAGCTTATGTTGTGCCATACCAGAAACTCGGGACATAATGCAAATAGATTTAAAAAAAAAACACATGTGAACATGAAACACTTGTTGTATTTCCTGCCTGCACTAGTTAATTGCTGGATTTCCACAAACATCTGTGCCTTTACAGTGAAAAATAGGTGCTTGGATTTTTATTTTATTATTATTATTATTTTATTTTATTTTTTTTTGTATTTGCTATTGAATTTGCATTAGAGCTTGTCATGTTTGAATGTAATATGTATGTTTGAATGTTATGTCTGGGCATTCCAGATATAGATAATGAACTATTTGAAACTGAGTGTTTTATAAGTGAAAATATGTTTGACTGTGATGAAGCAAAAGTCGAATTGATTGTATAATCATGGTACCTCTTAAATACATTGTCAAATCTGTGTTGTAATAAAACAAGAAACAAATGTTTTAACTTATATATGTTTTAACTTATAAGAACCATTATCGCTTATAAGTGTGGACTATTAAAATGTTTGTAGACTATTTAAAATATCTATTTCTAATAATAATATAATATTTGATAGCTCCCATACCGTTTACTTCACACTCGGCTGAGAGAGAGTCAGCTGTTCAAAGGCGTTTCCACATCCTGCAAACTGTCGTGTACACATCTGCTCCATTCGCGTATCTCAGGCGCCGTGATACTCTTGTGTGTGCGCATCTGATTGGTCAACTGACTCTTGGCGCGCAGCGATTGGCTATTATCTGCGATGCCGTCTCCTGATTGGTGAAGCCGCAGCGGATTAGGAAATAGGGGTCGGTCAGTGAACAGAAATATGCTGTAACACGAGAAACCCTAACGACGGCTTAACTGTTACTGTCTTGTGTTGTTGAATTTGATAAACGTTGCAGGTGCCTTGGAAACATTGCTCCGGAAGTCGTCTTGGAATGTTTTCATGGTCTGCGCCGACACGGCATTAGTCTCTGGGAAGTGTTGTGTGTTTAGCTGTGCTAGCTCTGCAGACAGGCTGTCACTGAGTTAGTTACATTGAGCTGCTAGCTCAAAATGCTTTGGTAAGGGTGTTAATGTCCCGTTTATGCGAATGGGTTGTTTTATTAGAATCCATTTTTTCTTTTGGGAGAAGTTTCTGGTTGACTGGCTTGCTGGTCAAGTTCTATAGCTAGTCGGTTATGCAGTCAGGTGCAGTTCACTGACAGATTTATATAGCTAAATGGCTATCTAGGACAACAGACAGATAAGTTAGTGTGCAGGTTTAATTAAGTCAGATTTTTAGTCCGCTGCGTTTTGCACACTCTGGCAACATGAATCCCACTAAGAGGTCTTGTCTGGTCCTTATTGTGGCTTTAGCTGTGACTTTGGAAGTGACAGCTGGTGGTGAGTCAGAGGCTCTTTTTCAATTATTAGGAACATGTGTGTTTATTTAGACGCTATTTTACATGTACATTTAATATGTTAACGTGTTGTATATAAAGTGTATATGAGTTGGCATTTTGATTGCAGAAGTACTTCAAGATGATGGAGTTGCAGAGGGTGGTGAGTCTCAGGTAATACAGCATTTAATCATAATGACATATTATCAGAGCCATTTAATGTGCAGTTGGGTAGAAATGTTTTGTGTTAGTGATTCATGGTATTGCATTTTGAGAAAAGAAATTAGATTCCATGTTCTCAATGTTAAATTTAAAATGATTTTTTTTTCAAATTAAAACATCACTGTATACACCCAAATAGTGAAAATATTGATATTATTTTGACTAATTGTGTGTATACATTCATGTACAAAAAGATCGCTCTCTAACACACATGTATACATTAAAAAAAATAAAAATAAATAATATACATTGACACAACATATACATGCATACACACACTCTCATTTATTTATTTTATTTTAAACTAATTTATTTATCGACTAATTATTCCATGTTTTCTGTCTATGGTCAGAGCACAGATAACAATGATGGCTCCAAAATTGTGGCGGGACATGCGTATGTCTCTAAAGATGCCCAGGCCGGCAGCAGTACAACAGACGCTGGAGTAGAGAGTGAGGTTGAGGGGGTTGAACAGGAAGACCTTCCGAATCAACCTCCTCCACCAGAGGAGCGTCATAAAGAAGGTAAGTAGACCCAGATGGGGTCTGAAGGTGCTTCCTGTATAAGATATAGTGTTCGGGTTTTGTCTGTAGATTTCTCTGTACATTTAGCATAATTTTATTAATATGGATTTACTACGTAGCTAATCTTCTGCTCACACATTCAAGGTTTTGCTACTGTTTGTTGCTTAGTTTAGGGTTTTACAGCACAAGATCTTTCTTTGTTGCTCTCCGCATCACAGCTTGCAGTGTTTATTGAGAAAAGAAACCTGCTCACCCATGCATTCACAAGTGTGTATGTTTCCTGTGGAAGTATCTGGTTATTGTGTCATTTTCTCATTGGTGTTTATCATAGTTCCAGTGGCAATTGGTGGAACAGCCTCTGGGGAGCCCTGCATCTTTCCATTTCTTTTCCAAGAGAAAGAGTATATGGAGTGCACTACTGAAGGCAGAGGAGATGGGAGGCTGTGGTGTGCCACAACATACAACTACAACACTGATAAGAAATGGGGCTTCTGTGAAAGTGAGTGAGCTGTTATTGGAAGCATACTTTATATTGTAAAAATGAATCATATTGTGACTCTACAGTCTACACAAAATATGATACTACTTAATTAAAAGCGGAAGAGTTCTTGGTATGTTAGTCAAAGGTGTTTTTGGTACTCTTACTCTTCTGCATTTGTTGCCTAGCTATGAAAAGATCAATGCTAACTTTACCTGTACTATAAATTAATTGTGATTTTTATTTTATTTTATTCATTTATTTATTTTTTAGCACTTTCAGTTGTTACGCCAAATGCATGTGTAATGTATCTGTCCTCACAGCGGAAGAGCAAGCAGAGCAGAGGCGGTTGGTGGAAGAGGCTGAAGAACAGTACCAGGATGCAATTAAGATGATTAACAGCACCAACAGAAGGAGCCAGAAGAAAGAGTGAGTCCTGTGGAGCCAGGAATTTTTTTTCTTGCAGTGCTATTTGAACCGTTTTCCTATGATTTCTATGTCTTGAACCTACACTATCTGAAGAAATGTGCAAAAACTGTTCTTTAAGTCTGTAGCCTGTGCAGTACCCTCAAAGATACACCTCTGTACCTGACCTTGCCCTAAAGTGTGGATATTTGCACCTTAAAGGCCCATTCACAACAAGGAAGTTAACTGTAAAGCTATAACTATAATGATAATTATAGCAGCATCCACACCAACGCACAATAATATTTTGTTTATTACAAGCACATGCTGCGGTTCTGTCATCTGCTGCTTTAAATACTTATGTTCTTTAAAGCAGGCTGTGATTCTGATTGGCCGATTTTGATTGTGGTTGGCTGTTAATATTTTTATCTTTCATCAGCTGGAAAAAATTTGTTGTTAAAGTAATTCCAACAGTATTGTTCCTCTGTGCCATTGTAGTTGTGGTGTGGACTCTGCTATTCTTTTACATTTTAGAACAATATTAAAATTAATGAGATTAAAACTAGTGTTGGGCACGTTACTTTAAAAAAGTAATTAGTTATAGTTACTTCTCACAAATAGTAACTGAGTTACATCATTATAAAAGTAACTAATTACCAGGGAAAGTAACTATTGCGTTACTTAAAAAAAAAAAAAAAAAAAAGTTCAAATATGTCACAACTTGGATGCCCCCAATATTAAATGAATGAAATGGACACTAAATAGAATAAATGATTATTATAAAACATTGTACACTAATCTAATATTTCTGTGGGACAATGTGAGAGACGCCTATCAAATTCAATATATTATTGTAAATATTATCAACCAATTATATATAGAGCCTATAAAGCTTATGTTTGTAAAATGGCACGTATTTTTTTTTTTTTTTATATAAATATCTGACACTTAGCATCAGCCAGTCAAGCATTATAATCTGATATTATGATCATTTAGCATTATATAATGATATAACTTTATTAATAATTCTCATGTTGACTGAACTTAGGACTGGTGGTGGTGCTTAAGATATTGTTTGTCATTTAGAGTTTCGATAAAAGGGGAAAAATAAATAAATAAATAATACTGATAAGGTAACTACTACGAATTATACTACTAATAACAATATAAAACGCACTAAGGATTAATGAGCTGCTGGTTTCATGAATATTAATCACGTTGTCTGCGTTCGCTCGAATTGATTTGCTGAGATCAAAACAGAGAAGATAATAGGTGAGCGCCAGCCAATGAGATTGTCGTTTGCGCATAAGTTCATAAGTTCCGCCCACTACCAGAGAACCCGGTAGTTCTTAAAAGCTGAAGAATTCCAAAGGAACTCCGTTATTTTGAGAGGAAAATACTACAAAGAATATCATTTACATGTAGCGCGTCACTTCTGCATGTTATGAGAGACTCTCTTGATCTGTATCTTTCTTTGCGTGCGTGTATGTGAGAGAAAGCGACGGCGAGTCGTGCGCCTTCACACTAGAGTTTACGATATGTCAAATACAACACTGTGCATCCATTCAGTTAAACTGAAAAATAAAATGATGATAATATTATAAATTATAGTAACGTCGCATTTTATTTCAGTATAACGGCGTTGTAACGGGGGAAACAGTAATTCGTTTGATTACTCTTACTGAAAAGAATAACGCCGTTAGTAACGCCCTTTATTTATAACTCCGTTATTCCCATCACTGATTAAAACTATACCTTTACAGTTATTGTTATTATTGTAGTTGTTGTGAATGGGTTTGAAGGTATAGTTTTTGCAAATGTTTATTTAGTTTTACATACCTTGTAGGACATTTTTGGTTTCTGTATTGGAGTCGAAAGAATTAACGTGTATAATTGAACTAAGGTATAATTTTTTTATTTTATTATTTTAAAACTAAACACATTAATGGAATGTCTAATGTTAAAAAAAGATTTGTCAAATAAATTATTTTGAACTTGGGAAAAAAACTTATCCACTGTATCCACACACATATTAAAAAGTACTGTTTTTAAAATTAATAATGACAAGAGTTTTTGAGCACCAAATCGGCATATTAGAATAGTTTCCTAAGTGTAATGGCTGCTGAATTTATTCAGCTTTGCCATCGGGTAAAAATTATTTAAAATTCATTAAAATGGTAAAAAAGTATTGTAACAAAAAAAAGTTAACAATATTTTACAATATTACTGTTTTAAAAAATGTTTTAATCAAATAAATGCTTCCTTGATGAGCAGGGCCTCATCTGACCTCACTGGGCCCCGGGGCTATGACTTACTGCAGGGCCCCCCATCACAATAATTATATATATATATATATATATATATATATAGCTTTAAATAGGATTTTTATCCTATCAACATTTTTGATGCACTGAAATTTTATCATTCTTGTTACTAATTACAATATCACAAAAAATAATACTAGCCTAAGTAAAACCAAGCTTACTTAAGACAAGTAAACAGTCATGAATGACAAGAGAACAAAGATACATAAATCGACCTACTTGAAAAACTTAAAACACTGAATAAAAAACATTATATTGTATAAAGTAAATGTACAAATAGACTGAATAGTCTTCACTGTATAAATTCAATATAGATTAATTCTTATTTTACAAAAGTGATTCAGTCAAGGACATGGAGTGATTTTCTTTCTGATGTTTGATTCACATTATTGACACAAATGGCAACAGCAGCTATATCAGGCTGCTTTTGAGGAATAGTTCACCCAAAAATGAAAATTCTGTTGTTTTTCTTAAACTGTATGAGTTTCCTTCTGCTGTTGAACGCAAAAGAATATATTGGGAACAATGCTGGTAACCAAACAGCTGCTGCATGACTTTCATAGTATGAAAAAAAAAAAAGAAAGAAAGAAAAATACACTATTGGAGTCAATGGGGCCCAGAAACCTTCTTGTTATGAACATTCTTCAAAATATTTTCTTTTATGTTGAGGTGAACAAAGAAATTCATACAGGTTCAGAATAACTCGAGGCTGAGTAAATGATGACAGTATTTAAATTTTTGGGTGATCTATCCCTTTAAAATCACATCATACAATGCCAGGAACTCACATAGCCTACACTTCACATGCATGCTTTATCTTTAACTATAATGTTCATGTAAGACACAAATGACTGGTTTACGAGGATACTCGCGTTTTGACACATAGGCCTAACCATATTTGAACGTTTAAGCTCAAGGCGCTAAAAAGAACTCAAGTTTAGGCAGGTGTTTAACGCGCCGCACGTTTTTAGGCTGTAAATGCATGCGTTATAGCTTCTTATTGTCCCTGAACAGTTAAATTTGTTTTTAAACCACAATGTTTAAAATGAGTTTAAATGATAAACTAACATCATGACGCGCTAGACGATTGACATATTTCTACCGGATTATTTCTCAACCCAAAAGCGAATATAGGCCTATAGAGGTTGCTCAAATACAACAAGCAATATAAATCCATCAATCTAATAATCAAACTAACCTAAAATCTGTGGCGACAATGACGCTATGTTTTTATCTACTCCATGTGTCCGGTCCACTTGCTGTTCCACAACTTGCACTCCATCATCAGCTTTAGTAAAATAGCCTGACAGCTGGGAATTTTACTGACTAAGTCGTGTTTTTCCCTCTCTCCTTATTTTTATTTTTTTAGAATGGCCCCTCTCTCACATTTTATTTTATTTTTTTGAATGGTAGACATTTTTACTTTTCGAAGATTGTTCTTTGCATGACCATTTCCAGATTACGCCAGAACGAAGCGAAGAGAGGTGAGTGCGGACGCAGCGGTAATGATTGGTAAAACAAATGCAAACGTGACGTTTCAATCTCTAATGGTACTGCACTGAAATTTATGGAAAAGCTCCACTAAATAATAGCGCTAATAAGTGGGAGGCATGGTGGGGCTTTGGCGATCGGCGCTACCAATGACCAATCAATCTACTCCACAGCCAATCACGGGCCCCGGGGCTTCAGCCCCGCCTAGCCCAATGGTTAATGCGGCCCTGTTGATGAGTATAAGAGACATGCCAACCACAAAATTTTAAACAGTAGTGTATATTTATATTTATTTCTGTGTTACAGGTTGTATGACAGACTCCTGAAAGTTGCAGAGATGGGTCATGCCAAGGCCATGGAGAAGGTGGCATATGCCATGCTGTTTGGAGACTACTTGCCCCAGAGCATTCCTCAGGCGAAGGAGATCTTTGAGAAGCTGGCACTGGAGGGCTCCCCTAAAGCCCAGACTGTAATAGCAACTGTTTATTAACTAAATATCATCATTCTATGTTAATACTGATGCTTTTTTTGTCCTGCGACTCATTTCAAGCCGTTTCTTAAGAATAGCAGCTGTGTGTGGGGTTGTATCACTGCTGTACTATTGCATCAAGAAAAGTTTATTCATTCATTACTCTTTTTTTTTTTTTTTTTTTTTTTGAGAAACCAATTTTCAATTTGTGTTCGCACAGGCACTTGGTTTCCTATATGCTGCAGGATTAGGGGTGAACTCAAGTCAAGCAAAGGTATTCTCTAATGACATTTATCTAGAAAGCACAGCCTGCTTATTTTTAAATGTGAATGTTTAATGAAAATGCTGTTTTTCATATAATTGCAGGCATTGGTGTACTACACCTTTGGAGCTTTGGGTGGAAACCTAGTAGCACATATGATTCTGGTAAGAAGAATGATTCTCTGTCCTGTATTTTAAACAATGGGGGATCTTGTTCCACCCAGGAAATTAGACTTGATGACTTGCTTATCGTATGAGTCAAGTCTTTATTTGACTTTGCATATATCAAGTTGAGTGTCTAAACAAACCTTCAGATCTATTGAAGTTCTGACCGAGACGTTGGCTCAGTTACATGAAGCAAAGTTGAAACCTCAGATCCTGTGGCACCATAATTTATCCATGACTACTTTCTTAATGCATTGGTGCTGTGTAGGCTTGTGTTTAGCCTGCATTTCCTGGCTGTGCTGTCTGCTAAATGCCATAATTTTTTTTTTCAGGGCTACAGATATTGGGGAGGTGTTGGGGTTCCTCAGAGCTGTGAATCTGCTCTCACTCACTACAGACTAGTGGCCAATCATGGTAAATCTTGTCACATTTATATGCAGTCCTCATAATGTCTAAACATATAGAATTTCAGCACAGTATCTTTTAAAACATGCTGTCTGGATCCTTGGTCGCCACTCGCTTTTTTTCCCAGTCTGTCTAAGAAAATGTTTAGTGACTTAAATGCTAAACGTGAGCAGTGCAGTGTGACCATAAAACTATGAAATGTCTGTAGAAATTTATTTTTAGTTTGAATTACACTCATACTGCTCATGAATAATCGCTGGTACTGCTCGGTTATTCTCACTATATCCATATCTGAACTCATTGATGATTAAGTCTTCTAATATCAAAGTAACCTAAGATTTAAAAAAATATATATTTTTATTAGTGGCCAGCGACGTATCCCTGACAGGGGGCAGTGCAGTACAGCGGATCCGGCTCTTAGATGAAGTGGAAAATCCTGGTTCTAGCAGTGGAATGCTAGAGGAGGATTTAATCCAGTACTACCAGTTCTTGGCTGAGAAAGGAGATGTGCAGGCACAGGTAAAATAAAACCATTCTGATTTGTCTGTAAGAAGAATTTCACTCTTTGTAATTATTTGAAGTTGAACATAAACTGTATCCCATTACTATCACTATCTGTATTATTACTATCACATTTAAATGTTTTTGTCCAGGTGGGCCTGGGCCAGTTACACTTACATGGAGGACGAGGTGTGGAACAGAATCATCAGGTAGTGTTTTTTTTTTTTTTTTTTTTTGGCGGCTCTGCCATTTTATGTGCATTTCTTCTAATAATTTGAAATAATGATTTTATAGTTACTTTGTTTGTCATTATTTTCAGCGAGCATATGAGTACTTTAACCAAGCAGCAAATGCAGGGAACACGCATGCAATGGCCTTCCTTGGAAAGGTATAGACTTAATAAGTCCCTTATTTTTAGTTTTCCTGGACTGTAGCTGAATGATCTTACTGTTGTTCAACCTCTGTGTCAAACTCTCATTCTGTTGTCTCAGATGTACTCTGAAGGCAGTGAGTATGTGCCTCAGAACAATGACACAGCCCTGCATTATTTCAAAAAGGCTGCCGATTTGGTGAGAATTTTTTCTCCCTGTCAAGATTCAGAAAGTGTTAATTGTCAAATGTTCTCTAATCTCCAACTTTTGTTGGCTTTTTTTTAGGGAAATCCAGTTGGCCAGAGTGGCCTCGGTATGGCTTACCTGTATGGAAGGGGTGTTCCTGTGGTGAGTTTCCTAGATGAGAGGAACATTATGCAATCACTCAAAGATCTATTGTAGTCATTGTTTCTTCTCGATCCTGCAGAACTATGACCTGGCACTGAAGTATTTTCAGAAGGCTGCAGAGCAAGGCTGGGTGGATGGACAGTTGCAGCTGGGAACCATGTACTACAGTAAGTGTGTGTCAGACAGAGAGATTGCATGTGAATTATTTGCTTCCTTTTTTTCCCCCTTCACTTCTGCTTCTTGAATTTTCCTGCTGTTACTACAAAAGGAAAAATATGCAGCCATTTTTGACACAAAGTAACAGGTTTTATTGAGCCAGTAAAGGCCATCTAATGAATGAATGAATGAGGCATTTATATAGCGCTTTATTGTATTTAATATTATAACACCAGAATACATCATTTATGAGGTAAATTTGATATATAAATATTTTGACAGTTTAAATAATGCATTCATTTACAAAAGTAGTTTAATATTCATATTTGTATTGCAAATAGAGAAGTGTGCATATTCCCAACAATTACACAGCACATGCCTCATAATATAGAACAGAATTATTATTATTAATGACATTACACATTTCAAAATATAACAACAAATATTACTGATATTTTATGTATTTATTTAATAGACATTTTTAAAATACAATTTGAAACCAATGTGGAAAAGCCATGAAAATTTATACTGTGAATTTTTCAAGATTTGCTCTGCTCTAAAAATATTGCTTCGGGATATATTTCTGTTTTTCTTTTCCCTTTTTCTACCAGCCTGTCTAGCTCACTCTTCCACCACTTCAATAGCAATTTTATCTTATTTTTATCTTAAATCACAGCTAACTCCTTTTGGTTTGGTTGCCTAGGTGATTGTTGCCATGACAAACTCCCACCTGCATTCTGCTTTGACATGATCTTGACAAACATTGTGGACTGAGAAATGTGTTAGTCATTTCAGCTGGTGGGTGTTGAGAGTATGAAAAGTGTATTTATGACTTTCACTTTCTTCATATTTTAGATGGAATCGGAGTGAAGCGTGATTATAAGCAGGCTCTTAAATTCTTTAACCTGGCATCTCAAGCGGGTCACATCCTAGCCTTCTATAATCTAGCTCAGATGCATGCCACAGGGACTGGGGTCATGCGCTCCTGCCACACTGCAGTGGAGGTAAGACACGATTTCATCATGCATAGCCATGTTTCAAAAAAACTTTTCTGATAGTTTACCGTGTGTGTGAGACCAGCTCTTCAAGAACGTGTGTGAGCGCGGCCGCTGGTCTGAAAGACTCATGGCAGCATACGGAAGCTTTAAGGAGGGAGACATGGACTCTGCTGTAGTACAGTATCTACTGCTGGCCGAACAGGGCTACGAGGTCGCCCAGAGCAATGTGGCCTTCATCCTTGATCAGAGTGAGTCAGTGATTTTCCACTACCACCAGAGGGCGCCAATCCTCCAACACCTACATGCATATTAACTGTGGTATTAGGTTAAAAGTTGGTCTGAGAATAGTTAGTCAGCATCTGCCTTTTAATCTGAATTTTGTTTTTAAACCATATCTTTATTTAAAAAAAATTTATGATAAAAAAATAGTTTATGTATACTTTACTTTCCAATTCTGCCCTGAAAATAATCTGAAATTTGTAGTAAAGAACAGATTTCCCACCCATAGTCATGAAAAGCTGGAAATTTTAAAATTGTTATTTTTAGGCCTGGAAAAGTCATGGATGTATTTCTAAAGGGAATATAATTATTATTTCATGTTCTCTAAAATATTCAAATGATTTTGCTAGTTAATCAGCTAGATGTTACTTAAGAAATTATTACAATTAAAAATGTTTTGTCACTGACATGCTAATGAAAAACTTCCATGGAAATTTTTTTTTTTTTCATTATTTTTAAAGGTGTCATGAGCTGCCTTTTTATATTGTTTTGTACTGTACTCTGAGGTCCCCTTATAATGTTCTCAAGATTTTTACATCAAATTACATAATTTAGGAGTAATAGGCTGTTTTCTCTCCTGTTTTTAACCCCCTCATCGGTTTGAATAGGCGTGGTGGATTGTAGACTCTGAAGTAAAAACCCACTGCTATGATTGGCTAATAGTTGTATATGTTTGACAGCACACATCCTTCATAGATGGACACTGCTGTGTTTTAGGTAAAAAAAAAAAAAAAGCATAAATACTCAGTACATATCAAATGATCTGTAATAACAGACAAAGCAAGAGTGACCACGTAATAAAAAACTTATTCGCACTCAATAAAATTACTCACACTTGTGGTGTGACATTACTGTCGGATCCAGTATAGTCGGCACAGCATTGTCTTTTAGTTCCAGGTTTTCTGAAAATCCTGTGTTGAATTGTGAATTGAATTGTTTGTAAATGAATCCACGGTAAAATGAAGTGAACAAAGGATTAAAAATAAAGTTCATCCACTCTTTCCTAATGTTATGATCAGAAGGAGACAATGCAAAGAGATGTGTTTTCCCACAGCTTGGCACTGCACAGCGCCTTGTTGCCTTCAGAGTAGGGTTGTGACGGTGAGGGAAAACTTTAAGGTGTCCATTATACGGAGTAATTACTTAGTACTTAGTAGTAGCCATTGTATTTACATGAAAAAAAATGTACTTACCATATAACTAAGTTATGGAACAGCCTGTACTTACAGTTTGTGATTATGTAGATGTAATAGGCAGCTACTGTTACACACATGTAACAGGCCGAGTCTGTTACACAGCTACTTATGCAACCAAAAGATTGTTACATATGTGTTGCAGACTTCATAAAACATAATTATAAATGTAAGTACACAGACACATGCTACTTAAAATAAAGTGTATCGAGATTGTAGCTATGTGTATTTTTCGCTTTTAAAAAGCTTGTAAAAGCACCTTCAAATTAGTGGCAATTCAGCGTAAAGCACTTGTTGTAGTTCGTTTGAGTTTTCCCTCTTTTCCTCACTTTCCTTCGCTTCTAAGCATCTTAAAAGCGACGTGCGCATTTTACTTTCACTTTCGAACTAGCGGCAATTCAGCGTCAAGGCAAGCATCACCAAAATACAACTTCAAACTCAACTTAGCCTATATATAGATCATAGAACTTTTATTAACAAAACAAATAAAAATACACCATTCTATAGGCTATGCCTAATATAAAATATCAAATAACTTGCACAAAGTTTAAATAGCCTAGGTAGGCCTATACAAAACTGAAAATCAGCAAACACTGTGGAACCAATTAAATAAGAAACAGATGTTCCAAAATCTTCCAAAAAACTTCCAAAATCACCTTACATAAACGGCAAAAGTCAACAGGCTTTTCAAAATGCAAAATATTGCCAAACATGCGCTTTTGCATTTCGTTTTAAAACTAAATCTTCCGCGATCATCTTGTCTGTCTCACCCCACTCTTCTTGTCAGTCAGCTCGACTCACTCTCCGCGTGAATGAAATCTATGATGTGACTGTTGTTCGGCACTTTGTATTGAGCTGCTGCATTCAGTTTTTAATTGTAGTGTCTGTTCTCTAACTGAACTAAATTATTTTTATTATTAAAAAAATCAAAACGACTGTGGGGGACAGTGCCGCGGGTGGGCAAGTGACATACCTGCGTTCACTTTTCTCACTTTTTACAATAATCGTTAGGTGGGGCCAAACAGGCAGCGATGAAGGAGCAGGTGTTGATCTTCTTCTGCAGAGGTGGTGTTTAGCCACACTATTACATCATGAAGTGGTACATTCCACAAGCTGTCGTTTTGGCAGACTGGCTTCAATATAAGATGTTTTTAGACTAACAAGAAAGTTTTGAGTTCTGAAATTTACAGGATGTTTTTATAGTCCAGTGACGACCTATATTTCAATATATCAAAATTCCCTTGATATATGTTCATGACCTCTTTAAAGCGTGATTATTAGTGATCTTAAATGACTGGGAAAAAAGTTATGGAAATTCATGTCTAAATATGTGGGAACACTTGAAGGTCACCAGAATCTTTGTGAAGTTAGAGCATTCTGCACAGAAAGCCTGAGAGACTGCGTATAAAGATGTTCCCTTCATGTTTATTGTCCCTTGGTAAATTAAAACCCAGCTAAATTAAGCCATTTCACATTGTAATAATAAATCTGACTCTGTATGTGTCTTTCAGAGGGATCACAGATTTTCAATGAGAATGAAACATACCCACGGGCTTTGCTCCACTGGACCAGAGCAGCTGCTCAAGGTTAGACCGTTCTCTTCAACCCACACAGTCACTCTAGCAAAATGCCAAAGTGCTTTGATGACCTTACAACTATTATAGTGAGACAAATATAACTGCTTACTACATGGCTCTCTCAAATACTTGATTCTGATTGGTCATTTGCAGCATCCTGCTGTCTCACATTTCAGTATCATTGCTGCTATTTTATTGTTGTCCCTGGCAACCAATCATTGTCATACTCGTATTACTTTCACATTACTCTTTAAAGAAAATGTATTACATATTGATAAAACACGCAATTTCACTATATCATGCCCATTTATTTACTTACTTGGTACATAGCTAAGTAATAAGCAGGATAATGTAAAGGCAGACAATCATTGAAGCTGTTGAACACCCAGGACCTCTGTAACATATCTGTTTTATGTTTTGTTTTTTGTTTTGTTATCAGGTTACACAGTGGCCAGAATCAAGCTGGGTGACTATCATTTCTACGGCTATGGCACTGATGTGGACTACGAGACTGCAGTCATTCATTATCGTCTGGCCTCTGAACAACAGCACAGTGCACAGGCCATGTTCAACCTAGGCTATATGCATGAGAAGGGCCTTGGTATTAAACAGGTGAAATATCCATGCATAACTACATATAACCAAGCATGCACACTACCTTTCAAAAATTTGAGGTCTGTGAGATGTTTTGAAAGAAGTCTTTTATGCACCCCAAGCCTGCATTTATTTGATTAACAACAGGAAATTGTGACATTATTACAAAAAAAAATTCTAATATATTTTAAAATGTACCGTAATTTATTTCTGTGATTGCAAAGTCTCAAGTCTTCAGTGTCACATGATCCTTCAGAAATCAATCATCATTCCAGTATGCCAATTTGGTGCTCAAGAAATTTATCAATGTTGAAACACGTTTTGCTTTTTAGCATTTTTGTCGAAACTGAGATGCTTTTTTTTTTTTTTTTTTTTTTAAGGATTCTTTGTAAAAATTTAATGCATCTTTGCTGAATAAAAGTATTAATTTCTTTACTGACCATATTTAATCTGTAGTGTATACAGTGTACTAATTTTTTTAATTGTTCCTCCACAGGACATTCATCTGGCTAAGCGTTTCTATGACATGGCAGCAGAAGCCAGTCCTGACGCCCAAGTTCCTGTGTTCCTGGCCCTGTGCAAGCTGGGCCTTATTTATGCACTACAGTACCTGCAAGATCTTAATGTAAGTCACATCCGTGACCATCAGTGAGAATCCACCTGAAATCTGATTTGCCTCAAGTCAAGGACTAACCAATAGCATTAATCTTTTTTTGTTTTCTTAAGCTGAAGGAGCTTCTATCTCAGGTGGATCTTGACCAGTTACTGGGTCCAGAGTGGGATCTCTACCTCATGACTGTCATTGCTCTGCTCTTGGGCACAGTAATCGCATATCGGCAGAGACAGCACCAAGCCGTACCTAGAGCCCCTCCAGCGCCCCCTAGACCTCCAGCCCAGCCTGAGCAGCCAGCCGGAGAGCCTGAGGAACAATGAGAGAGCAGGAATCAGATTGGAGGTGACTAAATGGGACAAGGATTACGGGAGAACGAATCGAGGCCCAATAGAGTCTCTCTCCCTGGGACAGCCGCTGACACCTACACCTGCTGTGGTCTTTAATCCTATTAACCCCAAAAGAGCTTTCAGGACTCTTGTTGCCCTGTCCAGCCCCTCCTTTGTCTTTTAACTGTGGCTTGGGGAAAAACTAGATGAACTTCTACAATATCTTAAATGTGCGCCTCAGGGTTTTGCCAGGTGAAATAACATTTGTGCAAATCAACACTCACTATGTGGGGGGAAAAAAACAACATTGCTGAATGAACTCCATTAGTTGTTTCTGCTTTTGCTTGCCACTGTGCTAAAAGCCAAGGATCGAACCTATTTTGTGCAACCCATTCAGATTTTTTGTTTTTGTTTTTTTTAAGTATTAAGTTTGGTACAAATTCGAACTTGGACACCATGCCTCTGAGACGCAGAGTGCGAGGTGGACTGTGCTCTGAATTCGATGTGTAAAAAGTTTATTCTCTCAGCATGCTTTCATTTAAGTGGCTTGCTGGCAGATTTTTTTCCAGAAGTCCAGAAATTATTTATAACGTCAGTATTTGGACAAAAGTAGTTTTCATCAGCGCATTGATGTAGATTTCACTGTCTCGATTCAAATGTGCACAGTTACATATGAATAAACTACACGGTAATAATCTAAGGTTAGCAGTTTTTCATAAGGCTTTTTATTGACATAAACGCTCACCTTGCCAAATGTTGAATCATTCAGATGACTACTGCCCTTGACTTCCTTTCATTGTTACAAAAGCGTCTCTGTAGGGTGTTAATGATACTAATTTAGTGCAGTTATGGCTGGTGTCCAGTATGTTTCAGATTTTTTAAGCTCTAGTTACCTCAAACCTCATTCATCATTAGTCATTCAACCTTTCCAAAAGTTTTCAAAAATTGATGAATGGGTTGCTGTATGGCTATAATGCTCGATTTTTGGTATTACAAGACACCTTTTTGCTTTTTTATTTTAAGATCAGTACATTGAATGCTCTCAGAAATATTTTTGATGATATGCGTGTAAGATCTGTAGCTCTGTGAATTCCTGAACCTGATCCATTTGTTTTGGGATGTGGCTGTTTGTGTGCTAAATCTCAGTTTTAGGTTCTTTTTCAGAGGAAAAATATTTCAGATAATTTCAATGGTGAGCATGTCTAGAATATCTATTGATTATTCGGCAATGGTGTCTGTCGTTTCAGGTAATATAGCAATACCACAACTTTTGGTGTGTAAAAAAAAATAATAAAAAAAAATCTGTAATGTAAGCATATGTATGTGAATAGGATGTAAAGAACTGTTTTTCTTGTGAAGATTCACCAGAGCATTAGTTTGTTTTTGCAGAGTTCTCACAATTCAGCAATGGTTTGAAGCTTTGAAAGTAATATAACAGATTCCTCTATGTTCCATGTCAATCAAACCGCTCATAATACAGATAACATTGGATGAGACTTAAAAAGGAAAAACTACATTTTCGAATGGCAATGTTTCTAAATAACTAATAAAAAAATCAATGGGTTCACAGATGAATGTAATTTTCTATCTTAATATAATTAGACCTACAGATGCTGTTCGGTCCAAACACACATCCAGTGTGCACAACATCTCTCCTGGTCCAGATCTGTATTGAGCTGCGGGTCTGGTTCTCCCAGACCCCAGTGCGATACGGTTTCTATTAAAGCTCTCTGAAGTTGTGAATGGTCACCAGTCCTCTGGCAGTTGCATGTGTGCCTGGATCATGCTTTATGTCGGTGGGCCTGAACTTCGTCACTCAGCTGTTTTGGGTGGGGGAGATAAAGGGGCACTGATATAATGGCCCCGTTCTCTCTGCACGCACATCCATTGTGCTAACCCGCTTGGAAACGCTCCACCATGGAGTGGCTTTTCATTGCCGTGGCAACCTGTTTGCTAGCCCTCTGTCCTGTCAAAGGTAAGTGCTAGAAGCATCCAGAGCTGGGAAGATAAGCTGGAGCGCAGGGCCCACGTTACATGTGTGAGATTGACCTGGGATGAAGGAACAAGATGTTTGCTTGGACCTATGATAAGGCCTCCGTGCTAGTCAGTGGAAGCTGGACTGTTATTTTTCAAACTTTATTAAGTCTGAAGTGCTTATGGATCTTAATATTTTTCCCAAGGTGACGAGTGGAGGCTGGAATATGAGGAAGGACTTAGTCACTATAGTGAGGAAGCGCTTAGAAAGGTGCGTTTGTGTATTTGTAATGGAAATGTTTTGACCATCAAGGATGTTTTCGTGTTGGAATGTCACATGAGGCCATAAGTACAACATTCTGATTGGTTTGTCTGTAATAAATCATAATGTAAACAATGTATCCGGTTGGTCTATAGTGTGGTCCGTGACCTGAATGATGTTTTAGTTGTGACCTCACTGTAACCAGCATGTTATTTTGTTACAGGAGTTTCCTGAGAAGACCAGGCCAATCAGTTTCAAACACCCACCTTTCATGTGTCCTGACATGAGCCCCTCCTCTTCTGTGCCCACCTCAGGTAGGCTGGTCTAGGGTCAGTGTTTTGCCCACATAGTATGATGCATGCAGACTTCTGATCTAAAGTCAATACGGTCAAACTTAATTATTCAAGCTGCCAGAACTAGTCAGGAATGGGACAGTTTTTTTAATTAGATTTTTCACATTTTCTCCGAGGCTGTGAGGACATTTTTACCTAGATGCTGATGTTTATCATTGGTGATGAATGTTAGCTCTTGTTGTACCACGGGCAAACTTAATTACAGCAGAATCTTTAGGTATCTGATCTTCTGATTCGCTGTATCTCTATTGTAGTTGAGCTGGTGAAGCCTGCGGATATTAAAGTGATCGCTGCCCTTGGGGATTCATTGACGGTGAGTGTGATTATTGACTCTTTCCTTTTCAGTTTTAAAGACCACAGTTCATTAGTTAGCTGACAACATAATTAATTATACACTATATTTAATCACATTCACTCATGAGACAAAATGAGATAAATTTCAGGGATAGTTCACCCAAAAAATGTCAATTCTGTTATCATTTCATGTCGTTCCAAACCTGTATGACTTCCTTTCTTCTGTGGAATATAAAAGTAGTGTTGGTTACCATTGACTTTACCATGACTTTAATTGTTTGGACAAAAAAACTATTTCTCAAAATATCTTCTTATGTTAAACAGGAAAAAAAGTCAGATTTGAAATGACATGATGGTGTGTAAATGATGATGGAATTTATATTTTTGTGTGAACTGCCTTTAAAGGGGTCATGAACTGAGAAACCAAAATTCCCTTGATCTTTTGATATACAAGAGGTCATTGTGCTATGAAAAAATCCTGTAAGTTTCAGAACTCAAAACTTTCTTGTTAGTCTAAAAACAGTTTATATTGAAGCCAGTCTGTCAAAATGAGAGCTAGTGGAATGTACCACTCTGTTACGTAATAGTGTGACCATAGGCGTAAATCCCGGGGGGGACCCCCCCTAAAAATATCATTACAAGTGACTCTGTGTATTGTAAATAATATAATGGACATATACTAATAATTGTGTAAGTAGTAAAACAAAATAAACGCAAAAAAGCAGTTTTAAGTTCAGAAATGTATTCAGTCCCCCTCCCTTGCCTCACAGTGGTTTGGTCCACTGCCTCCTTACTACCTTTACCGATACACACATGAGCCCGGTGGGAGAGAGTAAAGTTCTTCAGTAGTTATTTGTAAGTAACTTAGGCTGTCAAGGCTATTTTATTCGATATATATATTTATATATCGTGTAAAATGATTCTTTCTATTTAATACAGATGATGCTGGATCATTAATAAATTAGTCATGACAAAAATAATGATGATATCCGATGTAGTTTTCTGTGAGAGATTATAAGTTTACTAAGCTTAATTACGTAGATTGTCACCCACTATAACTAACACGGTGATAAGCCTGTGTGTGAACTGATATTAGGCAAATATTGTAGACCTACCGATGTGTTGGGTTTTGCTCAATATGATGTTAAGTGGCAGATCAGTGAATATCTAAAGAGAAGTCCTCAGTCCTAGACGAAACCTAAATACTATGTGGAGGACACAAAATAATAATTATAATATTACTGCGTGGTGAACAATATGAACCGAACTGAATATTTAAACACTGTCTCCATGCTATACACATGCTATGTACACAAATCTATCCGTACAAGTACAATTTTGGCTTTATTATTTGTGTCCCCTTCAAAAATTGTTCTTGAGAAATTTTATGTTTATAAAACAGATCAACACCTGCTTCTACAGCGCTGCCTGTTTTGCCTTGCCCACTAATTTTACATTAACTGCTTAGCCCCGCCCACCGATTCTACATCATTAACTGTTTAGCCCACCAATTATCGCACGTAGTGGGTAAATGAAGAGAGGCAAACGCAGGTCTCTACACAGAAACCAAACGATAAAGATGGCTCCGAAGACAAAGACGCTGTGCAGTGCCAAGCTGTGGGGGGAAAAAACAGTCTTTGCATTGCCTTACTTCTGATCCCAACATTAGGAAAGAGTGGATGAACTTTATTTTTAATGAAGTACCAGACCACGTCAGTAAGAACTTGGTCCTTTGTTCACTTAATTTTACCGTGGATTCTTTACAAACAAGGCACAAGATCCATCTGCGAAGAACGGAGGCTGTCAAACATACAAAACTATTAACCAATCATAGCAGTGGGCGTTTACTTCCAACTCTACAATCCACCACGCCTATTCAAACAGAGCATTCTGATGAGGGGGGACAGAAAATACTTCTAAATTATGTGGGTTTTTTTTGATGCAAATATCTTGACAACATTTATATGTGGACCTCAGAGTACAAAATAAAACAAGGCAGTTTATGACCCCTTTAAGCAGATAGCAAAATAAGAACACTTTTATAACTAATGCAGTTACTGATAATACAGGTGTGTGGTGAATAAAATTATAATAATAATAATCTCTAATAATAGTAATTCTCTCACTTGTAGACAGCAATTGGTGCAAACGCAACCACAGTTCTTGGCATACCTATTGAATTTCGTCACGTGTCTTGGAGGTAATAGTATTACTAATGTTAACATTGCTTTTGATTTCTTTATGACTGCTACTTTTAGAAATAAAGTGACTTATTTGCCAATAAAAGGTTATTTTTATTGTGATTTTAACAGCATTGGTGGCTATGGAACCTTTCAAGATGTCATAACACTGGCAAGTACGTAGTTTTGCCTTAATGTCAGTCATATTCTGCATTTACAAACTGAAATCTGTTGCAAAATGCTTAAAAAGCATACAGCATTGGTGACCCAGACTGTTCTGTGCTTATGATTTAGACATCATTCGACTCTTCAACCCCCATTTAGTGGGACCCGCCCCAACTAAGACGGTCCATGGGACCCCGGCTCCCCTCTGCGAGACTGGATTTAACCTGGCCGTAACAGGACACAACACCTTGTAAATGCCAGTACATCAATAGTCATTCTTCATAAATGATTATTAAAGCTAAAACACTTGAAAATATGCCATCAAGATATTTTTACTTCAACTATATTTGTAATTTTTCTGTGGTGTCTTATCAGCTGATGATATGAATTTTGCTGTCTTCCTAGTAATCTTCCTGAACAAGTCAGACGTTTGATTGATACACTGAAAACATATGAGGTAAGTGTATTATTTTGCTAAAGTGATTTTGAATATGCCGTTTCCTTCAAATACAGATGGTGAAATCTTGGCATTATTGTGAATTTTATTTTCCCCATGTTTTGCCATAGGATATTGACTTTGATGAGGACTGGAAACTGTTGACCATTCTAATTGGGATGAATGACATCTGTGATTACTGCAAAGACAAGGCATTACTTACAAAGCTGTTTCTTTGGCAAACTACAGACAGAAGATTCTTCTACAGTATTGACAAATTTTGTTCACAATGTCAAAGCAGAAACTAGAGGAGGCTTAAATAAATGTTAAATTGATTGTGAACATATAGATGCTTGTGAAGATGATCATTAATGGCATGTTTCATTGTTCTCATGGGAAGTTGTCCTAGTGCTTTGAAATGTTTGCTTTTTAAGAAACCGCAGTTCTAGGCTAGTCAAAGTGCCCAAGTGACCTTTAAAGAGTCTGCATTCTGTATCAGACATATTGTCCTGTAGGAGTGTGTTTTGGAGCCTCTAAAATTATGTTCTCTATTTATACACACAGTCCCTGTTTTCGGTGGAGAACTTTGTCCATTACATGACTGTGTCCTTGGAAATGCTTATGAATGAGGTAATTTCGGAAAATTGGTCAGAAAAATGATTTCAGTTTCTTTTTAAAATTATTGAACTGAATGTACTGTACCATATATTAAATTGGTCAAAAGTGAAAGTTAAGATTTTACATTGTTACAAAAAATGTTTAAAAAAAAAAATGCTGTTATTTTTAACTTTCTATTAATCAAAGAATCCTGAAAAAAAACTTAACAAAAAAAAAAAAACTATTTAAGTTAAGCAGCACAGATGTTTCCATCGTTAATGATAATAATAAGAAATGTTTCTTGAATCATGTGACAATGAAGACTGAAATAATGGCTGTTGAAAAAACGTCTTTACCATCACAGGAATAAATTGCATTTTAAAACGTATTAACATGGAAAAAATTTATTTAGCATTGTAATAATATTTAACAAAATTACTGTTTGCACTGTATTTTTGATTGAATAATTGAAGCCTTGGTAGTATATTTTTGAACATTTTCTTTTAATTTACCTTTGCAGGTTCCTCGAATGATAGTGAACGTGGTCCAGATACTGCCGATGGAGACCCTGAGGGAAGTACAGAAGCCCACGCCAGGATGTCTGCTCCAAAGGTACAGGAAATGAAATCAAGCATTTATCAAGCTTAATCGAGCGAAGGGAGAAAGTGGTTTCATCGATGATGGCTGCACATGGAAAATGCATATCTAGTCACTTTTCTGGAATCATTCAATCAAAACTTTCTTTTAATGTTCATGTGTAACAACATTCAGCCTGTTTTGCTCAAGATGGTTGGCACGTCATCTTTATTCTTTCAGTGCTACAGGATAATTTCTCTCCTATCCTATGCTCTGATCTCTCCAGATCATTCTGCTCCTGTCTGGTAAAGCCAGCTGCGGGATCTGCTGATCTGAAGGAGCTGGTTGGAGTCAACCTTGAATTCCAGGTGTGTTTGTTTTCACAATTATCTACACCGTTATGTTATCAATCTGTAATTTGCAGATGCTGAATGACATTGCTTTTGTCTCAGAAAGCACTGGAGCAGCTCTTGCACGCTGACCGCTTCTTTAAGAATGACTTTGCCGTAGTTTTGCAGCCATTCCTGAAACACGCAGATCCTCCAAGACTCCCTGTGAGTAGTGACCACTGACTGTTTATTAATTACTATAATTTATACACATTGCAGTTAGTTTTGCATTAAGGTTAAAAAAAAAAAAGTTTACATTAAAATATGAATTTGCTGTTCATAATTTGTGCCATTTATATTTATCTCTGCTTAGAATGGGAAGATTGATATGAGCTTTTTTACTCCGGACTGTTTCCACTTCACCATGAAAGGACATGAGGAGTTAGCCAAGGGACTGTGGAACAACATGGTAACAATTTTAACTCTGAAGAAATTCTCAAAGCTCCAAAAAAAAAAATAAATAAATAAAAAGAATATAAGAATATAAAAGTAAAATATAAAATAATTTAAATATAAAAGTAAAATGTAGAATATAAATAAAAGAAAAGAAAATAGAAAAGAAAAATGAATAATAAAGAGTTAAAAAAAAAAAATGTAGTATTTTGATGTGCAGTACAGTGCATTTGAGGTATTTTACCAGTACAACCTCTGATTATATGCCACTGTCATACAGGCACAGTATGTCATTTTAAAATGAAATCTTTTCTCTCATTTCTTGTGTGGCAAGTTTCAACCTGAGGGGGAGAAGTTCATGGTGGAGAGCTTTTCAAACCCTATTGAGCTCATTTGCCCCCCAGTGGTAAGAAATTATTATTAGTGTAATTTTTTTATGTCACTATAGTTACATGTGTTGGATTTTCTTTCTAATTCCATTATTATTTGCTTTAAATGTCTTTCCTGCTCAAACTGACAAATCCCAGAGTCATCCGTACATTTACACCAGACCCAGTGCTGCAAAGTCAGGCACATCGCTTCCTGAGATGCCCCAGTCAGCTGGCATCAGACTAACTGTTCTCCACCTCATCTTGGCTTTCCTTCCACTGTGGTTGGCTGTTAATCTGGCCTCCTTGTAGGACATCCATATGGAGTATCATGGTACATCATGTCTGCCCACCCGATGTTCTACTTGGGCTTAATATCATTGCTTTGAACCATTGAGGATCTATTCTGAGACTTGTGCCACTGCAGGATGGTCTATGATGAAACCGATAACGAGGGAGTAAAAGATAAACAAGTTATCAAAAATGAACAGGAAATTGGAGTTGGCAAAATATGAAGACTTGGTTACAGTCAATATCATATTTAATTGCTCTGTAGAGTTTATGCAATGGAAATGGGAATGTAGAAACCTCAGAATAGAAAAATATATGCTAATGTGATGACCTTTTCTGATATACCCAACCAAAATAGCACAAGAGCAGGTGCAAAGCCACTTTTAGCTCGGTGTAATGCTGCTATAATTAATTTAGGTATGAAAGGTAACTGTGTAAGCTAATTCCGGATGGTTTGAATAAAAACGGCCAGAGGTTATACCGTAAACTCATTAAGCCTAGAATTGAATGTTGACTGAGAACAGCTGTTTTGCTTCTGAGAGCATGGTGAAAAGTAAACTGTTTGAGAGCTTCTTAATGTCCACAGTAATAAGATAATTGCTTTGGATGCTGCAACATGAGAAGTGCTGTTGGTCTTCTCAAATAAAGCTTTCAGAAGGGGTACTTACCTGTTTTCCTTCCATTTTTTGTTTTTTTTCTTTTAAAGTCAATTTTTATTCATTTTAAGATATGATTTTTCTATACAGCTGAAGGTTCTTCATGGTTTGTTGAATTAATTCTTCTATTACCAATCAATGAACCCATCTTTATAGTTGTAATTAGCAGCTCCCGAAGGTTCTTGGAAACAACCAAACAAATAAACAAGAATCATTTAAATGAATTATAGCAATGCAATTATATTGGTGGTTTCTTCACATTTATGTAATAAATATGTTCATGTTTTGTCAGTCTGTTTGATTGTGTCTGCATTTGTCCAAACTTAGCTGAGTGCTGCATATTCATTAGTATTATTATCATTCAAAGTGGATGTGCTTTGACCCACTTTATACCTCAAAACTGTCAGTGAATTGCTAATATTAGCCTGTTTTTCTGTTTAAAAGCCTTTTTTAAAATAAGTACACAAAGAAACTAACATGCAGGCGTTTATATTTTTGCCACAGAAAGTAATGTCTATCATTAAATCACTTGGTTGTTTTTTTTCTATCCCTGAGATCACAAGAGTGAATTGAAGGCTTATTTGTCAATACCCTGTTTCCATATCAGTTTACCTTTGACCAATTCACAGTTATGCACTATTGTTTAGGAAGACTAATATTTTTGGAGCTTTATGTTGTACATATGCTATGGATTCATTTACTTTCCTGTATTGACGGCTAACACAAAGCTATTGCCTTGATCAATATCAATAATGAAGATGTCTTAGAATATGAGGTTATTTATTTATTGCACACTGGGAGTTCTTTTGATTGGAGTTTTTTACATTAAAAACAAAAAGTAATTGCTCAACTCAGCTCTGAGAAACTGCTTTTCATGGCTAATTTATTATCATGATTTGAAATAATTGAACTCGATCACAAAAACAAGCATTTATTTCAAAAATGAGAACTTTTCATTATTATCATACTTGCAGGGTTTTGGTAGATGAGTGGAACATTTTAGTTCCACATAAGTATGTTGTCCTCTGGGCATTTCTGGGAAAGTAGTTAAGCAAATTGCTCATTTTGTTCAACCATGTACATTATAAAATAAATCCGATTTCCATGCATGACTGAATAAAACAGCACCATACAGTTTTACATATATTTCCACAGGGGGAAAAAGTAGAAATTATGCATTTTAATATAACTAATTTTAATATAATTAATTACTTGGAAAAAATTATTGCGAAACTCAGGAGCAAATGTGATGTATGGTTTTTTTTTTTTTTGTCCATTTCAAACTGATACAAACAGGAAACCATACATTGTTTCCTCTCTGAAGGAAATTAGATGCAATACATTACAAGCACGTACTCATACTCCTACTGACTGTTCGATTTTCATTCAATTTTAGTGTGTCCAGAATAGCGAAATAGCATTATCTTCTCATTACAAATCAATGGTCAACATGTCTGTTGCCTCGAATTTCTTGCTTTTCTGCAATGTTTCTGTTTAACTCAATATAATTTTCCCCAACAGGGGTCAAATGTATAAACAGCTGCCTCTAATGTGTGCATTATCAGAGCCCACTTGGGTAGAGCCTTGTTTTCTGTGTCACCTACGAATAATATGATAAATGAAGTCTGAATGGCTTGTTGAGATGCACAATGAGCGACGGATTTATTGTTTTCATGAGCTACAAGGACATTTATTCACATATTGCAATTAACAAAGAGAGCATAGTTCCATCAAAGCAACCTATTAAAACATAAAATAATAAGTGGTGAACAAATAATTAAGCAGAAGTATTTAATCACATTTTTGCATGTGAATTGAAAACCTACACAACATGTAGAGGAGCTGTAGTGAATGTTGTAATTGCATGCCGCTCTCCTACAACTAATAATCTGCTTCCTGCTCACATTCACTCTCTTTCATCCCCTGCCACTCGCTTTCTATAATGCATCTTTACTGGGCTCAATAAATTAGTTGGTAGGATAATCACATATGGTTCCCCTGAGGTCCATCATTTACTGTCTATGTCAATGTTTAATGCAGTCCCTTTCTAATTGAATTACTTTCTGTTTTGAATAGCAGGCACTACTGACCGACTTCTGTTTGGTATGCAACACAAAGCTTCATGCCAAACAGCCTGCCATTCATTTTGCTTTATAGGGACTAAATGACTACAATTTGATGTTTTTTACTTTAATATTTTACTGTACAAATATTTTAGTGGAAATCATGATCTTGTGCTCAAAGCCATTTTATCTGAGCAATGCATGGGATCTTGAAGGAACCTCATAATAGCTAATAAGACATCCCAGTGGGCATTTGATGTCAATTTAACATCAATATGACATCAAACATTGATGTCAAAATTACGTCACGAAATAGGTCAAAAATGAAAGTCATTTTGACGTCAAAGTGTCGATGTCAATTTGATGTTAAGATTTTGACCTCTGCTGATGTCATTTTGATGTTATTTTGATGTCATGCTTTGTTGGCATTTGATGTCAATTCTACATCTATTTGATGTCAGGATGTCATGATGTTGATGTCATTTTAATGCTATTTTGATATCATTCAATATCAAGCTTCGATATCAATTCAACATAAATGTGACATCAAACATTTTTTGACATATTTTTGACATCACAAATTTATTGACATATTTTGATATTTCAATGTCAAGCATTACTCAATTTCAACCTAAATGTACAATGACTGACAACATACACATACTTTGAGATCTGATATGTTTTTATTTTATTTTTTTGTAATATAGTGGGGCCGCTATGGATTCACACTTCCAGAGCTCTCAAGTGCCTGTAAAAGAGAACAAGAAAGCAAACATTAAAATGGGCCCTGTCCATTAACATAACTAATGCTTAGTACCCATCAGTAGTAGGCTACTCTTTATTATTATATTATATTATTATTAATAGTATATAGACAACTAAAAGATAACCCACATTATAGCCTAATCACATGCAGTAGTCAGAGGTGCAGATGTGTACTAATATATGATAATGGATCAAACCTTTTGTTAATATCTGTTAATAGTGTCATATGTCAGGATCTCATTTCACTGCTAGTAATCAGTCCACATTTTGTACTGAATTGTAGAATGTGAACATTCATTCAAAGCCAGAGAGCAGCGTTTTCAAAACATCATATTCTCTTGGCTCTTCCCTATGTAAGGCTAGTGGTGTCTCATTTCCATGGTGAATATTTTTACCCCCATGTCTTGCCACTCTGTTTAGAATGACATGGTGTAGGCGTAAAACGAAGGGGAAGGGTAAAACAGAGAAATGGGATTGGGCCTAAATCTACATCGTTGTTTGCAGCAGCTCCTACCTTCCGGCGCCCAGTGCCCCCTCTTCTGTCCGGCGCAGCGCGCAAATGGTTGGCCATCAGGCTACCAATGGAAGCTTCTGTGATGCCAGGTTGTGACTTCTGGATGGCACCTGAAAAATTTAACAGCACTTGCCATTTATCTTACACATACTGATCAAAATAAAAATCATGTAGAGAATAGAGCTACCACGGGCATGGGTAATGAGCATCATTACTGATTGCCAGAGTGAGTCGCTGAGCAAATTCACATTGTATGGGTAAAGTTATGTAGCATCGGTATAAAACCTCTAAAAACAATCACAAATAGGGCAGTTCATCAATTGTGGTTTGGAATTAGACCTACTGCAACTGGATTGATAAAAAGTCATGTAGTTGCAAACATCTCACCTGGCTACTTGTAATATAATGAAAATATGCATATTCATGCATGTCATACATGGTGGTCAAAATCTTGACTATTTGTTGATGTCAAATTGACGTCAATGTGCCCGCTGGGATCTGTGTGGATGATATACTGTATGTGAGTAATGTCAGTTCACCAATGCAGATTTGACCCATATTATATTTTAGGCATGTCCTAGATTATAACTTTTGAATTAAAAGGAAAAAAATAAGATACAGCCTATGAGTTTCAGGAAAGGGTGATGTTATGCTTTTGTTTGCCTTTGGTCTCAAGCAGAATATTAATAGATTGAAAATCAATGTTGCGATACATTTTAAAATGAGAAAAAATATGGAAATAAATACATTTCTTTAGACGACCCAACACACCCTTCTACAAAATATGGGACCCCAAATGTCGAATAGAATTTGTACTTATATACATAGGCCTACTACTTAGTATAAGCTATATTATGTGTATTATTACTAGTGTAAATAACAAAATGTATGAAATTAAAGCAGTCGTTGACATCCATATATGCATATAGTAATATAATAATAATTATTATTAACTTTTTTTCCTTTATCATTTAGTAGATGGTGAACTAAGCAGCTGTACTTCATACTGATGTCATTTCCTCTTCATCAAGTCTTCTATATAAAGGCGGCATCGCTGCGGTAGTGAGTAGTGACATTGAGGCATTGTGATCCGGCGAAACAAATAAGAGCAGGCGGCTTATGCGCATAATGCATCCATAAATCAGCGAGTGTTTCATTCACTCTGAGGAAAGGAAAGTACTAGCGTTCTCTCGCTTTCTCTGGCACGACGGTTCTTCACTTTTAAACAGAACGGTTGCCTGCGCTTCGCATCACGAAAATGATCGCACGAGGATGCGCTGCTCTTGTGGTGCTGGTGAATTTTGGTAAGTGTGCAAGATGTACAAATAATCACGTAACGTGTTAAGTTATTGTGGGAATACTTAGTGGAATTTGGATGATGAATTGATTCTGTTGGCTGTACATTTTCTACGTGTGAGCTGTGCCATGTCTCTATCAGCACCAAGGACAGCGGATAAAACACTTGTGAGGAGCACAAAAGGCTTTTCACACTTGACATAAACGTGATCTTTACATGCGTTACAATAGGCTACTTAGTCTTTTAGTAATTAATCCTCTTCGAGAATTTCGCATTGTAAATCCGGGGTTAACGTTTTTATTTATAAAGTCATTAACATTAATTAGACAATACAGCAATAACCGGTTGTCTACTGTATCTGCGTAAATCTCCGATGCAACAAAAAGAATAATGCGTCCGTTAACGCGTTTCCCGTCGTTGTTCGACATTTTAACGGTTTCCCTCAGATTGCAAACAGCGAGTGAAAGTTTCTGCGACGTACAAAGAACATGAATAGTTAATGAGCTAAGCACTGAAGCGGTTTATGATTGGTTGTCTGTTGCTAGACGACTCGCGTACCTTACTTCACCAAAAGATTAAACCCAGCTTTCCACACAGAGTCATTATCAAAACTCTCTCTCTTTTTCCAGTCTTCTCCGTACCTGTCTCTCCAGGTCACATGGACGACAAGGATGTGAAGGTATGAGTTGATAAATCACAAAATGTTCGTTTTCGGCTTCACTACTGTTCAGTATTATTTTAATGTGTATTTGGAGCAGCCTTTTGGAACATAAGGATGCACAGAATGGCAGCAGCCATAGTCCATGTTGTCAGGAAGTGTGGAGGAAAGCAGCATAAGTGAGACAGTGACTCAACAACACGATTTCAGCCTGTGACAGCTGGTGCCATGTGTGCTTACTCAGAGGAGGCTACCAACTACAGATGACTGCAAACTGTGCTTTTAAACTAAACTATGATGAACTGAATTTAAACTTAAATTGAAGTTGGGTTGCACTCATTTAACTCAGTTGAGATTGTCTCACGTGATTCTTTCCTATCCTTACCCATGAAAAATGCCTTAAGAGAGGGACTGTTTTGATAGAGGACACTTGAAAATTCAGAAATGTGTGTAAATCTGAAGTTTTGGGGGGAAAGACATCGGCAATGTCAAGTTGCAAACAGATGCAGTTCTTCTCGGTTAAATGATAATGCCATTTCAGCAACACTTTGGCCTTACTGAGGGAGGCTGTTTTCCCCTGACAGCAGAGAAATGTTTGACTTTGGGGGAATGTGGAGCCAAACAAATCGCAGAGACGGGTGAGAGGGATGAAAGCACTGAGGAGGAAATGACATTGATTGAAAGTGAAATGTAAGACAGTAAGGATGGCTAGATATGGGGGGTTTGAGATATTGTTGGCATGCTGCATCTGTGTCCTCTGTCACATTGATCTTATGAGTGCATGAGTCCATATATACACACTGCCGTTTAAAAACAAGGATGCATTACATTTATTAAATGCATATTTGAAAGATTTCTAAAGGATCATGTGACACTGAAGACTGGAGTAATGGCTACTAAAAATTCAGCTTTGCCATCACAGGGATAAATTACATTTTAAAATATATTCAAGTAGAAATATTATTTTAAATTGTAATACTATTTCAAAATACTATAATTTTTTTCAAAATAGCTTAAACATGTCTCGCCATTTCTTAACCCAATCTTCTCTGTCTTTGTATAGGTGATGAAGTGTATTGTGGAAGTAATTGCAGATGCCCTGTCCAAGCCTCATCCCATCCCAGTCTCCCAGGACTGCCTTGAAACCCTCAGCGCTGGTGAGCGCCTGCATTAGTGACACCTAGACTACTATTATTTCCATATATTTAGCTGCACTTGGGTGCACTTCCTCCCTATCATCAGAAGTGACCTTCCCGATATGATCAATATATGCTATCATTGCTGCGGTGACTGCACGTTTCTGATAGTTGAAAGTTAATGGAGTAAAGCAATGAATGACATTAGCACAGGAGTCATAGTGTGAAGTTTTGCTGTGCACTGTTGAGTCACATTGCAGGGTCTTTTTTTCGTTGATACTTTAATAGTTGTAAAATCAATCATTAAATTAGCAAGGCAGGTATTGTTACTGAGATAACGCTTACAACAGTGAAATCAAACACTCTGTGAGAGGCTTACACAATGAGTCTAGGACAAAGAAACAGTGAAGGACAGAGACTGACAGAAGGAGAGAGGAGAACCGATTTGAGAAAAGCAGAATTTCACAAAGACACTGTAAAAACATTTATATTTTTAACAGAACAAATTGCTATACTAAAAACTTTAACTGTTAGTTACCTTACCAAAATATAGTAAAATTATTATAGATAATATAATATAATAGTAGTGATAATAATAATAATTTAATTTGAATAAAATGTATTTAACATCCTCAAGATTCTGTTTAAACCAACCTTTTTTTATTATTAATAGAGTAAGAAAACTAATAGTTCTAAGTAATATTTAATAGTTCAAATAAGTTAGTGTATTAAAATTGTATTATTAAAAGACATACAGTCAGTAACTGTATCTATAACTGAAACTAAAAATAAAACCATAAAAATCATTAGTTGAAATAAATGTTAACTGAAAAACAATAAATATATTAAAAAAATAATTTCTCACTTTAATTTAGTTTAACCCGATGAAAAAGAACAAAAAGTATATAGACATATTTAAAAACGACTAAATATGACAACAATACATCAAAATGACTAAAACTTGAACTAAAATAAAATGAAAATGGAAAATATAAAAATAAAAACTGATAAAAAAAAAAAAATGTAATAATGTTTCAATGATAAAATAAGACTGATATACAGACACCAAAATGCTATTCCCTAATGCTTGTCCATTATATGTCAATTCTGTACAGCAATATTCTGGCAACTAAAGCTGTCAGTTTTGTACCACAATTTTAACAGATTGCGAAGAGGCTTGGCAGAGAAATAAGACGACAGACATTTTTGGAGAGAAAGTAAGGAGTAGAGTGAATAGCATTGCCATCGAGTGAGCAGCCGACTCTGCATTCACTCTTTGTCGGTCAGCAGAAAAGGAAAATCTTGACTCAACGTTAATTCAACGCAAATCTCCTCTCCCCCGCTTTATTGCTTTCACTTTCTATCTTCTCTCTCAGCGGGCCTGATGATTAATAGTGCTGCTCAGGAGAAGGCAGTAAATTTCAGGGCAATTAATGCAAATAATGTAAAAATAAAGTAAAGTGCTGACTGCTAAAAATATTGTTTGGAGTTTGGAGCTGTGTGTGAGGTGTACCTTTTATTTTCCAGATGACAGGCTTGTGAGCATCCTGCGCCACCGCAACTTTCTCAGAGAGATGCAAGATATCGCTGTGGAGGGTAAGAGGCAGATGCACCAGATTTGATTGGGACAGCATGCACTAACTCTGTTTCCTATGGAGAAACGCTAATGGCAGCAGAATGACAATTGGGTGCTAATAGCTTTTTTGGCAGCAGTAGGTCATTTGAAATGTAGAGCAGAGAATTGTATAGCACTGCTGATGAACTCTGAAAGAGAATCCATACATTCTGTTTTATTGCCAAGAAGCTGCTATGTCTGCTTGTGACCATTTCCCCACCTAACTGCTTCTTAGGAGCCAATGAAAGAGCACAGAAACACCCAGGAGATGCACCTGAACATGTGACTAGCCTCTCTAGAGACACAATGAAAACTGCAGGTGAGATTAATCCACTTCTTAATTGCCACAGTACATGACTCTATGCTAGTCTGCTACATCTTTATTTATTTATTTACATTCCCATATGGAAATGTTATATATGAGAGTGTTATTGCCATATGTTACATATATATATATATATATATATATATATATATATATTTATGTATATATTAGTGCTGTCAAGCGATTAATCGCGATTAATCACATCCAAAATAAAAGTTTTAGTTTATTTAATATATTTAATGTATGTGGACTGTGTATAATTATTATGTATATATAAATACACACATACGGTATATATTTTGAAAATATTTACATGTATATACATTTATATATTTATATTTTATATTATATATAAATATATTTAATATATAAACAACATATTTTTCTTAAATATATATATATATATATATATATATATACATAATAAATATACACAAGTGTACACATATATTATGTAAACAAAAACTTTCATTTTGGATGCGATTAATCGCAAGTAATCGTTTGACAGCACTAATATATCTATACTTTCACATATTTACATACTCTGGATAGATGAAAGACAGAGCATAAAGAAAATTTCTGTAGAAAACTTTGTTTATGTACATATGTTAATTATGTTTATATGATGATTTTTTTTATATGGTATAATTTGTAGCAACCATATATGTCAACAATATATTTTATTTATATGCAACTTTATTAAAACCACATATATAGAAAAATCTGTATATTAAGTTAAAGGTGCACTAAGCAATTTTTGAAAAACGCTTTTGACAGCAGTGTCGGACCATGTCCCAAAACACACTTGCAGCCAGTCAGCAGTAAGGGGCGTGTCTTGTAATGATACAGCGCTCAGTTTGAGTGTACAGGACGGATATTAGCAGATCGACTATAGATAGAGAGAACTGGAAGATAAGAAAAGAGGAAAATATCGGAGGAACAAAACATTAAAAAGAAGGGTTACGATCAGGCAAGAGGTAGGACCTGCATAAATATTGGAGCAGCTTTCTAGCGGTGGAGTGAACTCAAGGAGCAGGAAGGGCTCAAATCGGATGCCGAGGTTGTGTTGTTTTTTTTGCATTGTTTCACACAACTTATCTGTGTTGGCTTATGTTTAAATATGCTTGTGTGTCATCTTTGCTTGTTTCTGCGATCCTCGTTATGCCAGGGTTGTGTACATACGTGTGGGGCAGAGATATCAAAATAGGGGCCGAGGTCCTATTGGGCTATGGGCGTGTTTGTTTTGGTGCTTTCAAATATCAACATCGTTTGACAAAAATCACTTAGTGCACCTTTAAGTTGTGTAAATCTGTATAGTAAGTTTTTTTGTAACAAGTTTTTTTTTTTTTTAAATGCATGTGTGTCTTTTATATTTACACATATAATATCAAGCTGTATTGATGAGTTTTAGGATGGATATAAATGTACGTGACATGCTTGTCCAAAAAATTTCATACATATTTGTATGGTCTAGATATATATGTTAATATATTGTTCCAATTTCTAATAGATTTAATTTGTGTTTTTACTTCATATGACAATATATCGCAATTTAATATACATTTCATTTGTGTATGGGTTGTTTTACTATATTATTATATTATATATTTTTATATGCATGCTAATACACTTTGCATATAAGAGAAGAAAGATGAGAGATTGTTCTAATCTTAGAATAAATTCCTGGGGAAAAAAACCCAAAAACAAACGCTGCTTTGATTTAGCACTGCCTGTCACTCTTCAAAGGATAGAAGACAGTCATTCAATGCTCTCAAAGCACATTTTAGTGTGAACCACTGTGTTCTGCTCTATAGTGCTGCACTTAGCAGCATTCTGACAGAATCAGGGCAGAGGGCACATCTGTCTCTTCTAGTGTGCATCGTTTCTTGTTGGTGAAAATGCACACTACCATTGGTACAATATTGAGCTTGTAAAATTTCTTATGCCAACGATCCTGGACTTTTGTCTTGGATATGTCATATCTCAAGTCTGTGGGCACAAGTGTGTGGGTGCTAAATATCATTCTGTACTTACAGTGTGAGAGTCAAGTAAAACACTGATTGTGTTTTAAACTACCCTTTAATTTGTGAGTGGGTTGTCAGTTTACTTTGCTGTGCATTTCATTTGACCTCATTCAAAAGAGCTGACCTTGAAAATGGTGCCATCTATTTCTATCATCTGCTTGCTTTGCAATTTCACATATTAAGTCGTGTCAGTCTGCTTAACTTTTTCCTGAGGTTAACGTGTTTTGAACACACCATCTATATGTTCTTTTGCAGATAGATTGATCCAAAGAAAAATCATGTAAACAGTCTGCTCCACAGCCTTGCACTTTCATTAAAAGGCACTGTTACAGAATTCATCACAGACGAATCAAATCTAAAGGCTTAGAACCTGAAGACCTGAAAGAAACAAAAACAGATCTCAAAATCTGTCTATCACACAGTATATAAATCAAACCCTAAGGCTCTAACCTGAAAGAAACCCAGTCCGCATAAAAGAATATCACACAAAACATTTATTTATTTTGATATATGATTATATTAATTTTGTTATCATGTATGAACACTATATAAATTACAATTTCTTTCTTTATTTAAATTATACAAAAATGAGCACCTAACCTCAGCGTAACCCTTTACCATCCTACAGATGATCAGTCAATGTTGGTTGCCTTGGATAAACCAGAAGAAGATGCAGAGAAGAGAGGAGTAGGAGAGGAGAGCTCCAGGGAAATTGAGGAGACAGAGCAGGAGTCTCAAAAACGCAACCAGATTGCTGAGGAAGAGGAGCGTGAAGAACACGAGAGTCCTAGCAATCACATTTCCAACTCCATAAACCCAGAGCAGAAGAGAGAGTCGCAGGAGGAGGCCACAAAAACGGAAGAGGGTAAACAAGAGGAGAAGAAACACTCCAGCTTGGAAAAGGAGAAGGAAAATGATCCGGCTCACCATAAAGATGGTAATGATGAAAGCGATGTGTGGGATGCCATATGCGCTACTTTCTGAGTTTATCTTTGAGTTGACAGCCTTATTCAGTATGATATGATATAACAAGCAATATTCTCACTGTAGATGAGTAAGGATGCATTACCGGCCCGATGGGTCCAGTGCCCTGGGACCTCTCAAATTCAGGGACCTCCTGCTGAGAAGCTTGTGGCTCGATATCTGGAAACAAGCCACTGCAGATGTACAATTGATAGATGAATAGTGCTTGAACGTGTGCCAGAAACTACTTCCACGTTGTGAACTACACAAAGAAATGAAATATGTCACTTGTTCCAGGATCCTCCACAGCATCAGCAGAACACACTGATGTTCTACACTACTAGATTTCTTGATTTATTACGATTCCGAAACTCTCAGTTCAGTTCTCATTTCATTCCTTTTTGATTCAATTCTGATTCCTTTGGGTGTATTTCAGCTATAATGTCCACTTTGCTTAAATATAAAAAAATCTCTCTCTTCTAATGCTGTAAATAACACAAGGCAGTGTTTCAAACTGATAACTTATGTTATTTCCATATTATATATATATTAAAATAACTGATTTATAAGAGTCATTCTTTTCAGGAATCAGGCTACACTAATCGTGCTGTATGTTTCTGATTCACTACAAAGAACCAGCTCAAGAGTCATTTGTTTGTGAATTGGACTATACTGGTTGTGCTGCATGGTTTTGATTCATTAAAAAGAGATAAGATTCATTTGTTTGTTTTAGATCCACTAAAATTTACAGACTCATAACAATCGTGAAATGGACACTAGTGCCATTCATTTTGATACGAGTTACATAACTCAGGTCAAATGTGATTTCTTGATACATTAGGTGAATATTAATTAAAAAAATTGCTGTGTAATGTTTTGTTTTGAATTAGTGATTATGAGTTATAACACAGCATTAATAATTTTACTTAGCTCTAGTCACGCAACATTGCCATTTCTTTTGATTTTAATTATAATGTGTTTTTCTTCTCTTTGTGGCTTTTCATCTCAAAACTGAGGAATTATTTAACATATTTACAATTGTTATTTGGCCATTACATCATAGATTTGTAACATGAATGACCTCAAAGTATCATAATCTATCCATGATCAGATGTGTACAGCTTTAAGCCCAGCAGATGAACAAATAGCCATAGTGCTCCTGCTAACAAATTGTCACCCCTCCTACATTCGATCAATAGCAACATAATCACCACTCTTTGAAAAGTGTGACTGCGAGTAACAGGGATGTCCAGGGAGAATTCATATAACAGGCACTTGCTTATTTCATTGAAGAGGTTGGGAATAACAGCAGGAGATTGTCTCTAAAACACAATGAGGTTAAAACGGGACAGGAGGGAGGGATGGGGAATGAAGATTGATAAGGGAATTTAGCGGTGCTCCATGAACAGGCCGGTGTGACAGTGCCTCCATCTATGAAATGAAATCCACGCTGCACTGTGGCCCGCTGAATCGATTCAATAATTGATGTTGGAGGCCATCCAGATCAGCAAGCTGCCTGTAGCTTGTTAAAAGTAGCCCTCAGATCTCAGAGGAACTTGGTGAAAAATGTCAGACATTTCAGGTGACTTTGCTTTAGTGTGTCTGCTAATAGAAACAATGATTTGGGAATCTGTGTTCATGAGTACAGATAGAAGGACAGGACGGGGGCTTATATTTCAGGATAAGAGGCATCAAGCAGTGAGCTGGCAAGAGAGAGCATTTCATTTAGAAGAGTGCTGGGTTTGCTGATGCTGCACTAAAGAAAATGTGTGTTTGTGTGTGTGTAGAATAGAGAAAAGAGACTAAGAAAATAGAGAAGATAATATAATAATTATAACTTTGTTCCCTTTTTATCTGAAGGGGAAACAGCCACTGATGATCAAGAAGCGAATCCTGATGTAGAACAATCCATCATAGAGGACAGCGAGGAGCACAAGGGAGCTGAAACAGAGAGAATGCATTCAAAAGAAGAGCTGGAAGAAGAGGAGGAGAAGAAAAGAGAGGTTGGAGTGAAGCGCTGGAGTCGTGTGAGCAAACTGTCCCACAAGAGAGTAGAGGCAAGCCCAAAACTTGATGAGCACTGGGAAGCACCACATCACTCTAAGGAGAGAGAAGATCAAGAGGGGGAGCTGTGGAGGAGCCCTGAGGAGCAGGAGCTGCAGCTCATGGCACAAACTCAACCACAGGACAAACGAGATGAAGAGGGCAGCGGCAGCAGAAAGACAGGGGTAGGACACCTACACGTTTTCTTAAAGTTTAAAACACAAACTCTATTTTTCTTCCGAGGAACACAAAAGTAGAATTTTTCTTTCTTTCAGTGAATCCATGGTTCATAGTGCTCAAAAATGCTTCAAAAATGACAAAGACTAATTCCACATCATCTGGAGTCGTACTATAGTTTTGTATAGATATTTTATAGTTTTTTTTTTTTTCTTAATAAATTAAAAAATATGTATATGAAAACTACGTAATCAGTATATTGGAATGATTTCTGAAGGATCATGTGACTGTAATGGCTGCTGAAAATTCAGCTTTAACATTACAGGAATAAATGACATTTAAAATATATTAAAATTGAACAGAACAATTAGAATAGAATAGAACAGTTAGTTATCCCAAATGATTAATTTCAAAAAATTATGAATGCAAATAGATAAAATACTGTCTTGGTGTGCATAAGAGAGTTAATAAAAAAAATACTGACCCCAAACTTTTGAATGGTAGTGTACAAGTAAATGTTCACGAAGCAGTTTAAAATGAACTAACGGCCTGATTTTCTCCCTTCTGTCATCAGGATGCTGAGATTGAAAGTCTGGCTGCCATTGAGTCTGAACTGGAGAGTGTGGCTCAGAAACTCCATGATCTGAGACGAGGCTGAGCTTCTCCAGCTCTTCTTCTCTTTCCACTTTGCCCTTCATCTCTCCTTCAGTAGAAAGGCATGTTAACTGGAGATGAGGCTCTCACCTTCTTGCTCAGTTCACAGCAGCGCAAGCTCTTATCTCAGCGCCGCAGATTCCCTGCTTATTCCCTCCATGTGTTAAATGAAACCTCAAAGCAACTTCTCTGGTGTCAGACATTCAGAGGTCCCTTCACTTTTTTTCTCCCAGCTCCTCCGCTTTGCTTTATTGTGCTTGCTTCCCAAAGAAATTTGGGCATCGAGTACATTTAATGTAAAATATTTGCTACCCAGAATTATCACACTAGGTTGAAATTTTAATATACGCAAGGATACATTTCTGAAAGATTGTACCTGATATTATGGAGTCTTATGATCCATAGGCAATAATGTTTTTATTAGATATGGTGATGACTGTAAATGCTTTTTGGGTTTCAAGAAAACAAATAAAGATCAAAAAGAAGTGTTTCAAACTGATTCCACAAAGTGTGAGTCTGAACTAAACCTCAAAGCGACCCAAAACTGATGTCAATACAGCAGACAAACAATCAGTCAAAGAATTCTCAGTGCTTAAATTTGGTTTTATTGTCCTTTTCATTCTTTTGTTAT
The DNA here is from genome assembly GCF_012432095.1 of Onychostoma macrolepis. NCBI lineage: Eukaryota > Metazoa > Chordata > Actinopteri > Cypriniformes > Cyprinidae > Onychostoma > Onychostoma macrolepis. Next base: position 17,291,416 of record NC_081174.1, read on the forward strand.
TTTAGAGGCATTTTCTGTCTCAAAAGAAAAAATTAACATATTTACAAACTATACATCATGTACAAGTATAACGTGATGGGGATAACACTGACCAACAACAAATTTAATACATTTGCCAATCATATTTCAGGGAAAGTTCACCCAAAAAATGCAAATTCTGTCATCATTTACTCACCCTCATGCCATTCCAAACCTGTATGAATTTAGTTTTTCTGTGAAGGAAAAAAAATGATAAATGTGTTTTTTTTTTTGTTTGTTTTTTTGTCAATACAATGAAAGTGCTCAGTGAAAGGTTCAGTGTTGCTTTAACCCCAGTGACTTTCATTGTGTCAACAAAATCAGTTGGAACATTTTTCTAAATATCTTTTTAGTTTTAAAGAAGAAAGAAAGTCATGATGACTGAATTAAATTTTTTGGGTCAACTTTTTTTTTGTTTTTGTTTGCAATCAATGCATAACCCCTATACAATCTCATAGCACCTGCCAGTGTGGGAGGTTTTTATGGGCCCTTCAGATATGAAATTATTCAGCCTTAAAAAAAAAAAAAAAAAATCGTACTCTTCAATCTTTTTAAAAAAAGCAAGCAGAGCTGCTGTTGCCGTGTTTTAAGAGATTAATTGCCAGCAGATTGCTTCAGACAGCACTAAAGGTCTTCAAGCTCTCTTATTTTGCCAGAATTTATGATACATGCAAGAGAAGCCTTAGTACCAGCTGGACACTTATTTAAATAGTGCAATGTCTTACACCCAAATCATGACCCCAATTTTCCTTTCAAGTATTTCATTAATATATTAACATCAATAAAATTTGTAGTTTCTCCACAAAGCCCTTTTTCTGCATATCAAGTTCAGTGCAAGATTCATAAAAAATCTAATCATATATATCTCCAAGATCAGGACAACCATTCGAAACATGAAATTAAATAAATGAAAAGACACGTTCAATCATGTCCTACACAATTCACATTTGGCACAAAGGAATCTTTTATATACCTACCCTTTGATGAGGGTTCATTTGGTTTATGAACAGTAAAGAAATATTCTATTGCGTTGTCTCTCGGCATCACTGAGAGGACGTCTCCGCTGCTAAACTCGACCTGCCATGCTGGTGAAAGTTTGGAGCCATGCAAGCACCACCGCAACTCAGTCCCTGATGGGGACCTTTCTTTATCCCCTCGCTGTCCATCAACCAACTGCTTTCATTTCCCAGCATGCCACAGTGCATCCCACAGGCCACAGATGGGCTCTGAGCTATCCCGTTCAATCTCAGATGACCACACGCCGCTCCATTAGACACCTGACCTTGCAGGACGCTGGTGATGTGACTCAACAGGTCATCGAAAAACTTGGGGACTCCTTCGTAACCTGGGTAAAAAGTGAAGGAGGTTTTAGATCACATTAGTTAATGGGTTTCTTGTGACGGTTCTGAAAGGATTGTAAGCGCTCTGAGAGGCAGATTAATAAAAGGCAGATATCATCTGTTGTCTTACTCCTGCAGTATCATGGGACTCGTTGGATGTACCACAGAGATATGAAAGTGCCGTTCCCTGCTAGATGCACAAGATCACCATGGCAACAAGCGGAGAGAAGGCCAGGTGGCTTTTAAACATACTGTAAGCTGACAAACACAGCTGCGCCTGCAGATACTACCACAGTCTGTAAATCAAGAGCTTCGAATTTACTCTTTTTTCCCCATCCTTCCACAATAATATATACACTACCAGTCAAAAGTTTTTGAACAGTAGTTCAAAAGGTCTCTTCTGCACACCGAGCCTGCATTTATTTGATCCAAAGTACAGCAAAAACAGTAAAATAACTGATCTCTATTTGAATACATTGTAAAATATAATTTATTCCCTTGATTTTAAAGCTGAATTTTTAGCATCATTTGCTGCTCAAAACACATTATCATAATTATGTTGAAAACAGCCGAGTAGAATTTTTTCTGGTTTCTTTGATTAATAGAAAGTTCATAAGAACAGCATTTACCTGAAATATAAATTTTATAACATTATAAATGTCTTTAACATCACTTTTGATCAATTTAAAGCATCCTTGCTAAATAAAAGTATTAATTTCTGTAATGGTATTGTGTATAATGTTATAAAACCTTTTTATTTCAGATAAATGCTGATCTTTGGATATTTCTATTCATCAAAGAAGTCAGAAAAATGTACTGAACTGTTTTAAATATCGATAACAACAACAACAACAATAATAAAATGTTTCTTGAAGAGAAAATCAGCATATTAGAATGATTTCTGAAGGATCATGCACTGAAGACTGGAGTAATGATGCTGAAAATGTAGCTTTGATCACAGGAATAAATTACATTTTAAAATATATTCAAATAGAAAGCAGTTAAAATGGTAAAAACATTTCACAGTATTACTGCTTTTGCGGTGTTTTGGATCAAATAAATGCAGGCTTGGTGAGCTGAAGAGAGATCTTTAAAAACATTAAATCTTACTGTTCAAAAATTTTGACTAGTAGTGTATATACAGAGCTGGGTAGATTACTTACAAATTGTAATGTTACTGATTCCAAATTACATGATGAAAATTGTAGTTAGTAACAATCCATTACATTACACATTTTAGGTAACAATCATCAGACTACTTTGATAACTTTTAGATTACTTTTGACCTAACTCTTTATCACATTGACGTAGATAGAATAACCTTGTACCATATTTACACAAAAATACAAAGAGTAAGAAAATACACTGCATTTGTTGTAATTAACAACATGTCTTTAACATTAAACATTATATTTACATTAAGGTTTCCCAAACTGGGGTTCGTAAAGGAACTGCACGGGGATTTGTAAGTTTAATGAAAAGCTAATAATTAAATCATAAAAATGTACAATTATAATAAATCATTTTAAAATAACAATCAAAACAAAACACTAAAAAGATTAAATATTTTGTGTTTACCTGCATGTCATGTGACCATAAACCATCGTCAGAGAACTGTGAACATGCAAATGTGATACTTTTTATTTTATTATATTATTTATTTAAAATCTCAGGGGGGCTTCAAGTATATAGCTGAATGAGGTTCAGATGACACAAAAGTTTGGGAATCCCTGCATTACAGATAAATAAGAAATAATGTGAATTTGTGCATTTTAATGTGTTTGAAAGACAAAAACATAGTAACAGGCTACATGGTTAAATAACCTAATGAGTGATAATTCAAATAAAAAATAAAGTGTTGATGCATCAGCAGTCAATGTAATGTTGAAACATTTCTTAAACCTGAATCAGTTACTAAACAGCTCTCTCTCTCTCTCTCTCTCTCTCTCTCCCTCTCTCTCTCTATATATATATATATATACTTAAAGCATGGCAAGAATAGCGGGCAAAAACCCAAACTAAATGATAGGGACTGTCAAATAGGAAAAATATTGTGTCATGTTTTGGAGAGAAGAGTAAGCAGCAGATAGATGTTTTAATAAACAACATTCCACTGGGTGAATTCAAAAGTTGTATAAAGCTGTTTAAATAGAGGTAAACTGTTTATTAAAGAAATATTAAACACCTTAAAGAAAAATGACCTATTTTTAGGATTACAAAGCACTGAAAGGCCTCTTTATTATTCCGCACTGACACCATGTGGTCTGTTTGCATTATTGCATTTCTGGTTTTGAAAGTGGGAATAGAGGTCAGTGCATAAAGATAAGATATTTTACCCAGTCATTGGACTGTGAGGACCTGCATGTACCTGGGAAAGCGTTGATGTCGATGACGGCGTGCTGGCCGGTCTGGTTGTTGATGATGATGTCAATCCCAAACAGAGAAATGCCAAGGGCCTGTCGTAACCTTCTGGAAATTTTCTGAATGACATCATTGTTGGGTTCCCCATACTGGCCCTCCATGTTGTCCCTCTAGAGGAAACCAGAAAAGGGACAAAAAGTATGAAATGCCTGTTTGTTGAACATGTATGCTTATAAAAAAAAAAAAATTTGGCATTCACAATGAATAATAAGACTTTTTAGTTATATACAAACATTTGATAATTCATTTAGCTTTTAACAAGTCTGTTTTTTTTGTTTTTTTTTAGATTAAAAATAAAAAGAATGTCTAAAATGAATGGATTTTGCTGATTGTTTCCAGGTATTTAAACCACTTAAAATGTTTCCAGAATAGTTCAGTTAAAGCCTTGAAGCATATTGACTTACGCAGGTCAGGTCAGAAGAGGACTCTGGTTTGGACACATTGTGACTGTTGAAGGATATTGCTCTCCTGTCTAGAAGATAAACAACACAACTTCAGTTGTGTAAGATGTATTTTCAAAAGTTGGGGATAGCAAGGTTTTTTTTTTTTTTAAAGAAATTAACACTTTTATTCAGCAAAGACACATTACATTTAATCAAAACATTAAGCAGCACAACTGTTTTCAAGATTGATAATAGTAGGAAATGTTTCTTGAAGGATCATCTGACACTGAAGACTGGAATAACAGCTGCTGACAATCCAGCTTTGCCATCACAGAAATAAATTACACGTTAAAATGTATTAAAACAGAAAACAGCTATTTTAAATTGGAATACCATTTTGGAATATTAGTGCTTTTACAGTATTTTTTATTTTTAAATTTAAACCCAGCTGTTGAACAGTGTTGTATATACAGTAAATATTTAAATTATTTTTGTCCTTTTCAGCTACATTTATTCAGCAAAGAAAAATCCCCAAATCCTTCACAGTCTCATTGTAAAGTTTATGCAACAAAAATGACAAAATCTTGGCTATGGTGAATTTGATTGGCCACCGGGGGGCATAATTCACCAAACCGCATTGGTATCAGAGACCAAAATCTTTGAGTTGCTTATTCAATAAATACCATGTCAAAGACAAAATAAACCACTTCTCTGTAAGAGAAGAAAAGGGTCTAAACATCAGCAACATATGTTAACAGAATGGTCTAGACAGGGTGAGAGCCCTCGCCATCACACAGAGTTGCTCACGAGTGCCATTAATGTCAATCTCACTTTGTTTCTGATAAAGCTTTCAAACATAAGGTAACCTTATAAAAAGCTCCAGACTAAGTGGGTTTGTTAAGATATGCTCGTGTGGATGGTTAAAACTAGTTGAAAGGGACCGGATGTCTAAATTTCTGGACCTGGCACCCTATAAAGTGTTTTTATCGGCTTTAATGCCGCCTGGTGAACTTGTGTCCCATGTGTGACACACACAGAGTGCAATTTAAAGATTTGTCTTAATTTCTATGTGCACAAACCTTGATGTAATAAAGTAATATACCAAAAAACTATACACAATCAGTCCAAAATTTGTTCAAAAGTCTCTTATGCTCACCAAGGCCATGTTTATTTGATACAATGAAAACAGTAATATCATGAAATAATATATTTAAAAATGTTATGTATTCCTGTGACAACAAAACTAAAGACTGGGGTAATGATGCTGAAAATTCAGTGTCACATGATCCTTCAGAAATCATTCTAATAAGCTGATTTGCTGCTCAGTAATGTAATTATCAGTACTGTAAACCTTTTTAACATTGCAAATGTTTTTACGGTCACTTTTGATCAATTTAATGAATAAATGTATTAATTTCAAAAAAAAAAAAAAAATTATATATATATATATATATATATATATATATATATATATATATATATATCTTACTGACTAACCCCCAACTTTTGAACAGCAGTGTATTTAGCACTAATGAAAACGGAAACTATTTCATTCATGACTCAATTATAGAGCAAAATATTTCTAAACAAATTACATTCATTAAATACTTTGAACCATCCATTAAAGGGATGTTGTGTGACTTGACTGACCTGTGGGTCCAGATGGGAAATTTCTAATGGAGGGCCGCTGAACCACATTGTAGGCGTCTCCTACAACAAACACCTTATACAGCACTGCATTATGGTTGATGAAGCTCTGGATGACACATGGGGGCTTGATGTCCTGCAGATCTTCCTCACTGAAGATGATGGCCATCTATTGAGCAGGAACCAAATCAACATCTTAAAACATTCCAGAGCAGACAGGTAATAAATTACCACGATAAAATACACAGATTCTTGTTGTTATCTTGAAATGTAAAGGAGCAAACAAGACAGGTCAAATATAATGTATGTACTGCAATCTCACGACACTAAAACTGCCACACCAAAACCCCCTCAATCCATGCATGTTCCGTGTTTTTCCTTTAGCTAAGTAAACCCATGTGCTCACAGTCATAAAACACATGACCATCAACTTGTTTGCACAAACACAGTCGTTCAGCAGTCAGTGGTGACACATTAATCTAGTACGCCCCTCATTGTCAACACTGTAAAACAGAGTTACTAGTGTCTTCAAGCAGTATTCTGAAGGAATGCGAGCGATCAGAGACTTTGCCTGTACATTAGTCACTGAGAATCAAAGATATGGTCACCATAGCAACGGAGGCTGCACCCCTGTTAATCATCCACGAGGACAGCAGGGTTATGAGAGATTCAGGTTTACTCTCTTTATAGCTGGATATGTGTCAAAATACTTTACAGTTTATGTTTTTTGTTTAAAAATAAGGCAAATTAAATGAATCACTGTGGGCTTTATGAGGCAGAAGTGGCCACAGTGTTGTTGAAATATCACAGAAATTATAATGTGTTTTTTTTTTAAATACTACTACTACTACTAATGATGATGATAATAATTAGACATCTCAGTTCTCTAGCTTTATGAAAGTAGAAATCCTGCATGAAAAATTGTGATACTCAAGCCCAGAATTAATAATTTTAATGAGACACCACTCAGCGTTAGAAATGATTAACTAACATCATCCTCTTATGTAATGGATCCGAATAGCACTGTACTCTACTGTACTTATCTACTGCTTATTATGTAAGATATGAAAAATAGTGCAGGTTACAGTAGAGTAAAGTCTCTTACCTCATGGGAGTTGATGCCATGAGCTACTTGGGTTTTGCAAACTGCAATCAAACAAAAATAGTGTGAAAATGTGTGTTGCTCAAGTACACGAGGAAATATGTAATAAGCAGCTTTTTTGAAGTCTGAAACTCCTTTTCTGAATTAGATGAGGCAAATCTATGTATGTAAATGGTCCTGAAGATTACTGCTGATTTTAAATGTCTTAAACTTACTGAAGGGAAATGTAATTCCATGTTTCTGAAGCTGCTCCAGAGTCTCAGTGCCACATTCACTCTTGAGGACCATGAATGGAGGAGAGCAGATTCTGTCATCTACAGAAAACACACATGAGCACATGCTACGGTTTTGTCTAGATCTATTAAATTATTTAATACATTATTTAAATACGCATTTCATACATGTAATGACTTGAATATACTTCTTCTGTGTTAAGAATGTTTTTAATTTCTGGTTAAAAATGTAGTTTGATCATGTAACTGCACTGATATCATAAAGAAAAAAAGACAAATTCATATATAAAAAAAAACAAAAACAAAAAAAACTACTAAACAATTGTATTATTATTTTTAAATTAAACTTCACTGCTTAATATTTGAAAAACCTCTTCAGATCAGATAATTTGACAAAGCAAGGTTGGTTTAGGTTATAAAATGTCCCATGGAGCAATCTTCTAAAAACTAGATTAGATTAGATAGATAGATAGATAGACTTTTACCTTGACATTATATTTTAAAAACTTTTTTTGAAAATGATTATTAGGATCAAGTTACACTCTAAAAAATGCTGGGTTAAATACAACCCAGCGCTGGGTAAAATATGGACAAACCCAGCTATTGGGTTGTTTTGACCCAGTGGTTGGGTGAAATGTGTAACCCAACCTTCTGTGTAGTAACCCAACCACTGGGTCAAAACAACCAAGTTGCTGGGTTTGTCCATATTTAACCTAGCATTTCATGTAGCTGTTAACAATTCTCTAAAAATTACAAATTTTAAATAGTCTAAAATATTTAGGAATTAACGATTGATGATATTTGAATGAATGGAAAATAAATAAATACTTAATATAATGTTTTAACTATGGAGACTATTATTAGTAGTAGTACTAGTAGTAGTATTATGAAAAAGATTATTAGGATAAAGCTGGTTGCTATGTTTTTGAATATTAAAATTAAGATTTAAATATCTAAACTCTATGTCATAGTCAAGAAAACATTGAAAACCGTCTTCTTTACTCTTATGGATCTGATCATGATTGCCAACTCTGATTCTAAATTTTGTTTGTAAAGGTCTGGGATAAATAAAATATGGTATAGTTGATTCTTGGATGGGTTTTGATTTCATCTGATTTTCTGTGTCTTTCTCTCCCTAACTAGCTAACATTTCTTTCTTTCTTTCTTTTTGCTGCACACACAAATGAAAATGTAACCAGACAGCAACATCTTGACAAGATTAACCAGCACACCCTGAGCATAACTCTTCGTAGACACCAAGTTTGGATGGGGGCCTTAATGATGTGTAGCCTGCACACATTTTAAGTGATGACTACACTTTATACAAGATAATATTACTACTGGATCCATGGAAACATTTAAAACTAAACCGCTGAGGTATCTGTGAATTTTCAACTTGCTTTTGATCTGCAAACATCAATTAAATCTTACAAACAGCTCCTATTCCAAGAGTGAAAGTGCAGGCTATTTATAGCCGCTCAAAAACAATCTTTTTCTATGTTGGGCAGCTCAACACAGCTCAGCGTATTAAAGCATCACATTTTACATTAGACAAGGAACATTAATCCATTTGATCAAACAAGCAGTAACCTTTAACGCAGCTAAATGCTGAATACAGCAATGTGATGTGTAACAGTGATGTATGAGATAAACTAAAGTGTGCATTTTGGGGGATACGGGTTGATTATGATTCATTATGAAACCATAGGATGAGCAATCAGTTTACACAACCAAGTCAAATGACTCAAGATTAAATCAGCCAAAATAGCATTGAACTTTACTGCAAATTCCATGAGTAAGAACATAAATGTAAGTCACATAATGCAGTACTTGCTTTACATTCAAACACTTGGCCCACGACAGCTTGTTGTCATCAATTCACATGGGTTTGACATGGTGGTCGATTAGCTCATGGAAAAATGTCTCATTTAACAAAATCAGTCATTGATGGCACTTGCTGATAGAGCCAAACATGCATGAATTGGGCAAGTGAGTTATTTTAAAAAGGATCTTGTGTAATACAGAGGGTATATGAGCTGTGTTATCTTTCTTTTCCCAGAATCCATTGCAGTGTTGTTTCATAAGCTAATAGCCATAGAGGCAGTTGCCTGGTGAGCAGGCTCGAGAAAATAGTCACTCCCTTTGTATCCTAAACAGAGTCGTCTCTTTCTTAGAGACTGGGGAAGCACCAAGGCAGATGGCTAACCTCACACTAACCCTCAGCTGACACTCCTGTACCCACACGTCCCTCTGGAGAACAGTGTCGTTCTGATATGGTTTTGATTGGTCAACATCGGTTTCTCTGATCTGAATGCAAGTGGTTTCTTTGTGAACAATTTGGAAAGCATGCTAATTTTTGCATTTAAAAATCCTTTATAATATGAGCTCCATGTCCAATGGGGTCCAAAAAGCCACACGGTCACATTGACTGTCACACAACGTGCTCTTTGGATCATTCTCAAAAACCTCATCAGGTTGTACTCAAACTTGTGGAGTTTATACAGCTTGAGTGTGTCTGTCATTAAAGCAAGAGAGGGACAAATCAAATAAGATATTATATAATTCAAATTCATTTTAATTTAATAACTGCTTGACTCAAGTTTGTATCCTTAAAAAAAAAAAAAAAAAAAAAAAAATTGGTAGTTTGTACTAAATTATAAAAGAATGCAAATTGAAACAGTCCCAGACTTTAACGGGACAGTTCACCCAAAAATGAAAATTCTGTCATCAATTTCTCACCCTCATGTCATTCCAAACCCGTAAAACCTTCGTTCATCTTTGGAACACAAATTAAGATGTTTTTGATGAAATCCGAGAGCTTTCTGACCCTGCATAGACAGCAATGCAACTGACACATTCAAGGCCCAGAAAGGTAGTAAGGACATCATTAAAATAGCCATGTGAAATTAGTGGTTCAACTGTAACGTTATGAAGCTATGAGAATACCTTTTGGGCGCAAAGAAAACAAAAATAATGGCTTTATTCAACAATTTCAGTCTTAGAAGCACGTACAGGAGAGTAGCACGATGCATGCATGTGATGCTGCTGACGCAGGAAACGGCGTTCTGATGTAGATTTTAGTTCATCGTATGTATATTCTGGTTCGAATAAGTAAGGCTGGGCAAAAAATTGCAAGTCATCCTCTCTGTCAAAATCTTCAGACATGTTTACGAAGACAGTGTGCATCTTCTTCTGCTTGTAAACAAGGTGAAGCGCATCTAGGTTCTATGTAAGAACACCGGCTCCTGCGTCAGCAGCACCACACACATGCGTTACGCTACTCTCCTGAATGTGTATCTAAGACTGACACGGAAGAGAAGAAATTGTTGTTGGTTTAGCTTCATAAAATGAAAGTTGAACCACTGATGGCACATGAGTGTAACTATCATAACTATTTTACGATGTCATTACTACCTTTCTAGGCCTTGAACTTGTCAGTTGTGTTGCTATCTATGCAGGGTCAGAAAGCTGTCGGATTTCATCAAAAATATCTTAATTTGTGTTCTGAAGATAAACAAAGTTCTTATGGGTTTGGATGACATGTATCTAACTATCCCTTTAAGACCCACTTTACACTACAGTTCAAAAGTTTTTTTTTTAAAGCAAGGAAGCATTAAATTAATAATGTTACAAAACAGAATTCTATTTCTAATAAATGTTATTTTGAACGTCAAAGAATCCTGAAATGTATCACAGTTTCACCAAAATGTTTTTTAGCAATAAATTTGATTTTAAAATATATTAAAAGAGAAAACGGTTATTTTAAATTGTAATAATATTTCACAGTATTGTTCTTGCCGTATTTTAAGCATAAAAGACTTTGAAAAACATTAAAAACTCTTACCAACCTCAAACTTTTGAACGGTAGTGTATGTGTAGATACTTATATGTGGAAATGTTTAGACTGAATATTTTGAATAAGAGTGCAGATTTAGATGGAATTCCTTAGGCTCTACGCCATTCAAACAGCTGGTGATTCTGTTGGCTTGTAGTGATCCTGCGGGCCTCCTGTTATTTCTGTGGCCAGTGAATGCAGCGCACAAGCATCACAAAGAATGAATGACTCAGCAGCTTTAGAACATAAGCCCTCCATAAGCCTCACACTTCCCCTGTGGAAAGGCAAAACCTGCCCTCCTCGTGTTAGTTCACCCCTGAAGAACAAAGGAGGTTCTAAAGGCCTGGTTTATTGAACCATTTGCTGTAAATGGTCTGATCTATATTACAGCTTAGCATGTCTGACAAAAAAGCAACCAACCACATGTTGCGTGTCATTTATGGGAGAGCTTATCTGAAATATATAGCTGGGTTGCCCATTATCAATAATTGTATTTAACACAGTTGTATTTTGTGTGATTAAATATAACTGAAGTTAAGTATAACTGTGGATTAGTGCTGTACACAGACCTTGCATGCATTCTTCAAGTTTATGGATTAGCTTGTATGACTTGCAGCGGTCCAGCAGAGTACGAATGGCCGGAAGAGGGTCGAGAATCACTGTTTCAGGATGAGCATCTATGTAGTCCTGGAAAGAGGTCAAAACATACAATTCACGAGGTCTTGCTTTGTATATGCAGCAAAATTAAAGAACAATGTCAGCAGTTATTAAAAAAAATAATAATAAAAAAAATAATAATATGATATAAAACTAGATCTATATAATGTTACAATATTATTTTAAAATATATTTCTAATAATAGATTATTTTGTTATTATTAAAATATTATTAGTAAAATGTAACAAAATATTAAAAATATATACTATTCTATTTTTTGTATTAAAAGACAAGGAGTGAAGAGCAGATAAGTGTATGGCCACTTGAGCTGATTTGTCTATTTACCTGAACACCCTGAACAAGCAGCAGAGACTCTGTGACATTTTGGTCAGCATCAACAATGTGGTCAGTCAGCTTGTGGATGATGACATCAAATGGACCCTGCTTCTCTATTGGCTGGCTCAGATCCAGCTAGACCGGAAGAACAAGGTAAAGAGCTCAGTAAACATCCATGAGACATTTTTTAACAATACCCCTCTGGGAGAATTCTAATGTCAATATATGAATAGGCAGAGGGAATCTTTATCTAAAAAATGCACCTGTGTGTATTATTTGTCAGACATTGACTATTATAATTAGCAAATTAAATGCAATAGGTTGACAAAATAAACAGCATTCCTACATTTTGAAATTCCAGTTTTGCCACAAGTTCTGTTTGCTCAAGGGGGATATTTGAACAGATGTTTATGACGTGATGTTAATTGTGAGGTGTGATCTGTGCTTTTACTTAGACCTTGTACTGCTCAACAACCCCCCAAAAAAACTATTTTGTTTGTTCTAAAGCTCAGATCTAGAGCAAACCAAGACAAAAAGAAAAAAAAAAGCATAATTCAGTATTTTTTCATAAATATAATGGTAATAGCAAAGAAGCAGTCAACTAATTGTGTATGACAGCACAATGTGTTCTGGAGGTTTTACATGTCGTCTAATATGGAAAATGTCTGCTTGGGCTACGTAGAACATGTGGTCCCTTCGGGTTTAACCTTTGGGGATGAGAGCATATTTCTTTTGGATCAGACCACAAAGGTTCTTGGCAAACGTCAGAGGCCTTTGAACATGGCCAAGGCAGTTAATAGGGGATAGGGGCATCCCTAAGTGCACTTTTATTTAAAACGCTTAGACCCTCTCTTTTAAAAGCAGCACCAAATAAAGAACTTGGGCTGTGTGGCCCACCAGAGGTAATCCTAAAGGGCTTACTATCTTATTCCCTAAATGGCTCTGTTTCAGATTACAATGTTTGGAAATACTTTAATAGCCAGCACAGATGTGTGACAAACAATTTGCGAAAACAGACAAAGAATGAAGAAGATGACACACAGATTCCACCTCATGACACTTCAGAGAAAAGACCCCTCTACTTCCTTTTTGTAGAGGATATTCAGCTGATACACACATCATCTGATATAAAGCATGAGACTGCCATGCTTTACGTCACATTAATGTTGCTGTAGCATTTTAGTTATTTAAAAGCTATTTAAATGACTATCAGGCAAAGAGCTTCACTGCCTCCTGGATAAAATGAGGCCTTATTTGCTTTGCTAGATTATTGTTCTTCCATCTAGCACACTTCTTCCTGAAAAACAGAACCAAATTCTAATTAAAACTCTAAGTTTAAGTCCAAGCCAAACAAAAGTCCTTCTTTAAATTACATTTTTAAATATATTAAAATAGAAAACGGTTATTTTACATTTTTACAATATTGGTGTTTTTACTGTTATTTTGATAAAATGAGCATTAGAGACGTCAAAAAAAGACTTTAAATCAAAATGATTAAAACATCTTACTGACCCCAAATTTTGATTACAAAAAAAAAAAAAAAAAAAAGAAGAGAATTAAGGATATATTCATATCCTTATTAAACAAAAAGCTTATAAGGATATGTGTTCACTCCCATGTCCGTTGGGTTATTATATTTTTGAAATAGGTGTTGGAAAGTTCTTGAGAAAGTGTAATTATCTTATCTGTATGGTGGTGACATGCTGAAATGGCAGTTTTTAAACTATATGAAAATGTACTATGAACCTATAAAATAATTTAAGTAAGTAAAGTAGGACAGGCTGAGAAGAGAAGGAAGTGTATGATGACCAACAAAAACTTTTTAACAGTATTTACCCATAGAAAAATACACAAATATTCAAAGACTTAATTTAAAAAAAAAAAAAAAAGTGACCCCCTTGATTGCTTTTAGTAACTTAATGATTAAATAATCTCATTATCTTAAACAAATTAATGACACTCCCCCTGTCTAAAGTGATCAGCTCATGGACTGATTGCTAGATAGTTAAGTACTTTAGAGACCATATAAAATCTATGACTGGGTGCAGCTGGGTAGCCTATTGCATGAGGTGTAAACCGGCCAAAGTCCATTCTTTACTCTCTTCGGTTTCCACGCCTATATGCTGTGGATAGCAAAGAGGTGTACATCTTGGCAGAAAAAAAAAAAAAGAGAAAAGCCCTCAGTTTTTCACTCATCCAGACAGCTTCACTGATAAATGTCTGACTCACAATAAAGGCCAAGAATGAGGGACCAAGGACCTTGGTTTAGTCTACCAGCCTTCACATGCATGTCCCAAAACAAAACAAGGTGACTCTGTTCCACCATCACTCATGTACTTTCCACGGCAAAACATTAAAGAACAATGTTTGTCCATAAACATATACGTTTATTGATTTAGTTATTTTTAAACTAAAGATTTGCTTTAAGTTCTGTGGCTACAAGCAAATCCACACCTAATTTCCACGGCAAGCTGCTTGGTTTGTTATAGGCAGCCCTTTATGTATCTCAGGGCCACCTCAGTTCCTCTTAAACTTAACACAGTATAAACATGCTCGACAAGGGCATGTCCTGCTGGAATGCGCAAATACAGTCTTCATATGTCCACTGAAAACATTACATATACATATATTATTTAATAAAATATTATTTTATTTTAATCCTCTATTTTTAAATGAACATATCTTCAATATTGTTTCTTAATTGTATGTCTGTTTTTCAATTTTGTTTAAATAGATTTTAAATCAAAGATTTTCAACCCACACACAAAACAACAACAATAATAATGTCTTAAATGTGTCACAGTACATTCTAATCTCTGTGAGTCATGTGTCTAATCATTTATCAGTGCCAAGGTGAAACAAAGGGAAGGTGCCACAAGTACAACAGAAACATTCAATAACTCGCCATCCTTGAGCAAACATAGCATGATGGTGATGGCCTAACTTGAAAAAGTCCATGTTCTGTTCATCAACACTAAAATGGGGATTTTTTTTGTTTGTTTGTTTTTGTAGGTATAAGACATCTGTAGAAGATAAAAATACAACACTCTTTACACTGACAAAGCCAGGTGTTCCTTACTAGGACAAAATGCACACATTGTAGGTGAGTCTATTTACAGTGCCATTGTTATCAGTGAGGACAGGTTGGGTATAACCTATTCTCCAAAAAAATCATTCTCTTTACTTGAGTGAAGTCAAGGATGCTAGATTAAGCAAGGACACATGGAAGACTTAAAGATCTTTGTGTACCATGCTGTCCCACTGCACTAATGTCCTCAGCACAACCTTATAGAATTACTTGATAAGACAAGCTTAGACTATAAATGTGGCACATATCAGCCTGATATGAAGAAGGCTAATCAGTGCAATTTCCATGCAATTTTGTAGAAGCAAACTTATGTTTTATTATGTTAGGCTATATTAGGCCTGGCTGAAAACAGTTTAAGCAAAAAAGTCTATAAACTGTTTTTACTGGCATCTATTCAACGGCAAATTTAAAAAAGCCACAAGAAAGTTCATACAATAACAGTATGAACATTAATAATATGGCATTACAGTAAGCAACACCAGCCCTATCAAACAATTTATTTATTGTTATGCAATACAAACCTCATAATGCACAATTCCAACTGCATGCAAAAGTGATTAACTGTGTAGTAATGCAGTAATAGTACACAATACTCTGATGGCCATATTTTGAATTTAAGTGTCCCCAGGCATAATAGCTGCATTTTTATTTTATGAAAGGCATGTTTGTAATGTTTCGAGCAGACGCTGACAAGTATATTGTGATGATATTGTGGAAGCAGCCTCACATTAATGAGCAGGCTTTTGTGTCATGGAAAAGCCATAAAAAAAGAAAGAAAAATGCCATAAGGGTATCTTACCTGGATCATCTCTATGCCTTGTTTCCTGGAAAATAAAACAGTGGAAAAACAAATTATGAATATTTTATACTGATTCCATGACTCAAATAATGATCAACATTGACTAGAACTTGGAATAATGAGAACTTCACAATGAGACAAATTATTAGGAAGACAGAAATTCAAATAGAACTGGGAAATAGATGTGTGACAAAAAAAGGGGGCTTCGTCACCTAAAGCAGTGGTTCCCAACCACGTCCCTGGAGGCCCCCCCAACACTGCACGTTTTGCATCTCTCCTTTGTCTGTCACACCGATTTCAGGTCTTGGAGTCTCTACTAATGATCTGATGATCTGAATCAGGTGCGTTTGATTTAAGGAGACATGGAAAACATGCAGTGTTGGGGGGCCTCCAGGATTGTGGTTGGGGACCACGGACCTAAAGCAATCCCTGTTTAGCTTTGGACTGCTGTCTCTCACACAGATAGGACCGAATTCTCAAAATTCATAAACTGGCACAAAAAAGCAACAAACACACATGCTTAAAATCAAGTATCATCCTTCTCCATTTCCAGACAACACATTTATGCGATTGATAAAGCAAAACAAAACACTCTTTAAATGATAACGCAGTTCATAATGTATAATGAACAGTGTGTCTCATTAGTTCTTGTGCTATGAGAATCAGTATTTGGGCAACTTTAAGTCTTTAAATTTAAAAGTCCCTGAAGATAACAATAAGCTCACATCTTTATCAACAGCTGACAATCCTGTTGAGATTTAACAAATGCAGCACAAATGGCAGTTTATCAGTAATGCTGAGTCAAAAGTTTGTTTCTAAAGCCTCAGAACTAGGTGAAAATATCTTAGCCTTTCATCAAATGTCCCAAGACAAATATGCCAGACAGTAGAATAACAAATCACTGAGCATTTTGAATAAGCTTAGGTAAAATCCCTTTGAAAACCAGTTATCTTTAGGTTGGAACATGCTTGTGAAAGACAGACGATCACGTTACATTATCTCAGAAATGTTGCTTTTTCATGTAGCCCACGCACGGTACGTCATCTGCACAGATACGTATCGAAGGCATGTTCAGTGCCTCCCTCCGCAAACAACATTTATCGCTTTATAGCCATATTGATGACAATGCAATGTAAACTTGAATAATGCAAGTAACACAATTTGGCTTTGAATCAGTTAAGTAACAGGTACAGTCTTGCTGCAGACTCTTAGGAATGCATGGAGTCTAAAGAGATATGCGAGCAATGCTACTCCTAATTCTGTGAAGTCGAAGACTGCCTGCCTGCCTGCATGGTGCTTATCCAGGTAACCGGTGAACTTTGTCCGGCCTTTGCCTTTATGGAGAAAATTTCCACAGATTGTTTTATAGCCATCCAATTATGAGACTCCCAAGACAGTGTTACAAGTTACAGAGTTTTATAAGCAATCTAGAACAGTTCAGAAGGGACTCCCTTGAATAGCAAATACTTAGATAATTGACAGGTAGACTGACTACGCTGACGAAGGATATCCATGGTTTTATGATGGAAGCTTCATGGATACAAGAGTGTATTGCATAAGAGTAGTGGTTTATGGCGGCGGGGGGGGGTGTTAGACAAGATGGAGAAAACAAACTGCAGAGATGATAGTGAAGAAATATCTATTTATTACATTTATGGGATACAATAAAGTGAGTGAAACTGTGTCGATGAGAGGACAACAAGAGGACATGAGTAGGTGTGATGAATCATGTTTCCTATATCCTATAACACTACTTTTTTAATTAGTAGTCAGCAACCCAAACAGTGACTCTTTTTCATTGCCACTAGCAACTGTTTATTAGATAGACACTAGTAGCCTACTTGTTTCTTTGCTACTAGTCAAATAACTACTACAATATAACACCCCAATTGTGTCAAATAACTCCAATAATGTCAAAAACTGTGAAATAATGATTCCATTGTTATAAGTACTTTTTGCCCGTTTGTGGAGACGATGACAATTGAATAGGTACTAGGAGCTATTTAATAAACATTAGTATGTTCTATAACATATTGCGTAGATTGTTACTAGTAACTTTTTACTCTTAGAAACAAGATTTTTTAATTGAAATATGACAAGTAAAAACACTTATCGCACTTCAGTATGCAAACTACTAGTACTAATAAGTACTAGTAATTCATAGTTACTCGTATGTACCAGCAACAAATGGAAAACAGTCTGAAGTGAATAGTATTAGTATCTAATAAACAATAAATAAAAAAAGACTGACTACTAGTCACTAATGGATACTTACTACTAAAACTTACAACTTATTATTAAAAATGACAACTAGTCATATAAACAGAATTTAGTTCGTTTAAAGAACAAATATTAAAACAACTCGCTTTAACCCAAGTAGGCTATAGAACGGCTCTTATCTAGCACAGAGATGCGCTTTCACGCACCTGCACATGTCCACGAAGGTCTGGAAACTGAGTTTTTTAATCTTCTTTTCGCTGAGCCAGTATCCAACTCTTTTTCCTTTCACGAACGTCTGCATCTCTGGAGAGAGATAGCCATGTTAGTCCAATTGCAGAGTATATTGAAATCGTAGAAGAACTCGACCAGCAATCTAGTTTAAGTAGCCTATATTGTAAACTACACGCAAGAAGAATAGTTGGGTGGTTAATGTCAAAAGATACAGAAGATTTCATGAATGCAAGTTTGAACTCACCTGACAGAATCAATGTGTTGAATCAATGCGTTCTGATCAGTTACGAGTCTCTCTCCTTTACTTCTCGTAAAGTCCAAGTTACAGGTTTAGACTATCGTCAATAGTCCATCCAGGATTGCTAGTGTCCTCCAGAATGCGTGTCCCTCTGTCTAAATAGTTGTTCAATTTTATGACAACTTCGTCACATTATTTATATGACACCAACACATATCGACATAACAAACACATCATGACACATCAGAGTGTGAAACCGGCGCGTGCGTTCCTCGTCTAAACTCAATCTTATTTATCCAAGTGGTCTGTCCATTCCTTGGCAGTGCGGTCGATTAACAATGTAATGATGATTGGCCATTTGGACAGCAAGGAAACTTATTTGCCCAGGCACACCCTCTTTCAGAGGCGGGCTTAAGTCACTGGTAAAACTTGCTTGGTGTTCGCGAGGGATTTGCTCCGGCTGGATTCATTCATTCATTCATCGGTGTTTCGTTGTACCAAAGTTCAACTCTTTCACAATACGAAATAATAGGGAAATAAAAAAGAGGTGCAGTGGCTTGTTGGAGTGGTAGAGACGCAGAGTGTAGATTTTAACCGAGGCATGAAAAAATACCATAGTAATGTATAGTAAATTCTATCATGTTTTTGAACCGTACTAGTAAAGTACTTGAATTAATTTGTTGTGCTAATTCTATAGTTGCTGTGGATATATAACAACTATAGTAATATAAACAAATTACTTTACCTAATACTACGGTGCCCGGGAGGGGTCTTCGGTTCACATAGTTTTGTCTTGGCCACGACATATTAAGTCTTGGGAACGTGATATTATGTTGTGGCCTCGAGATGTTATGTTGAGGGAAGGACATATTTTTCTCGTTTAATGCATAAACAAACCTACGTGACCATAGCAACCCGGGATTATCAGGGATTCATTAATATTTTATTTTGAATTAAGAAATTATTATATTAATTATTATAGAAATTATTAGCCTACATAATTAAATTATTATATTGACCATAGGCTACCGGACTGTAGGCAATTGGACGCGATGTAACCAGCATTCGAATAAAGTTTATAATCAACGGTTAGCTGTGCATTAAACGATTTGAATGCACGACGTGGAGGCGAAGAACCACCCGACGCGCAGCGGAAAACATAATTGTTTTCGTCTGTATTACTATTCAACTGTAACTGTATGTTACTATGGTTACCAATGTTTATAGGAAGCGCATTAATATAGAACGTGATTAAACTGACCTGGAACTACCTGTGCAGTTAAACGAATTTAATCAACACTTGCCAGCCAATCAGAATTGAGTATTCAGACAGACCATGGCATAACATGAGTATGCTAAATGTTACATAAAGTAGGCTACATAAAATAAAATATACCTACAAGAAAACATTTTTATCCATCCCACAGTCTTGCTAGCTGTGTGTGTCCATTAACTGATCGTCTTTTTCCGTAATATTTGTAGGCTATATTATTATTAGCTATTATTATCATCATCTTTTTTATTATTAGCCTATTATTATTTTTTTATATTCGTTTTTTCTCTCATTTCGATCTCTTTACATAACGTTCTGACTAGTTTTGTAAATAAGCCTACTAAATGCTCGACATAAAGCTTTGATTATGCTGACTGGAATTTATAGCCTATTGGAAATGCAGTTTAAAGGTTGAATTTAATATATATTTCTTTTTTTTCTTCTGCGAATTAATGATTATTATAGCCTACTGCTTAGTGTTTCAAATACACAAATTGAATATAAAAATATAACCCTAACAAGTTAATATAACCTAATAACAATAATATACTAATATTAAATGAAATGTTTAATGTTAATAAAAATGTTTTATCCATCACTGATAACCCCGACACTGACAAAACTAAGTGAGCTGAAGACGGCCCCTCCCGGGCACCGTAAAATACAGTATAGGGTATTTTATAGTACAATACACAAAAGTTTATTGTAGTTTACCATAGTTAATACTACAGTATGCTGTAGCATTCATTAACAAAGTGTTGTAAATACTATAATATATACAGTACCTATAATACACTTTACTATAGTTATGGTTCAAAAACACTATAGTATTTGCTGTATAAATTACTATAGTATATTTTCATGTGGGTAATTTCAAGTAATTTTCATCTAGGTTAGCTATTTCAATTATATAAAATATTTTCAAATAAAACACTGAAGTTTTTTAATGATATAGGCTATTTGTAATATTTAAATATGTGATTTAGCCTAGAGGAAAAATGATGACAGTAGCCTACTGGCCAAGCTTTGTCGACATTGTTGCTTTGTTACTTCCCACACTGTGTTGCTTGCTACTCGGTATAAATATCAAAAACAAAATTTTGTAAATAAAAACGTGCAATAGCCTAAGTGTTAGGTACATTACTCTAAAAAAGTACGGTAATTAATTATCTTCAAAATTGTGAGTAGATTACTGAGGCTACTAATTACTCTCTCTTAAAAGTAACTTTACTTAGGCTACTACTTTCTGGCAACAGTAATATGTTACACTATTACTTTTCCTTCATACCCCACAGATGTTGTAGGCCAAAGTGTACACACACACACACACACACACACACACACACACACAAAATGAAATGGTAGCAACAATATATTTCTGCCTCATCATTTGGATCACAGTCAAAAGTTAATACAAACACTCAGCCTGGACAAACTCAGTGGTGATTGATAGTAACTTTTAAGTGTTGTATTAACCTCATTAATTGTCATGTGTATTGTGTAGCTTGAAATTAATTGTAGCCACAATTTCTCTTTTTCTCAAATATGACTATACTCATGATGGATTTTATGACAGGAAATTGTATAAGTTCATAAGAAAATGTTTAATTTTCTCAAAAGATTTTTAAATATAGTAATACAATTAGTATCAGGATCAGAGGGGTGGGCAGCCAATGCCAGAGTAAAGTAATGCCACAACTTCCATAATACCACAACTAACACATTGGTTTGGATCATCTTTTCTTTTCAACCCCTCCGTAGTGAATTTGTGCTTGGTCAAACTGTTAGTGTTACAGCACACCCGTGTACACGTATTATGTATGTGTACATATGTATATGAATGTGACACGGTGATGCTCTGGGGGGCAGTAGAGTACTTTGAGAGGTTAATAATAAAGTCGGCGAAGATTCACGGGGAAACTTCCCGGATGTTGCTATTCCAGGAAGTGAGTCCTGTGACAACAATCCTGTGACAGCGTTGTGTGTTTTGACTTGAGAAACATATTGCCCTGAAAACCGCGCAAAATGGATTGATCGTGTGATCACAGTAAGTAACACTCATGTGTAATCATGTGTTTAGTGGATATGATGGGGGCGTGTCGTTATATAATAACACAACAGAACTAGTCGACAGCTTTGAGAAATCTCCAGATGGTGAGGTTTCTTGTGTTTGAAGGATTTCCTCTTTGTTTATATTTGAAGCTAGAGTTTTATAATTAGTTAAAAAAATTGTTTCGTACAACCTGAAGGAAGTTCATGTTTTGAAAATTAAATATTTTAGTGTTATATTTTTAGTGAATATAATTAAATATTATATAAGTATTTAATAACAATAATGGTATTTTTCCAGTTCTGACTGATAGTTCAAGCTGAGTTGATGTGATTTTTATTTCCTGAATATTCAGTAGTGATCACACCATTGATCACATGATTTCACAACCATGTGTTTGGTTTCTTGTCATCGTGTGCATTTGCTGTCTTTGTTTCTCCAGAGAAGAGCATGGAGAATGATGAA
The DNA here is from genome assembly GCF_012432095.1 of Onychostoma macrolepis. Taxonomy (NCBI): domain Eukaryota; kingdom Metazoa; phylum Chordata; class Actinopteri; order Cypriniformes; family Cyprinidae; genus Onychostoma; species Onychostoma macrolepis. Next base: position 17,313,752 of record NC_081174.1, read on the forward strand.
TTTCCGCCAGCGGATGGGGTGGATAGGTGTAGGACTGTACTTGTTGGCCAGTGTCGCTGCAGTGTATTATATATTTGAGATCAGCCAAACATACAACCGACTTGCACTGGCACAAGTAGAAAAGGCGGCTGGAGCGCAGACAAAATGGTCGGGAGATGCTTCTTCCTCTTCCCCATCTTCAACCTCATGGATCGTGACTCTGAAAACAAGACTTCTCCTCCTGCCCTTCTGGGTGTGGGCCACCATTTTCCTCATTCCCTACCTCCAGGTGTTTCTCTTTCTTTACTCCTGCACAAGGGCAGACCCCAAGACTGTAGGATACTGTATTCTGCCCATCTGCCTTGCTGTTCTCTGCAACCGTCACCAAACCTTCGCCAAGGCCTCCAATCAGATCAGCAGACTGCAGCTGATTGACACTTGAAGTGATTGTTAAAGATGAGGAGAAGGTGCCAGACAGTTTGATGTCTTAGGGGTTGGGCAATACAAAAGTGCATTCATAAATAAGATTATTTTTTAAGACTTGGTCCTTTTTTTTTTTTGGTGTAGGAATTAAAAGGGGAATGTGTTTAGGATTCATTTCTTTGTAATGTTTTTTTTTTTTTCAGTCACTTACAGTTCCACACCAGTTTTTATTGCTTATTTTAAGCAAAAAAACAAACAAACACTGGACACTGGTGATGTTTCGTACTCTTTCAAGCTGAATGGCAAAATTGGTCCACATTTTAATTCAAGTAGATTTATAACGGGATCCAGAAGTATTTTCCATGTTGGCTCAGTCTTATGGTACTTTTTTTTTTTTTTTAGAAGCTTTGTCTTTATTTAACTGAAAAAACTTTTATAATTGAAATTAAATTTGATAAATGAAATTTAAGTAGCGTAAATGGAGGCAATTAAGCCATTGTCCAAGATGCGAAGAATGTTGATGGGGCTGCGTGTTGAACTGTGTACTGCTTGAATTACACTTCTAATGGTGCATAGATTTAATATAAATCAAGATCAATAAAGATTTGTCAGTGTGGACAGCTGTAATTGTTTCCGTACTATGAGGCCAATGGATTTGTAGTGTCACTTTAATGCTCCAGGCGTTTGTTCTCAACTCCAGTGGACATTTTATTAGTGGAAAATAAGAAAACCGCTGACAGCGGTGCCACATATGTATTTTCCATTTGTTTATAATGGTGTTTAACTTTTTATTTGTTTTGAATATAAAATGCACTCGAGGCAGGAACAAAGAAAGGAGTTCTAATAAGGAAAGATTTGTATTAAAAATACACTTTATCAAATATGTATTTCTTGTCAGCTCTAGACATGGCAAGAATATTATCTGTGTTTATTTGACAAATACTATTTTTCATGTATCATAGTGATAATCAAGTGTCCTCAGAGAAAAGACATCTGTGTTTCAGAAAACAAATTGTTCATATTCATGTCTGTGTGGAATAGTTGTGAACTCAATCTCATGTCTTATTGTTGAGGGATATCGGCATCGTTTTACAGTGTGGGTAATCTTATCTTGCATAAGAAATGCAAAGGTTATTTAGACTTGTTGGGTGTGGTAGGTTGTAATGAGTCTGGCACAAAACATTGGGTCTCAAACTTCTCAACTTCAACCTGTGCCACAGACCCAAGTGTTTTGATTTTTAAAATCATGTCTTTGTCAACAGTGTCTTTCATTCATTTGTTGAAATGTTCAAAATGGCAAATCATTTTTGTCTAAAAGGGCTTGACTGTGAATTTATAATAATGTTTGATGGGTATTTGTTAATAACTTTCCATTGCAATCTTAATACACTGTGGTTTGAAACAACTCTGTCAAAAATCAATAAAAAAATGTAATGTGCAGTCTGTGTTCTTTTGTAACTGTGACATCTATTTCTCAATCAGAAACGCAGACATTTTATTGGACAGTTTGAATCCAGTTTATTGCACAGTGGTTTATTATCACCTGTTAGCTGAAGAAACCACAGTACTGATAACCAGTCAATTTGTAACGTTTTACAAGAGGAAAAATGTATTGATAAAACAATTGTCCTTTCACACTGTTATACCTATACCTTCTTATAGAGGAACCTGAAGTTCTGAAGAAAAGTAACTTAGAAATACATAAAAATGGGAACAAATTAAGGCAAAATCTCAACATAGTCATGAAATTGTGGCTGACAAAGGTTTTTCCGAGGAGGGGGGTACTAATGTAACAACACATATTTATGTAATAAAGGCCATAACAAAACAATAACAGTTCTGAAGATCATGACCGCAAGGTTTTTCTCCGCTTGTTTGGAGGCTCTGAGTTTGACTTTTTGGTGGCCATTTCTGTGGAATTATCCTCTTTGTCACTGTCCTCTTCCTCTTCACCTATAAACATGGGTTTCACAAATAGAAAGAAGTTACAAAATGAGATAATAATTATGACAAAATATAATGACGTTGACTTAATTATAATAAGAATACTGAATTAATAAGTATTCTAAAGTAAGTAAATAAATAAAAGTTGGGACGACAGAAGGCAGTGTATCAGTAAAGTTAAGGAGCTCGCTGTCATATGAAGGGAGACTTTTAGCCACCTTCGTAGTCTTTATTGTATGTATTTTTATTGATTGATTGATTAATTTAATTTAATTTGAAGTCTGCTGGTTTTCAATAAACAACCCAGCCTTTATTTTAGCAGCTTACCATCTACATCCGCTGTGCTGTTTCCCGCTGAGCCCCTTTCTTGCTCAACAAGAGCCGTCAAAACTTCAGATATATCAGCATTTAATTTCTTGATGCCAGTTATCATTGATTTCAAATTGCCATCTGCTTGTACCGTAAACTGGCTTGTCTGTCCATCTCGGTACTTCAGCTCTCCCTTCAGCTCGCACGCTGCCATATTGCAGATACACACTGTAAATCGGTTGCCAGATCTCACAAAAAAAAACATGCAAAATGGACTGCCTAAATGAAATGAAAAAAAGAAAGAAAGAAAAAAAGGAGTATCTAAAAAAATTATTTATAAAATAGAATGGAATAGATTGCATTACAGGATAAATTACAACATCCCTCAAAATGTTGTTATCAGTACAAAAATAGCTAAAATATTTCAAATATAGAACTGCTCATCAAATAACTGTAACAGGCAGCAAATTAACAATATTAACAATGAACAAAATGTAATAACCATGTAAAAATGTGACAACTGAAGTATTTCTAAATATATATCAAACAAACAAACAAAAAAAATAGTACGAGCAAGTGACACACTATTTATAAGCAGGATAATAAATGGACATGGCAACACTGATCTACCCTTTGAACTCTGACCTATCAAGTTAGATTTGCGAAAATTCCTTTTTTTCTTTCTTCTGTTTATGCGGAATCATTGAGTTAATGTGGGTGTGATGTATAATACACATTAGTCAGAAAAAAGAGCCCTAAAAATAATAAATTCTATTTACAACTCCCGCAACTCTCCCGCCAAAACATCTTGTATTTGCATAAACCGGAAGCAGCATTGGTTTTGTTATTGTCACAGTTAATCCCAAGAATTTGTTCGGGTAATGTCAAATTGCATAACACTTTCCTGCATCTTTCTATTAGTTCTGTTACAGAGGACCCATTGTCTCCAGTAAAACGTGATCTCGCTGATAGTTCAGTTAGTTCGTGTCTCGTTTCGTGCCCTGGAACAGGAACTAGACACATTTTTTGCGCTCATCTCTTCAAGGATGGCGGCAAATGATGGAGCGGAGGAGGCTACTGTATCTCTGGTGGACGTCTTAGAGGAGGATGAAGAACTGGAGAACGAAGCCTCCGCTGTTCTTGGAGGGAGTGATTCAGAGAAATGCTCATATCCAGAGGTTTGGCGTCTTTATGTAAACGCAGACTTTTCATGTAATCCATTTTTAGCAAGCGGATCATACCTTGACACAGCCTATTTCATCTTGGTGTTCAACATAATTCTTGCAAAATGTTTGGAGGATTGATTTGGGTTTAGCACAAAACATTATTAATAATGCGTCGATGCTGCGTCTATTTGTTGAAAATAAACCTTATTGCAATAACAGCTAATAGCAAGATGCCTTAAACAGTAGGTGTCCGCAAATGCTCTGTATTATTTACATTAATATTCTCAAATGAAAACAAGTTATATGTTCTGAAAACAAGGTGATTTGTTTTTTATTTATTTTTAATTTTTAATTTTTTTTCCTGACAGGGATATGTGAAGCGTCAGGCTCTGTATGCCTGCAACACCTGCACACCAAAGGGAGGAGAGCCAGCTGGCATCTGTCTGGCATGCTCCTACAAGTGCCATGAAGGCCATGACCTTTTTGAGCTATATACCAAGAGGTGAATATTTACACAGTCCATCTAAGATAACCACTGAAGCTGTGATACTATGTTAGAAGGTACATTTGCTGCTGCTGTAACCCATTTAAGCAGAGCCTGATTGGATCTGACATTTATTGTTTGATGGTTTGCTGAAGGGGTTCCATGTGCATTTTGCAAACTATTTTGCCTAATATGTATTAATATATTTTTGACAGTATGACGAGGGATTATTTAGCTGTTTTTCCTTTATGTATTTGAAGTAGCTGCATCATAGGCAATGAGAGTGAATACCTGAGTGAGAACCGTCACATAAAAATAATTTTAATGTGAAGATATTTCCACATGGAGATCTGGAGGCAGTAAAACTATAGGCATCAGTGTTTTTAAATAGTTTGGATTGAATTACACACAGATCCTACTTTAAATTGTGCTGAGGCATTGTGATATGTTACGAGTAAGCTGCACTTAAAACCTTATTGATAATACAGGAACTTTCGATGTGATTGTGGAAACGACAAGTTTGGGGAAATGGAGTGCAAGCTGTTTGCGGTGAGATACGCTTTGCTGTTAGTTTGAGTCTTTCCATTTTAATTAGATTTTTCTAATCTGATGGATTTCTGTTGAGCAGGATAAAGAGAAAGTGAATTCAGGGAACAAATACAGCCATAATTTTTTTGGCTTGTATTGCACATGTGACAGACCCTACCCAGATCCAGAGGACGAGGTAATGTGCGGTTTAGTTTGAGATGCATTCTATAATGTTGTGTTATTCTGTTATTGTATGTTGTATTGCAAATAAACTTTAGTTATGAATCCCTATTCAGATTTGTATTGTGTTTGGATGTTTTATTATATTACATACAGTAGATTACATGCATATATGAACCAAGTTCTTTCTTCAGGTTCCAGATGAGATGATCCAGTGTATCGTGTGTGAGGACTGGTTCCATGGTCGGGTTAGTATCAAATCAGATTGCAGTCAGGCAGGACTTGAACATGGTTTAGTGTTCTTTGTGTGTGTAGATGAGGAGCATAATGCATTCAAGTTGAAATGTTTGAGAACATCTCTGTGTGTTTCTCTCAGCATTTAGGCTGCGTAGTGCCAGACTGTGTTGAGCTGCAAGAGATGATCTGCGAGTCATGCATGAATAAAACACCTTTCCTTTGGAACTATGCTGCACATATTGCAGGTAAATATAAATACATATATACAGTGGGTACGGAAAGTATTCAGACCCCCTTAAATTTTTCACTCTTTGTTATATTGCAGCCATTTGCTAAAATCATTTGTTCTTTTTTTTTTTCCTCAATGTACACACAGCACCCCATATTGACCGAAAAACACAGAATTGTTGACATTTTTGCAGATTTATTAAAAAAGAAAAACTGAAATATCACATGGTCCTAAGTATTCAGACCCTTTGCTCAGTATTTAGTAGAAGCACCCTTTTGATCTAATACAGCCATGAGTCTTTTTGGGAAAGATGCAACAAGTTTTTCACACCTGGATTTGGGGATCCTCTGCCATTCCTCCTTGCAGATCCTCTCCAGTTCTGTCAGGTTGGATGGTAAACGTTGGTGGACAGCCATTTTTAGGTCTCTCCAGAGATGCTCAATTGGGTTTAAGTCAGGGCTCTGGCTGGGCCATTCAAGAACAGTCACAGAGTTGTTGTGAAGCCACTCCTTCGTTATTTTAGCTGTGTGCTTAGGGTCATTGTCTTGTTGGAAGGTAAACCTTCGGCCCAGTCTGAGGTCCTGAGCACTCTGGGGAAGGTTTTCGTCCAGGATATCCCTGTACTTGGCCGCATTCATCTTTCCATCCTGTCATTCATCTTTACATTCATCATCGTCCTTTCCCTGCAGCTGAAAAACACCCCCACAGCATGATGCTGCCACCACCATGCTTCACTGTTGGGACTGTACTGGACAGGTGATGAGCAGTGCCTGGTTTTCTCCACACATACCGCTTAGAATTAAGGCCAAAAGTTCTATCTTGGTCTCATCAGACCAGAGAATCTTATTCAGGTGTTTTTAGCAAACCCATGCAGGCTTTCATGTGTCTTGCACTGAGGAGAGGCTTCCGTCGGGCCACTCTGCCATAAAGCCCCGACTGGTGGAGGGTTGCAGTGATGGTTGACTTTCTACAACTTTCTCCCATCTCCCGACTGCATCTCTGGAGCTCAGCCACAGTGATCTTTGGGTTCTTCTTTACCTCTCTCACCAAGGCTCTTCTCCCCCGATAGTTCAGTTTGGCCGGACGGCCAGCTCTAGGAAGGGTTCTGGTCGTCCCAAACGTCTTCCATTTAAGGATTATGGAGGCCACTGTGCTCTTAGGAACCTTAAGTGCAGCAGAAATTTTTTTGTAACCTTGGCCAGATCTGTGCCTTGCCACAATTCAGTCTCTGAGCTCTTCAGGCAGTTCCTTTGACCTCATGATTCTCATTTGCTCTGACATGCACCGTGAGCTGTAGCTTACTTGGTGTGTAGCCGACAAACTAGTGGCGACGAAAGCAGACTGCGGGGTCGGCTCACGTCGGCAGCGTCTGGGTCCAAAGTTGCCTTGACACACCAAGCCGACGCTTGCCACCCGATGGCCAAGTAGCACGTCCGTTCTGTGCCTTTCTCGCACACTGGTTCGCCAGCTGAACAGCCAAACAGAATGATCAGATGGCCCGACTGCCCGACGAGCTCCGACGCCGATTCAACATGTCGAATCGGCCGAAAAAAAAGCCGACGAGGACCAACTTCAGCCGACGGCGCAGAACACACTGAGAAAACTTAGTCGGCCGACGAACAAAAACTGCCCGACGGCCAACTGTCGGCTTGGTGTGTACCGGGCTTTGTATATACAGGTTTGTGGCTTTCCTAATCAAGTCCAATCAGTATAATCAAACACAGCTGGACTCAAATGAAGGTGTAAAACCATCTCAAGGATGATCAGGAGAAATGGACAGCACCCGAGTTAAATATATGAGTGTCACAGCAAAGGGTCTGAATACTTAGGACCATGTGATATTTCAGTTTTTCTTTTTTAATAAATCTGCAAAAGTGTCAACAATTCTGTGTTTTTCTGTCAATATGGGCTGTGTGTACATTAATGAGGAAAAAAAATGAACTTAAATGATTTTAGCAAATGGCTGCAATATAACAAAGAGTGAAAAATTTAAGGGGGTCTGAATACTTTCCGTACCCACTGTGTGTGTGTGTGTGTGTGTGTGTGTGTGTGTGTGTGTGTGTGTGTGTGTGTGTGTGTGTGTAAAGGGGCGGACTTAACAATTTGGGGGCCCTAAGCAAATTTTTATGCTTAACCCCTATTTTGCTCGCTCGCTCTAGTTTTTAGTTTATTTATCCCTTCACAACCAGTTATTAGTCAACTTGCTGCTGTTCTAAAGCCAAATTAGGCTATCTTTTTTTTTTTTTTTTTTTTTTTTCGGATCACAAAAGGAAGACATTATCAAAAAATAAATAAAGAAAGAAAAGAAAAATGCGTGCACTTGTCCATTTAATAAATTGTAAAAATTTTCAACCTTTTTACAAACATAAAATTCCCATGCAACTCATTCCATATTCCAAGTGTTTATAACCCTTATTTTGCTTATCTCGCTCTAGTTTATAGTTTATTTGTACCGTCACAACCAGTAATTTGTCAACCTGATGCTGTTCTAAAGCCAAATTTGGCTACCTTATTTTTTGAGATTACAAATGAAGACATTATCAAAAAAAACAACAACAACAAAACTTGTCCATTTAATAAATTGTAAACCTTTCCAATCTTTTTACAAACATAAAATTATCCCAGGCAACTCATTATATATTCCAAGTGTTCTGAAGGCATACTGTAGGCTTTGCCGAGAAACAAATCGAAAATGAAACCTATTATTAAGAGAAAAATCTCCAGTCATTGCATTCGTGCATTTATACGAGAACGCGGCACTTCGCGCCGGTGCGCCTAGGAGAACGTTTGTGAACGGCTACATTGCTCAACGCTGCAAATATGTTTCGCCAATATCAGATGGGGCCCTCTGATTCCCCGGGGCCCTAAGCGGCCGCTTACCTCGCTTACTGGTTAAGTCCGCCCCTGTGTGTGTGTGTGTATAATATATATATATATATATATATATATATATATATATATATATTTTTTTTTTGCATTTACAGATAATTTAGTATGAAAATGAGTGCAAAGTTCTTTAAAAATAGAGAGAAATTAATGTATCAGTCAGGGCCCATTAAACAGTAAAGACATTTACAGTGTTTACAACATTTACACATTTGTGAAGATTTATTCTGTCTTGTTTGCATCAGTGCCACCCATAACGAAAGTAAGTCCATGCAAAGGAGAGGAGGATGTGAAGGTGGAGGCAGAAAATGATGAAGAGGAGAAGAAAATTAAAAATGAGAACCCGAAGAGCCCTGTTGATGAGAAGGTACTTACTGTTTGCTGTAATGTTTCTGTTTTCTTGTCTCTAAATAAGAGGATGAAACATGACATGGCATTTTTAATTCGGTTCATTCCTGTTCAGTCCATTTTATTGTGGACAGCCAAACTTAAATCTCCTGCTTGGATAAGTGTTTTAAGACACTAGATGCACTAAGCTGTTTCAGACAGAGATTTACCTTTGTCTCACCACAAGGTGGCAGTAGTTCTGTTAGATGATGCATGTCTGAAAGACTTTTCATTTGGGAATTGGTTCATCTCATATGCGTCATCTGTCTCAATTAAGCTGTAATTTGAAGGAATCGAGCTAAACTGAATTTGCACCACATTGTTTTGTTGCTGTTAGCAAGAATGCCAACTCAGCTGTATGAATGAGAAATTATTTTAACAATCTACACAGGAAGAGAGGAATCAGTGATCAAGATTTGGTGACCTTCTCTCTGCTGTCAGGTGCAGGTCAACGGGACATCCACCTGTAAGCGGAAACACCAGGAAGAAGCTGAAGGCTCCTCAGAGGAGGGTTCATGCTCAGGTTGCAGGCTGAGAGAGATGAAGGCCTCAGGGAGGAGCCAGACTTTGCAGGGCGCCGTGTTCTGGCCGTCTGCCTGGCGCACAAAACTCTGCACCTGCACCGACTGCAAGGTACAGCGCAAACACACTTTACAGAGGAGATTTACTAAATAATACTGCTTTTACCCTTGTTTAAAGGATGAGTTCACTTCCAGAATAAAAATGTCCTCACCCCCATGTCATCCAAGATGTCCATGTCTTTCTTCAGTCAAAAACAAATGAAGGTTTTTGAGGAAAACATTCCAGGATTTTTCTCCATATAGTGGACTTCAATGGGAGCCAACGGGTTGAAGGTCCAAACTACAGTTTCAATGCAGCTTCAAAGGGCTCTACATGACCCCAATATCTAGCGAAACGATCAGTCATTTTCAAAAAAAAAAAACAAGTATATATATTTATACTTTTTAACCACAAATGCTCATCTTGCACCTCACACATTAGTCATGTTGAAAAAGTCACATGTGACGTAGGCGGACGTACCAACTGAGTGTTTACAAAACGAACGTGCAAAGAAAGTCAAACGGCCTACAAAAACGGTAAAACAACGTCGGACAATTTTGACGTTAGAGGAGAAAATAGGTCTCCTTAACTAATAATTGCATACATTATTCTTATTTATACGCACATTCGAACGTTTCACGAAAACTTTCCGCCTAATTCACAACACGTGCATATGCACATGAATTTGATCTTAAGCTCGTCCTAATGTCGTCCTAAGTATTCTAAATGAGTCGCCGCGTGCACAAGGTTTGTGATGGTGTTAGTCATTCTCATCAAATATACTCCACACAACTCCACGTGACGCGCTGTCTTCAGACACGCTCTCGCCAGATCTTTGAGCAATGCCAAGTGCGCAGTCCTTCAAAATCAGTTCATACACAACAAAACACCTTTTATACAGACCCAGTTTACAGAGCTTCCATTAACTGGCTGTACATGTGCTATTATTCAGAGAAACCTTGCAGCTCAAGCTATAGTCTAATGCAGCTTCTTTTTTTTTTTTTTTTACTCTTTTACAGTACTGTATACGATGAAATTATTTTAAGATGAAATATACATTTTATCGTAATTATATATATTTAAATACAGCAGTGTGTTTAAAAAAGCGAGTAAAGCTCAAAATCCTTATAATAACCTTTACTTCAATACACACAAATGTATTGGGAACATTGCACATTCTATTCTAAATCAAAACATGAAGAAAAATGTTGTAAACTTTTTACTTTACAGAAAGTGAAGAAAAAGGAATATTAGGTTGTTCAAAAAAAAAATAGCTGTATCTGCATTTTTCTTTACAGAGTCAAACATTTACTGCATAAACTGAAAACTGCTTGAAGATTTAGCTTTCTTGTGAATGACTGAACTAACATTTAGTTGTATAGCCATGGTTTCTGAGAACTGCTTCACATCTGTGTTGCATGGAGTCTGGCACCTGTGAACAGGTATTCCAGCCCAGGACGATTGCACTACATACCACAATTCCTCTGCATTTCTTGGTTTTGCCTCAGAAACAGCGTTTTTGATGTCACCCCACAAGTTCTCTATTGGATTAAGGTCTGGAGATGGGGCTGGCCACTCAATAACATTAATCTTGTTGGTCTGGAGCCAAGATGCTGCTCGCTTACTGGTGTGTTTGGGGTCGTTGTCTTGTCGAAACACCCATTTCAAGGTCATTTCCTCTTCGGCATAAGGCAACATAACCTCTTTAAGTATTTTAATGTACTCGAACTGATCCATGATACCTGGAATGCGATAAATAGGCCCAACACGTAGAATGAGAAACATGCCCATATCATGATGCTTGCGCCACCAAGCTTCACAGTGTACTGTGGCTTGAATTCAGTGTTTGGGGGTCGTCTGACAAACTGTCTGCTAGTGCTGTGTTCGATACATCGATTCAACGATGTATTGTCACAGAGATTTGACGATAGATGTATCGATACAGCTGGCCCTGAAACATGAAACACATGCCATTACCTATATTGTACTGTGGTACAGTTATGGAGGCCCTTCATAATGCAGGGGTCAACTGCCTGACCTGCCTATAGTTAGCAATGGCCCTAGAGAATGCAGTGTTTAATAAACGGCTGTTTTACTAAATTCTTCTGAGGTGAAATTCAATGCAGCCCTGTATCGTGACTTTGCTGGTGATGCACAGCCCTACTGTCTGCGGCCCCTAGACCCAAAAAGAACAATCTTGCTTCATCAGTCCACAAAATATTGCGCCATTTCTCTTTAGGCCAGTCAATGTGTTCTTTGGTAAGGGGTTCAATGGGTTCATTTTTTCAACAATGGGACTTTACATAGGCATCTTCTAATTGTTACAGTACTCACAGGTAACTTTAGACTTTCTTTGATCACCCTGGAGCTGATCATTGGCTGAGTCTTTGCCATTTTGGCTATTCTTCGATCCATTCGAATGGTAGTTTTCCGTTTTCTTCCACATCTTTCTGGTTTTGGTTGCCATTTTAAAGCATTTGATATCATTTTAGCTGAGCAGCCTATCATTTTCTGCCCTCTCTAATCAACTTTTTAATCAAAGTACGATATTCTTTTGAATAATGTCTGGAATGACCCATTTTACTCAGATTTTCAGAGAGAAATGCACAGTACAACATTTGCTGCCTTCGTCCATAAATAAGGGCCACTTGTTCGACACCAGTTTTTTCACTGAAAGATTTACCTCTCTAATTGAACTCCACACTGCTATTATTTTGAACACGCCCTTTTCAATTAATGATTCAATTACACAGAATCAACAACATGCATGTCATGACTGTTGGGTCTGTTGGTTTTCTGTTACTCTACCACACCTACTTGTAAAATATTTGCCATGTAGAAATATAATTTCTACCAAAAACAGTGATTGATCTGGTTAGTGATGTTGGACTGCTATTATTTTGAACACATGTGTGTTAGATATAGATTATATATTTTTTTTATATATTATATACTTTAAACCACTTTATCATATATGTTGTTTAATGTTTGTGGTGTCTGTAAAATGTGAAAGATGTGAGAACTCACAACACTGCAAACCTAGTCTATCTATGGGTACAAATAAAGTGATCCTGAACCTGAACCTGAACCCATATAAGATTAACCGGCCAGAATGTGATATTTTTTTTTCTTTTTTTTTTTTTTCTTGCGTACATGTGCTTTCAGTTGTTACTATTTTTTTTCTTTCTTAAATTTAGAATACATTTTAGGATGAACATTTTCATGAATTATGATTTGTTCGTGAAAATGTTCGTACGTAGGTTCCACGCACAGATTTGTGCGCCTTTTTGAACTGGAGTACACAGACGAAGAACTAACCACACGTAACCTTTCCAACGTGATTATGTAATGCGTGAAGTCGCGCATGCACATCACAGGCAGTGCTAGACTAGCATTTGTGGTTAAAGTTTGTGGTTAAAATGTTTTTTTTTTTTTGTAATGACCGATCTTTTCACTAGACCCTTTTTCTTTGGCTGGGATTGTGTAGAGCCCTTTTGAAGCTGCATTGAAACTGCAATTTGAACCGTTTGAAGTCCACTATATGGAGAAAAATATTGGAATGTTTTCCTCCAAAAAAAAACTTTAATTTCTTTTCAACTGAAGAAAGAAAGACATGAACATCTTGGAAGACGTGGGGGTGAGTAAACTAATCCTTTAACAGAGTGATTCTGTATCATTCAAACACGATAAACATGAAAAAAACAACGTTGTTTCTGGTCTCATGTTTTGCTTTCTTTGCTTAGGTCCTCTATACAGATGCAGGAGTGTCTTTCCTTATGGATGAGATGGACACTGTCCTGGCGTATGAGAACAAGGGCAAGTCTACAATGCAGGCTGAACAAGCAGGAAGAGCTGAGGGTCGTGACCCCTTGATGTCAGCCCTAAACAACTTAAATCGGGTTCAGCAGCTGGAGATTATCCATGGTTAGTAGAGATAAGTGGTACTAACATCCTTATCTGTGTGAAAGCAAAACTAATTAGTTTTCTGATTGACATAAGATTTCAAATGTAACTGCTCAACTGTGATGTTGACATTGAACTTCTCCTCCAGAATATAATGACATGAAGACAGAACTGAAGGACTATCTGCAGCGATTTGCAGCAGAAGGAAAGGTAGGTTTTCGTGTGTGTGTGTGTCAGGGATGTAATTTTTCTGTATGAATATGGATTTCTGTATTTTTCGACGTCTGAGGGACAACCCATATGATTCGCATAGATCCAATATTTTACTTTTTTTATTTTTTGTTGGGTGTTCCTGCATGATTATTGAAATCGCGCAAATGGCGAAATAAACTGGACTGATTGGTCCTGAGAGCGCTGCACGAGCTCGCGGCGCTATCTGCACGACAGTTCAAAGCATTCAAATGATTCAAAGCACCAAACGCGAGTAGAATCAGCGCTGAAACGTGTTACTCGACCCGGTGACTTTTTATGAATGGCGATGAGAATTTGAGATTGCTAGTGCTGTCACAAATTCGCAACGGTTGTGATTATTTAAATATATATATATTAGTGGTGGCCATAGATTAATTAAGTCTGCTGTTACAGTAAGTTACTGTTTTTACTTTCGATTCACTGTTAGTGCTAGCTGCGCTGCGCTTGGTTTGAGCCACTTTAATTTGCATTTGGGAACGCAACATTCGTCATTAGAAACGTTTATAAATCTGTTGTTGTTTATAAAGAATAGTTTCAGTGCCACATAATCCTTCAGAAATCATTCTAATATGCTGATTTGCTGCTCAAGAAACATTTCTCATTATTATCAATGTTAAAAACAGTTTTGCTGCTTAATATTTTTGTGGAAACGATACCACTCAAACATTTCTGTAAGATTTAAAAAAGAGAGAGAAATTAATAATTTTATTCATCATGCATGAAAGTGATAAAAAGTGAGTGGTCTACTTAATAAATGCATCAACATTTTATGAATATATTTGATAAATGCAAATAAATGCTGTTAATTAAACTTTATATTTATCAAAAAGTCCTGAAAAGTGTATCACCATTTCCACACAAAATATGAAGCAGCAAAATTATTTTCAACATTGATAATAATCAGAAATGTTTCTTGAGTCAAATAAATTGTAATAATTTCTAAAAGATCATGTGACACTGAAAACTGGAGTAATGATGAAGAAAATTCTGCTTTGCATCACCGGGATAACATTACATTTTATAATATATTAAAATTGAAAAAAGATTTTTTTAATTTGTAATATTTCACAATATTGCGCCTTTTTTTTTTTTTTTTAACTTTATTTTGATCAAATAAATTCAGCCTCGATGAGCCTTATTTCCAGCCATATTTCAAAATCATTAATAATTGTAATGTTTCCAAACTTTTGGCAGGTACTTTAATAATAATAAAAAAATTATATATATATATATATATACTTTACTATAATATATTATAGTACTTAATCATGATAATATAAAATTATTATAATTAAATTACAGGACAATAGTATGTATTATTTCAATATAAGATATATCTTTATGTGCTAAAATATATATTTTTAATAATAAGTGCTGGCTTGTGGGCGTAGTCAGATTTTCCTTCTTTTTTGTCTCTAGCCGATCACATACCTGCTGTTTTTTTTTTTTTTCCTTTTTAATGTGATTTAGTTGAATGTAAGCTTGTAGTGTCTAGTGTTCATTTTCTTCTCCTCTCCTTCCTTGTTTAGGTGGTGACACCTGAAGACATCCGTCACTTCTTCGAACAGCAGCAAAGCCGTAAGAGACGAAGAGCCAATGCAGGCCAGTACTACTGCAGTTAAACCGCCCTTCACCCTGCCACTTCAAGCATACCAGCTACATCCAATCCTTCACGGTTTTTCCCCCCAA
The DNA here is from genome assembly GCF_012432095.1 of Onychostoma macrolepis. Classification (NCBI taxonomy): domain Eukaryota; kingdom Metazoa; phylum Chordata; class Actinopteri; order Cypriniformes; family Cyprinidae; genus Onychostoma; species Onychostoma macrolepis. Next base: position 17,328,909 of record NC_081174.1, read on the forward strand.
TCTGTTAATTTCAAGGCCACCCCTGGTTTTGTAAAATAAATATGCAGTTCAAATTCAGGCCCTCATAACCTTGTATGATTTTGACCTTGTATAGTGATGACAGGTTCTGTGTTTCCAAAGATGTAGCTGTAATTCTTTTCTTATAATCCTGCCATTTCAAATCAATATGTCGATTGGCTCTCAGATGCATTATGGAAAGATAAACAATGGATTTATGGAAAAGCACTTCTATAATGTCATATAAATAGGAATTGCAGTCAATCCTCAGGAGCTCTCTCTTTTAAGCAATTTAAAATGGTACCAGTATTTACAGAACGCTATTAGGGAAGTCAGAATCACATGGCTGCAGTCAGTATTCATTCTGTTCTGATGAGACAGCAAATATTCACATTCATTTTTGTCAGGGTAAATAGATCTACAACCTATTGGAAAAATCTGTTTAGATAAACCTACGCAAGCGCTTTTTCAGGTTGTTCAGTTACAATTGTGAATTGTCTAGTAATGCTTTATTCATTTTATCTTGTTTTAACCTGTTTTGTTTGTAGATTCTGTTACTTTTTAATGTCCTATCTTTGAGAAATAAACATGGTAATACATTTGGGCCCTGCTATGTATGTCTCAGTTTATCAAGAACACTCTGTTGGGAGAAATTGTTTGTTTATATTTCATTAGCTCATAACCTCATAAAGTTCTGTTAATAACTGATGAAGCTTTGCACACCATTGCAGTGGGCAAAAAACTAACCAAGGCTACTAGACTTAAACTTTATTCTTTAAAACATAGTATATGATTTCAGTCCCAATTTAAGGGTATGTTTAGGTATGTCATGAAACCTGCAGCTAGTAATTTACATAACCAGGACCAAACAATATCCATAAGGGCTTTCCTCCATCCATACATCTATACCTTAAATAGTTTAATAAAACGACTTTTAAGCCTACAGATTTGTGTGATTTTGCATATGCATCGTTTCAGTTGGTTTTAAATTCAATTGTAGATTTCAGTGGGAACCAAATCATGATTTCTGCATGACAGTGCTTCTATGCAAATTGTGTGGTTAGTGAGACCTGCTGTGTTTCCCCCTCACATTTCCCTCTAATGGCAACGTGTTACTCACTGCTCATCTGGCAGCTTGAATGAATGAAATCAAACAAACAACAAAACACACACACACACACGACCATTATAACTCAAAACTATTTATTTCCAAGACATTAGTCACCTAATTGCAGAGTAAAGTTCATAACTACACCGGCCAAAGAAAAGAATAGAAAAATAGACACTTTCCACAACTCCACAAAAGAATGCTTTTTTTTTTTGTATGTGCACGTGTATATATACAAATATATGCACACGCACACAGTCTCAAATAGATATTCGCATGTTTTATATATATTTATAAAAAACTTTACATTTTACATACAACAAAACACCATATTTCTGAGGCCTGTGATCAAAGGTACCAAAAATTTTGAAAAATATCTTTTGAAGAAAAAAAAAAAAAAAAAATTAAACATTATGCACACTAAGCGTTGGCTACAGTATTACAAAGAGACGGTTTAACAGAGGTTTGTAGAAAGGGCTTGCATAAGACAAAAGGGGTGTGGAGGAAGCCCAGCCTCAGGCAGGGAAGGCACTAAATCGTCTCCGTAAGAGAGATAGCACAAGAGAGAACCTGGAGATCTCGACTTAAAGTCTGCAAAAACAACTTCCCTTGCCCCTCACACATCCAAAACACAAACCTTCAGTTCATTTCAGCCTTGCGGCACTTTGGAGATGAATAACGCGATGCCATGCAAATACACTAAACGGATTAGGAATGAATGTTTAAGACAAATGACTCAGCTGTGAATCTAGAACTAGTTTCAGTCAAAATAAATCAATAGAGCCAACAGAGGGCGCTATTCCACAACAAACGTTACACCATCAAAAATTTAGTGCAATGGGTACCTTCATCTGTTCTAGCTTTTACTCCTCGGTATAAGTATAGTAGCCAAATTCATTCCCACCCAAAACGAACCCATTATTCTTAAGCAATGAAAAATTAATGTCAAACTACGTGCCAGTTGAGTTCTACAGGACAGACTAAACGATTCAAGCTCCTCACTGGGAGCTCAAATGCATTTCCAATTCATTCCCTAACGGTCTCTCAGGCAAGCAACCCACAAAACCCAAATGACCACAAATGGCATTTGTGATAGAAATGTATTAATTATGAGGTCAGTGTGCATCTCAAATACAAAATAATATCTTCAAACTGTGCATCGACTTTTGCAGCAATCAAAATGATCTGATCTGTGTTTTATAACATGAAATAAATGACTTAGCAGTTGAAAATGGCCTGAGTATAGCATAGGCGAAGGCGATCTAAGGAGTTTTCCTAACCTCCCCCTTAAATTTAAGGCATGGCTGGGTCTATATGGGACTAGATCGCTGGGATCGGCATTGACGTCAAGAAATAATGTTCTCCGCTGGCAGGAAAACCTCTGAGTAGCAGCAGTAGGCCTAAATATCCATCTGTCGATTTTGGGTCATGGTTACGCAGCCAGTGCGATTCGCTAGAATGACATGACAGACCTCAGATCTCCTCTTGGCTGCCTCGAAGGGAAGTGCTGATGCCAATTACTCAATGCTTGGAGTTACAGGTAACAGGAAAATCAGAACTAACATGCAACTGTTACATAAAAACAGAAGGAAAAAAAAAAAACACATACCGAGAGATCTTCGCTCGACAGATGACCCAATTCAAAATGGCATTGGTACAGAAGGATGGACCGACAGCTCAAAAATACTGAGTTACAAAGTCGCAACACTGAGAATTTAAACGACTGCGCTTTTGACAAGAGCTTCCGACACAAAAGAAGAACGTGTGAGCTGGTGGTAAAACAAGTTGCGTGACAGGTGCATTGATTCGTCGTTGTCATGCTGACATGAAACCTGGAGGATCTGCAAGGTAAAATGAAGTTTGAGTGAAACGCCTGCCCTGTGAAACAAAATATCTTTTTATTCTGAATAAATGTGGTTTGTAAATGGCTTCACTCGTCCTCTTTTTGCTGCGGAATGAGGTCAGGGAAGGTAGGCTTAAGTAGGCTGCGATGCATTGCATTTTGAAAGAACCACAGACACTGAAAGCTCAATCTCATGATGTATTATCAGGTTTGTTAAACGCCAATGGAAAGGCTGAACCATTTGTAACAGGGACTGAAGATCTTCATGTATCTGATAAGCCTGACGTGAAGAGAACCGCAGAGCTACGTCCTTGAAATTCAGAGGAGACAAACAGCGTCCTACCAATCTCAGTCCGATTCAGATGACTTCAACTCTCTGAGACGATCACTTGCACCCCAGCCAGGGTCTACGTTGGATCTATTTTTGGATCTGACCCTCTGAAGCGTCGCAGGATGGCAAACTGGAGCTCTCCCACTCAGGGTTCATGACTCTTTCAGGCTTGACTCAGAGGTGGGCTGTAGTAGGAGTCCAGGAGGACCTGTTCGTTGCACTGCAACTGCATCAGGCAGCTAACAATTCTGAAGAACAACCAAGGGTAGATGAAGAATAACAACACCTGTGATAACTGTAGATTGAGTTAATTGTCATCCAAGATGGCACTGTCCTCAGATATATCTTAACTTTGTTGTTAAGTTCTAATAAAACAGCAAGTGTAAAGAAAAGAAAGAGAGGATCCTCACAAAAATGTGAGAAAGTGGTGAAAATCTGATTTCCTGCTGTTGGTTCTGGTCCCCCAATGACAAATGTTCAAGGTGAAGATCAAGAGGTCTGCATAAGTTGAAAAGAATATAAAGATGGAAAATCGAATTGACTGAAATATGTTGAGAGAAGAGAGTAGAGGTAGAGAGTCTCTCTGGCACAGAAGACCTTATGCGATTTAAGATGGAGAACTGCGTTTCCCAAGGTAAGGTCTTAAGGCCGTAACTACAGATAGAGCAGTACTAACCCCACATCAACTCTTAAGACCATCTCTGTAAGTCAAAGAGCCTGGGGAGAGATCGATAAAAATCAATCGATGATAAATGTTCCTTCGATGGTCACAGTCACCAAAGAGTCTTGAGTAACAAACATGAATCTCAACCCAATGGTTTCAGTTCAACTTGCTAGGAGGCAAAGAAACCTGGTAGATAAAATAAAATGCTTCCGAGATTCACCATGCAACACAAACATCCTCCCAAACTCATCTTTGGTTTAACTGTGGGTTCTTAACAGTCAAAAAAATAAAAAATAAAATAAAATCTGATCGACCATCCAACTGAAACTCGAGCCTTTAACCAGCATATAAATTGTCTGAGCACTTTTATCTGACAAAATGAAATAACATTCTTAGTATTTCTCACAACGTTGTGCTTTCAACCAATAAAACGCTTCTTGTGCTCCAAAGAAAGAAGCACTTGAAGTGAAGAATGTGGGATGAATACAGTTGAGGATCGTTCGGATATTCAACAGAGGTCCCATCCGGTCTAATACAACATGAGATTCTTATATAATAATATTTGAGAGCATGTGAGAAGAATACAGTACCATCGTCGCTTGTGGGGAAAGGCTATTGTTGATTACGTTAAGGGGATAGTTTCCCCAAAATGCTAATTCCTTCATTCACTAACCCGGTTGTTGTTTCAAATCTGTAGGATATATTTTCTTTCTGCAGAACACAAAAGATATTTTGAAGAATGTTCTTTGAAGAAAGGTTTTTTGGTCCACACAGTGAAAGTCAAAGGGGTCAAATGTTGATATTGTTGGACCTCACAGACTTTGTATGGACAAAAACAGTTCTTCAAAATATCTTCTGTGTTCCACAGAGAGAAAAAAAGTTACACAGGTTTGGAACGACATGACGTTGAGTAAATGAGGACACAATTTGCATTTTTGAGTGAACTAGCCTGCATATTTACTGCGTCAGTATTATATCTGAGAAAGGTTCTTATTGTAAGGAGAAGAAAGCAAAATGATTATTTAAAATGAAAAAGCTGCACTATTGCACAGTTATTTAAGAATACAGGTATTTCGGATGCTAAAAAACAAGCTTAAAATAAGTCACTTCATCTATAGGTAGGGTGTGCAGCAGTGTGTATGATAGAGTGTTGTGTAACAAATCAAAAGTAAATACTCATGTCTAAATCCATGACACTTCAAGAATTCTCTTTTTTGCAAAGTCCTGTTCATGACATCATAATTGTTGGTCATTTGCTGACAGAACTAGCACAGAAAAGCTAATGAACTGCTGCCGTCCTACTGAACCAGAGGACCGAGGATGTGGTGTGAGGTTGGTTTGGTTGAGCGTCCTGTACAGTTCTGGAGAACGTGGCTGATAATGATCAACCCATATTTGCCATCTCTCAGGAATGCCACCAACTGCAGCCTTGGAATGAGAATCTGAATGCAAAAGAGGATGCCAAATTTTTGTTGGAGAGAACAGATAGTTTTTAAAGTTAAATATACTGGAATGAATCTGCAGATCTGAGTTGTGAAACATGCTAAAACAAAGCCCCATTCACATTTAATGGTGCATCTGTGCCATTGTTATGCCTGATAAGTTGCCTCACAGGAGACAGGGGATTTCATTTGTTTTCCCTTTTATGTTCCATCTCGGCTCTTAAATTGCACAGGCTAATGTAAAAGCCGGCGTATGCGGCAGATTACATGAGCTATTACTGCCACTCTGCCCTCAAAAGAAGAAGGAGCCGTTTGTCAAGGACTAGACAAAGTAATGAGTTTGCAACTTATTGCCTTCATATTTTTTCAATTTACTCCTAAGAAACTAAATCTGTGCATATAGATGAATGTATATTTTTCCAGTCATCATAGTCTGTTCAGGAAAATAAAAGTAAAAGAAATATACTGTGATACTTGTACATTAATATCCTGTACATAAATCTAAGGATCTCTCAGATTAAAATATTTCACATTTTTGACCTCTTTTCAGGGTGCACATAACCAAACCAAGCTCTCCTCACTGGGTTTCGAACCTATCCAGAGCAGTTTACACGACATCTCCCTTTAGCCTTCAGAAAAGCAGCCACTCGCGCAGCTTATGGGCGTTCATCACTTCAAGATACTGTCAGCCCTCAAAAGAACACAAAGTGCAGGACTGCTGGTGCCTCACCTATTAGCTTACACTTAGCATTTAAATCAGTCCTCAGTCTTTTTTTAATCAGGGGTCAGAGAGCAGATTTCCTGTAGGGGTATTCGGGTTTGCTGGGCGACCTGCGGTCTCGGGCACCCAAGCCTCCCTCGTCCCCAGACCCAACGTTCGCCCCTAAGCCCAGCCCCATTCCTTCTGGAGCAGGCCGGCGGCCCGTGGGCCATTCCTCATACTGTTCTGTGGAGGGGCCAAGCCCACAGGTGAGGTCTGTCTCGTTTATGGGCCATGACCTCTGCATGGCTTGTGCAACGCCCCCTTGCGAGACGATTGCCAAGTCTAGTCTCTGTGGAGGCTGTTCCAGCACATCCAGACGGAGGGATTCTGAAGCCTCGGAGTAGGACGGAGGTGGTGCTCCACCACCTGCCTGACGGCCGTGGATATAGAGGTCCGGTCCGCTGTAGGGAGGCACGTGACGGCCTGGGAACTCGTAGAGATCTGGGAAGTCAGGCTGTGGGCCCTCAGGCTTGGGTTCAGCTGCGTGCCGCTTGCGGGAGGAGTGCGGGTGACGACTGGAGTAGCTGTGGGACATGGGAGGAGCTGTAGAAAGGTGAGGGTGGGCTTCGTGACTCTCCACCTCCATGGAGACCTCCGGAAGGCGCCGCTCCTTCAGGCTCATTGCTGAAACACCCATGGCGATGTCTGGCATGAACTCGTTGATAACAGGCTCCATGTTCTGCAAGAATAAATTAGAGAATGTACATTAGCACAGCTCAAAATGGAAACCTATTTTTCATACTGTATATTATAATGCTGTAATGCCTAAATTCACTGGAACTTATTTACACAAAATATCCTAGAATAGCCTCTCAAGTACAGTTCATAACCAAATCCTACACAAATCTACACATTTTGTATAAAAAAAAACAAAAAAACATTTACACAAAATAAATTAAAAAGATAGTAATACTAACAAGAAAAATAATAAGAAGAAAATAATAATAAGGGGGCTAGATGATTAATAGAAATGAAATCGAAAACAAAATTCAGAACTTCTACCTGACGTAATTTTCCCATGTTGCTCATTTTGTTTTTTTAATCCCATTAATATTTCCCCTTAAAAACATACTACCGCATTGACCATTGGGCTTGTGTTTTTTGTAGCGTCTCGCACAAGTGGCGCGTTAAAAGAATTTAAACTTTTACACACAGCGCCACTCATCAATGTCAATTCCAAAACAGTGGACCAATGGACCCTTTTCACAAAACTGATGACGCGTTTCAATGGTAATCAGCATCGTAAATCCTCAAAAGTTTTTTTTATATTTGGATTTTTTAAAAACTTTTTATATATGTACATTTATAACACTATAATATGTACATTTATATGTACATCTTATATCACTTTTGCATCAAATTACAAAAAACGCTAATGCGAGGGTGTTTCTAATGCAGCGTCTATGGGAGGGACTACCGTGTCTATCGTGGAGTTTTTCTTTTGCTATTTGAGCAAATGGGAATGCAAAAATATTTTTGTGGTACTCTCCCATTCACTGCTCTCGAAGTTAACCCAACTATGATGACTTCTGCTGCTGAGAAACCCAGAAATGTGAAAAAGGTCTATCAGAAGACCCTGGAGGTGGTTTTTACAGTAGAAGGTTGGCATGGCAACTTTTGTATTTGACGGCAACTTAGTGGAGTAGGTATATTGCGCTGTGCTTTTTTTATTTTCTACCTTTGACATGCCAATATTAATTTATTTTGTTTGCCAAAAATATGATATAATAATATATATTATATAATATAACCATAAATTGTTTTTCCTTAAATTATTTCAAAATAACAAAAGATAAGAGATGCACTCTTTCATTAGAAACCCCCCCCCCTTTAATAGTTGAGTATATTTACAGTAGAAACATTTAATGAACTATAAGTCCAAAAAAAAAAAATAATAATAATAATAATAATAATTATATTTATATATTATATATATATATAAAATAAAATGATCATTCATTAATTGTAATGAAGGTAAAATGTTCAATTGACTGAGATCTTGATTTTAGGTCATATCGCCCAGCCCTAATAATAAGAATAATATATTGGTATTAATCACCATTTGCTTGTCAGGATGAAGATTTCTCCCCCCCTGTGCATTAGTGCAGTCTGGGGGCAGGGGCTTGGCTCCTGGTGGGTAGACTGGGCTGCCCATCTTGGAAGAGGGCTGCCTGTGAAGGAGTGCATGATTGCAGGGGTAGGAGAAAGATCTGGAGGGAGGCTGGGTGGGGACCCGAGGTCTCCAGCCCGTTTTATACTGCTGCTGGCTATGGCCCGGGGTGGTCGGGGGATGATAGGGTGGAGGAGGTGGGGGCAGAGGGGTGGAAGCCCACCAGAGCCTCCAGGTCAGTGAACATGCTCTCCACAGCTGGTGTACTGTTGACCCGGCAGCGACCTGACTGGCGCAAGGCCAGGACGGGACTCTCATCTCCAAAGCGCTCCTCGGGAAAGAATTTGTGCGGATTCTGAAACACAGCACATGTAACTGTGAGGGCAATGTTTGTGCTAGACATGCTTCAAAAATGAGACTTAATTGACTGTCTGGTATGCTGAACAGGTTTTGACTCCTTCCAAGCCATCCAGCGTAGGGTCACTGGGCACTTAATTGTGAGAATAACAAGATATCAAGGCAATTCAAGAGCTCAGGGAACTTCTAAACCAAGAGCATAGTAACTGGAGAAATTTGCTAGTCAAAACAACATGGAGTGATGCAGAAGTACATGAATGCAGTTGTTCCCATCCAAAATGTGTCAGATTGCAAGTACACATTGCATTCTCAGTAAACTATAGTTAACATTATTGTGAAAGGTCTTTTCATTTTTTTTCTATTTGCATGTTAATTGACAAGTTGGTTTTGACATGCAATAATTGTAATAGAAATGTGTATTTTCCTGTCATCACAAGAATCAATTAAAATGTTAAATTATATTAATATTAGGGGTGTCCCCGTCAAAGGATTTTCATAGTCGAATCGTGATTTTCGAATCATGCCGATAGTCGACTGATAGCTGAATCATATGTTTGGGGGCGGGGCAAAATACATTACCAAGAGTCAAGTTAGACATTTGACAGTCATAATTACTGACGTTAACACACAGGGACAATAACCTAATGGACGCCTCGCAGATACAAACGGTGTAAATGTTTTGATTAAAAGATAGTTAACATTAAACATCAACGAAACCCTAAGAATTTACAACAGTGCTCTCATTATAACGTTATGTATATGACAGTAGTTATTAATGTTCTGCATTTCTGTTTTTTGAGCTGCGCGTGCTGAAGATGACCAGTAGAATGAAGCATTTGATAGCAGGTTTTTAAATCAATGGGATTTAACTCATTTATCTCATATAGAATACGCTTCGTTATTTATACAACATAACGTTAATATCACGACTTATAGGCTATCTGTACAAAATGCCCCGAATGCATGAACAAAGGCTATCTGCGCGGCTCTGAATGAATCACGGTAGTACTACAATGAAGCGCTTTACTGCAGAGTAACTCAACCGAATGCATTTTATACGAGATAAATAATATACACATGATATATATAAACCGGCTGAAATGTTTTAAAATCACTTGTACCCTACCTGATCGAAAAAAATCCAGTTTTTCACTCTGCCTGTGTCAGTTTGAGTCTTGTTAAAGAAATCTCGCCAAGATGCTCCTCTGTCACGCATTATGGAAAGTGAAACTTAAATCTATAGGGGTGGTTGGATTTATTGACGCACGTTAAAATATTTATTTATTTATTTAAAGCTTCTTTCTTTTCAGATTCTTATTTACAGCGTTATCTTAATAGGTTGTATATTAACTTATTCGGAGAAAAGCGGTAGTTCTATGTGAAATCAGACATTGAGCACCCCCATATTGCCAAAATGGCATGGGAGTCGAATCAGGCTCCTTCTATCGAAGCATTATATACACATATATATAGCCTAACACTTAAGGTAACCCGCTCTCATCCTATTTGTAACTAAGAATGAAGATAAGTTTCTCTCATGTTATTTGTATGTTAAGTTTCTTTTCTACATTTTTGCTATGTCACACCATAGGACACAGTCCACTTTTTATTTGTCAGCTACCCATATATTAGTGCTGTCAAAATTAGCGTGTTAACGCAGATTAATTTTTTCAGTTTAACGCGTTAAAATTAATTTAACGCCATTAACGCAGGGGCGGAGCCAAGGGTTGGCCACCCCACTCATGACTGCTGTTTCTGTCTGTTTTTTTCTTGACAAAAAGTGCATTTATTCACTCGCAGAACGTCTTTACGATCACATTAATCCGGAGACGGTTCAGACGCGCACTCAACTTCACTTCAGCGCCAGGCGCGAGTCAAACAAGCACGGAAACCGGCACGCGCTGTAGCCTGTATCAATTCATATCAAAGCGCGAAATAAACTACGTGCATGCAATGTCGTGGTCAGTTAAGGCATGAAGTTACCAAAAAGGTGATTAATAAAGCTGCCTTAAAACTGTGCGTGCATGTAATGTTATATAAGTGAAGTGAAGTGAAGTGTGGCCCAGTATGGTGACCCATACTCGGAATTTGTGCTCCGCATTTATCCCATCCAAGTGCGCTCACACAGCAGTGAACACACACACACACACACCCCCGAAGCACACACAATGATGCGGCGCCCGGGGGTTCGGTGCCTTGCTCAAGGGTCTCACCTCAGTCGTGGTATTGAGGATGAGAGAGCGCTTGTTATTCACTCATATGTAATATATGAGTGATATATGTAATATATGAGTTACATTAAGAACATGTCTCTGAAATGGTTTTCAAAACTGTCCCGGAGCAGCCCAGCACTGTCTCCCTCATCTAACACACCCGATTGAACTCGTCAGCTCATTAGAAGAGACTGAAGTGGGTCCGAAAAGGTAGAGTTGAGAGAAAATACGATGCGTGTCAGATCACGTTCAGCAGCCAAAACAACCTAATAACCAGCTGCTGTGATGTCTGTTCATCAAAATAAAAGAAAAAAAAAGAGGAAATCAATAACTTTTATATAGCTGTAAGTGTTTATCGGTATTTAGGGTTTGATAACTTTATTCAATTTCTGTATATTTCTGCTGAGGGGCACAGGTAAAACATAACATTTATTATAATGGGTTAATGTGAAGATTGTTTTAAATTCACTTAAATTAGAAGTTATTTTTAAAGTCTAATAAATGTTAAAATTGATAGCTCTTAATTATAATGTAATGTTTAATAGCTATAGTCAATGGTTAAATATTAGGGGATTTTTAAATTTTTTTTATAGGGAAATCAGTATTACTTGGTATCAGTGATACTGGCCTCCAGTCATAAAAAAAGAAGAAGATGTCATTAAACAAATATAAAAAATATGTTGTTTGTACATTAATTTGAAGATTGAATGTGAAATTATTAAAATATAAAAGTATATTTAAATACTTTAATGTTAGGTGGGATTGATCGCAATTAATTTCAGAAAAAATGTGCAATTAATTAGTTAATTTTATTTATTTATATATATATCAGCAAAGACAAAATTGCACTGTTGGCTGTGAAGTCAAGACATTTACAAATATGATTAAAAGATGAATGAGACAAAACTACAGAATGTCACATTTTATTATTGGGTGATTCAACACATAGATGTTTTACCAGCTAAGAAGTTCAGCACTTTTAAAGTTTCATCCCTCTATCTGATGTGACCATAAGTATTGGAACAGTTGCCTCACAGGTCTTTCTAAGTGATCAGCTGTGTCCTGTTGCATTAATTCTTCAGATATTAAAAGCAGGGAATGTGTCGTATCAGTTATATCCATTACTTCTGCATTCTGAATCTTGCATTCGATGATGACACACAAACCGAGATGAAGATGAGGGAGCTGACTTTGAGAGAAAAGCAAGCAATTTGGATGCTAAAAGAAAAGAGGAAGTCAATTAGAGCTCTAGCAAAAACAAAGGGCATGGAGAAATCAAGAGTTTGGAAACCACCAGCGACACCTGCAACCAACAACTACCTGATCGGCTGAGAAAACAACAGTAGTTGATGACAGACAAATCATAAAAGCTGTGAAAATGAACCCTAAAAGATGTGTCTGTAAAATCACCAACAACTTCCAGAAAGCTGGGGTGATGCTCTGACAATCTACTGTCCTCAGGAGACTTTGACACAGAATAACAGATGCTACACAGCAAGATACAAACCTCTGACCAGCTCCAAAAATAGAAAGGCAAGATTAGAGTTTGCAAAAAAGCACCAAGGTGAGCCAGAAGAGTTCTGGAACTGTGTTTATGGACCGATGAGACAAAGATGAACCTTTATCTAAGTGATGGGAAAGCAAAAATGTGGAGAAAAAAAAAAACAGAACTGCAAATGATCCCAAACATACAGCCTCATCTGTAAAGCATGGTGGAGGTGGTGTCATGGCATGGGCATGCATGGCTGCCTCTGGAACAGGCCCTCTCAACTTTACTGATGACTTAATGTATGATGACAGTAGCAGAATGAATTTGGAAGAGTACAAAACCATCTTGCCTACCAATATTCAAGAAAATGCCACCAGATTCATTGGGAAGTGCTTCATATTGCATCAGGACAATGACCCAAAACACCCTGCCAGTTCAGTCAAGGAGTTTATAAGGGCAAAAAAATTTAAAGTCTTAGATTGCCCAAGTCAATCTCCAGATTTAAATCCGATTGAACATGAATTTCACCATCTGAAGAGGAGAGTAAAGGCAGAAACTCCCCAAAACAAGCAACAATTGGATTTGGCTGCATTAAAGGCTGGGAAAAGTATTTCAAAGGATGAGACCAAGAGTCTGGTGATGTCTATGGGTCCCAGACTCCCTGCTGTGATTGTGCGCAAGGGATCTGCAACTAAATAATAGCTTTTAATCTTTTATATCTGCCTTATGTTCAATTGTCCCAATACTTATGCTCGCATCAAATGAGTGGGATGAACTCTAAAAGTGCTGTTCTTTTTATTTGGTAAAACATGTGTTGAAACGGCTAATAATAAAATGTGACATTCTGTAGTTTTGTCTCATATTCATCTTTTCATCATATTTGCAAATGTCTTGACTCCAAAGCCAACAGAACAATTTTGTCTTCACTGTTCCAATACTTTTGGAGGGCACTGTGTATATGTATATGTATCAGCCTTTATACTGGCAATAAAACGTTTACCAAGCCACATCGCTTCAATCCCAGTATACATTTACCCAACTATTATCAAAAGTATTTCTAAATAAATACAACAAAACATTTCTTAAGGAAGAATTGGACCTGTTCTGCAGGTGCATTAGAGCTAATATTAGCATCATGCTACATAAGACAATTTATGAGATTAATAGTATACTTTTAGTCAGAACTCACTTCAAGCCACCATCGAGTGTTTGTAATAACTTCCTTTTGCGATTACATGTGGAATTTGGTTGTTTACTGTTGTTAAAATATGCTATTTATAGCCTTTTATATCGCTGCACAAATTAGCACGCATTCATCTCAAGAAAATCACATACAAACCATATCTATCGTAATCGTGTGTTTATTATCTTATATAATCTATAGTGGCTGTTGTCATGTTTATTTCTGCTGTGTAAAAGCCTTAACATGTATGTTCTGCTGAAACTCACATTGTTTGTGATGTTACAATCGCCTCTCCGTTCTTAAGTTGCCAGGGATACATTCCAAGTATAATACACATTAGTAAAAGGATCTATTTTAATTTCTATTTGTCTATATGCACTTTGGACGGCCGCGGTACATTATAAAAGTAGCCAAAAAAACCGCAACCCACGGCTCTGTAATTTTTTCCCGCGACTGTATTTTCAAAATAGCCCACTTGTGCCGCTACCCTGGCAACACTGGTTCGCTCTCTGTACCCTCATCACACAATGATAGATTCTGCGATGACAGGAAGAAGTTGGGGTCAAACCTTATCAAACGATTAATTTGCATTAAAAAAAATTAACGCGTACATTTTTTTGATTAATCGCATGCGTTAACGTTGACACCCCTAATATATATATATATATATACACTTGAACACTTCTTCAATGCATTGCAAATGCCTGTATAAATATGTTTATCATATATACTATCATACAAAAGTCCGTTCTCTAACGCCTCAACAAGGCTGCATTTATTTAATAAAAATACAGTAAAAACTGAAATTTAGTACATAAAGGCCCAGTAGAAAATAATGTGTTAAATATTATTACAATTAAACATGCCCATTAACTTAATTTTATATAATAATAAGTATGTGTGTGTGTATGTATATATGTGTGTATATATTGGAATAATATTTAACAATATTACTGTTTTTACTGTATTTTTTATTAAATAAATGCAGCCTTGTTGAGGCATTAGAGAACAGACTTTTGTATGATAGTATATAAGATAAACATTTATACAGGCATTTACAATGCATTGAAGAAGTGTTCAAGTCTGAATAACAAAATTCTCCCTTTTTAATCTTTTTTTATTTGAACAAAATCAGTATGAGTGCCTGCAATCACTGAAAAATAAATTGTATTCATCAGAGGCCGGGGTAATACTAACTGACATGAAAGTCAGAGATATTCACGGTAGCCATAGCAACTCATGTCAGTCTCCAGGCAAACAGGATGTGCTAGGTTACCTGTAGGAGTTCTGCAGCCCCGTCAGGTAGGCCAAACTCTCTGAGCACACGGATCTGCAGCTCGTAGCTGACTGTGGCGCCCTCACCACAGTTCAGAGCATACGCTCGCTGCACCTGGTCTGTGTGACGCAGCTCCTGCAGCCTACGGATCATTTCCTTCACTACTGCCAACCTGGGCACTGAAAGACAGGGTGTTAAAAGGAAAACAGGTGACTTATTTAATGTGCAAATACAAATGAAGAAGCTCATCAGTTAACAACATTACATAGCAGCTAAACAACATTAATATAAGATGGGCATATAAGACAAAAAAGAAGAGTTTTTATTTTCTTTTTCTTTTTTTAATGGGTGTTGAATTGTTTTATATAACACCCACAGGATCACAAAGCTTGCCAACATACAAAGCCAATGTTCCCACTCACATTATATATACCTAAAAAAACACTGAATTGCTTCTTGCAAAAGAATAGCAAAATTAACTTGAGAAAACAACTTCTCATGGTTTGATTTATGGGATTCGAGACTACATCTAGATTAGGACATGATCTACTTGGCCTTTATGTACTAAATAGCAATCTCTCTAAAATGACTTGATAAAACGAGTCACCACAATCATGTATAATTGACTATTTTATACAGATATATAGTGGATAGTTTTGAAGACTGGCTGAAAGAATGCATCATTACAAGGCATGAATGAGTGCTTAACCCACCTGGTATTTCGTTAGCAACCACAGACGGTGGAGCTGTCTGGCTGCCAGCCATTTGCTGGTGGTTGATCATGTGACAACACTGGGGGACGGCATTGTTTACCATGTAGAGTGTGTCGGGTACATTGGACATACGAACCATGCGCAGCCTAACCAGGTCGGTCTGTTCAACCATCATCTCCTCCAAAACCGCCTAGAGAAAAACACAAAGTTTAATGGAAGTCATATACTGAAATGAGTGTATTTAATAACAGCACTAAGGTTATTCTATAAACCAACTGCCTTTTTGAAAAGATTTGATTCACAGTCTACAATTACAGTCTATATAAATTACATTCTATGAATTTATAAAATAAAAAAAAAAAGTTATTTTGTATTATTAAAGTTGTATTTTAAAGAAATGAGATCGATAGAGATACTTAACAGGTATATGATTTAATTGCATTTTTCTTTTAATCACCTCTTCTGCCTCCACTAGTTCATTGTAATGTTACAGTTAACCACCCTGCTGTATGTGAGGTGAGGAAGTGTATCCTACCTTGGCCTCCTCCACATAAGGAGAGAATAACCGTGGGCGGACATAAATACCAGCACTCTTCTGCCGGAGCCAGGCGTTGGCTTTGCCTCCCTCCGCTGTGGGCAGCATGTCAGAGGGAGGGGTGCTGATCAGACCCCTCTTCATCTGTTAAAAGCAGAGGAAAAGTCTTTACCGATACTTGAAGAGAGCGGTCAAGAAAAATGATGGAAAGATTATGTAATTTGCTGGAGCATTAGCACATTGGGGTATCTGTTTTCTTACTCTCTAGCAAATTACATCCTGAGAAGTACTGAGAATCAGAGTATGTACCCATTCATACATCAATCAATATTACCATTTTTGTCATTCTTATTCAGTGTGCACTGTACAGAAAAACAAAAGTAACGTTACCCATTTGGCTTGTGGCAGCATGACAAATTTCTGTGCATTTTACAGACTAAAGAGCAGTGTTGGGAAGGTTACTTTGAAAATGTAATAGGTTACAGATTACAAGTTACCGTATTTAAAATGTAATAAGTAGTGTAACTATTTCAATAACATTCTTAAAGTAATGTAACTGATTACATTTGATTACTTTTCTACATTTCTAATGAATGTTTTCAACCGTCATTAATTTTCAAACACTTTGACTAAGCAGGGTTAACCTTGCTCTCAACACTGATCACTTTAAAATTCAATCAATTCAATTAAGATTATAAAAATGTACATTTAAAGCACACTACCAAATAAATCTGACTTAAGCACCATTTTTTACTTTGAGATCGTTCTAAGGTTAAAAACCGATTAAAAAAATAAGCATATACATAAACCCAAATAAAAAATAAAACATTTATTGAATAAGCATGTGTCCTACACTCCTTTAAGAGGAGTCAATGCAATTTGGGAAAGAAATCAATTAAATCTGTGTGTCTGTGTGAGAATATTCAGATGTAACCCCCTTTGTAATATTTAACATTTTCATAAGTAACTGTAATTTAATTACATATTTTTTCCTCAGTAACTGTAACAGATTTCAGTTACATTTATTTTGTAATTAAATTGTGTAACTGTAACATGTAACTAGTACATGTACAACACTGCTAAGTACACTCAAATTGAGTTTTATGTTCATTCACTCACATTCATAGCTGGTATGTAAGCATATTCACAGAATGATGCTACACAGTTTAGTTTAGATGCTTAAGTTCAAGTTTGGTGAAAAAAAAATGGAAAATTATAGGATTTAAACGCTTCTTTTATACATTCTCTTTGAAAAAAGACATGAAGGAAAATGATCTTGGTGGTTTACACATGATTCTGATTTACATATTTTTATAAAAAGTTTAAAAGAACACTATTAAATAAACTACTGTTCAAATGTCTGAGGTCTGTAATAAAAACAAGCCTCTTATGCTCACCAAGTCTGCATTAAAGGGATACTCCACCCCAAAATGTGAATTTTGTCATTAATCACTTACCCCCCAAGTAGTTCCAAACCCGTAAAAGCTTAGTTCGTCTTCAGAACACAATTTAAGATATTTTAGATGAAAACCGGGAGGCTTGTGATTGTCCCATTGACTGCATGGTAAATTGCACTGTCAAGGTCCATAAAAGTATGAAAACGTAGTCAAAGCAGTCCATCTGCCATCAGACGTGCAATCTGAATTTTATGATGCGACGAGAACACTTTTTGTGCGCAAAAAAAAACAAAGTATCGACTTTATTCAACTTTTTCTGCTCCTCCGTGACACTTACTGCAAGCACGTTCATTGCGCACAAAAAGTGTTCTCGTCGCATCATAAAATTCAGATTGCACGTCTGATGGCAGATGGACTGCTTTGACTATGTTTTTCATACTTTTATGGACCTTGACGGTGCCGCATTTACCATGCAGTCAATGGGACAGTCACAAGCCTCCCGGTTTTCATCTAAAATATCTTAAACTGTGTTCCGAAGACGAACTAAGCTTTTACGGGTTTGGAATGACATGGGGGTAAGTGATTAATGACAAAATTCTCATTTTGGGGTCGAGTATCTCTTTAATTTGACCAAAAACACAGTAAAAACAGTAACACTGTTAAATGTGAAAACGGTTATGTTTTCTATTATAATATATTTTAAAATGCAATTTATTCCTGTAATGGCAAAGCTGTATTTTCAGCAGCCATTGCTCCAGTAGTGTCACATGATCCTTCAGTAACCATTATAATACTCCGATTTGCTATATATGTGTGAAAAGCATGAACCATTTTTTTTCATAACTCTTTGATGCATTGAAATGTCAAAAGAACAGCATTTATTTAAAACATGTTACATTATAAATGTTTTACCATCACTTTTCCGTTAAACGTATCCTTGTTGATTAAAATATTTCAAGATTTAAAAAGTCTTACTGTAAATTACTAATATTTCAAAAGAACTGTAAACTTCAATTGAGAGAAGCTGCATGGAGCTAAAAAGCAATTCTGTGTGCTTAAAATCTAGTGTGACTGCCCCTTAATGCTCCTGTTTAAACTGTATAAAACCAAAAGACATACGCATTAACAGAAGACACACTAACACACTCACAGTGTCAGAGAGGACCTCACTGTTGGTTGGTAATATGTGCTCAGTTCTGACGAAAGGCAGCAGTGGAGAGAGAATCTCTTTAAGCTCTTCCAGGTCCAGATCCCTTCTTTTCACGCCACGTTTATTCACACTATGTGCAGTACCACTTAACAGGTTAGGCTCTGGGGAACACACAGAAACACACAGTTTCAAACATACACACACAAGAATTTGAGTTGGAGGAAACGGTGGCCCAACTTTTCTAGCCCACGATATAGATTAGACAAAGATGGGTGGGAGGGTGTGTGCTTCCAGAGGATTAGCGGTATCGCCATGCAGCTCCACTGACTGCAGTCGTGCCCTTGAGCGAAGAATTTAAGCTCCTCTGCTCTGAGGATGCTGCACTGCATTGGACCCTGAATTACTATCTACACCTCAGACAGCAAATCAGTATTATGTATAAAGACTGTTAATGACTAAATGAAGGCGAATCGGTGCATTGCTGTTTCCCTTTAGAATGTGTTCTGGGAGAAAAGCAATCAGAGATCGTTTTTGCGGTTAGGCACCAGCTATAAACAGTCAAGATAGTGTTAGTCTGGGTATATTTGATTCTGTTGAGTACACAGAGCAATTGCAGACCCAGGTCTGGAGCCGCCAGCCATATGCTACGCTTCTGTATTGCAGAGCACTTGGCCTGATTTCTCAGAGCTGAGCCAGTCAGAGTCATTACTAGACATTAGGAGGATTGGGGAATAAACCATTAGACTGGCATAGTTCAGACCACCATCTATAGCAAGAGGTGGAAACAAGGACAAATTCAGTAGCACAGAAAAAAAGGTCAGCACAGAGAAAGTGATATGTGTGTGTGGAGGAGATGGAGGAATAGTTTAGTCAACAATTAAAACCTAACATTACTTTGTCACCTTCATGTCGTTCCAAGCCTGTATGATTTTTTCATCCGTGGAACACAAAAGAAGTAGTTTAGTAGAATATGTGAGCTGCTCTTTTCCATAAAATGAAGGTGGATGGGAACCACAGGCTATCAAGCTCCCAAAAGCACCATAAAAGTAGTCAATATGACTTGTGCACTTCAATTCAAGTTAAAATACAGCACAAGACAAACGGACCACATTTAAGATATTCATGTTATGATGTTATGATATTTTTTATCATAAATATTCCACCCATTTTTGGAGTCTGACAGACATGGCCATTTTGCACTGTCACTGTATGAAATAAGCTATGTAATGATTCTTGTAATGAAATACACAGCACCGTTCAAAAGTTTAAAGGACACTAAGTTTTTTTTTTCGTTTTTTTTAATGAATACCTCAATTCAGCAACGATGCATTAAATTGAACAAAAGTGACAGTAACATTGTAGCGTTACAAAAGATTTCTATTTTCAGTAAATGCTGTTCATTTGAACTTTCCAGAAGAAAATTGTATCATCATTTATTCATCAAACAATTAAGCTGTTTTCAAAATAAATTTTCTTGAGCAGCAAATCAATATATTAGAATAATTTTCGAAGGCTCATGTGACACTGAAGACTGGAGTAATGGATGCTGAAAATTCAGTTTTGCCATCACAAGAATAAATTACAATTAAAAATATTAAAATAAAAAAACATTATTTTAAATTGTAATAATTTCACAATATTACTGTTTGTACTGTATTTTTGATCAAATAAAATGAAGCCATGTTAAGCATAAGAGTCTTCTTTATATAAAAAAAAAAAAAAAAAAAAAAAAAATAAAATAATTATCTTATCGAAACCAAACTTTTCAACGGTAGTGTATATAAACACTTTTTTTGTTTCTTGAAAAAAACAACAACAACAACATAAGTTTGGAACGACATGAGGGTGAGTAAATAAATGACAGACTTTTCTTTTTTGGATGAACTATTCCTTTAATGTGTATCTAGTAACAGTGTCTGTGTGTGATACCTCTATCGGCCATCCTCTTGATGAGCTGGTGCTCGCCCCACTTTACAACATACTTGAGGATGTCCTGTTCACTGGCCTGTGAAGAGGGAAGAAGAACAGTACCAGTTTATGTTACTGAATTTAGTCAGTGCTGCAAGGCTGAAGAAGACTGCTGTATGCAACAGAATGATATCGAAGGAAAAACAGGATATATAAAACCAATGTATTTCATAGCAGCACGTCCTGCAGGTACAAGGCAAAACCTGAGAAAAATTATTTCCCTACTATCTTATCTCTTACTGAGAATATTGCACAGCCAAAATCTCATTTCATTCATCGTCAGAAGCTGATCCAGGTTTAATGGACATAGATTAACCCTCAAACCAAAATTATTATTTTTTTAATATCAGGGTGGCCACACTTAAATTTAATTTTTTGGGTTTTTAGCCTTTTTACACTACAGCAGTAGAGTGCAGACCGGAAATTAGAGGTGAGAGAGACTGAACGGGATTTAGACATGACCAATAGCTCTTATATGTCTTGACCAAGTCCACAGCACTTTTATAAACAAGCTTTACTTCACTCAAGCTCTAGACAATAGCTAATTAAATGAGCATAACTAGAAAAAAAAGTATATTCAGAATCATTAGACCTTTCCATGACTTAAGAATTTATTAATTTCCATGTCATTTTTAGATCTGCAAACAAGCTTAAATTCACTGGTATTTATATGTTTTCCATGACCATGCCAATGAATCAATCAGTGAATGTCCCTTTTTTGAAGCATAGTATAAAACCAACATTTTTATAGTGTCAAAACAATGCTAGTCTCTGTTGATATTTGTTTACAAATCCTCAGTCACTACAGGGATTAGATCATTTCAACAGATTTGACCCAGACTAGAGTTAACAAAGACTTGTAAATGCTGAACAGCTAGCGCACAGGTGTGTAAAGGCACTAACAGACTTCTGTGTCCCAGGCCAAATCCCAGATGGGGTTACAGCTCTCTATATAAGCTCACAGAGGAGACTTAAGGGGGTCATCTGATACAGCGGACTCATTTGTCTAAAAACAAAAGCAGGTGACCTTTAAGAGAAGGGAGCCCTGATCAACAGAGATCGATAAACAGACTGATACTGACACGCTGCTGTCTGAAATGGATAGGCCTGAAGCCCTGCAATGATTTGTGGACTGAAATAAACAAATTTCCCAATAGTGCAATATGATTCAGTTACCCTGAATTACCCCTGTAGGTTTCCAGAGAGAAAATAAGCTTGACCTTGAAGTAACAGCACAAAAATCACGTGTAACAGACCTTACAAGTAGGTTGTTAAAAATACTGAGCTAGAAAATTAAATTCAAATCAGATTTTTTGCACACATGAACATATTTTGTCTGAGGATCCAATAACATGCCATGTGTGAACAACCCCCTTATTGTTCACATTTAGTTTAAAAATGTCATTTTTTCACATATCTAGCAAAAGACGTCTCTGTATTTACAGTGCAGATTATTTGACTCATAACCAGCTACACTAAATTGGAAAATCCTGAGTTCGATAATCTTGCACTGGGAAATCCAAAAAGTACTCAAGGTGAATTGGTGTAGGTCATCACCTGCAGGTAATCAGACTGAATGGCCGCCAGCAGGTGCTCCTTGCAAAGCTCGTAGAGGACGTCGGAGGTCATGACCTGGCTGAACTCCTCGCACAGGAAGTGCATGGCCTGCCGATGAACCCATTTGGAGCCGTATGGCTGTGAGCTCCACTTCAGGATGGCCACCACAGAGTCCAGCGAGATGCTGTCTGCCACAATGTCTTCACAGCCTATGACCAATAAACAATGACATCACATTTTATTTAGGCATAAACAGGGCTTCAGCTGCTCTTAAACATACAAATCTGTGTCCAAATGTAGTTAATCAAGATTTTAAAACAAAAACGTAGGTGGTCCGGATGCTCTTAGAATAGGGCACTACCTCCATCTGTGCTGTTTTATATATTTCTAAAATCATTTTCTCATCACTGTGACTGTGTGTGTATATGTATATATATATATATAAAAAACACTTTAAAAGTTAAAAGAATCCTAAAACACACCAGGAATATATTCTACCACATTATATGCAGATGTCTAAAATATTAATGAAAACGTATGCATTTAAATGTCACTGTGGGAAAAGATGAATAATTTACCCAATTATTCACAACGAAAACACTGCTTTATGCTGCTTCAAACTGTGCCTTGAATTACTGATTTGATCTGTTTTGTCTCTTCTATTCAATTCTTTTGGTCTCCTTTTCCAGTCATCAAAGACCGAATGTCAAAAGAGAGGCATGCATTCAGTGCAGTTTAATCAGTAAATGCCACCGTTTTTTTTTCCCCCTGTGCTTGATACAAAGACCCCCGGAGCAGTGGAGAATTTCAACCTCAAAGTAATCCAAGCCAAGTATCTCTAGAGAGCAAGCATGGTTTTCCCTTTCTAACCGGCATTATGAGAAATTCAGTTCCAACAATAGTTTGCATACAGAAATGTACAAGTTTATTGTATCATACCTAACAAAAGACAATAAATTGACCAAAACAGTTAAGACTATTTCAAATAAATGCTTTTGAAGGATTCATATAATTCTGAAAGTATTTGTTTCCACAAAAATATTAAAGAAGCACAATTGTTTTCAACAATGATAATATTACAAAATTAAATAAGCATTTTAGTAAGATTTCAGAAGGTTCATGTGACGCTGAAGACTAGAGTAATGGCTGCTGAAAATTCAGCTTTGCCACCACAGGAATAAATTACATTAAAATATGTTCCTCACTATCATATTTGGAGTTTCATAGTATAAATCATTATCCAGCTTTAAAGGTATGGAAAAAGCAGCTCAGATATTCGGTCTAACCATTCATTTCAAGCTAAACAGAAGAAAGAAAATAACATGTTGATGGAATGAGGGTGAATAAATGACACAATTTCCATAAATGGGTGAACTACTCAAATTTGACTTCCATAACATTTTTTTTCTATACTATGGAAGTCAATGGGGACCAGCAACTATTAGGCTACCATCATTCTCCAAAATATCTTCTTTTGAAGAAAGAAACTCAAGAAACTCATACAGGTTTAGAACAACTTGAGGGTGAGAACATGATGAGAGGATTTAGATTTTTGGGTGAACTATCCCTTTAAATGTTCAGGCACACTGTGCTGATCAGTACCATTAAATATTCAACTAGAAAGCAGCCTGCGTCAGAGCAGATGCCTCTCTCAAAACTCTGGAGACAGTATTACGTTGTCGAATGACATATTTTCTAAGTAAATAAGCTGTTCTTCAAGACTTAAAGTTCTTAAAGATCTGAGGAAGTCAAATAAAGACAACAAGCATTCGTAGTTTCTCACGCCATAACCCTGTCCTGTCCAAAATCACAAATTGGTCCTTTTGTCTGCAAATGTAAAGTCAGATTTACCATAAAATTACATGGGAGTGTTTATAAGCATTTCAAAATGTTTTTTCTATACACCAAAAGACTGTACATAATTTAATGCACTCGTGATGATCTCAAAATCATTAATCACTCACAATTGTGTTGTTTCACTGAATATAAGCCATGACTGCCTGCATCCTTGTGCCAAATCATAACCATACTGATATTCAGCACAAGTGTGATATTGCTTAAATAGCCTTCTATACCTTCTCTTATTGCCTGCAAAGTGTGCTAAGGTGTACTGTTTAAGTTTGAGATCTAATGACAATGTCTTCCCTTTTATGACGGGCACCGTACAGCCTGAGGATGGCGGCTCACACGTCTCCAGCCTGGAGCACATGGAAGATTAAGAGTAGCACTGCATCTGTTTCACTGCATGACTAGAAAGCATTTAGCATGCAGAAGTAAAGCAGTGCAGTATTCCCTACTAAACCCGTCCCAGTTAATTATAATCTCTAGTCGCAGAGCCATAAACTTGTCATTTTCAAAAAACACAGTATCATATTAGCCTCTAGGGAGTGTGTCACCCAGCCTCCAAAAATCTCATCATTCTTTATTGACTTTGTGATCAATGTGTAGATTGTTCACATTGGGCATGAATGCAGAGCAACAAATCAATGCGAGTTAATGAAAATTAATGATTAGGTGCGAGTCAAATTCAAACCGTAAGAATGACTGCAGAACTTACACCAAGGAGTTAATAATTACTCAAACATGAGATGAGTGTCCTAACATGAGACCAGAAACAGTCTGCAAAACAAAAGCAACACATGGCAGGAAGACTTTGCACAAACAACTTGCAGTGTTTTCCACTCAAAAGCACTTGAATGCCAAGTGCAGAAGATTTGATGGTAATGAGTCCCGAGCAAACGCCACAGATTTCATCAGTACTTCGATGTTAGTTTTGTGGACTCTGTATCTCTTTACCATATCTATAAACATGGGAAATGCAGATAAACAGTGTTGTTTTTAAACAGCATCTTAATGTTTGTGCTTCACATTGGGAATAAAAACATCTATTGAAATTAACAGGACAAAATCTGCATTTACACTAGGCTGCTAAAATTTAAATGGATTTTAATTATGGTTTATTAAGAAATATGAGAACCCCTACAGGGTGGGCTCTGTTCTACACAAAAAAAAAAACAAGATGCAACAGAAAAGTCTTGGTGGGTGTGGACATCTGCATTGTGTGTTCTGATTGGTCACTTCTTGTTGCTGATCACTTGTCCGAAAGCGCAGATGTACTCCTCAGCAGTTAGTGTGGCCTCCTTTTTAGTGGTTTGATCTTATGCCCACATTTGCTCTGTTCCAAAACCTAGAGAGTTCCCTATGGAGGCAGCATTTTGAGTCACACACCTGACGCAAAGATTAATTATGCCATACTATTTAATACCAAAAGCAATCAATAAAAAGAGTATAATATAATTAAAAATTAATTACTGTTAGAATCCAGTTGTACGTAGCTCACAAAAACGCTCCACATCACAGTTGCTTAATGAGGTGAGGAGTCCTCTTAAGTTAATGTGTCAATGAGTAAAACACATGAAGATTTGTAGGGGGAAAACTAAACAGGAAAGTTATATGAGTGAAAAAATAAAACTCACAGCCAGCATGGTGAGAAAGGAGGATGATGAGGATATACGAGGAAGGCTGGCTGATTCCAGCAATGTGGAACTGCTAACAAATGAGTCATTTAAAACTCATTTCACTAGAAAACTCATAAAAAACTAATTTAAAACTAAACCACAAGCAAGGCAACGTTTTATAACAGATTCAGCATCCATTTAAAATATGCTTCCTCTGAAGAAACATTGTCAAGGACTCAAAGCTAACAACAAGGCCATGTGATGTGAAATACCTAATGGTAGTCTTGAGCTCATTTTACAGTTGAGTACACCTGATATTGGAGGAACACAGCAACACAGGAAGAGATCGGAGACAGCGAAGGACTAATCATTAGGGTATCTATTAGCCTTGAACAAGTGCAGTACCCCAATTAACTAGCCAGAGCCCCGGAGCTTGATATAAGGGGTAGACAGACTAATAGACAGAGGAGGAGGAGAAGAGATAGAGCGAGCCAGTCAGCGAGAGAAACGCCGACATGCTGAGAGGAAGAAAAATGGGAGAAGGAGTAAAGATTAGGAAGGTAATGTCAAAAAGGACAGAGATAGTGGAAAATTAGCCCGGTCTGTATGACTGAATGTGAAAGATGGAAATTGCTGAAAGATACAGAGATGAAAATGAGAAGTGGAGAGTGAAGGAGCCCCAGAGAGGTGTTGGGTTAAAATTCTCCATGACCTTTCAGACAAGCTGTAACAGACAGAATCATTACAGAGCTGACAGTCTCTCATAGGCTTAATGGAAACACTACCAGCAATCTGTGTTAATACTAATCAGAATGGTGCCTTAGGGCCAGGAAGGGTTTCCGTATCGAGTTTGAAACACACTCTAAAGGACGTCTGACTCAACCTCTTGCACAAGCATCAAAGCGTCGTTGTTTCAAAAGGACTCTCTCTCCAAAGATATCAATATTAGACCTGTTCTCTCTAGGACCAGAGGTGTTGAGGTGACAGTGTTTGTTACCCGCAAGATTGTTGTTACTTCCTGGCTTTAAATTCAGAACAAAACGTGAATGTCTTTTAAAATAATATTAAATCAGGAATAAGATAAAAGAAGAATGTTAGGGATACACAATATATCAGTAGCATTTTGATATTAGAGATTTATTTAATTTATTTGTACCAGCTGATATTACATTTTTAACTGCACATGCTCATTTGCTCTATTTTTACATGGAAATTAAAACAAGAACTTGAAAAAAATACCAATAATCTAATAATACTGTTAAATGTATTTTTTAGCAAACAGACAACAGAAGGTATGATTTTTTTACTTAATTAGAATTGAAAGACATTCTCCTGACATAATGTATGTGTGACTGTAGGAGAGCTGACATTATCCAACTTTGAGGGAAAAAAAAAAAAAAAACACACCACATCTTGAGTCCAAAGCATTCACTGCACAATGAAGCCCATTAGAATACAGTTAGAATGCCCTTACAATTCTAGCAATGAAACAAAATACCCATGTATGAGTTTTTCCGTTTTTATATTCGTCGCACAAGCAATAATGTACTTTTCTGTATATCAGCACATGTGCGCGAGGCCACAAGCACAAATGTGCTATTAGTTTTATACAACAGTGCATAGAAACACGGTGTTTCATTCCGAGAAATAATCAGTTTTTGAACAAATTGAGTGAGCCAGTGATTCAATGGTTCATTCAGATGTTCTCACTTGTAACGTTTCTATTGAATCAGCCGTTTTGAACAAATCGTTTGATATGAATGATTCAGTAAGTCATTTATTAACTCTTCGGAGTCTTGGGCTATTTTGGCTGTTTTTGAGTACTTTTTTATTTTTTTATTTTGCGACATAAACAAATTTATACCATACCAATGTTTGGTATCATTTTTTTCAGCACAACATCACCTATATGAACAGACAATTAGTTTTTCACTTTGATGTACTGTATCAAGATACTGGACCCAAAATCACACAAAAAATACAAAATCCGAATAGAAAAATTATAGTTTTTTTACTACAAAAAACACAAACATGCTCAATGAAGCATTTTAAAAGGTTTAAAATGTAAACACAAGTTGTAAGTGTCAACATATACAGGTACAATTCAGATATAATCAAGCTATATACAAAACAAATATGATTTTAAAAAAACGCAGGTGTAGCCATAGGCTTTTTTTTTTCTTTTTAGCTTTGCCACTTTTTAAAACAGTTCATGCACAAAATTATACAGAGAGCTATATTTAAGGCCTTGCATTCCCAGAATATTAGGGTTCCCAAATAGTGCAAATACAACATAAAAAAGGTAAAATTGAGATAAAATCTAACTATATACAGCAAAAAACAGGTGTGGCAATAGGCGTTTTTTCTTTTCTTTTTTGCTTATAAACTCTACAAAACACTTCATGTACAATTACACAGACAGCTACATTACAGGGCTTTCACTCCTTGAGTAAGAGGGGTTCCTAAAAAGTGCAAATATACCATACAAAAGGTCAAATGAACACAAAGTCAAACTATACATACAACTATTTACAACAAATATCAACAAAAAGTGTGTTGTTGTTTTTTTTCTGTGCCACTCCTCAAAACAGTTTCTGTCAACAATGAGACAGAGGGCTACATCACAGGCCTTGCATTTCCATGACAAAACTACCTAAACTATCTAAACTACTCCTAAACTATTCTCAAAATCTACTCAAACTCTTCCAAAAACTAGCAATAATATCTCTCTCTAATATGTGTGTGTCTCTCCGTCTACTCCATCAATCTCCGCCGGCGCCTTTCAATTTCGCTTCTTTGCTCAGTTGGCTCCTCCTCCACTCCCTGAAATGTGCAGTCTGAAGAGCAGAGTCAGCAGATTCACATTTTTCTCCGCTTTGTTTTATGACAAAACCGACGGTTATTAGAATAAATGCAACGCCTGTCGCATCCCATCTTGCGTTCTTTTATGAACGCGTCAATATTTTCAATATTTTTTTATATAAAGTTTAAATGATCATATCTCCGTTTTTACTTGGTCTATCAACACAAAACAAAAAGTAGTATAGAGTTTCAAGCCAGCACTTTCGATAGAAGTGGACGGCAGCGCTCAACGTGACTTTGTTTTTATGCTTCAACGTCTTAAACTGGTCATGTGTCTTGATCACGCCGGC
The DNA here is from genome assembly GCF_012432095.1 of Onychostoma macrolepis. Classification (NCBI taxonomy): domain Eukaryota; kingdom Metazoa; phylum Chordata; class Actinopteri; order Cypriniformes; family Cyprinidae; genus Onychostoma; species Onychostoma macrolepis. Next base: position 17,357,615 of record NC_081174.1, read on the forward strand.
ATGATCGGCGACTCGGAAGAGTTAAAACAGGGACTTGATGCCACCTTCTGGCAGTTTTATTGTCATATTTATCCATGACAGACCTCAATCAACCAAGGTGCCAGCACAAAAACACATTCAGCAAAATATTCTTTAATTATCAATATTGACCAAAATTCCTCTATTTCAGGCCCCAGGAGGGGAAACAACAACAACAACAAAAAAAAAACTATAAATAATAGTTCATTTAATAAGGCAAATTTTTCATTAAATAGAAACCTTTAAAATGAGACCAATTTTGTAAAATTTGCCACAGGATCTCACCATTTGATATATTACCATTTACACTCTGCAACCAGAAAAAAAAGGAGAGAGAAAGAGAGAAAAAGAAAGAAAGATAGAAAGATAGATAGATAGAAAGATAGAAAGATAGAAAGATAGAAAGATAGAAAGATAGATAGATAGATAGCTGGATAGATAGATAATAGAAAGATAATAGATAGATAGATGTATTGTTTAGATGGTTTAATTAAATTGTATGCAATGAATGTCTGAAAGCTTTAGAAGAAAAACAAGGTCACAAAGCCTTGCTTTATGGATTTTTGAAATGTTCCTGCTGCCCAATTTTCATTGCTAGATAATGATGAAATATCAAAGCATCCTCTTTAAACCATTCAACTTAATGAACAGTGACACAAAACTGCAAGCGGAACAAAGAATGAAAAATACAAATGAACACATACTGGAACACACAAAAGGTTTTCAGTTTGTGAATAATTTCTCTCTTTATCCCCAGATGTCTCTTTCTCAAATGAGAAGCGATGCATTTTTTAAAGGTGCTGAGAACTGGAAGAAATGTGCACAGCTCTCTGTAGCTTCCAGCCTCCAGGCCCATCGATGCAGCATTTCATTTGCACTACAGAACAGACCTATGGTACACCACGCTGTCAGTTAATGTTATCGTCACAGGTGCAGTGTCACGCTCATCCCTGTGTCAGTTCATTCACAGCACGAACCCTCACCAGAACGGTCTCCTTCAACTCAAAGCTAGTCTATTTCCATCGCACTGTTTGAAAACGGTCTCATGTGCCTAAGTTGGATATCTGGACCACCACTTTGCATCATCTCATCTACCCTGTGAGATACTGATTAGATGCAAATTTTCCCCCCTGAGGCCCACTTTTAAAAGTTAGCCAGGTTTCCTGCACCAAAAAGCCGTCATTTAGTTTTACAGGAGCAATTACTACCCTCTCTCTGACCCTTAGAATTAAACAGCCTGTTTAATTTGCTAATGCACTTTAAGACGTCTATATGTAAATGATCACAGTTATGAATATGACAGTACTCTGAGGTTAGCCAATGTCATTCATTAGGTTGGACCAAGTGCCAAGTTACTGAATAACTCTTAAGGCAAATGTGACCTCATATGTTCATTTGCACATGCTTCTGACAACAACCATGCTGGATCTGAGCGACTGAGTGAGTTTTTGCAACTCACTGTCCATAAATGGTCTGGCTGGACTCGGAAGGAAACTTTGTGTTGTGACTATTGTATTAAAGGAATCGTTTTGCCTAAATAATTCTGACATCAATTATTCACCCTGAAGTCTGTTGAAATACAGAGCATCATAAAACACAAACAACAGCCATAAAAGCACAGCTGAGACTACAATTCAAAAGTTTAGGGTCAGTATGATTTTTAAAGTAAAGAATACTTTTATTCAGCAAAAAATGTTTCTTGAGCACCAGATCAGCATATAATGATTTCTTTGCAACACTTTCATTTCAGTACTTTGTCAATAGCAATACCTGTATTTTTATTAACTTAAGGTTATATTTTCAGGAACTGTCACTGTTAATAACATCGATCACAGGTATAATTAAACTATAGCTGATGATAACTATGGTATCATAAAACAAAATACATTTACCATTTTCTACAAATGTATTGGCTAAGAGACGCAACAGAAAATCATATGAGTTGGCTCAATTAGTTTAGCAAATACAGATAACCGAGTCAACAATGCACTGGGAAGACCTTGTTACTTTCACTGCTGTTATCTGTTCACAGTTTCTCTTGACGTCAATTTCCTGTCACAGCACAAACACAGAGCGATAAGAAGGGTTTTTCACACGACTTCCTTAAAAATTGGGTGCTAGGACACTAAGTTATTAGGTTACATTTAATGTTTTGTCATTGCTGGGATAAATATGCAATTTTGTTGTGATGAAAAGGATTGTGCTTCATTTTATTTGACTGGCACATACACAGTCTGGGCGAACATACGGCAGTCGTGCACACATCAGAAGCTAATACAAGCAAGCATACGGAGAGCTCTCTCCTATGCATACTCATTCTCAAAGGAAAGTCTGTCTGTCGTTTCTCTGTGAAAGTGTCTATTTTTCCAACTTTCAAACAGGCAAACAAAATTTACCCCAATTAAACCATACATAGTTTTCTTCATACACAACACTTATTGGTGTCTGTGTATCCCTACCATACGTCACCTTTAAGTTCACAACTTAGGTTTAACAAAGAGGTTAACAAGATCCACAGCTGCAGGAGCTGATTTCCTGCAGTTAGTGTGAACAAGAGTAATTTTCCTCTGCAGAATAGAGTCGGTTCCAGACCAATGGGTGGCTTTTTATCAACGTGCGTCTGCCTGGTCAGCAAATTAATTATCTTTGCCATGTACCAACCACTGGCCGGCTGCTGACTGGGTGTTAAATGACTGCTGTGCCTCCATTTCCTAGAGGTCATTGACACGTTTGTCTCCCACCGGAGGCTATCAACACACATGTACTGAAGTAACCTCAATGGTTGCCTGTGTTAAGGGCTGAGTACTCCATCTAGGGCTTTCTTTGACTGACGGAGTGACTGACTAGCCCTAACAAAACAAACAAGGAAATACAATGATAGGGCTGGGCGATTTGACCTAAAGTCAAAACCTAGATTACGATTATTTAGGTTTTTTTAATTTTTATTTTTTTGCCCTCGTAGTTCATTAAAGGGTTGTGGCTTAAAAATACTCCACTATCAAAAGTGGGATTTTTTTCTAATAAAAGTGTGCATTTTATCTTTGTGATTTTAAAATAATTGAAGGAAACAAACTATTTATGGTTATTTTTTTTGAATATTTCAAACAATTGAAATCAAACTTGCTAGAAATGAAGATGTCTTATGAAACAGTCACATTTCAAAAAAAAAAAAGAACATTTTTTGCAAACAAAATAAATGAATATTGCCATGTCAATAGTAGAAAAAAAACAGCATCTCTTTCAAACAAAATACATTTTAAATATTGTCATGCGAAAAGCAGAAAATAATAACTTGCATCTCCTGTAAACAAATGTTTTAAATAGGCCTAATGAATGTATGCAAATAGAACACTGCTGATTAAGAGAAAGAGCATGGCACAATCTCATTGATCTTGTCCTGTCACCCTGCATGTGTATTTACTCTAGGTTCTTACTGGCCGTTCACACAGAACGTTTTTGTGTCTAAAACCGCAAGACGCAGCATTCAGGACTGGTTTAAAAAAAGTGCAGAATGCCTGTGTCAACCAGCTACTGTAAACAAAAGCTTGCAATGCTTACCCTGCCTTCTGATTGGTCCACTGTTTTGGAACTGACATTGATGAGCGGTACTGCCTGTCAAAGTTCACATTTTTTAACGCGCAACTCACGTGCGAGACGCAGCAAAACACGCGAGTGCAACAGTCATACACGTCCGAATAGCGCTGATGCGGTAGTATGTTTTTAAGGGGAAAGTATTAACAGGATAAAAAAATAAATAACCGACATGGGAAAATTGCATCGATTAGAGGTTCTGAATTTTGGTTTCGATTTCTTTTCGATTAATCGTCCAGCCCTATACAATGATGTCAGTAATGTGGACTCATAAGATTTGTGTGCTGAAAATCTCATGCAAAACATTGTAACTACATTGTACCATACAAAAATAGCTGTTAAAAACTACCAGGAGGAGCAGCTGACAAGGTTTCTGACAATAGTAAGTTAAGTTTGTCAAAAATGAAGTCAAATCAAAGTCAGGGTTGCACAAGTAATTTGTATTTAATTGCCCTATGTTTCATGTAGGTAGGAAAAAACAAGGGTTGACGTAGCAAGTGGCACAGTATGTTCTGGAAGAAAACAAGTCCTCCTGAGCTCATCATCGGGCTATGCTGACAGGACTGAACCGGATCGCTATCTGTTACAAACCACAGCTGACCAATGGGTCATAAGGATCAGCTGACACTGACGCTGCAGACCTGTGCTGTGGAGCACAGGGTTTGATACTCTCATTCAGATGAAGTAATCAGAAGGACGGGTGGCTCTCTGAAAAACATCTCTTAGCACAGCACAGCTGAAGCCCATCACTTTGTGCAGTAAATAGAGATAAACTGGCCAATTCACAATAGGGGCTGATGATACAAAGCACACAGGCAAGGGGTGTACAAGCTAGTAAATGTGTAATGTGAAAAAAAAGACAAGGCTGCAAATTTGCAGCCGACAAAAAGCCCTTTTTTGAGCACTGATACACGGGCAGGTTTTGGCAAGGCTGCAGTGATAAATTAGATGTAAATTACTGTGAGGAACTACTTTAGATACCACTCAAAGAAGTTATTTCTTCCTCCAGTGAGTAGGGCTAATTTTATATCGCCAGTAGAATTTGATGACGAAATAAAATTCAAGTAACACTAAATATCGCAATGATTTTAATGCCTTTTTATTTGATCATTAAGCTTCCCAAAGACCATGTAATATGAGTAGATTCCTAATCTCTCCTCATTTTCCTTTACTTCAATTCACTCATAAATGCTCAAAAACTGTTCTGGAGTGGAACATTTCATGTATTAAGAATAAGATGCATTATCATATTGGTGCAATATTGGTGCATACTACCATTCAAAGGTTTCGAGTTGGTAAGGCTACATTTATTTGATCAAAACCATATATTTGTGGTAATATATAACCACAAAATAAACTGATACATCTTAACAGGACTCTGCAATGATAGACATTTAAAGGAACTATTTATTTTAAATAGAAACCTTAAAAATGTCTTCGCTGCTCAAATATTGATAAAATCAGTGAATAAAATTGCTGACCTCAAACGTTTGAACAGGAGTGTAGATATTTTTCATTTAAATGTATTCATTTAGCAGATGCTTTTATTCCAAAGCGACTTACAAATGAGGAATACAAGTGATTTATCATAAAGAGGCAAATAAACACAAGAGGTGCCATTACTATTATTATTAATAATAACACCTTATCTGAATTATGTGCTGAATGGTTTATATAATTTAAACTTTGCTAAGATAACTTGCTACATGAATGCTTTTAAATAATTTAACATGCATGCATACATACATACATCTGTACGTAGCAGGTAACATTATGATATTTCAGTCTAACTTTATTAATAATTTATCACCGGTATATACAGTGTTATGTTTGAGCATTGCTAAAAATAATTTTTGATGATATAATATTGTGGTTCATCTACTGAAAAATTAAGTAGTAAAAATCCACCTTTTACCTTTGGCATAAAACACTGAATGTACTTTACAAATGGCTGTACAAACCTTTTAAACAATGTAACAGAGAATCCTATATCAAATATCATTAAAAGGCATACAAAATATGCTTTAGCTGCATCACACAACCCAACCAACAAGTAATAGTACCTTCTTAAAAAAAAAAAAGAAAAGAAAAAGAACTGGCTCAATCAACAGCCATTTTCAGAAACTACAGACTCAGGACATTAAATACAAATCAATAGCTGTACCCTGCAGCACACGTCAACAGTAGGAAAAGACATTTGAATCCAGAACACAAACTTGAGAGAGGTGACCTATTCTTCTACCTCCTGCCATAAATACACAAAGGAAAGTTAACAGTGTTTAATGTAGGGCTGTTTCAGAGAACGTCGACCCTGAAGCAGATTTATGCCACTTTGGTCATTAAGTACACACTTCTAACAACAGGAACAATTCTGCAACCCTTAGAAACTTCCTAAATAAAATTAATACAGCTAGGAAATGGATGAGGGTATTAAGAGAATCACAGAGGTTGCAGTGCTTTGTTGTTGGGCACATATGGGAATCTTTCACAAACAGTACTCCCAACATGAGGCGAATAAACTACAGCAACCCCACCCTGTTCCTCCGGTCTTCCCTTGACAGCCTGTGAATTAATCAGGCAGTAAACAAAGCTGGGGGGAACCATGGAAGGGGAGCGCAAGACAACAACTAGAAAAAAAATGGATAAGACTTACCCTGAGCCAGCATGCTGAACTCCAAGAAGAGGGCGATGTGGTAGAGCTCCATGGCCTCTTCTGCCCGACTCATGCATCCTCTTCCAGCCACCAGCGCCTGAACTTCACCCAGACTGCCTTCAGAAGGGCTCCCGCGCAGCACCAACGAAAGGTCCACTGCATCGGTGTACATGCAGTGCAAGACTACACGGGCGTATTTCTTGGGAATGATGGATTCGTCGAGGATAATACGGGTAGGGGTTTGCAGAGTTCGCTCTGTGATCTCCTCACCCGAGCGGATGCGTCGTTGTAGCAGGTTGCGGAAGAAGGGCGACCGCGCTGAGAGCACGGCCTTGTGGGCCCTTAGCTCCTCATCAGGTGAGCTGTGGTTCACCCCTGTGTTTCCAACTCCTGCGCCAGTAGGTGCAGGTCCACCTGCTCCGAAAGCCTCCACCAGCTCAGAGTCTGAGGAGAAGCTCAGCAGTGAGTCAAAATACGGTATGTGCTCACAAAGGTTTCGCATGTCGGCTTCTAAGGAGTTGGGCGTACCGAACTCCTCGCTCAGTCTGACCAGCACATCCACATTCTGCAACCTCGCATCCTCCGAGCCCAGCTCACCCGTATAGAGGTAATGCAGCAACGAGGAGAACATGGGCGCATCCATGCCCACCGTCCCAACGTCTAACAACACCTCTGCCCCATAACCCGGCGATGACGAAAGCAGGGTCTTGAAAAACGGGCAGCGGGCGGCCAGAATGGCACGGTGTGCTGGGAAGCAGGAATCCTGGAAGATCAGGTCCACATCAGTGCAGTACTTGTGCTGATAAAGGGTGGCTAAATCACGCTGCAGGGTGCGAACCTCAGGCCGGGCCAGGCCCGCCTGCAGACTGAGCTCTTTGAGTGCTGCCGTGCCCTCATACTCCTCCACCAGGGCATTGACGTCGCGCACGTCCCAACCCGAGAGGAGCTCACGCATTTGTCGTGCATGATCGGCAGACCGACTGGATTTGCGTCGCTTAATGAATCTCCTCTTGAGCGTGGCCAAACCGGAGCTCTTTTTCTTCTTGTCCTGAGGTTTTTCAGGGCCATGTTCTAGGCTGTAGAGCTTGGACTCGCCGCCATAACCCTGTGGTGCATAGGAGGCGCCTGGTGACAGAAAAGAAACACGCTGTGTAAGAGTCTGGAGACCTTCAAAGTTGTCAGCAGGAAAATATGCATTGTGAGGTCTGCTGACGTTATAATTAAAGTTTATTCCAAATATGTGCAATACCACATGGCTTTGCTTTTGTGCTTCAGAACAATTCTAAAATACACTTTACTTTTAATGACATTGGACTGATGGAGTAAACTGAATGCAGTAAGAGTACAAAAATTACACTACAAATGGATTGAACTTGTGTCTCTATAACAGCTGCCAAAAAATTATAAATTCATTGTATGGCGAAATTTAAAGGGATAGTTCACCCAAAAATGAAAATTCTGTCATTGTTTACTCACCCTCACCTCTTCTTGACGTAACATTGTATAAACAATTCCAACTTCAAAAAGGAAAGTATGTATCCCCAAACCACTTAATGTGCACTTTTAACTTTTCCCCCCTCTAAATCTCTACATTTTCACCTGCCAAAAAAGGAAACTATGAAGTCATCTAATGTCCTCCCCAGCATGGCTAATATCTCCCTGACGACACTTTATGTCTCAATCCAATGTTCCATTTCTCATTGTAGGCCCACTGTCATGCATGGCTTAGCATTTTGAAAGCACCATTACTTTACTGATCTCAAAGACAGCAAAGACATGAAAATATTCACATCAGAATATGCCGTTAAAGCCAGACTCTGTGGGATACTGAAGGAAAAAAAAAATTACGAAGCAACTGCTTACAGTTGTGATACAATTTCCAAGCCTTTAAATAAATGAATACAGACAAGATGTTACAGTGAAAGAATATGAAGACTGTCCCAGCTGGTGAAGTCAATAATTTAATGAGATTCTATTTCTCTGTGCTGTTGAACTGCCTTTGAACATGAACATTGTTCTTTGTTTTTGTTTTTTTAAAACAATAAACAAATGTAGAATTATTTTATATTCTAGTCAAAGATGAACTACTGTCTTTGAGAGAAATTTCCTTTTCTTGTAATAGAAAAAAACATCATATCGCAATGTGATCCAGAGAATTTGGGTCTGCTATATATGCCATCTGAAACCCAAAAAATGTAATATTTTTTTCTATTTCTAACCTTTCTATTGCTATCGATCACAATAGTTGCTAAACTAGGAACAACAAATGTCTCTATTGAAATGTGAGTTTACCTATGAAGGTCTGCTGGGTCTGTGGGTTACCCCCGAATCGAGGGGAGCACGAGTGAGGGTAGCTGGAGGCATTCACACCCATCCTCTCCCCCCTTCTTCCTCCTCTTAGTCACCCTGCTGGATCATTCCGTCTGAGCGTCGACGCACTGAATAGCTCACGGCTGCGCTCAATCAGACCTATATGAATGTGGCGACACTGCAGCGATGTCCGTCATTCCTGGGAAAGAGAGAGGTGGGGGTAGAGAATACATTAAACGTCAACAAGACAGTCATGGAATCTGGACAAACAAAATATAATATAATATAATATAAATATAAATATAATATTATATAATATAAAAATATATAATAATTATAATCTAAATATTATAATTTATATAGTATATAACACAATTATCATCATTTTTTATTACTGCAACATTTAAACTAAAATAAATCAAAAACTATTTATAATTATAATTTAATATAAATTAATATAATTTAATTTCTAAAAATTCTTGATTTTTAAGTTTTTTTAAAGAAAAAGCAAATCAAGTGTGTAAAATGGCACCAAATTGTTCTTGTTCTAATCTGAAAGGAAGGCACACGAAATGAACAATACGAGAAAACCAAACAGACTACATAAGCAGAGCTTTGATGTTTACTTCTGCTCTTGAAGACCATTACAATACTGCTGGAGGATTCTGACTTATTCAAACCCTCCCACTGATGTCATGCTAATGCAATCTGACACAGAGACACAACTGGCTTGTTTACTCAAGCTAAACAATGTCTATCTCTTTTTAGTTCTCTGTAATCTCCTAACTTTGGCCTGTGACCTTGCTTTGGCCTTCAGCGCTCAAGGTTGCAAGTTCACGCCATCGGCGCAATGTATAATTTCTAGAAAACCAGACATCTTCCTTTGAACTGACCTGGCAACAAACTGAATGCTGTTAGTTATTTGCCAAATATGTATTTTCTTGGGGAGGTGGAAGACTGGGTTTTGCTGCATCCAGATGAAGAGCTATTGCTCCATCCATATATTTGTGTTTCACATTACATTCCAACCTTTCACTGCTGGGAACTCCTCACACGTGGAGCCCATAACATTTTGGGGAGATGTAAACGCTTTACATCCCCCACTTTTGACATTGAGAGTGGGCTGAAAAGAGAAGAATTTTCCAGGCTGAGCCAAAGCCTAAGGACACCGGACAAAGCCATCTTTAGCTTTACATACACAACTAAACCTCTATTAGACTTCCACTGCATGTGCGCTAAAGCACAGATTCCTCGTCTGCTCGCTGCACACTGGCCGGAGTTGTTTGTGAAATCCCCAGAGGTCAGAGCGATCAAGACTGTTTTCCTCTGACAGGGTGTGAACGAAGCTGTCTACAGTGGAAACGAGTTGCAATATGCATTCAGCTGATGGAAATCCTGTTAACTCCAGAAACTTGCTAAAATATAGCGACTTTGTTAAGTGACTGCTATCAGTTTTTTATAATACTTCAATATATTCTGACAGGTGCAGCAAAAATAAGATAAGTTAATGAAATAAGATTCTTAAATCAAAAGGCTTTGGATATTAAATAAAATTCTCAAATTTGCTAGAGTAATAAACATAAATTTCCAAAACCTAGTCACCTGCCAGACTGCCTAAATAGGCATCATTTTAACAGTCTACGTTCACACTGTCGGTTTTTGGGATTGACAACCGCATTTACTACACAGGTGTGAGTCTTGAAATGTCTCGTTCACACAGCAGCTTACAGTTTTGATAAGAATTCTGTCTGTATGAACGTGCAACGGGAGTCAAGCCCGTATTCCTTACCAGTAACCATAGCGACAGTGACCAAAGTAAAATCAAAGATGGCGACGTCCATAAAACCGAAAGTCTTATCACTTTCTGACACGTCAAGAGTCCAATTGAGCCACGAGTTCTTCCATCAAATCTTCAATAATCGACAGCAGCTTTTAAATTTGGGTAGAGAGCGGAGCATATTTGAGTCGTGCGCAGAACACACAGGAGCAGCTCCACTGGAAAACTGACTGGATCTAAAACTTTCAGATGACAGTCAGCTCATTCCTCTGTCGCTGTAAGTGACTGAAACCACACATGAAAACACCTAACACGCGGTAGATGTGCGTTTGTGCAACAGAGCAGCTCTCTCGCACTGTATGACGTGACAGACAACTAGTTGTCCAGTCCTGTTCCGTTCACAGGCGCGTGTGTTCCGAGAATGCGGTTGTGAGTCCTGAAAATTTACAGGTGTGAGTTCGGTCACAATGCGGTTGTCATGCCCGTAAATAACCAAACTGTGTGTGAACGTAACCGTATTAAGGACTCAAATACAGGACTGACAACCGTATTCTGCTGCTGTGTGAACGTGGCCTATAAATTAGAGCAAACAAATGAAAATATATCTTTGGTCATAATTTCTGTGCTCCACAGTGACATCAGAGGGACATGCATATGTATTCACAGACTTATGTTTGGCATTTAGTCTCTTTTATGCTGTGTTTGGAATGTTCGTAGCAAAGTAGCAGTTTTAATGCAGTGACTTTGCTGACAAACATCTCTTTTGTTGGATCTTCAAAATCAAAGCGCTGTGGCATTACTAGTTAAAAAAAAAAAAGAGAAAAGAAAAAAAAGGGCTATCATTTAACTTCTGACCTTTGTCCATGAAATAGTTCCAATTTTGCAGATATGCAGGGTATGAAATTAAAACCTGCCACCATCCAATGCATGTTTTGCAAAGTGGCAGGTAATTTTGCTTATCTGCCAGCCACTGTGGCAGGAGACTGGAACAACATCTCGGTTTGACACTGACAAGAAATGCTGTTGCAGCGGTTACAGCATAATGTCCACAGTGTGGATTATTTATAACATGACGAAGAAGAGCTCTGCAAGTTAACTTTATTTTGACATAAAGTTAATGACATGCATAATGACAGAAGACTATTATTATTACAACATTTAGTGTATTAATAATTGCCCCAGTGCAACTGTGTTAGGTTTTAATAGTTTAATAATTCTAGTACTAATAACAACAACAACAACGCTATTATTATTATTATTATTATAATAATAATATTAATAAAAGTAATTTTATATAAGTCACCATAATTAGATGCTAATAATAATAATAATAATAATAATAATAATATCATCATTAATATTTATTAATGCTATAGTTAATAAAAACAAATATAATAATTATTATAAATAATTGCTAATATTATTAAACTAGAAACAAAGTTTGTTCACAAAATGATAGCGTGAAAAAAAGAGGTAATTAAGAGCCTAACTAAAGTACACCAAAGGTTCAATATGAATGCTATTAAAAAGGAAATTTTATATATACTTAACATATATTTTACCCTATATGTGGGTGGTTTCTGACATCCCAAGGGCCTTAAATAATAAAGACTTACAAGCTCTTGAAAATTTTTTGATGTGTTGATCTGTCCAACAGCTTATTTCACTGGTACTGTAAATGGAGAACCCTAAAACAGGACTCTAAATGTCACATCCTTAACTTAAAAAAATAAAAAAAAATAAAAAGGAAATGACAAGCTCCAGTCAAAAGAAAATCTTTAGAGACTGAGGTGCAAAGCTAAGCAACAGTTTATCACATATTTCATCATTCCAGCAAAGTGTAAACAGGCAGACTCTGCCACTGGAGAACACATTAAATTTACAATTACTGCGAATTCACTGCAACCGTGAATTTGACGAGCATTGCTGAATTTGTATTCACTCAGCGCAGCTGAACCTTCCATCAGGTGAAATAGCGGTGCATTGTGCTGTGTTTAATAAAGTTACTTTAAAGTACTAAAAACGTTAGTCAAAGATAAGGCCTACATTGAGGGACAGCAGGCTCATTATAAACACTCGGCAGTGAAAAATGATAATCACGGTGTCCGATGCAACAACTGTCTCTCAACGTGAGTGACAGGAATGGAGAGGGAATAAATGAACGGTTCTCTAATGCTGCAGAGCTCCAGAGCAGGCGCTGACACAGACAGCAGTTATGTAAGCAAGCAGGAGAGTGGAGCAGTTTTGCCACATTAGGCAAATCAATAGGGAGCCTCTGCACCGTTGCTGCAGGGGAAAGTATCAATAATGCACCTCAAGGTTTTCAAACCGGCTAGGTTTGCTTTCACCCAAAACGATATTTAAAGCTTCAGAAAGCCAACGTTTCTTTTATTTGGACTACAAATCTAAAGAAAAGAGACCGCAGAGTGAAACAACGAGAAATGTGTGCCCTGTGCGTCTGCAAATCTCAAACTGGGTCACATAAATCAGCCTGTATACTCGTTCGTCAATTGCAAGAGGTGGTTTTCCTTGTAACTGCCTCTGACCCAGCTTCATTCCCATTCTTACATCGACTTCAGTGGAGTCGGGAAATTGATCCTTGATCAATGTTTTTTCCTCTCTGGTTTAGAACGATCAGAATCAGCTTGATAAAGAAAGGTCAGCGTTTAACAGGAGCACCTGTTTCAGACGGGCTGTCTGAACAAGCTCTTAATGTCTGAAACAGTCAAGTGTTGCCTTTGAAAGACTGTGATTTTGCTTCATCTCGGCCTATGCCTAAATGCTACGCAGAGAGAAGAGATTCGGTTGTTCTTCAGCTTCACTATCTCAGATGACAGGGGTTTCTATGTGGATCCTCCCCCTGAAAAAGCCTGCCATCATCACTTCGGCTGGGTGTGCCCCATATGGTGGGTGTTTGTGTACTCGGATTAAATCGGGCCCTGTGGTTAGAAACGCAGCAGCACTGCAATGCTTATAAAAAGACGTTCATACACACTAAAACATTACACAAAACAACTTCGCACACCATAAAAAGGGCTTCAGACATCGCAACAGTGCCTTAAATGAATATTACAGGTTAAATAAAAATTAAGCTCAAGCAACAGCTTTTGTGGCACAATACCTGAAGAAAAAAAAAAGAAAGAAAAAAAAAATCATTTTGACTGGTCTCTCTTTTTACAAGCAAAAACTGAAGCACTTATTAATGGAGTTAAACGGGATCGATCCACAACATTTCAAATACTCACAGTTTCAATAGTATAGACAGAAGATGTAAACAATATCTATTTTAACATGATTTTAGCAGGGAACAGCAGAATCACTTACTAAACTTTTGCATGCATTTAATTTCCAATAAAACCTAATACTGAAATACATAAAATCTTAAAGCAACCATTAAAATGACTTGTTCAAGACATACTCTAAATTTAACAGAAGAACTAGGCTAACGTACAATACAGTTAAAAAGTTTGGGGTTGGTAGGATTTTTAGTAATCGTTTTAGTAATATTATGAACTATTACAATTTAAAATAACTGCTTTCTAGTTGATTATATTTTAAAATGTAATTTATTCCTGTGATGGCAAAGCTGAATTTTCAGCATCAATGCTCCAGTCTTCAGTGTCACATGATCCTTCAGAAATAATTTTAATATGCTGATTTGCTTCACAAGAAACACTTCTTATCAATATTGAAAACAGTTGTGGTGCTTGATATTTTTGTGGAAGATTTGATCATTTTTATATTCATCAGTGTATGTGTGTGTGTATATATATATATATATATATATATATATATATATTTGTTTTGATATACATATACGTACATGTATATGTATTATGTATATGTATATCAAAACAAATTTGACAAATGCTGACAAAAACGCTGTTGATTAAACTTAATTTTTATTGAATCCAGAATATTCCTTGAACCGAGCTGGCACAAGCTCTTACGTCACTTTACTCTTCTAAATCACATAGCTGCAAATCCACGACCCACTAACAACATACAGACATTGCAGGATGTATTCCCAGTGCTCTTCGCGCCATTTTCATTCTGTTGCATTTGGACATGACCAGTTATATCCCATTTGATTTCAACATAAACATGCACTCAAATTCTGCTGCCATACGTGAATGCCAAAAGACAGCCAGTTTGCACGGTAGCATGAGTGTAAGAAGACTGAGAGAGAAAGTTAAATGTGTTTGGGGTACAACACTTTACCAGACCACTGAGCATAAGCAATGTCCATTGAAAATCACTGGTATAAAGGGCTCTCTGTTCCAGGGTGTCTGTAGTTCTCTCTGAGGTGGGGAGACAGAGATGGGGGGCGGGGAGGGGTCACAGGCACCCCGTGGCAGTTTCCTGTGAGTGGTGGCGGTCTGGCTCGTGTGAAACTAATGAGCGTGGACAGAGCCAAGCCACACCAGGCCAGCTGCAGGTCGTCTGGTCCACCCTGTCCTGCTTTTCTACTGGAATTCCACAGAGATTTGAGCATCAGAACTGGGCAAAGAAGAGAAAAACGCCATGCGATCAAATTTTAATCCGTCACGTCCAACAATATTCATTGAGTGAAACATAAGGAGACCAGCACCCTTGAAGGACAGCATGCCGCCCCAAACTGCTTCTTTTGATGATGAGGAGGCGTGACATTTCATCAGGAGACACGCTGCCTTGACAGACAAGGCTCGCCCTTTTCCGGAGGGAGCTTGAGAAATGCTTCACACAACACTCAACCCATAAGCCGCCCTCAAAATGTGAGATTCAGCAAATACAATTTCATAAAACATCTAATTAGGTCCTAAAAGGTCAGACTGGCACAAGACAATGAGATGTTTTCTAAGGAGATTGGCCATGTTCCAGTAGCCTTTTATAGATGCCAGGATTGGTAAGTCTGATTTGTTGCTAAGCGGGGGGGTGTTCAGAGGAGTATCGGGTCACTTCAATTTTAGACAACAGATTCAAGACGTTCCTCTTTTTAATAAAAGACGCAACAGACCTAAGTAGTAAAGCAAAAGCGCAAAATGATTTTGAAATTTCAAAGTTAATAAACAGGGTATATGAGAACTGTCTTAGGCATGAATTTCAAAGTAATTAATATGGATTTATCTTGACTGATGATGATGTTCATTATGCTTGGGTCACAGTGGTCAGGGAGAGAAATTGACAAACACATAAGCCAAAGCATTTCCCTGTCATCACTCTTTGCATTCATTCATTCATTCATTGTCCTAAATAATGCAGCGCTGTTCGCAGGCGAAGCGTCAGGGGTTTAATGGTCAGTCTTTGATGGAAATGTGATGATGTGTAACTGGGTGAATCTCACCAGAGGTGTGCATGTCACATTTTACTTCAAAATCAGATCAAAGACAAAGTACAAATAAATCTAAAAATAAATTTTAAAAATATATATTTTGTAACAAATAAAACCTACTATTAGGACCCTTAAGGATTTTCAGAATAATTCAAATTATTTTACCTCCATATTCTCATTATTGTAATTGTAAAGTCATTTTCTCAAAAGAAAAACACTAATATATAAATTAGGCAATTATGATACTAATTCTTAAATATTAATTTTTATTTTAAACTACAAAAAGTTAATTTAAGAGTATTACAACAACAACAACAAAAAAAATCAGTTTTTTGGTGTTGGGGTGAAACTTGATCTGGGCATTACTTGGTAGGTTTCATGGGAGACCATGCACAGTTTCAGGTTCATGGGCATAAAATATTTAAAATCCTTTGTCTTGAAATCATTACAGCCCGCATGACAAAAAAAGACTTTTCTCAATGGTATCATCATAAGAACAGTTCCAATGACATGAGAACGGTTCACTAGGTTACTCTAACAACCTCTTGGTATCACACACATGGCAGAAGGACAATGTTTTGTGCATGTTATGCATGTTTTGTGCTTTCATTGGCAAATTGGCCTGCTTCCTGTTTGTGATTATTTTTCCATTCATCTAAGCATCTTTATCGGCCTCTCTCCTCCGCAAAAGGGAAATGCCACAATGACTTCATTCATTTCTCCAAACTCATGGACAGTATGACACTCAAAATGTCTTTACTATAAATAAAACAGAATAAAGCACTTGGGCCGGACATAATCGTCATTCTCATTTTGGTGTCCTAAGCAAATTCAAAACAAATAAAAACTAGATCGCTTCTAAATTTCCCACACACAAATTTGAGTTTCCAAATAATTATATACTTAAAAAAACAAAACTTCACTATGATGCTGTATGAGATTTTCAGTAAATATATAATAAAAATACAATTCTAGTATGTTTTAGCCTAGGTTTTTTTCTCCATCTTTTCACTCTTTATTTGTTACAGAGCTGTCAAGGAAGAGTGCTGGTCCTAGCTGAAGGGTGTTGGGATTATCTAATCATGGTGATTGAGGTAAATGGTAGTGCCACACTTTTGGACAGATGAGACGAGGAGGACCGAAAGAGAGGCCAACTGATCAATACCACAATCTACCACCTCACTGACTCAAGCATTATAGTTAATACTTTAAAACCACCCCTTGCCATTTCAGCTGACAACATGAATGAGTCTGTTGCAATATCATCATCAATATTAATTAGTCTCATAATATTTGTTGTGTGTTAGAGTGTAAACCACACTGGGTCACATAATTCAATTTCCATTGTGTTTAAATATTTTCAAAGATTTAAACCACTGGAATACAATGAATTCTAAAGCAAAAGCAGGAATCTGAAAAACTGTAAAATTTCGGTCCCCTTCTTTGGCAAGAGTCCATCACTGTTCAATTTTTAAAAGGACTTTCATCAGCTTGCACTCCCAGTAGACTCAGCCTATGACCCTTTCAGTGATGCATGAATGAATGTAGGAGGAGGAAAAAAAAAAAAAAAGGAGAGGGAGAATCGTGTGGAATTCCCGGATTACACAAATGTTTGACTGAACCACATGATATGATGGTAGAGGATAGCTTGTCTGCGGTTAGAACATTGTTAGTCCTATGCGTCAGTCAGGCCTTTTGTGTGTGACAGACGTGCTTCCTTCAACGTGAGACAAACAGTTCACAGTATCGTCTGGTATAGAGTCGGGAATATACTTTTATTCTACCTAAATTTAAATATTTGACTAATGAAACATGACATTCAATTTCATTAACATCCTGAGACATTAAGTACACTTACATGTGTAGTTATAGTCAAG
Organism: Onychostoma macrolepis; assembly: GCF_012432095.1. Classification (NCBI taxonomy): domain Eukaryota; kingdom Metazoa; phylum Chordata; class Actinopteri; order Cypriniformes; family Cyprinidae; genus Onychostoma; species Onychostoma macrolepis. The sequence goes on from NC_081174.1 coordinate 17,375,152, forward strand.
CTATTGCTGGGTTTTGCATAGTTAAGATACAGTCTTCATTTGTCTGTCCAAATACACATGACACAATGCAAAAATCTAATATTTGAAGGATTAAAATGACTGGATGAAGTCAAGCTACTACTGCATTAGATAGTTCAGCTTCACAAAAACCAGGCTGGTGGGATTTCAGTCAGACTTAAGTGTGTGCATGACATTTTAAATAGACGAAATTATTGCTTTAGTCCGAAATCAAACTTCTGAAGTGCATGTAAACTAACTTAATTTTAAACAAAACCGGGGCTGAAAGAACCCTGTGTGGGATTCTTTTGTACTAGCTAAATCTAAACCAGATGTGAAATGCACAATCTGAACTCTATCGAAATCCATTTTTTCCTTCAGCTCACGTTCTGCACCAGAACACCAAGACAGAGAGAAATGCAAGCAATAGAGACAATTACCTTAATGAATGGTGTCCTTTCTATGTAATTGCCTCTACACTTTCAGCTGCAGTTTCTACAATCAGCTGGACTAAATTTAGTGATTTGGCCTCCATGCATTTCTTTTGGAGCTCCATTCTGATAAAATTACTCCAGACTGTCGTGGACAGAAGACTAGGAGCGACACTTAAAAATTAGACACTTAATTTAATAATTTAAACAAAAATATAAATAAATAACTTTTTTTTTTTTAAATGTACACACAAACATTTACATATAGACATTTAAAACTGTTTAAATATGCCTGTTAATTTGTCCCTTTAATAACTGATCTATTAATTATTAGATAATTTAGCCCTATTTTTATTTTATTTTTAAAAGTCATTCCTAGTCCTCCATTGTTGTGAACAGCTGACAGCTGAAGCTTGCAAAGTACCACTGATCAAAATGAATAAGCAATTACTGGACTATCAGTCTTGGCATAACACTTCTGCTGTACAAGAGACAAATGAATAAATCCAAACGCACCCATTAGACCGTGCAGCATGCCATTCTGAAGACTGTTCTGTTGTACACAAGACTGTATAAATAAAGCAGGACCTTGGCTATTCTTAAAAACTACACAGAATTAGATCAACACGGGACTGACAAGCATGATAATGTATTTGACATCTGTGTCCACTAAGTCCACAGTTTATGAGCTTGATCCAAAGAGAGGGAAAATTGGGATGGCAGCATTTTTGGTCTCTGTACAGAAGCAGAGCAATTTATGGAAAAAAAAAAAAAAAGGCTCCAACCACAATGGACAACTAAAAGTGTGTCCAAAATGAGGTTGAAACTGGATCTTCCTCCTCCCTGTGGAGAGACTTTTGTAAGTATTTCTGTGCTGAGCGTGACCCGATATGCCAGTCCAGATACAGGTAGGCGTTCACTTTCTGAGGACAAACGCCTCGATCCAGATGAAACAAAGGAAGCGAGGAGGCCTTTACTGGGCGAGTCGAAGGTTGTTCATATGATTTTCTTCTCATTAAGATGAGTCATTGTGACCATGATACCTCATTACTGTGAAGCAGAGGAGTGCTGGGGGGCTTTCTGACTTCTAGAGTCAGGAAAATGGGCTAATCACTATGGACTCGATCTCTGTATGGGGGTGGGGACTTTTGACTGCTCCCGTTGCACTTTGAATGAGGCACTTCACCCCTGTATACACCCTCCAGCTACCTCTGAGCTTTGCTTCTCGCCTCTACCTGTCTGTGTGCCGGATATACACAGGAATACAACATCTAAGCACTCGGGATAATAACAGCCATTGATATGAATCAATATAAAATTAGTGTTTAATCAAAGTGAATCTAAGTGTGAAGGATATTCATTATTCCTTCTTTCATTGTCTAGTCACCTGTGCACAGTACAAATGTGATTATGCACTATTGTAAACAAGCAAAATCTGTTCCTCATAATGTACTCATAATCACAGTTTAGCCGTCAAGAAAGACATAGCCTGCGGTGAGAAGGATGACCGAGAGCCCCAGCGTGTCTTAGAGTCCAAGTATGCCTGACGGAGTGAAGGCTTCACTATCATCTCAGCAGCACGTGGAGTCTCAGTGAAGCCTGATGCAGGGCAGACTGCTAATGCATTATCAAAAACCTTAAATGGGTCGCTGAGAGCCTCCTGTCAATGTCATCAGAAAGCCAGTCAGTCAAAAATTAAAGCTTTTTTGGCTTCTGAAATCCCTGCTGAGACTATAGCCTAGAATTAGCAATGCATTTTTAGATGGTCATGTGGATAGAGCCTTGTCTACTTATAACACTTGGAAAAGCTATTGAATGTGTGCAAACCATTTCAAGCTAACAAAACAAGCAATTGGCTATTTAAAAACCAATTGAGCATTAGCGATTTGCAAATCAACACATTTTCGAAATCAACTTGAGTCTGCTAATTGCCTGAATGACTAGGCAAATAATCAGTCTAAAGGAAGCCCTGTATTATTAGGCTGGTTTTGGGCTAATTTAGATTGGATGGTTTTCTTATGTGGGCATTTATATAAGAGTGCAAAAAAAGAAATAAAGTGAGATACAATGCAATGGCCAAAGATGCTCATCTATTAGTGTACTGCTATAGCAGTGATCCTTTAAAGTGCATTATCTTTTTTTACTGAGAGGGTTTGTACCATCCATACCCCAAACAGCTACACAGAATGTAAATTAAAAGTATTGCAGTTTAAATTATTAAAATATTACTTTTATCTTAATAATACAACATCATTGCGAGTAAAAAAAAAAAAAAAAAAAAGCTGAGTAAATGCAAATAACCCTCTTATCTGGGCCAAAGGAGGAGGGAAAAAAACAAATACCCTGACCGCAACTCTCCAAGCAGGGCATTCCTGCAGTGAGTTGTGGTTTGTGAACACACACTCCAACAAACCACTTTTGCCTATTTCATGCCTTTAAAATGAATGAATAAAAGCCTGCAAGATCTGAGGTCTCATACAAGAGTGATGTCAAGCCACAGAGGTAATGCTGAATGAGAGTTAAACTTCAAGAGACTTTAGATTGCAATGCAATTTTCCTGAATGACTGATACAACCCTTGAGCCATGGGAGGGATGCTCAAAATAATCAAATAAAAAAGGACTTGGGGGTTCTGGGTTGAACAGAAACACTATTCTGGGTTTGATTCAATGTGGAGCACAGAAGTTCAAGTTTTTTGAACAGAAATGTCAAAAAATATTCCAATCTCAATGAATAATGTGACGTCATCCTGCAAGTTAACAGGCACAGGAAGTGTCTCAAAGTAAACCCCCTCTGCACTGCAATTTACCATTACTTTTTATGCTGCAACATTTCTCTTGTAAAATATGGCAGATCCCGAGAATGACTTTTCTATGAGAAATGAGTGAAAAACAGCATTAAAGCTCACTTCTAGCATTTGAAATAAATCCACTGCTGCAGTCTTGGTCTAGAACAGCACTGGGTTTCATTAGTGCATGATGATGAGGGCTAGACAAAGGAAGTGAGCACTTAATTCCTGTGTGTGCGCGTGTGTGTGTGTGTAAGAGAGAGTGTGCAAAAGAAAGAGCTCAAACATCCTATTGGACAAGGTGAAATATTGGGACCAGAGTCAGCCTGTCATTTTAAGAGAAGGGGAAAAAAAAAAGTGGTTGCCAAGGACAACAAGGGGGAGTGGAAAATGAAAACATGTCCCACTTTCCTTTCCCCATCCAATTTCTCTCTCCAGTGACAGCAGCCAGAGGTCAAGCCAGTGTGCTTGTGGAACTACAGGGACCTTCAAAACCTGCACACTGAAAAAAAATCATTTTATTCATATTTCTATATCCATGTGCACCAGCCAACTACCACTTTTTGGATTAATGTTGCAAAAAATAGCAAACCATTATAGCAATCATGTCAGCAAAGTCCAAATGTACACTGAACATAATTATAAACGCAACACTTTTGTTTTTGCCCCCATTTTTCATGAGCTGAACTCAAAGATCTAAGACTTTTTTTATGTACACAAAAGGCCTATTTCTCTCAAATATTGTTCACAAATCTGTCACAAATTAGACAGCATAATTATTGCACAGATGTGCCTTAGGCTGGCCACAATAAAAGGCCACTCTAAAATGTGCAGTTTTACTGTACTGGTGGGGTCCGGGGGGTCCGAAAACCAGTCAGTATCTGGTGTGACCACCATTTGCCTCACGCAGTGCAACACATCTCCTTCGCATAAAGTTGATCAGGTTGTTGATTGTGGCCTACTCCTCTTCAATGGCTGTGCGAAGTTGCTGGATATTGGCAGGAACTGGAACACGCTGTCGTATACGCCGATCCAGAGCATCCCAAACATGCTCAATGGGTGACATGTCCGGTGAGTATGCTGGCCATGCAAGAACTGGGATGTTTTCAGCTTCCAGGAATTGCGTACAGATCCTTGCAACATGGGGCCGTGCATTATCATGCTGCAACATGAGGTGATGGACGTGGATAAATGGCACAACAATGGGCCTCAGGATCTCGTCACGGTATCTCGGTGCATTCAAAATGCCATCAATAAAATGCATGTGCGTTGTCCATAACATACGCCTGAAAACCATACAGTGAAAACCGGGATTCATCCGTGAAGAGAACACCTCTCCAAAGTGCCAGACGCCATTGAAATAAGTCGGTTACGACGACGAACTGCAGTCAGGTGGAGACCCTGATGAGGACGACGAGCATGCAGATGAGCTTTCCTGAGACGGTTTCTGACAGTTTGTGCAGAAATTCTTTGGTTACGCAAACAAATTGTTGCAGCAGCTGTCCGGGCGGCTGGTCTCAGACGATCTTAGAGGTGAAGATGCTGGATGTGGAGGTCCTGGGCTGGTGTGGTTACACGTGGTCTGCGGTTGTGAGGCCGGTTGGATATACTGCCAAATTCTCTGAAACGCCTTTGGAGATGGCTTATGGTAGAGAAATGAATGTTCAATTTACGGGCAACAGCTCTGGTGGACATTCCTGCAGTCAGCATGCCAATTGCACGCTCCCTCAAAACTTGCGACATCTGTGGCATTGTGCTGTGTGATAAAACTGCACATTTTAGAGTGGCCTTTTATTGTGGCCAGACTAAGGCACACCTGCGCAATAATCATGCTGTCTAATCAGCATCTTGATATGCCACACCTGTGAGGTGGATGGAGCATCTCGGCAAAGGAGAAGTGCTCACTAACACAGATTTAGACAGATTTGTGAACAATATTTGAGAGAAATAGGCCTTTTGTATACATAGAAAAAGTCTTAGATCTTTGAGTTCAGCTCATGAAAAATGGGGGCAAAAACAAAAGTGTTGCGTTTTTAATTATGTTCAGTGTTTAAGGCTGCAGTCCTTATAATGCAACAAATTTCCTTGTTTCCCTGAAATACATAAGCCAAATGAGCTGAAACATCATTGTACTGAACATGAGGACATTAGCAATGTTTCATAACATCAACATACTTTTGTTTACTATAAGCTTACTATAAGATTATGAGTGCACAGTCAACAATAAAACCTTATTTTCGAATCATACCTGGGGCACCATTAATCGATACAACTGGATTTGCAGTTGTTTGATGCTTTTCAAGGTTATACAATTGGCAAGCTACTCATGTTACATTGTACCAAAGTAGCACACAGTCAGTCTGCAAAACCTTGACACATCGCTACAGAGGGACAGTGAACTTATTCAGGACAGCAAAAGATTTCATAACGATTCTTGATGGACTGACTAGATACTGTCAGCTGTGAAGCAGTTATCCCACACAGGACTCAACAATGAGGATGGCCCGATGGTATGCAGCATGAGAGTGTTTTGGGACAGTTGGCAGATTTGTCACTTGTCCTCTCGGGTCAGTCGCTGCACTGTCACTACATCTTGTATTCGCTGATTATGGACATGTGTTTTAATGTCTTGCAAACTTAAACATTTCTCATAAGTTTGACAAGTTGCAAATTCTGCTTTTTAATGTCACCAAGTTAAACATAAAAGAAGGGTCAGAGCATGCACATCCAAAAATGTCTTGGCCAGGTGCAAGATCAAAAGGTACATCAAATAATAGGAAAAAAGATCTGCACACTGTTATTCCCCCTATATTCAAAAAAAGTTAAAAGTGGCAAGACTTTCGTCAGGCAAACACACATACATGTAACAGTGTGCAGATCTTTTTTCCTATTATTTAATGTCACCAAGTTAAAATTACCTAGAGCTTGTTAACACTGAGGTTTGCAGGAATTAAATATCATTACAAAATGGGTCAGTAAGATGTGTGTGTGTGTGTGTGTGTGTATATCTATACATAAACAAAATTATATTCTATTTCAAATAAACCCTAATTATCCTGAAATTTTACTACAGTTTCCACTAACATATTAAGCAGAACATCTTTTTTCAACTCTGATAAAAAATGTTTCATGTGCACAAAATCATTAGTCATTCACATGTGGCACTGAAGACTGAAGTAATGGCTGCTGAAAATTCAACTTTGTCATCACAGAATTAAATTACATTTTAGCATGTTTAAAAAACAGAAAACGGTTATTTTAATTTTAATAAAATTTCACAATATTCGTTTCTTCTGTATTTTTCAATCAAATAAATGCAGCCTCACTGCGCATACAGACTCCACACTTTTGAACGGAAGTGTAATGAAAACTATATTTTTCTGAAAAATACACAGATGTTTCGCTAAAAATAAAATGGATCAGTGTCATGTGGCGAAAATACTCGCAGAGCAAGTAAAAAATCTGAATTACTGGCCTGAATGAGCCAGGAGAAAATAAAAAAATCTTTACTCTTGAGCCCTGCCTATAATTTTCATCTAGTGTCCATGCATTGTGCTTTTTGCAATACAAAATACAGAAAGCACAAAGCAATTCACAAAAAAAGGCAAAAATAAATAAAAACAAACAAACAAACAACCTTTTGAAGAGTCTTCACATGGTTCATTTCTATACAAGGACAGCACCAAATGCACTAATGGAAAAATGCAGTGTATTCTATAAATACTATACACGCACTATAAATGCAAATCGTGCACTAAATTCCAGTCATACTGAAAGTTATGAGGAACAGATCAAAAAGTGAGTCATTATTCAGTGAGGTGCAAACTCAAACTGCAGCACAGACCACTGAGTCAGTTAGCTAAATTTAAGAAATGGATCAGTCAATAAAAGCTGGATGAACTGATTACCTAGTTCATCCAGTTCACAAAACGAGTTAATCAAGTGGCAAGATCATCAGTGAATAAGAACTTAAATTTTCAATCTATTACTCTCACAGCACTATCATATCACATATGGACTACTTTTGTGACATTTTTTTTAGCAGCGGTCACTGATTTGCATGAATAGCTATTCTTCAAAACATAACAGGTTACAAAACTCATTACAGGTTTTGGAATGATATGAGAGTGAGTAAAAGATGACAAAACTCACATTTGCAGGTCAACTATCCCTTTAACACAGAACTGCAGCACCATCACACATAAATCTTACTTACTGTTGGCACAGGCACATATTGCAGCACAGTAGCAAAGGAAAGGATGGCCTACATCACAGATGTAAAAAAGAGGGGGAAACCCCTACACATCAAACACAGTCACAACACGTCTACAACATACTGCAGGACCCAAACCGCACACTGCTCTCTTCACTCAATTGTTTCTTGAATTACCCACGTTGATGAACAACAATGGTGCTGATTGAGCTATATTAAGGACAACATTCTCTCAACAGAGCAGCGGCAGATAAAGCAGGACAGAATTGGATTGGTTTGGTTTCTTTAAAACGTCTACCTTTGTTTCTCATAGGTAGGCGCTAGGCTATCAGTAAATCACACCGTCTCTAGTCTTGCTTGGGGGACATCTGATAACCAAGGAACTTGAAATCCCTGAATATTTCCTACAACACCAAATAATTCTCACTGTGCCCATCTCCATTATCACAAAGAAAGCAATTTGGGTTGCAAAACATCAAACATTCTTCATTAGCACAGTCTCACAACACATTTGACGGCTCCTGGGAACACAGAGTCAAAAGGCTCTGTGTGGGAAACTGAGGGATACTGTAGAGGTGAATGAACTCAAGGGGGCCAAACAGGATGGGACTTGATGTAAACCAATTTGGTCATCAGTTAAAACTTTACCTTTAATTAGACCCTGATGACTTCCAGAATTCCAAAGGAAATAAACAGTCAAGACAAAGACAGGGGAATATGTTCCTGTCCACTAATTTTCCTAAACAATAGCCTGTCTAATTACAGAGGTCCAAAATAAGGCACAGTGCACAAGCCTCTTTTTTTCTTTTTTGTTAAATACAAATAAAGGCAGGTCAGTGAGGGAGGACCTGTTAGATGAAGCAAAATAGCTCTCTTGGGGGGACCATACTAGCTTTTTACAGTCACAAACATCTCTAACATGCCAAGTATGCTTTTGGAACTCATTAGTATCTATAATGTCATGCTGGGCAACTCGAAGAGTATCTCTTAAATCAAGTCATTCACATATCTGAAACTGGTTATAACATGCTGGTGGCTACTGACAGCTCCAAATGAACATGCATGCTTATTCCTAAAATGAATCTTCCTCTTTATTAAACGACGTGTCCGCATACATGAAGGCATTACATCTGTAATAACTGCATACTACGCATACTCAGCTAGCCTAGCTTTGTGTGCATTTAGCATTCAGGTGGCTCTTAACTGCTCCTTTGGGTGAAAAAGTTACCAAAATACGGCATATCTAGTTGTTTCAACCTCTTTGTACAATACACTAAAGAACTTACGTGATGTTAATGTTTTCTTTTGGTTTAGCATACAAGCTAACCATAATAACTAAGGTTTTCTTACTAGTTCTGTGTGGAAGAGTGAAATAGGTTACTATTCGAAGTTTATCCGGTTATAATAACCAACATTATGGATAAATATTCAAAGGCTGTTGTGGTTTTAATACACTAGGCACAACTGTAAATGTAGCTAATTCAGCAGCTCGCCATGTCAGATTAGCAAGCAAAGCAAAAAAGGAGAAAAAAATGCCTTCAACCCTACCTGAGTCAAGTTTACTGCTCCTCTCTTCTCTTCTTGCTCATAAAACGAGCCAAAATCCAAGCCAGCGACTCCTGATATTTGCTTAGCCGAGCAAATTCTCTCTTACTTTTCTTTCGTAGAGTGTTATTGAGTAAAAAAAAAAAAGAAGCCTCTGCGCTTCCCGGGTTCACACACACACACACATACACACATACAAACACATATATGAAGCGCTAGCAGGCTGCTAGTACTTTTACGTTACACCATCCGTCCTACATTAGTCGCTTTTAATGCTTCGTTCAACAACAAAACAGCTCAAATAGAGTCTGTGCTCTTCGCTTTCAGTTTGCCGTGAGCAAATATTATATGTAATGTTGTATCCTCCTCTTATTCAGTAAAACAATGAGGGGAGGGCTAAGCGTCAGGGTTTGGTTAGCAATGTCGCTACGCCATCTATCTGCTCGAGCTCGGATGAGGCATAGAGCAAAAAGGTCCAATCAGTCTTCTGTGTCGGTTGGACCTATGGTCCAAATGCAATGAAGAAATGCGTTTAAACCTTAACTTCTCTCTTTAACATAAATCTCACGCACGCACACACATATATATATATTATTATTATTAGCTTTTATCCAATATATATATATATATATATATATATATATATATATATATATATATATATATATATATATATATATATACATATATAATATACACACATATAATATACACACACTGACTATCGTTCAAAAATTGGCGGTAAGATTTTTTGAACAGGAGGAATAACTAAAATACGTAAATTAACTTTAAAAAAGAAAGACATTTATAATGTTACAAAAGAGTCATATTGTAATTAAATTAATATACATAATTTAAATTCTAAATAATTTTAACAGCTTTTTATTATAACACTTAACACCTTATAATAATATTATATGTATATAGAATACATAGAATTTTATAATTCTAAATATTTTAAGAAATAATTAATATAATTGTGTCATAATTCTAATAATATAATATAATATAATATAATATAATATAATATAATATAATATAATATAATATAATATAATATAATATAATATAATATAATATAATATAATATAATATAATATAATTGTTTCTTTCTTTTGTCATCAGGCTTTTCCCATAAGAGGGCGACAAAACCACATTATTGAACTGTTGTCCACTAGGTGGCTTCAAATGGATGGCCTACAATTTCTCATAAATCTTTATGACAACATTCATAATCTTTGCAAATCTGGATGAAGTTAATTAATAATAATAATAATAATAATAATAAAATGACTTAATTTAATTGCAAGAACTTCACATACATCCCTCACTATCACCAACAAAGGCTGTTAGGGGTTTATGCTTTCAAATAAAGCCCAAAAAAACTACAGTCTCTTGGTTTCAGGATGGTTTTGTCCTACTTTCATATTTAGTGGTGTTCAAAAAAATATCCTCAGGTATTATCTTCTTTCCACCAAAGATATCAAAATATCACAATAACAGCACACACACACAAAATTGCTCACACCCAGTAGATAAACCAAACAATGAGTAGGGTGTATCCACTGTGGACGCACTGTGGAAGTGTTGAATGGCAAGCGGTGTTCTAACATGAAAGACCAGCCTCTGTAATGTGACCACCAAACATGAATGAAGTGCAGTACCACAGGCCATACTGACAGCTGACAGAACACACAGCCAGCTGCACCACTTTCTGCACTTTTATCTCCCTTTAATCTGCTCCTCTAATCAGATCTCTTGTAATTTGTACCTCTTTGTACTGGACACAGCCCTGAATGCACACTAAGCAGAGAGCCAGGTGTTTCTTGGCTACCTGTGTTCCTGTGAACTCATGTGCTGTCAAACAGCATCTGCAAAGCAGGGTGTAAATCAAACAAGACATTAATCACAGAAGAAAATACAGTTAAGATCTGTGGGACTATTACAGTATGAGCCAAAATGAGCTTTGTCCATCACCTGTAAGGTTAAGGAAAGTTCAAAATCTTAATTTTATAGATTAGCAGTCCAACATGAGATGATGTAACTGTAAATCTAAATGACACTGAATCTAAGACAATATAATGTTAAATTCTGCTGTTTCATTAACATCTTGTCAAAATGGGCATTGAAGAAAAGTTAATATACTGGGTGGGTGGTCGATCTGTCTAGGCCCCTCCCAAAGAGTGGGCTGGTTTTGGGAGATAAAGTCTATAATATGACAGGATACATCTGTTTTCTCTTCAGCAGTCCTGAGGCAGGAAACCCAGGGGTTGCATCCATTGAACATCCCCCCTTTCCTTCTCCATTAGCCTCTCTCTCTCAGACACATCCAGACTTACTGGTGCTGACCCATACAGCTGGTGGGATGCTGACCTTTCTGAGGGGAGCTGTGCAGCGGGTGACTGTCTGCAGTGCGAGGGATATTGTCCAGAAACGCAACTCCAGCATCTACAACAAACCACCCAAAAGCAAGATCGGACCTGGGGTGAGTGAAAAAATTACAAAATCCTTAAAGGTTGCAAAGATTCAGCCAACATTAGTTTAACCGAGGTCAATGGAGATAATGGGATTCACTTGGGTGACTCCTTGTATTGAATAACATAATCCTTGTGGTTAGACAAAAACAGAATAACAATGTCAAATCAAGCAAACCATCCAAACATCATATTGGTTCTCATAGTTAGTAGTATAAATGTAGTCATTATAATATAGAATTGTTCAAAGGTTTGGGGTCAGTATAATTTTCCTCTCTTCATTGAAATTGATTCTTTTATTCAGCAAGTATGCATTAAACTGATCAAAAGTGACAGTAAAGACATTTATAATTTTACAAAAGATTTCTGTTTAAAATAAATGCTGTTATTTTGAACTTGCTATTTACGAAAAAAAAAAAACTTGTGGTTTCCACAAAAATATTAAGCAGCACAAACAACATAATTGAAAATGTTAATAATGGGAAAATGTTTCTTGAGCATATTATATATAGAGAGAGAGAGAGAGAGAGGGAGAGAGAGAGAGAGAATATTAAGTATTTTAAATATAATAATATTTTACATATTACAGTTTTTAAATTAAATAGCAGTGCAAATTTTGTATTTAAAGCTGTTAAATTTCATGTGTTTCCGCAGCAAAGTTTTTTCATCATGTCTGTGTTTGCCTTTGCCCTCCTGGCCCCCGCTGGGTGGATTCTGCACCACATCCCAGAATATCGTCAGAGAGCCAAACCCCCACCATCTTGAAGAACGCACACCTCCATCATGGTCAACTTACCTAGTGTTGTGTACCACTGACAGACCTGGCTGCCTCTAAAGCATTATTCACCTCCAGTGAAAAATTTATATCTTTAAAACATGAGCAACATCACAAGTAATAAAATAATAATAATAATAATAACAATAACAATAATCAAGTGTATTATAAAATAATACAATTATCCAATAATACAATTGTCCAACTGGGAGGGAGAAATTGGCCCCATTTGAATCTTAAAAGAACTTTAATTCGTTGGTGTTTAATGCCTTAGGACTGTGGCCCTTAATTACATGCATGACTGTATGCTTTCTCCTGTAATAAAGTTTCTTTTTACACCATCTGTTTTTGGTTGATAACTTTGTGTTTTCACTGTGCTAATTGTTCTGGCCTTGGGGGCACTGCTTAGAAATATACATAGTAATGAGATTTCTTGAGAAAAATCACTTCAATAATGTCTCATAAATTGGAGCAGAGACTGAATAAGGAAGCAGATTGATGCTGCCTTTTTAGAGTATAGTATCCAATGCAGTGACTGTTCTGGGTGCACTGGGACTCATACGGATCACAGGGTGAGCTCCCCCTGCTGGGCTAAACAACACCAGCAGCTACCCTTAGTTTATCCAGGAGTCTCTCATCCAGGTATTGATTCAGCTCTGCTTAGCTTCAGGAGAGTTGCAAGGTGATAGCTGCCAGCTAAATGGTAAGCTTCCACCCACATCGAGTATCTCGAAAGGTCTGTATACTTCAGGAAACTACACAGAACACTGATGTGCTTGATAACATCCAAAACACAAACATGATACGGTCAATGTTTGTCCATGAGTGTTTCAATCCTCCTTGGAGCGAAGGAAACCCTATTATATGACACGCTAAGGTCATTGCGATCAAAAATGTTTTTGTTTTTTTATTAATTTTTTCCCCCCCAAATGTATGCTGAGCCATTTGAATTGCCAGGAAAAGAGATTCAATTCCGTGAATTCAGTATTGGTTAATGTTAATTTCAGCATTTAATAATACATTATTAAAATCAAAATTTGTCATTGTTAATAGTATTTAATGGACCAGAGCTAACATGAACAGTTGAATTTTTATTAACTAACATTAACAAAAAAAATAATAAATACTATAATAAACATATTGCTCTGTCAGTGTTCATAAACTAATGTTAACTAACTAATGTTAACCTTATTCTACAGTGTTACCCAAATATGTGTTTAATAATTTTTTTTACTCATGCCTGCTAAGGGGAATATTAATCGACATTTCATATATTTAGCTGAGCAAGAATATTTATTCGAATTTTTTTTCAGCAAACTAGATATACAGTAAATAAAATGCCCTGTATCATCTCTTTGTTATTTCCAACATTTTTCAGCATAGTAGCATATATGGGCTGGGAGATCTAGACATGAGACTCAATTAGTCCCTAAAATGAGATGCTAAGTGTAGGGACATTCGGATACATCCATTTTCCAAAGACTGCAGAGAGTGGCCCTGGTCTCAAGCACTTTAGAATCCCCATTGTTTGTTTATTTTTCCAGAACAGCAGGAATGTTGAGATTCATCCTCATTGTGGTAACACAAATTTATTTCTGTTCTAACATTGTTTTAATAAGTTTCCTTAAATCTTCATAAAGGAAACAAGATGCATTAATAGTCTTAAGAAATGTATAACAAAATAACCTGAACATCTGGTCCGTTTTGCTGTTATATTATCATTTTTCACCATCATTTTAAAATCATAACCCTGTTCCGTAGAACTGGAAATTAACAAACTAAACTATAGTGATGCTTTTACATTTAATATCACCATGACAGCAGAAAGCTATTGTTACAATAGTATATCTTTTCCTTAATTTATCAACTGAGTACTTATGCAGCGAAACACTTTATTGCTGTTTTACTGTTTAAGTTTAAGAAGAAATCAAACGCTAGCAGTTAAATGGTGTACTTTCATTTGTCTACTGTAGCATTGTCTGATTGATTCTACTGAGTTGGTTCATCTGAAACAGTCCTTTCTCTCATGCGTGTGCAGCCCTGGAAAGTCTGATTTATTCTAGTGAATCGGTTCCTTATTAAAGGTCTTGTCTCCCACATGTAGCAATAGAAAGTCTAATTCATTCTTGTGAATCAGTTCATCCTAAATGGCCAGTTCTCTCACATTGCTTTGAAAAGTCTGGTTCATTCGATGATTCGTTTAAATGAGTGGATTGACACAATGATTCACCAGTTTGAGTCCCAGATGTTTTTGTTGTCGTATAAACATAGACCTGTTCAAGACTGATACTGTAACACTAACTGTTGTTAAATGAGCAAAAATATAATTCTGATAAACTTACAGGCCTAAATTTGATAATTGTATTGTTTTTATTGCATATAATTTTATTGTAGCTTGACTGTAGATTATCTACTTCAATAATGATTAGCTTGCAGCTTTCTGCATGACTTTTAGTGAATCCCCTGGGTCAAATTCAATAGTGCGTCACTCATCCCAGTATCTCCAGTTAGAAGTTTTTGTTTTTTAAATCCAGTACAGTGAAACTCAAAACGACCCACAGTGAAATGGAACAAGCAGACCCCCCAAGTACTGTGAGACCTGCAGCTAATTGTTCCAGAGAAACAAAATGGTTATTTTGTTAGGCTCTGTTGATTATGGAAAGTTAAACAGAGTTTTATTATCATTATCAAAAGCAGATCATCCATCGTTAATCCATTGTTTCCTGTTGCTTTTCAGAAAGTGTACAAATATAAAAAATGTGACAAGTGATGCTATTTAATTAATTTTAGAATGATTTAATAATGTGCACCTGATCTGTATACTGAAAATAAAACTGATTTATGCTCCTTCCCTTTCTGGCATGCTGCAGCTGATCTCTCAAAGATTAACATGTAAATAGCGGCAATACTGTCTCTAGAGCAAACATTGTTTCCTGATATTCCCACAACTTGGGACAGAATGTTCTTTCCCTCCTGCTCACAGCTAAATAAGACTGTGCTGGTGTCTGCTCTGCTTCAGCATATCTGTTTAATAAAGAAGAATTATGAGGGAAAGGACTTTGATATCTGTGCATTCATGCATTAGAAAACATGAAATGAGTTCAAGCATTTAAGTGATTAAGTTTAAATGTAACCACAGAGCTTAAAACACACACAGTGCCTTAAGGCGAGGATAAGCAAGATGGAAGATACGTGACCACAGTCGTGTGTGTGTGTGTGTGTGTGTGGAATATGTATGCATGATAAATAAGTGAGCTCTGGGTGAACTGGTCTCTGGGGGGGGGGGTTGTATCTGTTTGCTGTGAGGATGTACACACAGTTAAGGTGTCATAAGGCTCACACTTTCCCACACTGTGGGAAATTTCAATTTAATTGAATTTTCATATTTATTTATTTTTTTATGCCTTGGCGAGACCCTTTTCACCCTGTTTTTGTACTACTTTTTCAGTGAAAACAACAACATTTTAAAATGATTTGAAATGACATAAACACCTAACAAGCTGAAGCAGTATTTATGAGCAGAAAAAGATTGAAAAAAAAATAAATAAATAGTAAGTGAAATGAATTAATGTTTTATTTAATAATTTTGCCAGTGTTCCCTCAAAAACTGGTTTGCATAATTTCAGATCAATGAGGTCTACGATCAATCAGTTCCAAAAAGAACTACAAAACCTAAGCTAACCGAGAGAAAACAAGTTCCTAAAAAAGATTGAATTCAGTTTTTGGTAATAATATAGCATTATGAGAAATTCATAAACAATTATTTGTAGGCTGGTTATTTTTGAACAGGAACACCACAAGTGTAACAAGGTGGGAAAAAATCCCCAAGAAGAAGAAAAAAAATCTCTCTCTATTTATTTATTTATTTTAGATAAGTTGTTATAACCTGTGAGAGCAAGGTCAGTATGTTTATGTCCAATGCTATAACATAACGGAAAAATGAAAATCTCCCCAGGGTCAAAATGACTGGAACACAACATAAGGTTAAGTATACTGAAAACTCCAGCACACAGAAGCCAATTACATTAAGTGCACTGATTACTTTAGTGCTCTCTTGTGGTGTAACACTGGTAGTGAATGATATATGCACAAACATTTTTTAAAGTAAGATTTTATAGTAAATCTGCAGCTACATTTTTAATATTGAACAACATAGAAATATAAAAACATTCAAATATATAAATCAATCAGTAACATACAATGGCTGTTTGAATCTTTTAAGATGACAGCAAATAAATAAATAAATATACAAACATTTAAAACAGTACTAAACTAGTCTTTTCCCTTTTACTAACTTAATTCTACTCAGGCTAAAACTAGGACGTGTAAGCTAGAATGCAATGCAATGAAACTTTTTTTTTTTTTAAAAAGGAGGAGTTTCAGAAATTCATAAAATAATATTTAAAAAAGATAATTTGAAGAATGTTTTAAAGAATAGGTCTCTAGATTAGATTACACTTTTTTTTGTTCATTTACATGTCTTGAAAGGAAGCACTGTTTTTTTAAACACTGTGTCAGTCACAGCAGTATTAAAAAAACAAAACATCATGAAAAATTCATGCAGCACACACAGCGAGACAGGCATAGCCCTAAATGAACCGCATTCCGCATTTAGGGGCTTCCCCAAACAAGTCACTATCACATCCGAGTGGCAGATTATTAATAGCACAGAGGGCACAGAAGAAATAGGATGTAACCCTGTCCAACCCAGAACACAGCGCCATCAGACCGTAGTCTAAGTGCCCCGTCTTAATACAGCCCCTCTAAATTTAGCCAGATGAATAATGCATCAAACCGTTTTTACTGTAGGCCTCTACTTTAAAAATAAAACCTAAAAATAGTCATCTAAAAGTTTCATAAATATAGACACAAATCTAAGATATGACCAGTACGAAAATAAGTGAGGACAGGGTATTTTTTTTAACACAATCTCCTCCTTTTGTGTTATTCTCATCTTGTCTTCTTCTGTGCATTACATACTTTTGTTTCTTATAATTAAGTGTCAGCATGAAGACTTAGAAGGAGAAAAAAAAGAAATAAAAAATGGCTGAAACTGCATTGCCATTATCACAGCTTCACAAGAGAGATAAATGCTATTATCGACACTAAACTCATTGCTCGGTTTGCAAAAGGCTGTACGTAGCTTTGCGATATGAAAAAGCTGACAAATCAAATCTATTCAAAAAGGCTTCGAAATTACAGAGTCATCTGTTCTTCATGTTGGAAATGTTAAACAGCCTCGGTGGTCAACATAAATCAGCATAAAGACAGCAAAAAGGGCAAAGTATGATATTTTAAGGGTACACAGATCATAGCATTTGAGAGATGACTTGGTGTTTCAATGCCCCCAGCAGATGGAGCCTTTGTGTAAAAGACAGCAGTGCCATTTCTCTAACTTGTTCAAGGCTTAACCACAATGTTACTGCAGGATGGTGTGTTATTTTTGGATCAACAGCTTTTGTTTGGCAATTACTTTCTGCTTAATGAGAACATCTGTTAAAGAGCACCTATTTTGCCAGAGCTGCACTTATGCAGTGACCCTGTGACTTGCCGAAACAAAACTATTGTCCTATTTCTGAGAATGAATAAAGAAAAAATATGCTTAGATTGTGATTCTTAAAAAAAGCAAATGGCAACGTGCATTCAATATTCACTGATATTCAGATAAATGACTGTGAGTGTGACACTGCTTTTGTACAACAGTTGAATAAACCAAAAGTTAATATTGAGTAATTTAGACACACTATTATAATGTATTTTTGCTACACAAATGAAAGCAAAGTCCAAACAACGTTAAAAAAGAGCAACATTATAGTTGTTTCGTCCCTGAATGAATCCATTTTTGAAAGAATCAATGAATTATTCAAGGATACATTTGAATTATTTTAGGAAAGAATCAGTTGAGGGAATAATTCAAGGACTCACTCACAATGAGTCTCGTTCATAAATGAACAAGTGCACTATTTCAGGAGGTGGCCATTTGTAAGGGTGTCCAAAATGATAGTAGATGTTTTCAAGTGCACTCATTCAGTCCCATAATTATGGTGGCCAAGTAGTGCACAACACAAGGAACGAAATCTCCACAACACAATGAAATCACCACAACATAACACAACACACAGGACTAATTTCATTGTGTTGTGGCTTGTTTCTATTGTGTTGTACTAATTTCGTTGTGTTGTGGAGATTTCGTTGTGTTGTGCACTACTGGGCCACCGTACACCTCAATAGTGAGTATACAACCGATGTACACACAACAGCTGAATGAATTCCCTCACAGCACTTCCAGCACACTTAATTCGCTCACTCGTTTTCATGTACTCATTCAGTGGACTTTTTAATGAAGTAAGTAGGCTACAGATTAGTAAGGTTACGATTTCCAATACAGCAAGTATTTTTTATTTTATTTTTTTGTTGTTGAAAGAATTGGTTGATTGGATGATTCATGGATTTACTCACAAAGACAAGAATAGCTTGTTGTAATCCTTATTTGTACATCGCTTTGAATAAGAGCATTTGCTAATTTAATAAATGTAAATGTAACGTTTTGTTCCTGAATTAATGAGTTTTGAATCAATGACTCAAATGGAAAGACTTATAAAACTGTGTTTCTGAATGAATCATTTGAGTAAATGACTGATATGACCGATAAAGACAGTCACTTGACTGTAACATTGCAACCTGCATAAAGAGTCACTGAAAAATGCCCACCATTAATGTCTTGAATGCGCAAACACAAATAAACAGAGTGGTACAAACAGTAAAAGTCCCAGTGCTGTTAGACTGTTATATTCAGCACTCATGGAACGCTACTTGACCAATCAGATTTGAATACGGGAAGTAACAGTTGTATAATGCTGTGTTGCTGATGGGCATACGTTCAAAAAGCATTCACATCATGTGTGCAATCATGTTTGGTACATTACATTTCGAGGCTGAGTTCAGTCAATGGCTCTGCCTGACTGGGGTGCTATAGACTGAATCAAAATGACAAACGAGGAATGAAAACTCAGCTTAATTAGATCAAAGACAGCTGGGGATTTTATGCATTCGCAATTTTTACTGTTTGGAAATGTCAGATTTCTGCATGCATAAGTAACTATGAAAAGGCTGAATAGGTTAAAGTCGGGTTGTGGCTGCATTGTTGAATTAGAGGAAAGCCTGACAGAATCCACTTATCGTGTTGGAAACAGAAGATCATCTGATATTTCAGTCATATACTTATCTCAGTTGTAGCTTTTGGTTGTTAAATCGTAGACATTCTGTAGGTGTATATTTCATTATTTCATCCATTTCAAGACATTTGAAACCCCCATATATTTATATATTTTAATGCATAGTATTTCAACCACATTTATGTGCAGCATCTGCTGGTGACAGCACTTGAGATGATCGGTGATTTAATGAGATGACTCGATGGTGAGTGAGACCAGAAAAAAGCATGACTAGGACAAAGTGCCCTTCATGTTAGAAGAGGAACTGACTCCTACCATTAGGATTTGGGACTGATTCAGTTAGACTGGATAAAATCTGTGGTCAGATTACACATTACTGGAATATTTAATTAGCCTGTCAGCATTCATGTGTGGTTTACCAACATGTTTGCTTATTTGTAAAAATCAATTAGCTTCGTAATCAAACTATTTTAGAAGGATTCTAGGCTTAGCTGCGTCTCATTAACTCAAGCTCAGATTTGAAACATCTAGTTGTGCATTCATTTGTAACTGAGTGCCAGATTTAGTGCAAAAACATTAAGCCTCACTGTCCAAGATTTAATATGTCCATGCTGTTCAAACATTTTATTTAATTGATTTTCTTTCACGAAGAATTTTTTTTAAATGCAGCTAACAATACACATACTTATGGAGAGCATGTTCTTGTGTCTAGTGCCTAGATCTAATTTTGTATGGGAACAATGTGTACAATAAACCTAACAGTGCTGCTAGAACATTTACTTAACCTTACACCATGAATCAAAGCTAATAGCAAGTATGTAAACCTCTGAGTTGATAAGTACCATTATAGACCACCATGTGGATGCAAAGATCTGCAGTGGCATCTGCCAGACATCAGCACTGCTCTGGGCCATTGACTCTGAGTCAATGTCACAGAATATTTTGTAGAGATGCTGCACAATTGCTGTATTATTTTGGATCTTATTTTGGATTCTTTAATTGATCAAGAACACATTAAATTATTCAAATGTGACAGTAAAACGATAGAAAATGTTAGCAAATATATTTATAATGTTAGAAAAAGATTTGTATCTCAAACAAATGCTGTTCTTTTTAACCTCCAATTTATTAAAGAATCCTGAAAAAAAATGACCACAGTTTCTACAAAAATATTATACGACAAACTGTTTTTCAACAGACAATAATATCAAATGTTTCTTGAGCAGCAAATCAGTATGTGACACTAAAGATTGGAGTAATGGCTGCTGAAAATTCAGCTTTGCAAGTACAGTAAGTAAGAAAATATAGTACATACAGTAATTTCCCTCCACACAAATCAAATAAATGCAGTCAGGGTGGGCATAAGAGACTTCCTTCAAAAACATTTAAAAATCAACTTGGAAAGATGCACAGCGGACAGGAGCTAACGTTGAAAGTGGTGACCCCCTCTGGAGGACACTGCATGATTCATGCCCCGTTATCCACAACCAACTGTGCTGCTGTGATGAGGTAAATCAGTCACATAATTTACCCTGCCAGATGCACCTGGCAGCAGAAACCCACTCACTGTCCGCTGTTCACACCACAATCACGAGTTCTCTCTGTCCTCCCCAGGCTTCCCGACTCCTCTCACAGCTGGGTCTGAGTTCTCAGAAACCATTACATTATGACTCTGGGAAAAGGTGTTTTGCTGACATTTAAAATGATTTCTTTCATCTAGTAAAAATATAATTGATACTAACTGATAACTGTGCAGTGAAAGCAAGCCTTGGACCAAATGATGCAAGGCTAGAACATAGTTGCATTTGTAAAATGTATGACGTGAAGATAGCTGGGCAAAATCTCCACAACTTTTTTGATCATGCTAAAGGCCTGTTCACATCAAAGACATTAACTAGAATGTTAAGTGTAACTATAAAGTTTTAAAGGGATAGTTCGCACAAAAATGAAAAGTCCGTTTTCATTTACTCACCCTCAAGTTGTTCCAAACCTGTATGAGTGTCTTACTCCTGTTGAGCACAAAAGTTGATATTTTGAAGAATGTTGGTAAACAAACAGTTGACGGAGAAAAAATACTATGGAAGTCAATGGCTACCATCAACTATGGTCTAATTTTTCCAAATACAATCACTTTCAATCG
Organism: Onychostoma macrolepis; assembly: GCF_012432095.1. Lineage (NCBI taxonomy): Eukaryota > Metazoa > Chordata > Actinopteri > Cypriniformes > Cyprinidae > Onychostoma > Onychostoma macrolepis. The sequence goes on from NC_081174.1 coordinate 17,396,689, forward strand.
CTTTTATTGTTCCATCGCCACTGATCCCTCACATTAAATGTTGCTATATGATCAAAGCTGGTCACAATCCATGATCCACTTGAGATGCTGCTCATCAGATCCTTATACAAGGGCCTTGGGCTGGTAACATCCATCTTGAGTCACAAGGGAAATAATAAAGGCTTTAAAAATAGAACGGCTGATCTGTGATACACACTCTATGCTGTCAAATAATTTTATGGCTCATTCTATAAATAACCATACACAACACAATATTAATAATATACTGCAATCTGTCATCATATAATTACCCTCATGTTGTTCCAAACCTGTATCTTTGTTATGTAGAAGATATTTTGAAGAATGTTTCAGCTGTTTTTGCCCGATCAATTAAAATCAATGGTTGGACAACACTGGACCCCATTGACTTTCATTTTATAAACAAAAATGTTTCAAAATATCTTCTTTTGTGTTTCACAGAAGAAGAATAAAAGCATCCTCAATGAAAACCTTCTAGTATTTAGGGTGGTACGCAAGAAATTGTGAAATGAGAATATCATTTAAGAACTGCTTCTGAATCATTAAAACTTCATTGTGCTGGAATTTCATTTCAAACACAATTCTATGCTATGATCACTCCAGTCTAAACGATACCTAGCTAATGTCTGACAGACAAAAGGTGAAACGAGGTGCTCTTGGCTATCGAAGTTCAATCTTTCAAACTGAAATAGAAGGTCAGTTACAAAGAAGGGCCCTCAGTCCCACAGCTGTGGATCTATGTCTATTACCATCACATTCATTTTGCTCTCTTTCATCATGCAGGCCAAGCTGGAGCCTGGGCGTTAATAATGGCTGGGCTAACAATGCATCCATCGTTTCAAAGGCCCTTACCTGTAGATAATAAATGAAAAGAAGTCATTATTCCATTCAAAGGAACACAAGGACACAGACTGATATCTCAGGCCCTAATTGATGTATGAAAAACATACTGCATGACGACACTAATACAAAAGATTGCACCACGTTGTTCATGTTAATTTTTGCTATTGATGTTGGCTGGCTAGTTTTCAGGAAAATAAACATCTCCCCTCTGCAGACTTGCGATACCATACACAGCATATCCATCTTTGGAAGGTCTTTGGACTAAAGCCCTGTTTGATCTTTTGCCATGGTCTGACATTTGATACTGTGACATTTTTCAAAGAAAAAATAGATTTGACCAAGGCTATTGTCACACTCGAGTCCTCTTTAAAAGAACCAAACTGAGACCCCTTTAAAGGGATAATTCAGTCAAAAATGAATGTTCCGTTATTTACATATGCCCTCATGTCATTTAAACCTTTATGCATTTTCTTTCTCCTGCAAAAGACAAAAGAATAGGAAACACTTTATTTTAAGGTCCAATTCTTGCTATTAATTAATTGTTAACTATTGACGTTTGCCACAATAAACTCCTAATTACTGCTTAGTAAGGTATTGTTAAGTGAAGGTATTGGGTAGGAATAGGGATGTACAAAATATATGCTTTATAAGTACTAAATAGCCAATATGCTAGTAATATGCATGCTAATAAGCAACTAGTTAATAGTGAGAACTGGTCCTTAAAGTGTTACCAAAGAACACATTTTGAAGAATTGTTCAACTGATTTTGCTCTTGTTGGACATCATTAACTTTAATTGTATGGATGCAAAAATCACAGAGATGCTTTTCAAAATATCTTTAAGAAAGTCATACAGGTTTGGAACGACAGGAGTGTGAGCAAACGATGACAGAACTTTTTTATTTTTGGGTGAACTATCCCTTTATATAGACGTCACATTATTTTTAGAGAGCCAGATGAAAATAAAGCAAACAGAAACATAAAGAAATGGAAATGAGGCCCTCAGCGTGGGTGTGTGTGTCCGTTACAGTGTGTTATTTTTGTACATTCTGACATATCAGCTCATAGTATTTTACTGACAACTCACCTCCCTCACTCCCTTATAATCTTTCCATTTGTTCTCTGGACTGACCGGTGCTGTATGATGATACATCAGAATGGCAAGGACAAAGGTCAGGTCAGTATTTCATCAAACCAGACTCCATCATCCCTGGTGTGCTACTCCAAAATAGAACAATTATAAACAAGACCCCAGATCACGTCTAAGTTTTATTCCATTTTTAACAATTCATTTGACACCTGTTTAATTAGAATAAAGCCAATCATTTTGAAATAAATACTGTCACTTTCGAATAATCGACTGCATCCTTGTTTAATAAAAGTATTAATTAGCCTTCTTTCAGACAACCAAAAATGTCATAGTGTAATGTTCCTGGACAAAATACACTAATGTGCCAGTACAAAGTATACTAAACCTACAGATCTTTTACAGCTGAGTAATAACATGTGAAAATAGTTTTGTGACCAAGGGGTCAAGGTTTATTTGCTTAGTATGGCTGAGTAAGCTGGCAGATGCCATGACTACATCACCTAGTTCCAAGTCGACGACCGGTCAATATGAACCTTGTTTTCTGACACAATAATTTCCTTGCAAGCAGCACATATATATATTTCATGATATTATAGATGTTGTACCAGACATAGGAAAAACCCTATAGAATTGCACAATTACACCACTGTATAAACATTAAGGTTTAGTTTAAATCATGAGGTGTTAATGGTCCAGTCAAACATTTACTTTTACATTACTGTGTAAAAGTAATGACTCTGTAATTTACATGTCAGTTCAACTCAGAATGCCTACAGTTTATTTCTGCTCGTGCTGCTGTAAGATCTAATCCTTGGGCATCTACAGTACTTATAGCCCAGGACTAGGACTTCACCATGTTTGGAATATACTTAAACTCTGTTGTTGGAAGGTGAATGCAAAGAGGCATATGATGCAATCCCTCTTAATGATAATGATAATGCTAATGCCAAAAGCTTTTGCAGATCACTTGTGTCATGTTATCTGTAAAGTGCCATTAGCTATCTTTCGCAGAGAGTGAAGCATCCTTCAGCAATGGCACTTAAAGCTGTTCTCAGCTTAGATTTAAAAGTTACCTTGACAGTTAGAAGAGAGATGAACTGGAGCCTAATGAAAATATAGGTTACTACTCTCTCATAAGCTCTCTCAGATCATCCACAAAGGACAAAAATTATTCCATACGACAAAAAGCACTACAAGTCTGTATTGTGCAGAAGTTGCATTGTAAAAAATATTGTGCCCGTTTTACTCAATAAAAATGAGACAACTATTTGCATCAGCTTTTCAAGTATTTTGAACTCATTTTATTCTTGTTTGTTCTATAAGACTTTACATGCTTCCAACTTGAACTCTTAAGTAATAGCAACTCAATTTTTTTAATTTACAAACTATAGTTTTAAGTTCATCAAACATAAGCCTTACAAGCCACATTTTTTTATTTTAAAGATGTATTAAATCTGAGAATTATTCTGTCAGCCATAATACTTTAAGAAGAATAGTGTATGTATTCATACACACCCACATGAAAACACTGGTTGCACCGCTGTTCTCATCTGCGTGTGTATGAATACATACACTATTCTTCTTAAACACGCCGGTATTGCCGCCGTTCGTATACTTTTCATGACAGCCAACATTTCGGTCCCGTGTGCAATGCAGTTCGCAATCACTGGACGTGTATGGGTTGATAATGTAAAACTCCGGACAAGTTTTCTTGCACGCACCCGTTTTTAACTCGTCTTGACTGTCGTACAGTCTGACAATAATGACAACTGAGATCCCATAGTGTGACATGATCATCATGTTCGTACAGTCTGACAAGTACAATCCTAAAGGACTTTTAAAAAATCGCACAGTGTGAGCCCGGCTTTAGCCAAATTCAGCTCAGTCATTTATTTAAATACTTTAGGATAAACTTTTTTCCACACATTTGAAGACACATTTCGCATAATTTCAACGCATAATTAAATAAAAGACACAGGTAGGCTACTGTATATTTACATTGTAACGTTATACAAACAGTTAACTTTAAATCACTGAGGAGCTGCATAATGAAAAACGTTGATTAAGGTATACAATTAAAAGGTAAACAGCTAATAAAACAAACATGTATGGTTAACGTTATATTCGTCATGGCATCTTTTGTGCTATTAAAGCAAATCTGCTCATATTTAATGTATTTAATACCTTTTTCAATGCTGATGTCAATCTACTTAAAATGAAAGAAAAACAGCGATTACACATGGCACTTTCCCCAAACTCCGACACAGAAACGTCTCCGCCTAACGTAACTCCGACTGTTCAGCCATTTGAGTAACGTTAAATGCTTAAGAAACTGTCCTTTTCCCCTGAAGTTTAAAGACATATTTCATATTATTTCAACAGATAATTAAGGAAAACAGTCAAATAACTTTATTAGTTGTATTACAAGCACTGCAGTATTTTAGGCATATTGAGCGCATAATCTAAATTACAACTACATTACAGCCGTAAAATCCAATTAATCCATAACTACAGGTCCGTGTACCTTCGGATAATTCGTTTTTTGATTTAATATTGAAATCTGAAAAATGAAAAAAAACGCCACCTTTTTCGTTTTTCATTTGTTCAAACAAAACGAAAAATCAAGAATTCGGCTTCATTTTTCGTTTTTACTTTCAGGGACAGAAAAGGGATAAACTACTTGAATATTCGATCTCTACAAGTGGGCGGAGTGAAACGCCCCTCTCCGCTGATTGGTCTACCAAACATTACAACATAATAATAGTCATAAAAACATAATAAAAGTCCTCCGCTACTATGTATTCTTAAAGTGTTTATTTCTACTACATTTGATCTCTTTCTCTTCAACAAACAGCCAGATTAAGGAATGGCTTGACACAAACAATACCGAGGCAGAGCCTAGACAGAGATTTCTTTTGTGTAGGCTTAAATTCTGCAACCTACCCCTGAAATCTCATAAATATTAATTTAATTCGTACCTGCACACACAACTACCTACTAGCCTACATCTTTGGCACGGCCGCCTGATTTATTATAGCTAACCACCCTGCTGAAAAAACAATAGAACCCTGCCCAAAACACAATAGAAAATGTAATGGATTTAATGGTTATGATGGGAATTGTATTGGTGTTAATGGAAACTATAGTGGTGTCTACTGGTATGTGATAGATTCTATTGGTGGGATGTTAAATCCTATTGGAAAAATGCCCAAAACACACTACAAAAGGAATTTTGTAATGGTTTTACTGGAAAAAGCTAATGGTTCATAATGGTATTTTAATGTAAACCACTGGAATTTCTGTGATGGTTTCTAATGGGCTTCTATTGTTTTTGTTTTTTAGTAGGGCACCTATTAAAATCTGTGTGGCAAAACTGCGCAACGTATGGGAAGCCAAACAACCCAAAAGTGGGAGAAACAGTGCGATATTAAAGAGTTTGCGCCGCTGTCCTGTCATAGGCTCAATGGACCGAGCGGCACGACCGACTCTACAGCGCAGGGAGGACGTGTTTGCTAGCGCCACCGAACTGACAGCGCAGCGCGAACATAAGAAGTTCGTATTTTTCCTGCACGTTAACATAATGAAGATCAGTATTAAGTTAATAACCCTAAAATAAATGCAGTGCAAAATTCAAAATACATCATATTGAATTTACATACAATTTACAATTTTGAAAAGAGTTTGTTTTAAATCAATTAATTAAATTTTATTTATTTATTTATTTAATATGTAGCGAGAGAAAAGCCTGACAAACGTAGCCATTATATAAAATTGCACTGTTAAAGTTAAAGAACATTACCTTGGATGTTCCCTGGTCTTTAGAGACCAAAAAAAAAATAAATAAATAAAAAATTCCTTGGACCACAAAAAGCAAGGGTATGTTTGCAGCAATAGCCAACATTGTATGGGTCAAAATTGTCAATTTTTCTTTTATTCCAAAAATCATTAGGATATTACTGTAAGTAAAGATCATCCATGAAGATATTTTGTAAATCCCCAAATAAATCAAAACTTAATTTTGATTAGTAATATATGCTAAGAACTTCATTTGGACAAAAGCGATTTTCTCAATATTTAGATTTTTTTTTTTTTTTTTGCACCATCAGATTCCAGATTTTCAAATTCAAATTTTTTGGTTGTTTGGCTTCCCATACAACGCACTGCAGCGCGGAGATTGTATTAGCGCAGAGCACTATAAATGTATTTATTCGTGTTAAAACCATGGCTAATTTTCGTAAGGGAACATGGAAACTCAGAGAGAATATTAGATGCGTTGATGGTGGTGAAATTATTACCGACATTAAAACACGTTATTAACATCAACAGCCGGAGTGCTGATGTCTTTTCAGGGCATAGCTGTCCGTCAATTATGATAATTTGCATTTAGCCGCAAACATGAGGTGTGAGCACCGAGTTCACCTTCAAATCATGACGTCAAATTCACATTTCACTAAAACAGCACCATGGAGGAACAAATAGTCCCATGCCAGTGGGATAACAATATGATTTGCTATAAAGTGCTCTGTGAATAAAACTCAAAATAGAAAAATAGCTAATAGATGTGATGTGAAGGTAAATTACACAAAGTCATATCTTGTCATATCTGTCATATTATTTAGGTTCCTCCATTGTCCAAAACGTAGCGTATTGTCTAAAACAAAAGTTATGACTCTGTGTACGTTCACATACATTGATACTGGTCTGCGCTTCACTACAATACATTTTCCCGCGCTGCAGTGCGTCGCGCGGCTTTGCCACACAAATTTTGATAGGTGGCTATATAATAAAACAGGCGGTGTGCCAGAGGACTGAAAGGTTCTGCCTCGCACGGTTTGTGTCAAGCCATTGGTTAATCTGGCTGTTTGATGAAGAGAAAGAGACCAAATGTAGCAGAAATAAACATGTTAAGAATCTGTAGAAGCAGAGGACTATTATTATTATTTTTAAGGACTATTATTATGTTGTAATGTTTGGTTGACCAATCAGCGGAGAGGGGCGTTTCACTCCGCCCACTTGTAGAGATCGAATATTCAAGTAGTTTATCCCTTTTCTGTCCCTGAACGTAAAAACGAAAACTGAAGCCGAATTCTTGATTTTTCGTTTTGTTTGAACAAATGAAAAACGAAAAATGTGGCGTTTTTTTCATTTTTCAGATTTCAATATTAAATAAAAAAACGAATTATCCGAAGGTACACGGACCACTACATAACTCACATGCTTAATACTGAGTGGACAAAAAAAGTAAAAACAAAAGTATAGTACTTAAAGTGTCAATAAAGAAAACGAAAAAAGGGGCGAAATCGTTTTTAGCTTCAAGGCTAAATGCAGGAGTAAGTTAGCCTACTTATGAACCAGTTTATAAAGCAAACATTTTGCTTTATCATTGCATATTTGTTGACATTTAAAGCATTCGACAAATAATCTGCTCATATTTGATTTAATTCGTACCTTTTCAGCACCCTTTGGGTTGATAGCGAATAGCGATGGAGAAAAATGCAGTCCAGTCAACCGTTGAACGGAAAATTCAAATTGGCCTCAGTCAGAATCGTGTGTTCAGCAGCCTAATCCCCCTGTTAGTCTTTTAAGTACATTTACTTAAATAGATCTCTGAAAGGCACACATCTAAAAAGCCTCGTAAAGATTACTCAATATTATACATACAACATTTAATTGTAAAAAAACACGTGTTTGCAACAAATTGATATTAAGTACGTTACTCAAATTTTCAGAGTAAATCACCATACATAGTTTTATTTGTTGAAACTACTTAAGTTTTCTTGTTACAATTACAACTCTACTGAGTTATTTTTCTCAGTGTATAGTACACAAGCTGCACTGACACATTTTATGGTGCTTCTTTTGGTGCTTGACACTGCTTTCCTGAAAAGGCATTGCATAATTATGCTGCGCACAATGATTAAAAAAATCAGACATTATAAATACCTTTACATTTACTTAAAGCAGTTTATATTGTTTAAAATCATATTTATAGTTTATTAAAAAAAAAAAAAAAGCTCAGGTGGTCCAGCTGTCCATTTTAAATGCTTGAGTAAAAAATGACTCTGTCAAAGTTACATGTTGCACAGGAAAGCAAATAATTGTTATCCATTGTATCACAGCACAGACTTTTGCTCTGTAGCGATTTACTTTAGGGATTGCATGAGCTTGCAGAGGCTTTTGGCAGCGCTACGCCTATCCTGTCAGAAAGTGCAATGTGCTCCCTGGGAGCTGAGGGATACCTTGCTGGATTTGCTTCTCTGCTGCTGGCCACTCAGGCTCTTCCACTCAGATCGATTTACTGTTGAAGCACAGGCCTTAAATCACAGCGCCATGGCTGTGCTGACTCCACTCCACTTCACTCCTTGACCTGGGGCGGAAAAAACTCAGCAAGAAACGAACGGCTGTCACAACATCATCTATCACCACTGCTCCCTCCATCTCAGGACACAGTCTACCCATGCAAACTCGCCCAACACCCCCCACCCCACCCCCCAGAACTCGTGCAAAGTTGGGCACTGTGCTTCAGCTGCATTATATCCAAGTGCTCTTCACAGGCTTCGATAGAGCATTACATCATGGAGAGACCATGCAAGCACAAAGAAATGTTTTGCAACATGTTATTAGAGCTGACATGGAGTAATACAGTGGTGTGGAAGTCTTATCTGAAAGACAAGAGTAAGAGGTAGGCTGTTATTATTTGATGCATCTGAAGGCCACAATCTTTTACACACAAGTTATTTATCCTTATACACAGATTTTTACATCAAACATTGTGATGAAACATATGACTGAAGTGTACAGTGCTTTAATCCAAGTCATATCATTCAGACCTGTAGAGTATTTGTTTTGTTTATGAAGTAGTATAATCAGACATTGCTGCTTTTACGAAAAGGATTTCCCATTATGGTACAGGTTGGTTTGTTGATCTTTTGGGTCGGGCCAGGCATTGAAAATGACAATTTACTGTAGAATGGATACAAATAAATTAAGGTTTTACAGAATAATCAATTATAGGTCAAAACATTCTCAGAGCTCAAGTATGTGTTGTATTCTCAGCATTACCACAAGGGGTGCTATACTGGGAATTAGCGTAATGTCTTTATTTACTTTATTACTTTTCTTTTCAGGTCAGTTATTGTCAAGATGGAGCAACAGTTAGAAGAGAATCTTCTAAGTCAATATTTTTTAGCAACTTATCTGTATAGTTACATATTCAGTTTAAAGTATGCATGAAGTAAAGTTGTGGTCGAATTAAAATGAACAATGCTGATTTTAGCAGTTCATGGCAAGTCAACGTCTAAATTATAACATGCTGACTTTTCGAAGGTTTCTGAATGTTAGAATTGCGTATAATGAAAGAACAACTTCATGTGGCTTATCATCAATAACGTTTTCAAGCACACTTTTGAATTGCTTAATTTTTCATAGTATAGCATTTCTGCATGAGTGACCAATTCTATTTAGAAATGAAGATAATTGCAAATGTACTTATGAATGACTGTAGCTTTACAAGATGGTCCTCATTTTAATTACTTTTCAGAAGACGGATGGAACCACATTATTTCTTAGAATTAAACATGAACATTTTGTCATTGACAACAGCAAAGGCTTTAACCATTATCACTTTCATTGTGAAAGTCAATTTTGATAAAATGATTGGATTATTGATTGAGTGACAAGCAAAATCTAGCTACAATACAATTTGTCAACAAATATTTGTCAAAACATTTACAGAGATACAAATTAAGAAGGCAATGGCTTCTGAGAGACCAAAAGAAAAGTACTTTAGGATTTCTACCTCAGGATCAATAAAATATGAATATATGAGATTAAAATATTAAAATACTATCTCTTGTGGTGCCTTTTGTCTTCATGCTGTAAAGACCCCAAAAATAGGATAAAGACTGAGAGCTTAAAGTTTTAGTTATGATCATTTTAGATTGTGTTATGCTAAAATCTTGTCTGAGTACACCAATACAATTTCCAAAGCATTAAATCCCAGAGGTCTTTTTGATCTCTTTTATAGCAAGAGCATTGACATACTGTCTACCGAGAGAATTCAGGTGGTCTGCAAAACTACTTTATTGCCATGAAGCTGGCGCCAACTCGAGACAGAAGTATAGGGTTGTTAAGGTGCAAAGTTCCCTCAATCCTTATTGAATCTGCCAAAGAGAATACCTACTGCAGCCAGTTTGATTCACAATTCAATTCCATCTTCAGCACAAAAAAAGCCCAGAATAGACTAGGGGTTTCTTTAGGTGAGGAAGAATAAATAAAGAATTCAAGTCCGGGAGATAAGGAACACAAATCGAAAAGACGGAGAGGAAGGAAAAGAAGCAGCGTGAGCTCATCTTGATTGAACACGGGCCTAATGGCCTGGACTCAATTGGATGAACAATCGGACAGATCTACCTTAATGTACACAGAGCCATCAATCTCTTTTTTAACTAGATTACAGCACCCTTTAGGGTTGGTCAGCAGGCAGGGGAGAGGACTGCTGCAGACCAAGCAGGACTTCTTGGCATCAAGCTGTAGGATCAGCTATTGTCTGAATACAGCCCTCCCTATTCGACGACCCGTCTTCCTATTTCTAATCTACTCTGCAGTACGCCATGTCTCAACTAATGAAATGGCATTAACTTGGACTAGAGCCTATCACTAAAACCAAGCACTCACATTGATTCCATATTGACTAAATTTGTCCAGCACTCAGGAGAACGCATGTATAGTGCCTGCATTGCTAATAGCTTTGCATTGGTTTTCAGTTCTTTTATGAAAAGTAAACCTAGAGAGGTGGGTTTTAATATGAAGTATTGACTAAATAATATTTTAAATTACCGCAATTACTTTCAGATTGTTAGATAAAGGTGTGTTTAAACTGCACTAAATAATCCTGGTGGTGTTTACCAAGGGAATAAATCGAAATATCCGCCAGTTCATATTTAAGAGCCAATGAATGATCGCTGTAATTAAACAGACGCAACACATTGGAGACATGGTGTCTGAGGTGCTGGCAGACTCTGACTCAGTCCATAAAACAAGACCTATAAATTAAGATTCAATTTATTCTGGGTGGAATTTATTGCTTTGGTGCTTTAGTGGAGCAACCTCGTTTAGGATGATCACATCAGAGGGCTTCTCGGTCTAATTAAATCTGAAGAAGGAGGGGGTATTAGTGCAAAAGTGTAAGCTGTCACCACACACTGCAGTTGGGTAAAGGAAGAGGTGGGAGAAGGAATTAAACTTAAATCATATTTCAGATTACAAAAAAGATCTTGCTGATAATGTGTCTATATATAACCAACATTCGTCATGCCTTTCTATTTCTATTTAAATCCTTACTAGGTATATGGATCTTAAGCAGGGTTGATTCCATATTTAATTTTTAATGAATGAAAAAGCCTACAAAGCATAGACACGTTGTCTGTTAAATACTGTCCTATATAAAATACTACACTTTACTGTCTATACTGTCCATAAACTTATATATGGTTTAATAATAATAATAATAATAATAATTTATACATGCATATATATGATTGGCATCCAGGTACAAAATACACCCTGAGCAACAGTCTTGTTTCTGTAGTTTTAAATGAACAGAAAATATGAAAATGCACATATAAATATAACCGAGACCTGTCATAGCACTTGTATATTATTGCTCTTTTGTTGGTTTTAATTGTTTCTATTGTAATCATTTATAAGTCGCTTTGGATAAAAGCGTCTGCTAAATGACTAAATGTAAATATAAACAAACAGACATGTTTGAATGGTAGGCCTATGTTGTAGCCTATTGCCTCCAATGATCTAGATTCAAACACAAAAACTTTGAATATGTAATATCATCGAGCACACAGCTTTAAACTGGACTAAACTGTAGGTTACAGTTATGTTTTGTCATACGATAATTAGAAAATACCCGCGTTTTTATTCCATCAACCAACAATTACCATTCAGACACAAGCCTACTGAACTAGAAGTGTTTATAGACTGGCACCTGCACTTCCTTTTCGAGGTTTTACTGCACTTTGCTCCAGTACTTTAGCACTTTTACTGCCAGTTACAATTGCTTTATTTTGGCATTCCATGTCTTATTTCAGAATTAGACTAACTATGCATTTGGATCATTGAAGTCTCTTAATTAAAAATGATTTTCCTGCTGTTAATCAAATCCCATGTGGATGGTAATACATCCACAGAAAACGTTCTTTAATTTACCACGCAAACTAAAATTAAAATTCTGCCACCTAAACAAAAGCTGTGGATGGCAAACTGCCCCCCTCCCCCTCGGCTCTCTCCCTCACTGCCTCATGTCATGTGTCTGTCTACTCTGCAGAGTACATCCAACTCGCCCCGAATACATGCACACAGTCTGACGCCGTGACCCAACCAAACATAACCCCAAGGGTCCTCGTTAAATACATCGCTTTATCTCAATCCGGAAGCGATAGAAAACGTGTGACTACGTCGCTAATGTAAATGGCTAGCACATTAATAATAGTGCGTTATCTTTGCGCGCGTCTCTCACTGGACGCTTTCACGTCAGGTGGTGCTGTACAAGTAATGAAGAGGTGAATCCCCAGTCTACAGTTTTGGGACCTACTTGAGCACCGGCGTTCGAGCGATTAACCGAGTCAGCGTTGGTTCTCCGTGGCGTTTTGAGTGTCAGTAACTAAACCGACATCTTCTTATCATGCCTGGCAAGAAATGAATCCTGATTCAGCGCTCGGCTCACACAGAATCGCGCGCGGAGAGAACTTTGCTTTGGAACTCTTGTGCGGTGGATACGGCACGCGCCACGGCAGCGCGCGGAGGATCAACAACTTTCCTCAGAAGCAGCGCTAGCGTCCTTCCTATGTCGCTTCAAACCCTTCCATGTCACCAATTATTGTTGCTTTAATTGGACGAGAATGTTTCAGAGACCGTGTCTGCTCAAACTCGGGGCAAACATCGTTGGTAAGCCTTGAGAAGCGGATAATAAATGACTTTTATGCGCCTCAGACTCGCGTCCTCGCCAGGTGGACTGGGAAGAGACAGAAGAGGAATGTTTATCCGAAATTTATTGCCGCTCAGTTTGGGTTTTTTGCCGTTTTTGTTAAGTCATTGTTTTCTCTCACTGTTTCTTCCGTTATTTCAGGTAAGTTGGACTGAGCATTTCAGTCGTTCATAATAATTCGTTGTCAGGTTAAATATCTGAGCGTCGCGGATGCGCACGTGCATAACGGTCACTGTGTGATTCTCTACTGCGCTGAAATTTATGAATATATCTAGTCATTTAGATATCTACTTCTGGATTTGTATACCTTTACGCTGTCGGATACAATTGGCAACTATTAAATCATAACTGGCATTTATATCATTTTTAGTTTAATCAGTATGTTTAGATTTAGATAGCAGTTTCGGAAGATTTCACTTTAATACAGTTAAAGTAAAATATCCATGGACATTTGTGTGTAATACTTTGACCTTACACATCTAGTATTTCTACAATAGTAGTATTTACTACTAGTCTAGTGCACTAGTATGCACTGCATTTTATTTAAAGAGCATCCCCTCCTCTTGGTGCCAGCACCAGCTAAAGTCATAGATACTGAACAGTGTTCTGGAGACATGGCATTTGGTCCTTTACTACTGTCCCCTGTGGCAACAGCGCGCTCAAGACTAGGAGAAGTGTTTCCTGGATGGCCTATTAGGGGGTGGCAGTGTCAGGGTTCACCCCTCGTTACTCCCACTCTTCTGGGGGTCCGAGGCTCTGCGGTGTGGGTGGGTGCTCTCTTAGAGAGACCTCAGCCTCCACACACCCTTCAGTCTCCACTTTAGTGGGAGGGAGCTCCCATTCGCCAGCATGCGGAGAGAAAATACGAGAGAGTGCTTGTGGTGTTATGATGTTCTCTTCATTGTAAATTCTAAGGGCTATTGCGAAAAATCTCATTTTACTATTGCAGTTTTTGCTGTGCTACACATGGCGCGATGATGAAAGTGACAAAAACTAAATCGTAAGTTGTGCTTTGTTCTTCTCCCTAGTTTGCGAGAGGGGAGCTCCAGAAATCATGCTCCCGAACTACAGTGGCACCGCTGGAAGGGAGCTGCCAGTTGCCATGCCAGTGTAGGCCCTACCCACCGTTACCCCCTCCACCCCCTCCTCCACCACCCCCAAGGCTTCTGGCTCCAACTGGTGAGTAGTGTTACCCTCTAATGTCTCTTCAGTCTTACTTCATAGTTTTCAGTCACATGACTGGCACAGCGACCCAGAGGGCTGAACATCCATAGAACTGAAGCTCAGGCCTATCAATTTTCCATCTGTTTCAAGCTACAAATATTTAGACCACCTCTCAAAATAAAAAAAACAATGGTATGTGAACAAACTGCAAGTTTTAGGCACTTGATCAATCACCAAAACAGCAGGACATTCTAAAATACTTAACATGGCTTAAATGAGAATCAAAATTCTGTTCTCATTTATTCACTCTTATGTCATTCAATACCTGTATGACTGACTTTATTCTGTTGAAAGAATGTTTGCATTGAAACTATTTAGGTTCTGACTGATTTGTCCATTGTATTAAAAGAAAGCTGCTTGGTTTGACAGTGTGTGAGTAGTGGTCTGTACATCGCTACGTTATTGACAATGGACGCAATGGTTATTTTGCCTAGATTTGCTAACAATTTGCCTACACCTTAAGACAGTGATATTAAATGTATAAAGTGATATTCAGTATAAAATTAATTTATAAGGCCTACCATATACAGGCAAGCAGATGAGCCCAGAATATGAATGCAACGTGCATGTTATGCATTTTCTTTTTATAATGGTTTTCTAAGGGAAAACGCTGAACATGAAACTTTGTGTGTTTGTTGATATTCTGGGTCCATCTGCTTGCCTGTACATGTTTTATTAATAAAGTGTATTTTAAGTTTGGTCCTCCAATATCAATGCCACATTAAGAATTTTCTTTAAATGGTTTTCTATTTTGAATTTGGCATGTTGCATTTATATTCTAGGTGCATCTGCTTGCCTCTAAATAGTAGGCATCATCAATAACACGTATGCTATTTTATATCAGTGTCTTAGTACATTAGCACTTAGTACAAACTGGCTGGCAGCAGAAGAAAGCCTTGTTTTGCCCTCCAGGTGGGCATTCCCATAAGGCTGTGACGTCACGTGAAAACTATGAATAGCAGTTGGTTCATAACATTGGCAAATGTTGACCTCTGCAAATGTTTTAAATCGAACACAGTTTGTAAGCTCAAAAGCATTTCTCTGCATCACCTCAGAGAGCTGTTCATGTACCTTTCTGTGTATCAAACATAAATCTTGCAATCTAGGATTTCCTGTAACAAGTGTGATTTTATCTCAGTGTCATGTTGTCAGAATCTGCAGTGAGTTCAATCCCCCAAAATGAATGAATTGGCTGTGGCTGCACGCTTTGCCAGAAAGACAGGCGAGTTCATTTAATCTGATTTTGTCGCTGTCGTTTTGAAGGTATCTTATAAGCAGTTTAATAGATTGCACTTCTTGCTGAAACAATTTTCATTTCCTGACACCTCCTGTTTTGAGAAATGGACATGGCCGGAAACTATGTTGCTGTTAACAATTGACACAAAGCTCAATCCCCTTCGTTACAGGAGGTGGAAATTTTAGATTTGTCATCGGGGGTCCCTGTCAGGCGCTGAGGAAAGCCAGATCAATGAGGCCTCAGCATTGAAAGGGTTGTGAAATCAATCTGCCTCTGGAGTTTTAGCCTTCTGCTTTAAGCCGAGTAATGTACTCCCACAACAACGGCAAGCTCTTGGGAAAAACATTTGTAAGAATTTGTGACAAATACATTAGTATGTGCCTTGCATCAATACCTGCCTCATGCGAACATGCTTGCTACATCTTCAGATATGAAGCAAACAAAATCAATACTTTGCATGAACAGCCTGAGAGGCTTAATATTATGTTTTCATACTGTGACAAAAATGTTTTGAGGGTGAAATGCAACATAGCTATTAACAACCGCATGTGCGCTGAGGATTTAACTGTAAAAGGCTTTTTTTGATAAGTAACCAATTGAAGGCTTGTGACAGGCTTTGCCTTTAGGGGTGAAATGGCTTTAACATTAGCTTATTAAAATTATTCATGAGGAAGTTGCGTTTAATGAGGACTCCCACACCTGTCATTATTGAAGCAGCGATAAAAGGTTTAAACTGAGGAATGTATTAGTTGTGGATTCAGCGGGCCTGACTGCAAAAAGAAGCGCTACCGCCCTAAACCTAATAGTAGGATTAAAATGACGTTGGCTGAATATCAGGAGCATCCTGATAGATAAATAGATTCATAAAGTAGTAATTGACTTTTCAACAAACTTAAAAAAGAACAGATTCATACCAATACAGCAATAAGACATATTTTTAAGCAGCTTATTAGTACACATCCTCTTTTCCATCTAATCCAGGCCAATTATTGTCCACAATGGATAATGTCACGCTTTATTGCTTTCTATTGTATTGTCTTCATTATAAACCACATTGGAGCAGACAAATAGTACTGATTGAACCCAGAATATTACCGAAGTGAACACATTTTATCTCGAGATTAGTCTGAATCTATTTTTAGCAGAACTGCTGAGGATGTAGATGAGGGGAAGTAGATTAGATGGAATTGCTCCTGGGCTCTTGGAAAAGAACACACTCTTTTAAGCCCAAAAAAGGGCATACGTGGCAGTCAGAAACACATGGCTAACTCTGCTAACCTCATAGAGGTGTTCAGAGACACTCGGATTGACATTGTGACAAATTCTAGTAACCTAAAAGCACAGAGAGCCCATATTCGCAGGCTTTTCCCTTAAGGTGCGAAGAATTTGATGATATTTTTATGGTGCTAACCTATGTGTCAATCAAAATGTTGTTTTCAGTGGCAGTAGTGGTCGCAAAAAGGAAAGTGGAATTTCCTTTATATTTTTTCATTTTCATTGATATAACACACACACTTAAAGATAATCCAAATAACATTATTTAAAATTAGATGAAAAATATAAAATATGTATTTTTATATATGCCATTTAGTGGTTATTTGACAATAATATGAAAATAATCTTCATTTTGCTTTTCTTGGTTTTGTATCTTTAGATCCTTTAATCATGTATCTAGTATATATCTTCAGATTAAAGGTTTGTTTTGACTGTTTTTTTATCACTAATAAACCTACTCTACCCATAAACAATTACATATACTTCACTGGACTAGTTGTTTTGTGAAACATGATGTTATTTTTTAATCTAGGCAGAAAGTTGCTGGCTAAAAACAACAGGATAACACAGAGAGCTTTGAAATGGCAAATACTTCTCTCCTCTTGTCAGGCATTCTCCCTCCGGGCCTGTCGGCTTGACTCCCCCTCCTGACAATCAAAGTAAAGGAGAGAAAAAGCAAAGCTAATGTCTCCCTGTCCAGAGGGCTGTTTTGTCTTGCAAGTGTATCTGCCTGTTTATGCTAATTCAAAGCATGTCAACAGTAATTAAGCGTTTCAGCGTCTTAGGAAGTAATATCAAAAACACATTGTGACACAAAACACAAATAAAGCGAAACAAATTTGTCTTTCAGTATCTTCCCATCAGGTGAAACCACGGCAGGTGACGGCACATTTCTGAGATACCAGGCAATGTTTTTGCTTGTACACTGTGACCAATTGCAGAAAATTTTCCCTCTTATCACACTTCTGAATTATTCAAATGTGTGCAAGTAGGATAGCTTGCTATAGGGAAAATTGTTGTGTCAGAAGTGTAAAATTGTCCTGCACAGTGAGAAGGTAGTCAGTGGCTCTGCTTCTATGAAGTGCTACATTATATAACAATGTATGAAAATAGGTTAAAGATCACAGTTAAAGATCAGCACACTTATATGATAGCGACCATGCAATGCTAACATGGTCACTCACAATGAACTATTATAGTGTCTTGTTTTGTTTTATTTCTCAGTGAATTGGGTGAGGTGTGTTTATACACTGTTACCGACTTTTGGCTCTATGTTCACAGAATAACCTTTTTTGACAAATATACTTCCGAATAAAGCCACTTACTTTATACATTTTAGTGTTTCTAAGTGTGGATTAAAGAAGCTGGTGAACCTGGCTCATTTTACACTTTTTGTTTTCATTTTAGGTATTAGATGTTTCATTCTGTTGTTGTTCAAATATATTTCCAAACACTGGATGAAAATTTAAAGCTACCTTTCCTCATACTCACAAGATCTTGTTCACTGTCTGATGACTGGACCATAGCGCAGAAGGATGAGGGGTGTAACACCCACTGACATTTTCGCTGACTGTGAAATTGAGAAATTCACCTGGCATAAAGTAGAGAATCTGATGAATCAGAAGCCATTCACCTCTACTCACACACTCGTGCATTCACCTTCCCCTCTGTCCACAATGTGTTGTTGAGCCTATCTGCTAATGTTGCATGGATTGATTCCCCATGATCCAGTTTGTCTTATTGGAGAGGACATTGGTAATCGAGGAGCATTAGCAGATTGTCAATCACTGGCGGAAAGCCATGCAGTTGCTCTGTGCACACTACGGTACTCTAAGCTGCAAATAAGTTCAAGACCCTCAAATAGTCTCAAATTGGAAGGGAGGCCATAAAGCTTTTTTTATGCACTGCTGATTAATACTCTCCAGTTTAGGTTAATTACATACTAGAGAGGCTGATCACGATTCTCATGATGCAGCACTTTGCATTTGGTTTGAATGTTTTATTTGTAGTGTTCCTTTTTCTGTATTTGAAAATGTAAAATAAATCATTACTAGGGATTTCTTCACCTTTTAGTTTTTTTTTGTTGTTGTTGCCAACTAACTCATGATACAGTACACTTTATGATACAGGTGTGGACTCTGCATTTCTGTTAATATGATGAAAAGATGAAGGTAACATCTACGGTATAAAGATAAGAAAGTAAAGTGCCAGGTAGGAGTAACATGCTGGGCTTTTAAAACTGTCGCTATAAACAATGCTATCTGGGATGGGCAGTTGGGCACATATCTCTGGAGATAAAACAAATTGCTGCCCTGATTAGAATCAAGATTTAATGTTGTGTACTTTGTACATTGTGTCATGTCTTTGCTGAGTTGTTTTGCCACCTGTGTGAATAGGCCTACTTCAGGATGCCATATGTCTGAAGATTGATTCTGTTTCTGGTCTGGCATACTTTACAAACTCATATATCAAACTTTTTGGTTGTTATAATCACTCATATGAAATGTTCTAAATGCCTGTGAATGGTTTATCTATGCATACGCTTAATTATAAATCACTTTTTTTTTTTTTTTTTTAAAACGTGTAATTATAAATCAAAATGTCATAACTTGATCTTCTTGTCAAATGACAGACTTGTATCATGATGTATGGCGGATAGTTCTAATCATTTATTCTGCTTAAACTACGGCCCTTTCTTACAATCAGTTGCAAGCTTGTATTCTGATCTGCCTCTATTTGTGAGTGCAACGATCAAAATCTAATCAACAACAAACGGATAGAACCAAGTCCCTGCCCATTTGATTTTCTTTTTCATTTCAAATGGAAGTAAAGATCTATAGCTACTTACATTTAATTGCGACTCTTAGTATATCAATAATTAAACCGAAATATTGTAAAAGAGAACCAGAAGCTGTCGGAGCTCTAATCACTAAGTACTGATCGAATTGACTTAGTTTTCTAAATTATATTAAAAATTATTTAATAAAATGTCTGATTCAGGTGGGAGTGGGATCTCTGTAGTTACTACTATAAAGCAGTTGGTCTGTTGTTTGAATGTGGGCGGTACATTTATTTATAATGTTTGTCTATAATTAAGGGAAGGAATTAATTTAGGCGAGAATCGTGACCTACTACAACAGTGGCCTTTCTGAGCAGTTTCCGGGATCGGGCTCTCCTTATTGATTTAATTAGCTTTTTATGTTGGATGGGATGCCAGCAGGCAGTCGAACGACCAACTGTTATTTCACTCAGAAACTTGGCAAAAGGTCTAAATTCATAATGTAAGTGCACCAGGCTGCACAATGAGAAAATTAGCTTACGGTATTCACCAAAGGTCAAAATAAATGAGGAGAAGTGTTATGAAAAATATTCACAGACATTCCTATCTGGGTGGGGCTAGATTTCAGTGGTGTAACATGAACTGCCTGGAAAATTTAGCTAGCAAATGATGTACCGATGTTTACTGTAACTAAAAAATTGACAGCCAATGACTATCCTGAGTAATAAAAGTATCTTGTATCTTGAAAAGTATCTTTGATATGTTTTGAAAATAAATTGTTGATAAAAGCATAGTGATTATGTACATGTGTAGATCCATGAACAGAAGACACTGCTGAAGTCACGTAATATTTTTTTTCTAGCTCGTGTTCTTCCTCTTGAGCATCCAGCCCAATGCCGCTGGCAAATGTCAGGAGTTGTGGTGGAATGTCAGGAGTCACGGTCTGGCTCCATCACATCCCCTCAACTGAACGGACAGGACGTGCTCGCAGGTCTGGCCCTGCACCAGGCTCCTAGCTTTAATTAAAGAGGGCTTTAGGATGTGTGCCAGAGACTTTGGAGAGTCGCCTTCATCGATCACCCTCACCGTCTCATCTAGCTTTCCACACCCCCACAGCTTTTGAATCATCTTTGTACTCTCTCTTCATTTTTTTCATTTCACCACTCATCGTCATTGGATGATGGAGTGATGTTTTTCCTGTTTGAGTATGACTAACTAGGTAGGATGGGGGAAGCAGCAGTTGCCTGCAGGCTCTGCAGTGACCTTTGCCCGGATGCACTTTGTCATGAGTGTGGATGAGCCACCCACAGGGATGGAAGCCTACGAATGCTCCCTCCCTCTGCCTGCAGACTTTCCCGTTGTAGAAGGAGAGTGGAGGCCCTTCCTACCTGCACTTGCGATCAAATGCAAGAGGTCTGTGTCTCAGGCGACAAAGGATATAAAGTGGGGGCTTTCAGTTAAATCCTAGGTGATCCAGGTGTGTCTCAACATGCCTAACGGCATCTAAATGTCTGTGAAATCAAAACCAGAGGCAGCCACTTCTTGCTTGTGTAATATCTGATAACATTAAAGTATGAAGAAATCAGCAGATGGTACTGCAACTGAGGAGAGAGTGAGAGTGAATAAAAAAATGATGAGCCCATACTCTAACTGAGTGGTAAGAATTAGTCTGAAGTTGAAAATTCTCGTAAATTACTTAAAAGTCCCTGACTTTGCTCTTTCTGTGGCAGTCTACCAAAAAAATGTGCAGCGCTCAACTCAAATGGAGTTATTGTTTGTTTTTATATCTGGCAGCCTGTCAGTCATCTTATTTTAAAATCAGTTTTGCCCAGGCAATCCAGAGCCATGTAACTCCATTAAACAGGAGAGCAGGTACAAAAATAGCCTAATCTAATAGGCCTGGTTCGCTCTGCCTTCATGAGACCGAACCTCTGATATCTGTCTGCTGCTCCTTTATCATAGACAGGAGCTAATGCTGTTCACAGTGTACAAGTTACAGGTACTCGCATTAAAGTTTTACATCCATGCTTTTAATGTTGGATATTATAAGCCTTTTCTGGTGAAACTTAATGAGCTGATTTCATTGTTTGGTTGTTTTTACTTTTACAACATGGATTGACTTAATTTTGTAGCACAAGGGATGCATTTGCAAGCTTCTTCTAGATTAAAGCGATAGTTACCCAGAAATGAAAACTCATTCTTGTGTTGTTCCAGTCTTGTTTTTTCAATATAATGGTCCGATTGACTTTCATTGTATGAACAAAAATGTACAGAGACATGTATCTTTTGTATCAACATGTGGATGAGTAAATGATGACAGAATTTTCATCCTTTTAAGAGTCCAAGCACCTCATTTTGGATCACTGTGTCCCTTTTCCCATTGCGTGCTCCATGCATTCCCTACAGATGCACAAGGGTCCAATTACTGAGTTCGCTCAAGCTAGACGCTCTTTGCCACTGGAGGTCATCTCTTTGGGGCAGCCATCATTTCTCGGTAAACACATAGCGTGTGTTGGGCCATCTGAGACTAAGGAGTCTTCTGAGGACAGACCTTTCTTCCAGGCAGACAGTACACTCATTATCAAATATTAGTCATTTCGTTCTTTGCTCCAAGTTATCAGAGAGAGAGCATGTGCAAAAGACACACAGAAGCCTATACAAGCAGACAAATTTTGTGTTGAAATAAGAGGAAATAAAATCACTGGGAAACGTACTTGCTGTATGGTGTCTTAATGTAAGTATTAAAGATGTGTAATCAACCAGTATACACTAGTCAACATTTGAAGTAGATCAAAACCTTTCATCAAAGTTGTCCTAAAACCAAAATGCGTTCTTGTCTTAGGACAAGTTTGACATTTTTTGATCCACTTTAAATGTTGACTACTGTATGTCCTCTTGTAGATGTTTAATGAACAAGTCTACTTTGACAATTAAATAAGGTCACTGAGGTCATCTTCGTCTAGACCTGTTCACTTGCCCTGAAGCTTTCTGCCTTCTCTATAATGTATTTTGATTTCTGGGTGTGTCGTAGTTCATCAGTAAAGAATCTGACTTGGTAATCAATACAAGAGTTACTTTCTGCTCTGAATTATTTCCGCAGTTACGTGTTTGCGTTTCTTCCGTCCGTTCTAAATAGTGAGGCTTGGGTGCATCGATCAGGATGATAAACGGCAAGAGGGAAGCCCATGTGAAGTTTCTGATGCATTGGTCTCGACCCAAGGGACAATTATTCAGTGATTTATACTCTGAAGTGCCTGGCTAATACCACACTCCCTTTAATTAATGGGAGGTTTGTGAGAATAATAAGAAATAACAGCGAACGATTTTGTAGTATTTCTTCTGTGTAACAGTGTCACAGTGTACCACCGCTCTTTTCCATTGAAACAATGCTGATTCTTGTGCTGGAGCCAGTGCTCAGCTGGTAAGAATGGTGAACTTTTTTCATAACTGACCCACGTTTTCACTAGCTTCCTTAACTATGATTTACCACATCAAGTTTGTTTGATTCAGCGTATCTATGATTACCAGCTGATTTTATATACGATTATAACGATATAATAATAATAAAACCGTTTAAAAGTTTGAGGTCAGTAAGATGTATTTATTTATTTTATTTTTTTCCTTTTTAAATAAATCTATACTTTTCATCAGGGACCCATTAAATTAATCAAAGGTGACAGCAAAGACTTGCATTGTTACAGAAAAATTCTATTTCAGATAGATGCTATGAATTTAAATTTTTTCAAAGATTACTGAAAAACATTGATCATGGTTTCCACAAAAATACCAAGTAGCACAATGCTTTTCAACCTTGATAATATTAGGACAAGTTTCCACCAAATCAGTATATTAGAATGATTTCTGAAGGAAATCACTTTGACACTGAAGACTGGAGTAATGGCTGCTAAAAATTTAACTTGTATTTAAAGCTGCAGTCCGTAACTTTTTTTGTGTTCAAAATTTATATAAGTGAGTACACCATGAATCCGTTTTCCAAACTGTGTTTTTGGCTTATCCTAAATCACTAGAGTACACCTATAAGAAGTGTTTATGTTCAGACTATTTTAGACTGGTTCGGGTAGGTACCGCTGCGGAGTAGCCCAGTACCTGCATGATTCGTCATTGAAATAAACAGAGAGAAGTAGCTCTGGCAACAATGTTCTTCCGCAAGACGCATGCAGTTCTGTTTATTAACCGCTAGAGCGCCAAAAGTTACGGACTGCAGCTTTAAGCTTACATTAAAAAAATATTAAAATAAAGTTATTTTTCATTGTAACAATATTCAACAATATCACTGTATTTTATTTATTTATTTTTAATCAAACAAATGCAGGCTTGGTTAAGCATAGTTATTTCAAAAAATGTTCCCACTTATTTGTAAAAGATTTTATGCAATGTAACGTACACAGGAACAGGTTGTGAATTTAACATGCATTCTAGTTTTATTTGCATCGTTCTTGTTAGACTGAGCTGTTTTTGGCCTCCTGGCCTTTGACATAATTGGTTCTAGACTGTTCAAGACCAGAACAAAACTTTAGTGACTTTTCGGAGGAGAAAATGTGTGGAATGATTCCAGAATGGTCTCAGGCACCAGCTTCCCCTTTTCAGTCAATCATACAGATCAGAGTATGTGAGCGGAGTGGAGTGTTGTGATTTTGAATGGAGGGAGGAGCAGATTTTTTGTTTAAAGTCGGAGCGTCGTGGTTTTCACTCGCTTTTCATGCCAACGGCCCGTAATTTAACTGCATATTTAGCAAGAATTCACGTTAAACATATTCAACTAGCTTGATAGAGAAGGATCACTCAAATCAGAAAGAATGTGAAGATTATGATGACGGCAATGGACATGAGCGGGAAGTTATAATTCTCAAGGAATTAGTTTGTTCCTTCTAGATATTGAATATGTTCAGGTGAAAGCATGATTTAAACAGGTACAACACTTACTCACAAGCAGTCGCTCTCTCAATAATGCATTCAAACAAATGTAATCTTACAGTGCTACTTCATCTGTATCCAATTTCGAATGAGCAGAAATCTGTAAGAAATGCAGCAATCCGTAGGTAAAATAACTGACGAAAACGTACTGTTATTTTCAATACAAACAATTTGCACTGCAAAAATCAGCAATTATACCTTTTAATGCTGACATGTTATTATTAGCTCATGTGGTAGGAAAAAAGTTTGTACACTGTTCCAATAAGCCACTTTGAAACACTCCTGTTATTTTATTTCTTTCTTTTAATATACATTAAGATCAAAACTGTGATATTTCAAACATACTGAAATACTTTTGCCGCGGAGCGGTGTTTCTGATCAGCTGAGCGAGGAGTGGAGCGGGAGCGGGAAATGGTGAACCCGGAGCAGAGCTGGAGGGGAGTGATTATTAAGTGCTCGGAGCACAGAGGGGAAATTGTTGCCGCTCCACTCCGCTCACATACTCTGATAGAGACAGTATTTGAGCTGCTGTTGTAAGCTGTTACATGAACAGAATTTGAGACTCAGAGTTATTAATAAATGTGGTTGTCAATCCCAAATACTGACTGTCAACAGCCAGAGTTTCAGAACAGATACATCTGAATCTGAGGCTCAGTTCTTAAAGGTATTTAGAAAGAAAAGCAAACAGAACGAGAGAGACAGTGAGGTATGCGATAATGGAAAGCGAGAAACTAAGATCTAGAGGAAGGGAGAGTGAGAGAGAAGAGGCAGTAGCCCCGTGTGCTCATGAGGGCAATGAACTTGTTAATTAGCCTTCTCCTGTGCATTTTTATAAGTACCATTAAAACTGCTCACTAAAGCAGGGTGCCACTATCAATTCCCAACCAGAGAAAACTCATCCAAACTTTAAAGTGGTGGGAAAGGTAGAGCAGCCTGAAGCACTAATATGTTTCTGGATGAGATGGCTGTGTAATGGTCCAAATAATGTGCCTCTCGGATATGGAATGATAAATGGAGTAGAGCAGAATGCTGCAGCCTTGTGATTGGGCAATCAGACTGTATTGGTATAAGAGACCAGTATGAGAGCGTTAATGGTAGAAGTACAATTCTCTACATTAGGGACAGGTCCAACAACTGACTAATTAACTAGTGAAGCTGTCTTTTTCTAACTGTCAAATGTGTTCTGTTAATTTGCATCTTTAAATTGACTTTTGCTACAGGCATCAATGCACCACTTTTATAACACCTTTGATCTTGCTGTATAACTAAGCTCCAGAAATACTTCATAAATGTTGGGCTATGTACACATGTACATGGGTGTCTTTGGCCATCTCACTGTTTTGTGTTATTTTTTTTTTTTGCCATGAGCATTCTGATTTTTCTTTAGGTGGCATATAAAGTGTAAAATAAAATGAGAAACCTGCATTCTGTTGCTTTTCATCTAGCTGTTTCAGGGCTTCCTTAAGACCCACTAGTTGATGCAGTTTCGCACATCCCTATCTTGCATATCCTCTTTCTTCATTTATTGTTCTATGCTCTGCATGCTTTTAACACTTTGTCTCTCTTCCAGTGGCTCCCTCCACTGTATCCCCCATAACGCCATGGAGGAGAGAGATGGAGATCTTAGTACTGGGGACAGTAAGCTGTGCATCTGTGGTCTTCCTCCTCCTGACTGCCATCATTTGCTACAAGGCCATAAAGAGGTAATCTCAATAGTTTGACATATTTTATGCCAAATGTATTTATTTATTTCTGCATTTCATTCTGTCTCTTGTATTGGTGGATTTTACTTGTCTTCATTTTCAAAGCCACATCTAAAAAAGCAAAAACAGAAGTTAGTAAAATGTGAGAATTGTGTAATTTGTTTAAATTTATTACACACTTTATATAATTTTGGCCATGTAATATTAAATGCACAGTATTTTGGGCATTAGAGGTATGTTTTGGTCATTGCCTCTGTTTGTTATGCAGTTCTTTCTTGTGTGGACCAAGAGAAGAAAGTTTCAACTAGGGGTGCGCCGATCCGATATTCAGTGTCGATATCGCTCCGATACTGGCATTTTCTGCCGGATCGGGGTATCGGTCAGACGAGACCGATCCAAATCCGATATTGTGCGTTTACTATTACATTATTGTTTTGTCCCACAAAAGCCACAAACACATTATAAAACACCATAAAGTTTTTGTGCAGTATATTTCAAGTGTCCTGAAGCTCACATAGAAAGTTACATAGTTTAATGTGAGGTACAGATGAATATTTAAGTCAAGTTCACGTAAACTCTTCTCCCTGCTGCGGCTGTCTGTCATCCTCCATTCAGCGTTTCGCGTTCGGGTTACTAAAGTCAAGACGATAAAACTCTCTGCAAGATTATTAAATGTTCCTAATATTATACTTGATCTGTAAATAAAGATAAATGGTTAGCATAAAAGGACTTTATCTTGCAGGACTGAATCTTCGTGCTGTTTTCAAAATCGCGTTGGTGTCTGTTAGATCACAACACTGGACTAGAGAGCACTACGTTCATAATAAGCACAGTAACTGAAATTTAAAACTGTTAAAAGAAAAGGCTCAATAAACTATCGCACAGATATAATACACTACGCATTAATATCTCTTCACTTTGTGCTTTGAACCTTTCTATGTGGAACGCTGTGCGCTGTGACTCAGTGTTGCTTCAAGCGCATCATTCTGTGCACGGGCACTTTGTACCGCTCTGTGTTTGGAGCCTTTTGTATCATAATACTTTTGCACAATGAAAGATTATTAATAGCCTTTCTTGTTCGTCTTATCTATCATATGTTTCTGCCTCATAATGTCTATTAATTTTACAGTATATCTATTTATATATAAATATATTACCTGTTTTTCATTAATGTATTTTAAAACAATACAAAGAGCAATGTATATCATTTTACATTATTATTTTATATTTAGTCCTACACTTATTCACTTTTATTTGTTCCCCACTAAATGCTGTTTTTTCCCCACTAATTTTAGATTTTATAAAATTGTGCACTCATGATTTTTCTAGAGTAACTTTTGCTACTGAATTATCCACTAACCTAGTTTATAATAGTATTTTTGTCATAGATTATAATTATATATGCATTCATTTGTTGTTTTTCTTTACAATAAAATTGTCTGTATTTAGTAGATGGTGTGTAATACAAAAAAATCATGATCAGGTCAACACACAGGTTTGGAACAACATGAGGGTGAGTAAATGATTATAAATAAATGAAATGAAATAAATTTATATTTAAATAAAATATAAAAATATATTTCAAAATAAAATATAAAAATATATTTCAAAATAAATTTAAAATAAATAAATTTTCATTTCTGAGTGAACTATACCTTTAGATTGATGTTGACTTTGTTTTTTAAAGCACCATACAAGCCTACAGGTAAACAGAGAAAATACCTTTAGCGTTTTATCTGTGTCAGCTTCATGCTTCCTTAATATAACAAGATAACAAGGCAAAAAGATGATACCTCCACTTCTTGTCTGAAACATGAATTGTTAATGTTGTTATTTTAGTTGAGATGACATGAGGCTGTCACCTTCCTACATTAGGAAAAACAATGACTATGATTTATGGTTAGGAAAAGGAATGTGTTTTGCACTGATGGTGCAGTAGAAGGCATAAGCATTGCGTGGTGTGTCAGCCTTAAGCTGCTCTTTTGGTTTGGTACCAGTGACATGCTGTCAAGGGAACAACTGAGAGGCCTGTCAAATCAGCTGCAGACAGGGAAATGGCCTCAGACTGTCCAAATCACTCACACAGCGAAAAAGGAAAGAGGCTCCCAGACTGTCTTTGATACATCCAGGGCTAAACTATGACAATTCATAGATTTAGCAGATTGATGCTATTTTGCATTTTGCTGTATCATATTTCTCTTCTAGGTAATAATAAAAGCTTTCAGCTGCCAGGTTGGAGTCAGTAAGCATTTTTTATTTAAGGAACAAGCATTGACCTTTAATATATGCTATCACTGTATCACTTTCTGCAGTAGCTTCAACACGTTTTTAAATTTATGAGCTATAGTGTTAATTCAAACATTTTTGTCTGCATACCATTTTGTGAAAACATGACCGTGTAATAAAATCCCGTATAAAGCCAAGACTGGCCATGAAGAGAAGACAATTTTATTCAAAAGAGAGCCACTGAGATACCATTTTTATTTGCGATAGTACAGCATGTCACTGGACTTTTTGTCTATTTATCATGAGGATTTATCACTGCAGGTGTTCTCCTCCTCCTCATATTTGTTTAAACCTTTCTAGTTTTTGGGTGCTGATTGTGAAATATACAAAAGATAAATTATTTGCAAAAGTGAATTCACACTTGGCTTAGGATGATATATCATTAGATGCCTCATCCTTGCTGGTATCATCAGCTGATGTCCAACCATCCTCAAGCATTTAAATCTTTAACCACAACACTCCTAATTTTGTGGGTCAACATAGGAGGTATCATCAGGTTTCATCTATAAAACATATAATGGCTGGTTGCATGGCTTGCAAGTAATTTCTGGCCAATAAGAGTCATACAAGGGTATTCCAATGACAAAAAGGGAGGAGGAAATTATGCAATCAGTTTATGCAATATTATTTGTGAAATTCACAAATGAAGAATCAGCACACTGAAATTACCTGCAACTGTGACCATAGTTGCACAACCTTTTGTGCCTTATTGCTTGTGATAAATAGTAACAGCTTAATTAAAACAATAAGGACGCAGTTTCATTAATCATAGTTTTGTGAAAGGTGATTTGCATCACGGTTGTTATATCTGCATCATAGCTGTATATTTTAGCATGACTGGAATGCTTTATGCTTTTTAGAACTGATTGCCTCACCCCCCAAAAAACTGAGTCCATGTGATAAGCATCAGTTGACTATATTTGGCCTGGTTCGTGTCATCCCGAAGCTACTCTCATTAAATTGAAACTATTCAGATTTTCCAGTGAAACTAGTGGAGGTGGATCCAATCTGTTAATGTTAAAACATTCCAGTCTTCTGGAAATTAATCTTTTATTTATGAAAGCTGTGGAACATCCCCTCCTGGCTATTAAACGGGGACTTGTTATGAGCTCTGTTTTGGAATCATTTCACTTGGTGAATTTGTTTGTTACACATTGCCTCTTTTTTGCCTAAGAACTTGGTATAAGGAAGCCAACTCCCAAAGGAAAACCCAGCTGGCAGCTATTTCCCCACTAATGAGCTTTCCCAGTCTGCCAAAATGAAGAGAGAGACATGTTTAATGCCTTCCTTTATATGCATGTGAACACATCATTTAGCTATGCCCAATGACCGATGCACCGCAAATGGTGCTTCTTCAAACAGTCGCTAAAATGTCCCAGTGAAGGTTCGGATTATTACCCCAATCATTGCTTTATGGCTTCTGCATGCTGAAGCCTGGTGTAGCTCACTTATTGTAATGAGTTTAATGGAATTAGAGGCACTGGAGGGGAAAGCTAAAGCAGTTTTGTTGAAAAGTTGCTCAGTGCACATAGTAAAGAATAGATCTTAGAGGAGAGAAATGTGGTGCTTTGTGATTTTTGACCGCTGTAAACGAATGATAAAGCGTCCCGGTCACTGAACGGTAGTGTAATTATGATAACGAAGACTCTAAACAAAACATTCCGAGTCCTCAGGATAAGATGGGCAAACATAACTTCAGTTCGTCTTTTTTCCCCACCCTCTTAGCTCTGCTGAACATGCAGCACTGTTAAATGCTGTCATGTATAGTTACAGTCAACACATCCTAAAATAACTTTTTGGGTGAACTTCATTCACATTTAAAATGCTAATTAGATTTAGGCTTGTTTAAAGTGCTCTATGGGACACTGAGGCTAAAAAGGCTAAAATCGTCTCTGAAATATTTGCAAAATTAGGTACTGTCAGTTTTTTTCTATATTTTTTTTTTTTCCTACAGGGTAAAAAATACACCTTGGTAAACATCTCTTATTGATTAATATTTGAGTGTATGTGTTGCACTCGTGCTTGAGGGTAATAAACATGTTTACACACATACGCTACTACTATTAGACAACTTGCGTTATTCAGTACCTTTTGAATTCTCTAATTTTCAAAAAATAAATAATGCCTGTGTTGTGATTTCTAAAAGAGTACACCAGCTTTTCATAAATATGCTCTGGTTAAGCTCAGGCACTTAAACTTAACAAGAAACTTTACAAGATGCCAACTGGATAGAAATAAAGACCTAAAATAATTGTTAAGTGAGGGATTGACAGTCAGCTTGATGTTAATTGAGTATAGTGTATGTATCTTGTCGAGTACCTTTTGAATTTTGAAGACACAGACCAACTAATACCACAAAACAACATTTTACACATTTTAAAGGGATATTACAAAATAAATTGATTAATATTCCCAAGAAAATATGCTTTATTAAAAAGATTTTGACGAGATATTGGGGGGAAGCATGGGATTATGTTGTTTAATAAATTCACTGTTTTCATGTTAGAAGATATTTTTTTTTAATCACTTCTACGTGTTTAATTGTGATATTGTAATAAAACATAGTTGAGTATTATGATTAATGACATCTTGGGGGGGAAAAATAATTAAATATTCTATCCAGTTTATTAAGATTTGACGGGGACATGCTGCATAACAGTTGTACAGCATCATACCTTATCCATTGAACCTACAGTCCTATGGAAACAATCTCAGCCCACTCTGTTTATTTTCAGAGGAAATTAATACATTCTGGTGCCTACTCCAAAGAGCCAGGTTATAAAATATTTACCTTTACCTGTAATGTTTTGTGTAGCTCTCTGCCATGTGTGTACTACACGTCATGTATTATTAAGGGCCCAGGCCCACATTTGGAGGTGAGGATGTGGCTTTTTTTAGGTTTTGCAGTGATATTCCAGGCTTCTTTTCAATGAGAAAA
Source organism: Onychostoma macrolepis (assembly GCF_012432095.1). Classification (NCBI taxonomy): domain Eukaryota; kingdom Metazoa; phylum Chordata; class Actinopteri; order Cypriniformes; family Cyprinidae; genus Onychostoma; species Onychostoma macrolepis. The sequence goes on from NC_081174.1 coordinate 17,428,015, forward strand.
GACAAACTGAACCACTGAGGATCCAACCCTGTGTTTACCAAACAAGAAACCTTGAGTGTTACATGAGTGTATAACTGTTTATGTAGATTCCATTCAGCTTTGAATTTTAAAGGTACACTCAATAAAGAAATGAATAGTTTCACGCTGTTATAGCATGTCTCTAAAACCAAACTTTAACATATTCAAAATCATTATAATTAAAAAAAAATAAAAATCTTAAATATAAAGAATATAATAAGTATAAATAGTTTTAGGCATCTACACAGGAAGAGAACGGCTCTTACAAGTTATCGCTTGTTTTTCTAACTTCAGCTATGCTTCAGAACTTATCCTTCCTGATCAGCATTTATTTTAGTCCGAGAGACATTTTCCCACAGGATTTATGTGTCGATCTCAGAGGAGAGGTCACGTACGACCCAGGCAACCGAACAGTGTGCTGAAATTTCTGGGGAATGGCCATGAGGACCTCTCAGGTGTTGCTGTCCATCAGTGAGAAAAGGTGGTAAAGAGAGCAGAAACAGAGCGAGAGAGAGTGTGCAAGCGAGCAGGCTCAGTGCTGATTCAGGGGAAAGATAAAGGAGTTTTTGGCTTCCCTTCCTGGCACGTTACATAAGCTGAGCGGTCCACAGAGAAACTGGGCGACCGTCAGGGCATCTGCACACGGTGCAGTAGAGCAACACGACTCGAGGGACATCCGCACGACTGCTGGAGTCCATGAGCCTTTAGCAGGTTGGAGGGGGGACAGAAACAAGCTCTCAGTGGAAAATTACTGTTTAGCTGAAAAAGCTTAAAAGGTAGTTTTATGCAGTGGACTTCCAGACAGGATGTACGTGAATTGAGAAGACTGGGATGATGTGATCAATCCAAAGGGCCTTCTTTGCTTAAAGAATCTGACTATTCATTATAGAGTCTGCGTTTTCCATTTGCATCGAATTGTTCTTCATTTGTCCAGCCGTCAAGTGTGTCACATAGACAAAGACCAGTCCTTAAGTGACCCTGCTCTAAAGTACAGCTCTTCTTTTATTTATAATATGCTTCTATAAACTTTTTGTTTAGTTAAGCTAATTATGTTCTATTTAATGTTATGTCAAGGATAATGTGACTATTTTATTTCTCCCTGTGTGTTGACTTCTGAAAGGAAGGAGGATGGCAAGACCTTGTTTCCGTCACTTTTTTTCTTGCTATCCTCCTCCTTCCCCACTCCACCCCTCAAAAATCAGATGAGGCAGAGTTTTTCCCATGTGTAAATCATGCAAAGCAAGAGGATGTCTTTATAGGAAAGCCCTGCAGCCTGGGGCATCTTGTGACAGATGGCCCCTGCAGAGCTACGGGATTGTCTCATCAGTCCTGCCCAAGAGACAGAGACTGTGTTTATCACAACAGATGAGCGCTAGCTACCTCTGAACATTTAATCAATCTCGACAAGGAATTCAGTTGAAGGTATAGCTGTATTTGTTGCTCAAGATTTGAAACACTAGGTCTTCTTTGCTGTAGCTGAAGAGCAGGAATAAGGTCTATGTTCATCATAATATGCTGTCTAATCAAACAGCCAACAAACTGTCATTCCAGACAATATGACTTTTTCTTCTGCAGAACACAAAAGAAGATATTTTGAAGAATTTTTCAACTGTTTTTCCCCATAATATGAAAGTCAACAAATTTGGACCATGTTTACTATGAGCTATCCTTTGAAACAGTTATATACTGCCATTAGAGAAATAGTTAGAGATTGGCAAGTTTTTTTTGTTTGTTTGTTTGTTATCAAAATACAGTACATACAGTAATATTGTGAATAATTATTGCAATTCAAACATTTTTTCCTGTAGAATTTTAATGTAATATTTTCAGCAGTCATTACTCCAGTTTTCACTGTCACATGATCCTTCAGAAATCATTCTAATATGCTGATTTGGTGCTCAAGTAACATTATTATAAATGTAGAAAACAGTTGTGATTCTTAATATTTTTTAGAATGCTTTGATAAATATTAATGAGGTTCAAAAACGTGAACATTTTACCATGTTTAAATGACGGATGTTGAAGCTGTAGCTCAGCTCCACACACCAATGACATTTCATATGGGTCAGCTAAAACAAATGCTCATTATCTTATCATTTCTGCAAAAGCATCCTTCATTCAACAAGTTGCTATCTCATGTGTATTTCTCTGGAAGAAACGGGTCAATTTTAATGAGCTCAAGCCCTGTTTATGAAATTAGACTTGTCCTCCAGACAGACCCCAGAGTGCTGCAGACAGTAGAGATGGGCTCTGTAAAGGTCAGGTTGTTTTCTTTTTCATGACCATTTATATTTTTCCTGACCTAATCATTAATGTGATGTGGAATCTCTCGTTCTGGTATTTACTGTTATTGTTAAAGCTCCTGGTGAATGGTTTTTATTCTAAGTCAAATTCACATTTTTTTATTTTTATTTCCACACAATTCTAAGCCTTGAAACCCAGATAACTCTGAGCTGAATAATTGCAACATTTTGATACAAAGCAAAAAGAATTGTAATAAAATAAAAAAAATAAAAATTGGGAAATAAAAATTGTAGGGTCTTTGAATACTGTATGTACTCTGAAAGTATTTGATTTCAGCTGCAGTCAATGTCTTCCCATAGATCATTACAAAAGAAATTGTGTAAATTTGATCATTATATTATTTTGTACACTTAGTATTTTGTTAAATCTATGTGAAAACTGTTAAAATAATTTTTGGGTCACCCAAACTTTTGAATGGTAATGTATATATTGTAGTTTTATATTATATTGCTGTGCTGTTGAGCAATCCTCTAGTTATCAGTTTGATAGAAATTTCACAAGTTGTGAACTTTAGTGTCATTTCCATGGTAACTGTCGTCTTAGTGGATTTCACTTAATTCGGATTTACTAAAAAAGGAAGCAGGCTAATGGTTTCTATGGAGGCATGCTTCAGCACTTAACCTTCGAGTTATATTAAGGCTGTCTTAAAATATTTATCAGGTATTGTTAAAAATCAATTTCACTATGGAGATTCTGAATGGCATTTTTACATCCATAAACCAGTCGCTGAGCCCTATTGTACGGACGTGTCATTTTAGCAATGACGTGGTAGTTTGGCATCAGGCTACTCCATTAGCTTATTGAACATTGTCGATAGCTGCTTTCATGTGGCCTTACTTTGCAAAAGCTGAAGCATTAAATATGCCCCAACTAATTGAAACCTTCACTGATATTCATTTTGGCATCTTACAGAATGTGTATCCCCAGCATCCATCTCTCAGCTCTTACCTCAGGCCCTCTCTACCATTAAGTCAATATGTGACTGACATGATTTAACAAAATATCAACAGATTGGATCTGCGTGCTCCGCTGTTTGGGCAGCTCTGGATTTTAATGCAGTTATGAAGGCAATTGGCTGCAGGCAGGTTGCATATTTCAAATTGTAATAAGGAACGGACAGGCCAGAGCGCATACCACAGCTTTTTAAGTCCAGCAGCCATTACGGCTTGCGGGAAGTCATTTAAACTGCAGAATAACTCTTTGATGACCTGTGCTGCTGTTTATCAACCCAGATTTTGTTAGCGTCTCGAGGAGCATCTAAAAATGTGCACTGGGACTTCCTGAAACACTGATTGTAAAATAGAACAAATATGGTACGCAGAAAAAAAATGTAATTCAAATTTAACCTGCTATAAGTACTCTTTGTTTTCCTGTCCTAGTTTTTCTGTTTGCCTTTGAGACAATGTATTTCTCTGCACTAAGCTCAAGCCTCTACAACCCGATCAATAGCATCCTCAGTCTGAGCTAAAATAGTAGTTTGAAGCTTAATCTTTGTTCTCTTTTCCAGGAAACCCCTTCGAAAAGAAGAGAACGGCACAAGCCGAGGGGAGTATGCCATGAGCTCACGCTGTAAACAGCAGGTAGTGGAAACCAATAACACTGGAGTATAGTGGCCATGCTATAGCTGAACATTCTGTACCCTACAGCACCACCATCTCTGTTTGGGTTTACGCAAGGTAAATTATGAATTTAGGAATGGTAAACCTCACGGCTGCCCTTCTTGGGACCTAAAATGATGTTTAAAGAAAAGACAAAAGTGAGTATGTAATGACTGACGTGTATAAGCAGGTTTTGAGGAGACATGGAAATTCTTAGCGATGCTGGCAGCTGCACGAGTATCACGAGACTCAACCTGGCGGCCCCCCGGGGCCCCTTTGAGGACAATATACAATACCAACAACTAAATAAACGCATGCACTTTCTGTTGAATGCAATGTTTTAAAATTCCTGTCTTCTCTTGTCTTTAACTCTGTCTTTGCAATGTTCCTCATTAAACATTAAGGGTTCTCTCACCTCATGTAGATTGTGTGAGTGTTTAACGGTTAAATGACTGCATTGGCCCCATTGTTTTGATACAATCAACAAATGGGATCGGATGATCCTGTATTTTGTGTACCAAAATAAACAATGGAGAATAAGAAATGTTTTCCTTGAACACCCAGAAATTTATTGCGGTTTGTGTTACTATGCAATTGGAAAGGATTGAGTTCTTGAGGTGCATGTTTATAATACAAAAAACACAAGGCTAACATTGCTAATAGTTAGCAGATTGTAGTCTGATCATTCTATACATTTGTATTCAAATTTGTCTGATGGTGTAGCCCACATGTGAAAGAGATCTAATTATAAATGCATAAAAAAATAAAAATAAATAACCAACAGGCATGATGGATTAGTTTTAGGGATGGATTGATGAATAATTTCATGTTATGGCTGATAAATAGCTGATATTAAAATCTGTACTATTTTGTCTAAAAATAAAATGCACCACAAACTAAAATTGTTAGGCTTTGTGAATGTCAAAGCAATGTTTGGATGCGTAGACAACATTATGTACAGTATGAAATATGGATAACTCTTTATTTTGAGATTTTAAAAATAATAATAGGTGTGAGTTCCATTATAAGAAAGCACTCTTTAGGAAATAGTGGTCTTAAAGGGTAAATCGTTGCCATAATGTTTTTAAGTTGGCTCTAGACAAAAGACATTTCAAAACAAGTGTTCACAATTAAATATCCATTATCTTCCAATAAATATCCAATATGTACACACATAAGTATTAAAAACTGACTATCTTATAACAGATATGGTCCTGATATATGGTGCATCATTCTTTTACTAGTTTGGCTTTCTGTGTTACATTTATATGAAATGAACACAATATGATGGATGTCCAATATCAGTTTACCTTTCAGTAGTCGCACGTGCTCTTTCAGTTGAAACCATTCGCAATTAGTCAGGATTTGTTCATGAAAGTGGTCCATAATTTTGCACCAATTAGATATACATTACAAATGGGAAATTAAATAAAATGGTTACATAAAATTACATTTTGAAGTTTGAATAATTTAAAATGTATTAAATAGGGTTTGTTTAAAAAAAAAAAAAAAAAAAACTTTAATACAATGGAAAATATTTCCTCCAATCAGTATGGCTAATATAACAGAAAACAGTGATTTGATTAGTGATTCATGTCAACATTTGTGGTCCATCTCTTTGGAATGTTTGCAAATCATTCTAGATTCACATCAAGTCTCTTCTTGACCTTTTTTGGCAACTCATAAAAACTAGGATGTTACAAGCTTTTATGAAGACGGTTTAAAGCTATTTTTAAAGTCGTTAATACTGTGATTTTATGTGGGTTAGTGGATGCTTTAAAGATGTATCAAGGTGATTCATCAAACAAGCTTAACCTTAAATTTAGCTTGTATCACTCTTAACCAGACCCTCTCTATTGTTTCATTGGAACTGTATATCGAAAGTGTCTAGATCCCTCCCCCCTTTTGTAGACAGGAGCTTGTTGTAGAAAACAGTGATGCACTGTTCATGCATAGTAACACTGAACTATGAATCATAATATACAACCATATACAACTGAGCAATGATGTTTACATAACATACAAGCTTGTGTGAACAAATATCCCTCTTCATATTCTGTAAAACATTCTCACAATCTACTGTACAGTCATTCACCCATTCAACAAGATATATGAACTGAAGATATATGTGTATTATACTGTACATAATATACTGTATAAGGTACTCAGAATTGTATTGCATGAATGTACATATCAATATTTGCCTTCTTGACAGTCTATTGTGTGTACAGAGTAAGAGAAAATGTTTATAGGGATAAGTATAAGTCGATGTGTTGTCAGAACAGAATAAGTGTTATTGTTTGTCTGGAACAAGCCATTAATGTATATTTGAGTAATCGGAGGTTGTTGCACAATGTATGCATCACATACCAAAATGTAAAACTATTATATATTGTGCATTGAACTAATTTAATTGCAACTTGCTGACTTTTTTAGTTTTAAATAAAATTGTACTACTGAATCATATCTGGTGCCTTTTTATGTGCAAAAATCTTTGGTCATCATTTAAAGTTGCAGAATAATTTCATGGCTGTAAAAGCTGTACATGTGAAGCTTTCTAGTCAGAAAATATGGTCTATGATAGACTATAATATTTAAACACAGAAAATGTTTATAAATCTGTTTTAATATCATTTCATTACTGTCTTGACACCTGATATCTGTCAGCCTTGGAAGGTTTTGCGGTTGTATGTGGTGGATAATTATATTCCATTAATTGCTTTCGGAGATATAATTATCTCTATATAATTGTTGTACTAAAAATATTGTACCTAGCAACAACAAGGCCTCATAAAACTAGTATTAGATAACTCTCATTCTGTTGCATATAAAACTTGTTTTCTTTTAATAGATGAATAATATTTCATTTTTCTTTTTCTTTTTTTTTCTCTTTCTTTTTCAAATAAAGGGTTAGCGTAGACTGTAAAACCTCCATGTCAGGCAAGTAGGAGCATTGTGAAAGAGTTAAATTGGTAGAAATTGTGGGGAGAACATGTTATCTTTTCACCTCCGTCTGCTGACACACCTTGCTTGACAAGTAATTTAGAAAAGTGGGATATCAATATGTCTTTCCTATAAGAACCACAGTGTAAACATATTTTCTCTGTTCAGCTAGATAAATTACCCCAGTGTGGATAAGGATGATAAATTGCTTGGAGAACCTGAAGGCTGAGCAGGCTGTCATTCAGTCACTTTCACATGAATAAGTTAATGCTTTACAATATTTACACTGTCAATTAGTCAGGCACCAGCGAGGCTTTACGTCAGTCAAAGTTATCTGTCCGTGGCTTCATATTATTCAGACCCAGAGCTCTCATTATACATAACAATTCTCTGAAATATATTTAAAGCACTGAAAATCACAAACAAATGAAGTTGACATTGTTTTGTATTAAAGAACGTTTTATTAGCAAAAATCTTAACGCTGATTTTTCAGAAGTGTTTTATAAGTAGTCAGTCAAAGTTTACATAGATAATTCAATCATTCAAATATTTTAAGATATTGTTCAGGTGATTTCTGAAGGATCGTGTGACACTGAAGACTGGAGTAATGGCTGCTAAGTAGGCTTTGGCATCTCAGGAATGAATTACTTTTTAAAATATATTAAAATAGAAAATTATTTTAAATGTAATAATTTGTTTTACTGAATTTTTGATCAAATAAATGTATATATTTATATATCCTATATCTATATATACTGAATACACACTTATATACGTTTATAACTGTGACCATATACAAGTGACCACATATAAAAGTGTGTGAGTGTGTGTGTGTGTGTGTGTTTCAGTGCAGGCATTCATGAAATTATCAACAAGCTTTCATGTGCAGAGCTCCTTTCCCTCCAGGCAGCCACACACTGGCCGCTGGCAGAATAAGGAGTTGATTCTCTCACCTCTTCTGCTCGAAAGCTTTCAAAGCTTCCCCATAATATCCCTCTATAGTAGGTGACCCATGTATTAACGCATTGTTGATGTTTTATCAATGAGAAGGCACCCAGAACCCTATGAATCCATATGAAGACTGCTTCAGAGGACATCACATGGTACAAACCCATAAACAACCACAAATCCACAAATGTAAAATTTTGGTTAACACAAAGATATTCAGGGCAATCGAGGTGCGTTACATGTTAATAAGGGAGGAATATCTAAATGAGAGAAGCTAGGAGAGCTGTTCTTTAACTTCTCCATCAGACGTGCCATTTGAAGATAATGCAATGAGACGGCTGGGGCCATTTGGAGCACTGATGCGTCTCTTCTCCACCGAGACTTGACTTACACGGGAACAAAGCCAACCCGACAGCCTGTAAATCGCTCTGCTCAGCTCCTGCTCATGGGAGGAGAGAGACAGCGAGAGAGAGAGGTCCACTTTTAGACGATGACACAAATCTATAGATATATGACTTCATCATGACAGCCCTGTAATCGATGATTCCGCCGAGACATCACATGTAAATGATAGATCAATTTAAACTTAAACTTATATTTGCGTATGAAGGTTAAATAAGTATACCGAACACCAAAGAAGCTTTGCTTTTCTGTCTGTGTCATTGTCGAGAGAGAAAGCCAGAGCTCTGACTGTGCATATTATATTGTCAGGATTTGTAGCACTGCATTCAGCCTGAGTTGGGACAATAACAAACTCAACCGTGGCTCCCAAGCTGTGGCACAGCTGAAGCTAAGGCCTTTTGGGCCATATGGATCAAATGAAATGGACTGGAGGGGATAATCCTTCTGCTGTCCCCTATAAACAAAACCAATGCACCACCGCTAATGTGGCTGCACCCATTTGCATCTCATTGGTCCAAGCCTCAGAATCAACAACAACATCTGCGAAAAATGCACCTCTCTGTTGTACAGGCTATTCTTTGTAGAGATGTTTTCAGACATGGTTCGAAAGTGAGAAAGCCCGACATGGTTACTAGCAGTTATTGGCTTCAGTTCAGGCTTAATCCAGCCAGATATATGATACATTACATTATGCATTACAGTTAGTTCTATTCTTTGAAGTTGTTTGAACAAACAGCATTCCAAGAGCACTATAAGGGGACCTTGATACAGAATGCTTCACGCTGTTTTTGCATTGTTTTTCTATGTAAAATACACAAACAATTCGTTCAAAAACACTGATTCATTCAGGAACGAAAAGTCAAGCAACCATTTATTTTTGTGATTTGTTTAATAACAGATTCATTTCAAAACTAAACAAGTGAGTCATTGAATCATTCATTCAAACGATTTGTTCAAAAACATGGTTTCATTCAGGAATGAATAGCTGAGTAAAGCCCCATTCACATCAACAACGATAACTATAAAGATATTAGCGTCCACACCAGCGAACAATTTCGTCTGTTTATTCTAAGCGCACGCTTGTCTGCCGCTTTAAATTCTTGAGCTCCTTATAGCAGGATGGATTCTGATTGGGTGTCAATGTTTGTATTGTTCATCAGCTGGAAAAAAGCATTCTGAAAGTGATTCCAAAGATATGGTTTCTCTGTGCCGTTATCGCTCTGTGGTGTTGACTCTGCTTATTTTTCTTTATCGTTATCTTTATAGTTATCGTCCTAGGTGTGAACGTGCCTTAAGTGAAGCGACCATTTACTTTACTGATTTGTTTAAGTGAGTCATTGAATCATGCATTCAAACGATTTGTTAAAAAACATGGTTTCATTTAGGAATGAAACAAATGAGTGAGTCATGCAATCATTTACTTAACTGATTGGTTCATTAAAACTGATTCATTTAAATGAACTAAACAAATGAGTCACTGAATCACTGATTCAAATAATTCATTCAGGAATGAAAACATCATTATGCGTGTTGCTCAGGAAGACATCGGTATTGGCTTAGTTTAGAGTTCTTTTCGTTGGTGGAGCAAAATAAAAAGGGCAATATTGACTAAAATGTAAAATACTCAATATTAACTTCTTGTTTATTTAACTGTTGTATAAAAATTGGACAGCTGAAATGTTCTGCAGTGCAGCCCTGTGAAAATGTATGTTTTAAGAGGTTTAGCTTTAATTTTAATAGCAATGCATTTAATAAAACCGCAGAGTCATACTCTGCAGTTTTGGACGTCTGGGGAGCAGTCAGCCCTTAAACGGCTCTGTAGTCTCAACCGGTGCCAGAGTATGATGGAGAGCCCTACAATGCTCCAGCCTTTTCTGCCAGCACTTTTTGAAGATTTCTAGACACTCAAGGGTTTGCACAAAACAAATGGCCACTTACCCCTCTCCCCCAGGCCTTTCTGACAGCGAGGTGTGTAATCAATGTTCAGTGTTGACCTTTCTAAGGCCATTCATCCACATAAATGCCGCAATGGAAAACTGATGGAGATCAATTTTTTTTTTTTTTTAGAAAGCGCAAGACCGAGTATTGTGGTTTGGCCCATCTCACAAATTTTAATGATAGTGGACAGTTGTGGGATAGAGTGATGGCAGGTTCCTGGCCTCTGAGAAGGGGAGACAAGGTAAGCAAAAACAGAGAAAACTCTTCCAAATCAACGACGAAATCATCTGTGCTTTGTGTTACTAATTTTCCTCTAGATTTAACTGACATTTGCATTCATTAATATACAAATAATTATTACTGTGACACTATATAATATTCATAAATCTAATATATTTAAATATTAATACTAAAGTGTAAGTGTATGTATAAATGTATAAAACAAAACTAATATTCAGAAGATTTTTCTCATAAATCAGTGTCATTATTGTTATGATTAGTCTTTTATTTTTATGTTTTGTTTGATATTGAGCAAAACAAAAAGGTGTATTTCCACTCTATATGAATAATCAACACCAACTGTGTTTTATCCGGAACCTCTAGTTTTCTCAGTTTATTAGCTATGGAGTTGCATTGCCACCCTGTGGTTATTGTATAAAGACATCAAATAATTACGTGAGCCGAAAAGTGGGGCCAGCAGGACAAACAAATATGTTAAAACAGAGGAAATTGCGTTCTGTAATCTATTTCTGATTACGCAAAAAATATTTATGACTCTGAAACCTGAACAAGCCCAAGTACATTATTAAAATAGACATAATTATTAAATGTGATTTAAACTGAATGATTTAATTTTTATCTAGGAATTTATTCATTATGGTAACTTACTTTAATACTAGATCAGATTCAAAAGGAGGAGCAAACAGATAAAAATAAACCACTTTTTTCAGGCTTTGCCCGAGGAAGAAAACGTGAGCCAAAGCAACAAACACAGGAAAAGTCCCACAGAGTTTGTATTTCCGTTCTGCCCCCTGCTGGTGAGAACTCAGGGACACCACAGTTCCTCTCCTTCTCAGCGATGTGTATTTATTGCTAACCCCAAGAAATTGTATAACCTGCAAAACCACCACATCCGCCAGCTCTACAGAATTAAGGCAAATGTCACGTGAGATTTTGAGTCTAATCTGGAAGATCTTAAAAAAATGAAATCGAGAACAATTTAGAGAGGCCTTTTGTGACAGACAGAGATGCCTTATGTAACATTATTTTTTGTTGTAACACAAATGTATCACCTCATAATCCATAAAGAATTATGTAGCATAGGTTTTATAATTATGTAGCATTCCTGTGCTACTAGTGCCACCTAGCGAAACTAAAATAAAGCATGTTTTCAAACAACTTTTGCAAACGCTTTATTCGCGCATCACGCCTCTCCCAATCGAACATCACAAACACAGCTCTTACGGGTCTATAGAAGTGAAGGCATGTCTCAGCAGGTAAAAGTTGTCTACTTTAAATAACATAGGCTATTAAGAATACTTTTAACTTACTTTTATTCCATCAAATGCCTTCATCTTGTAAAAGAAAAACTGGTAGTGCTTATCCTCATTTTACACCGTTGTCTGTTTGGCAAGTCTTCGAATTCTGCCTTGCACTTTTGTAATCTAAATTTATTTTTCCACACCGGCTAAATACCCGCTGGTTCAGCCTGCGACAATAGCCACGCCCCAAACACTCGCAGACAGGTAGGGCATCCAATGATTTAAAAAAATACATAAATGCAAGTTCTTTATAAAAGGGCAGAATGTTGACTGGTACAGTACTGGGAAGTCCATTAACTGGTACAAAAGGGTCACACTACACAGTTCACATTCACTCCTCAGTGGATGTTTGCTCTTTATTCAAGCCTTGAAAATCGTTGAGAGGACAGGAATTGAGGTGCACCTTGCCAGAATTGGCATTTCAGCCATCGTCCACGAGATACTTAAAGCAGAGCATAGTATTGGCTGGGAAAGGAGTAGACATACTGGGAATCTGGGCAATGCCATCAGTTCTGCTCTCAACAAGCAGTCTGGCCATCTGGAAGGTGCCTTGTTCTGGTTGCCATCAGAACTGACCTGAAAAAGTACAGATCGGGGTCAACACCGACTTCAAGGGCATACAGACAGCTTCTGTCTTACTATTACTGACAGCATTATGTAAATGTATTAAATTGGTAAAAGGCATATATTTATATACTATTTTTCTGTAAGAGCGGCCATTTGCAGATTTAATGTGTCTGGCTTCCAGTCTCATCCGCTTACAGATATTTTTAGCTGCACAAAACAGCATGTTTGGCTGCTTGATATTGCAAACTGGTGTTTCTTACCACATTATTTAAATGTAATTCGTTATTCTTCTTGTTATTTCCCTACAGCGGCTAATAAACCGGAAATCTCACACATTAACAGAAAACAGCTTACTTCCACCTTGAAAAATAAGGTGGATATATTTCGCAGTATTACTTATTATTTATTATCCTCTTTACAGACACTAGGGGCCAATCTGACAACTGGTACGTTTGGGAGTTTCCGTTTGCTCAGTTTGGACAATTGGATGCCGGTTTTCTGAAGTCGGGTAAAGCATGCTGTCGATAGCCTACATCACAAAGAAACATGTAGGCTACCAGAAAACTAATTACATGTAAACATGTAGGTAAAATAGTTATTTCATGATTTTTAACACTTAAGTCTACATGCACAAAATCAAAATTAATTGAATTCCACAACATGGAACATCTGACTCTGAATTGTTAGTAAGTTTTCTTCTCAATGGATGGTCGCCATACAGTAATGCAGTTTGCAACTTGAGTTATGCATATTGAGGTTTAACTATATAACTAGTATATTTCAAGTACCGTTGTGATTAAGATGCAGCATTATTCAGTTAAAATATATATATAATAATAATATAATAAAATACCTAACTACATAATACTACTATTGTTAGAAATTGCAACAAAATTAAAATAGAAATATAAACTTTTGAACTGCGGGTTTCGTCTGGTCAGAGGAGAACTGGCCCCCCGACTGAGCCTGGTTTCTCCCAAGGTTTTTTTTTTTTTCTCCATTCTGTCACAGAGGGAGTTTTGGTTCCTTGCCGCTGTCGCCTCTGGCTTGCTCAGTTGGGGACACTTAACTTCTAGCGATTATCGCCGATTTGATTGCACAGATACTATTTAAACTAAACTGAGCTAGACAATGACACCTCTGAATTCAATAATGAAATGCCTTTAACTGAAAATTGAGTGTTTAATCTTATCATTATACATTACTGACACTCTATCCTCCAATTTGATACTGTTAAGTGCTTTGACACAATCTGTATTGTAAAAGCGCTATATAAATAAAGGTGACTTGACTTGACTTAAATATTTTGTTACAGAACAGGAAAAAGCTATAACTTAAAAACCTACATATGTGTGAAGGTTGACTGAAGTGAAGTGAAGTGCAATAATACTGTGAATTTTTATAAAAAAAACTGCATGTTTATAAAAAGACTGTTCAACCCCACCCAGAAAAGAAAATCTGTCATTATTTGCGCACATAAGAACCAGCAATGTTTGGCGTCAATGATGTGAAATCATTATGAAAGCAGCATGAACTGCTTTAACTTGTAATTTAATATCATGTTTTATCTACTGTAATAGTTTAGTGTTGCGTAGGCCTACTTCATCATTTTTTGCCTCTTGTTTGTGTCCCTGCACATGGGGCAACATGAATCACAAGATCAGCAATACTAGATATCCAAACCCACATTTTGCCCAAAAAGGCAGAATAAATTAAACTCAAATAGTTAAGTTAACACTTTATTGGTAGATTGATACTGATAAGTAATTTGTTGGACATTGTTCAAACATAAGCATTGTCACAGTAACATATAAAGCACTGACTGAATCAGGGAAATTCATTCCAATTAAAAATGATATAGAACAGAATTTATAGTTTGTAATCTCTGAGTATTGGTTTGTGTTACAATTAAACAAACCATCAAAATACTAGAAGAAAATTGACACCTGACTAAGAAAATAAGTAAAAGTAAAAATTCAAAACTATACACACAAGCATCAAGTATATTAATCTTAATACTTTTAATATATTTCTTCTACATTGCAAAAAATAACAGTTAGTTTTCTGTCACCTTGTGTCATTTTTGGCTTTTATTTATTTATTTTTTAAATAAGTATACATATACAGACAAAGTATGTACCTACTAAATCTATCCAATTCATGTCCCCTAAATTCTGTTTATGCCTGATAATTAAATATAAACATTTTTGGCATTTTATTAACCTTTTAAGCAGTACATATGTGCAAATGCTGACTCAGAACAAAAGCCATTTGTTCCATAATTTTAGCTCAGTACAAGTTCTGCAAACAGATGAATATGATTTTCTAATTGCATTTTTCTCTCTGTTTACTAAAAGTCAACATTCAAAAACAGGCTTAAAAGTTTTGCTCTCGTTCTTGATGCTTTAGGAATTTGATCAGCCTTGGAGGAACTGGAAGCCTGTGAATTTTCTTCAGCCTCTTGATCCCGAGCACTTTGCGGATTTTCTGTCTGCAGAGCTGCATGAGTGGGCGTGGAGGTACTGCAGTGAGAACCAGCAAATGAATACACAGGTGACTGAAATCATTTGCATATATGAATAATTTAAGCAAAAGGTATGGGTGCACATACTCGCTTTCTCTTTGATGCACTGCCACTCGTGGTAACTGTCCAGATGTTCATTGAGTCGTGCACAGAGTTTCACATGCCCAACATAGTCAAGCAGCACGTCTATAATCGGTCCTGCCCAGCGGGAGTAGTTTTCAGTGGAGATCACCTCACAGAACTAGTAAAAAGTAGTGTAAAATGTGGCAATATACACAATATACAATTCAGAAAAAAATATTACACTGTATGTAGAATTAGCTTCAGACCATTCACCTGAACACAGGCCTTTTCTACAACTTCATCTGGATCATATCTCGGATTACACCTAGTCTTTATAGGTGGATGAGGATTGCTGCCATAAACGCAATTGAAACATGACAAGGCATCACAGCCATTATCCATTAGATACTTCAGTAAGGTCAGATACTTCATGCAGAACATAACACTTGCTGGAAAGGTAGTTGGATGAGTTGGGATGTAGGCATTGACATCAGCACCATGTTCCACCAGCAAAGTCGCTGTCTGGATGCAACCCTGCCTCAGGGCCACCAGGAGCGGGTTGAACGTGTCCAGGTTTGGATTAGCACCAGCCTTCAGGAGCATGGTGCTAGCATCAGTATTGTTGTTCATGACGGCAAAGTATAGAGCTGTGCTACGCCGATCTTCATACATCATAGAACGATCCTCAGACAACATGGCATTGACGTCAAAGCCGGCCTCGATTAGTACTTCAAGAATATCGTTTCTATTGCGCTCCGCTGCTAAATGTAGGGGGCTGATACCTGTACGTCTCACTCTGGCCTTGCTTGTGGCTGGGATCAGCATGGATATGATACTGAAAATGAGAAGTTTTGTGTTCTTGCGTGTTACCTTGCTAGTGTACACTAAAATACTCTTGAATGTCAGGTTAGAATTTGACTCTATTAGGGTGAAATAACCATTATAAGATGGAAAAATGATTCCAGAAGAAGACTAATAATACATATAAACCGTTGAAAAGCAGTTATATAGTGATTAATAAAATAAGAAAATTATAGAGGAACAGTTCTAGGGTTGGGAACCGAAATTTTGTGTTAAAAAAAAAGTATGGAAGAGAATGAGTTTGTTAGGGGCCAGTGATGCAGAACAAGTTTTTGCATTTCCCTTGTTTTTCTATGTAAACATGTTTGACTATTGCGCTCGTGTTTTTTTAGTGTCTTGCGTATGACACTGCATTCTAAAAAATGCTGTGCTAAAGTTAAACTTAAAAAAACACCCTACTGAATCTACAATTCGAAACAGAATAAACAGTGCGCATAGAGTAGTTTGATTTCCGAACAAATAATTAATATGAGCTTAATCTTTCTATAGTGAATCAAAAATATACAATGTAGTGTAGTCCAAGTCCTAAACAAATGGGTTTTAGGAGTTGTTTCTTTTTCTTGAATCAGAAACAAAATATGTATGTATGTACAGTGTATGACTGTAGTCACTGACTAGTTGTTTTTTATTTGACAGTGTGTAGTTAAAGATAAAGTACACCTTAAGCGTAGTCAGTTTTTCATTTTTAAATTTTAGGATAGGACAGTATTTAGTCAGGAAGCGAAGTGGGACAGAGAGAGAGAGAGAGAGGGGTGTCTGGAAAGGTCAGCGAGCCGGGACTCAAACTTGGGATGCCTGAACCGCAACGGCGCTATATGTCGGTGCGCTTCCTACGAGGTTTTTTTAACAGTTAAACACACCTGATGCAATAATTGTAATAAATATTTATTGATTAAAAATACTGAAATCAATTTTAATGGAGCTGTTAAGGAATTGAAATAGTTAAAAGGAACCCGGAAGCCAGGATCGTCAAATTCTTTACGATTCCCATCCCTAAACATGTCATGCTATCAAGAATTACGCCATGGGATGATTAGTTTTACTGTTAGGCCAGAAAAAGATCCTACACACAATAAACTAGAAGAGTTATAACATGTATGTCAGAAGAAAGAGCACTTATCTGAAATGGTATTTTGTAAATAAAACCATTTGCTCCTACTTGAGTTAGCTTGAGTTAAGGTTACAGGTTAGAGGATAAGCACCCTCTTGCCACAGCACTGCTGTAAAGCACCCAATGAGACTTACTTAGTTGCCCTGACATTTTTGTGGGTACACCCGAAATTGAAGAAGTCTGTGCTGAAAATTAATGCAAGATTATGAGATGTACTAAACCTTAACTCTTAACAACCAATGTCCTTCGCATATAAATAAACTGTGACCTGAGAAAATTCCTTCCAAAGGAAATTCTTTCATTCATACAAATTCCTTATTAAGTGAATTCTGAATTCGTACCTATCATTGCCACGCTGGGCAGCAATATGGATTGGCAGCAGTCCTGTTTTGCCTGGCTTGTTGGCGTCTGCATTCTGAGAGAGAAGAAACTCTACAGTCTTCTCATGACCATTTTTGCAGGCCTCATACAGCGCCGTGGCTCCATCTGCAGCCTGGCTGTTGAGATCTGCACCTGAATGAGGTGAGACGCATTACATGTCAGATGCATTTCATCACAAAGCAACAATGGAAAAGAAACAAAAATGATGTTACCATTTTTTAAAAGCATGCGAAGTGCATCCACTTTTCCACTTTGGGCAGCCACAAAGATAGGAGTGATTCCGTACATGTTGGGCATGCTAACTTTGGCTCCAGCTTTCATCAGCATCTCACAGATTTCCACATTGTTCCTGCACACACTCTCATGGAGAGCGGTCCAGCCTTGAATACAGCTCTTATTCACAGAGGCGCCGTAATTCAGTAACATGGCAACCATCGCTGGGTTCTCCTTCTCACAAGCTACAGATATGTATAGAAAGTATAACATTTTCCATCACACCACTGAAGGCCGTATTAAATAAAGAGCAGAACAAAAAATCTTTTTTATGAATTGATGTCTTTTAATAAAATAATGTGGCTCTAGGCTGGTAATCCAGGATTTTAAACTTCAGACATTTAAATCTGAATGTAAAGAATTAGAATTAGCAAGAAGAAATTCACTAACCAAACGTTGTGGGGTGGGTGGGATTGGGGTTTAAATTTGAAGGTTTATATAGGCCATAAAGATCAGGAGATGGATATATACATAGATATAGATAGATAACTGAATACTTCCTAATATGATATTACCTTTGTAAAGGGGAGTCTCTCTCTCCTTATTGGTAATATCAGAATCAGCTCCTTTCTCCAGAAGACACTCCACACATGCAAGATGCTCCCTGGTCACAGCTATCATTAAAGCAGTCTGCTCTTTCAAAGTGCGCTGGTTGATCATCCCAGGTTGAGCTATGAGAACAGTGTTCATGATCAAAGCCAGAACAATCAGTTGGCTAAATAAAGTTCAATGGAGTAATTGTCAAATGAGTGCACTTTACCTCTCAGGATAATTTTAATACATTGATCTTGTCCATAATATGCCGCCTCGTGCAAAGGAATCCATCCATCTTTATTTGGTTTAAGAAGGTTGCACCCAGGTTGCTTAACCATCAGTCTCACTGATCCCACATCTCCTTCTGAAATGGCCTTAACAATAGGCTCAATCTCCCTAAAGAAGAGACTGCTTTCACTTTTACGCATTTTGTTGCAGGTGAGATGTTCATTACCCCTCTCACATAAATATTAAAACCTATAACATATATTACCATTAAAAAATTTGAGGTCTTAAGCATCACAACTGTTTTCAACATTGATAAGAAATGTTTCTTGAGAAGCACATCAGCATATTAGATGATTTCTGAAGGATCATGTGCCACTGAAGACTGGAGCATTGATGCTGAGGAATCACAGGAATAAATGACATTTTTAAAACAGTCCTTTTAAATTGTAATAATATTTCACAATATTACTGTTTTATTGTATATTTTTATAGATAAATGCAGCCTTAATGAGCATGAAATTTCTTTCAAAGAAATTTAAAAAATCTTACTGACCCCAAGCTTTGAAATGGTAGTGTATGTTTTTGTGCAATTGGATTACTGTACTGTATAATTACACTGAAACATATAGTATGATCATATATGGTTATATGTTTTATATGGTCATACCACATATAAAACATATTTACTTATGTATAGCTCTAGAAACTTAAAATATTTTATTAATCCTTTATATTTTTTATTATATTAAATTCTATTTATTTATTTAGTCTTTTCAAACACACAAAGAACCATAATTTTCTTACATGCAGTATATGCTTATTGATGAGCACACATTGTCATGTAATTGTGCGATCACTCACTCTTCAGGCTCAGGGACGACTTGCATAATACTTCCATCGTGTTTTCGGTACACCACCATTCGCTTGCCATAACCAGTCATAAAGTGACTTATTGAACTCAAATACTGTGGATTCATTGTTTCTCTTTGGACAAAAAAAGAATAAAGTTGACATGAGTTAAATTAATGTTGCATTAGAGCTCTAGCTATTGCACAATCATTGGACTGCCTCTGAAAGGGGATGGGGTCATTTTCAGAATTTGTATTTTTTAATTTTTTACCTACAGTATTTTCAAATTAAATTACCTATGTGTTATCTTTGCAATTACACAAAAATCTACCGCTGGATGATTAGTTTTAAAGTCAGATTACAGGGGAAATTTCAAAAGGTGGATTGGGGCACAGCAAAGGATAGTGTCTCTATTTTTATGCACGGTGGCATGTGAACTTGTACTATGCTTGCTCCTCTTTAATGTTGGCCGTTGAATGAAGAGGAACAGGTGTGAGTCAGTTGTGTCAGTCATCGGAGAAGATGCAGTAGGCATCTGTAATTGATATTGTGACCCTCCTTGTGAGTTGAATTGGAAATTTTATGTGGCAATACATTGATGTGTATGTTTTGATAGGTTTTACATGCAGTCTTGCTAATTTCCTGTATTGCATAAATAATATAATATAAATATCTATTTAAAAGAAAAAAATAGCTTGCTATATAAGTTTGAAAATAAATATGTTGAAAATCTGTGAAGATATTTTACAGTTAGCTTATGCACTCAGTAAAGGTCAGTGTGAGTATGATGTACTAAGCACTGGTTATTTTTATACTCACAGTGAGGGTTTGATTTATGATGGCACCTCATTTCAGTTTGAATGAAGCACATCAAACTGTACCTGGTTGGATTGGCGGGACACGCTGCTGGTTCTGGCTGCTGCTGGAGACTATTTGATGGTGGAGCTCGGCGTGGGCCTGCTGGCCTGTTTAGAGCAACGGGGGTCTTTGAGTTTTCGGTGCCTGATCCAGAGTTCTGGGCATCAGCAATGCTTCGCTCAATTGCCAGCTGCATGAGCTCATCATCAGACAGGTTGCTATAGAGACTGTAGTCAGCAAATTCCAGGTTGGTGTCTGTGGCACCCGGCATGGACACACGGGCGGCTGCCATGATGGATCCTGAGACAATCAAAACATTCACTACTGGACTAACATCTGTTTGCTTGCATGCTTATCACAGAAAACTGTAATTGGAAATTTCATTAGCTTGCTTGATTAGGACAGACAATTAAATTATTTAATGGTTTTACCGTGTGACATTTTTGATTTAATGTTTTTGAAAAAAAAAAAAAAAAGGCTTCGCATGAAATAGATGCGCATATATATATATATATATATATATATATCATTTTTTAAAATTATTATTATTAGTGCTGTCAAACGATTAATCGCATGCAAAATAAAAGTTTTTGTTTACATAATATGTGTGTGTACTGTGTATATTTATACACACATACAGTATATATTCTGAAAATATTTACATGTCGATATGTACATTTATATTCATATAATTTATATTATATATAAATATATTTAATATATGAACATAACATTTTTCTGAAATGTATACATGTGAGTATATTTATATATACATAATAAATATACAAAGTACACACACATATTATTTTGGATGCAATTAATCGCGATTAATCATTTGACAGCACTAATGTACTATAACACAAGTAAACACAACATGCAGTTTTTAAATGAAGTTTTTTATTATAAAGGGAAAACAAAATCCAAACTATTTTGTTTGTCATCCGTTTATGAATTTCTTAAGATCGCGGAATGATGTGTTGCTCTTTAAACATGCTTCACTTTGTCAGGCAGGTTCTATTTAAGTGATTTCTTGATTCAACAGGTCTGTCAGTAACCAGGCCTGAGTGTGGCTAGTGAAATTTAACTCAGCTTTCTAAAATAATGTGGTTAATCACAGTTCTTTCATGATTTAATAAGAGGGGGCAATTAATTTTTCACGTAGGGCCAGGTAGGTTTGGACAGCTTTTTTCCCTCAATAAATGAAATCATCATTTAAAAACTGCATTTATTTGCATTATCTTTGTGTAATATTAAAATTTGTTTGATGATCTGAATCTTTTAAGTGTTACAAATATGCAAAAAATGTAAAAATCAGGAAGGGGGCCAACACTTTTTCACACCACTGTATATATGCTAAAATGTATTTGAAATACATTTATATCATGCTAAGTATACTACGAACACATTTACATATTTATGTGTTTAATAAAAATACCCTACTTTTGGTATAATAAACTGGTATACTTAAAGTCTGCTAAATTGGAACAACTAATTTTGTGCTTAATGCACTTTAATTGTGCGGAAGTATTGCCGAGTTCCAAATAAAGATATACTGAAGTATATTTGATAGTGCTAAAGTGGAACTATTGCAAGTATACTTTAGTTACACTTAAAATATCTTGCATTTAAAGACCAATATTATTCAAAGTTCATACAATCCTCATCAATAGTGACATTAAAACACATTTTAGGCTTAATATCAAGAAATGTGCATTCTACACAAGTAGTAGCTACTTCAAGTAAAGTTTAATTATAATTTTTATACCAGTAGGCCTAAGTCTTGAGCGATATGTCAGTAAATATGTTCATAACTACAGCCTACTTAGTCTGAACTAAATGAATTTTAAATATAGAATATACTATAAACAATATTGTACAAATACCAGACACTTGCACTAACATTTTATGAAAATCAAGCTCAAATTGAGCTGGTTTTTGATCAGGGAATGACGGAGATCTGTGTTTTGTTTGTCATTAGAAAGGCCGCGTCTGAGGCAGCAAGTACATCGCATTAGCCTATAGCCTACGCTTTCATCAACTTACAGGTTATAACTTGCACTGTAGCTTTATGGGCACTTAGTCTTAATTGTCATCTAATAAACTTGGCCAAAATGTCATGATATATACGATGAAGCGCTATATGCAAGGATATTTAAAACGTACAGAAGTATTGTTTACAACTAGACGGCAAGACTCTTCTCCGCTCTTCAAAAACACAAAACATTAGCCTTTACAGACATATTGTTTTAGTGAAGAAAACTATACTTATTCAAACATCAGTTATTCATTATTTACCTTTGCATTACGAACTCATTCTCCAGGCTCTGTGCGCTGCGCGGCGCTTCTTTCTGAGTGGAGGCGGGGTGAAGTTACGAGGTTTCGCTGACAGTTTGAGGATCCATAGCGTTACAAAGTTTAGTGACAAGCTCTTTTGAATGCTTTTCATTGGTTAAATATTTGTAAGACCCTCAAACAGACCAATAGCAGTGATTTTTAAACAATAATAACGAAATATAATAGAGTTTGGATTTTCCACGGCACACCTGATGGGCTAGGATATGGCGACTGCCATACTTTGCCATACAGAAACGCCCTAGGCGGCTGCCTAGTTCGCCTATATGCACGCGCGTTTTCAAACCGCATTGTGAAAAAGTTGCAATACAATGCAGAACATAACTGAAGAGTCACAGGAAATTTATAATTTATAAGTTTGCATATACAGACATTTACCCTTAAAAGGATAGTTCACCCGAACTAAAAGCTCTGTCATCATGTATTAACTTAATTCACTTGACTAATTCATGTTGTTTTAGACGAGAATAATTGCACCACAAAATAAGATATTTTAAAGAATGTTGGTAACCAGTTACTTCCTTTGTATGGGCAGAAAAAATAAAATCAAAACAAACAAAAAGCAAGACATTTCTCAAAATGTATTTGTATAGAAGAAAGTCATACTGGTTTGGAACGACATGAGGGTGAGTAAATGATGACAGAATTTTAATTTTTGGGTGAATGATCCCTTTAAGTATTTTTAGCATATAAAATAAATAGTACAATTAAAACTTTTTAAATAGCAGGTAAATGTGCATTTAAAATAAAAAAAATAATTTTAATTAAACCAAAGAGTGTGACTCATTACCAAAAATTATGATCCATCTCTCAACATTTTTGCAATATTAATGCACCAATGCACTGCAACTTCATCCAAAACACACTAACAAACGCCAGAAAAAACACCAAAAACAAGCTACTTACCACTTCAAAATGTTTTACTTTTCCTTGTCCCTTCCTTAACTGTGTGTCAGATTTTCAAACAGAAAAGGTTGTTTTGTTTATCCCAGTGTCTGGTGACACACTTGACACTTGCTTGCACTGGGACCTGTTTAGCTCTCTGCAAAGAGAGGCCTTTAACTGTCACCCCACACCCGACTGTTTAGAGTGCATTCTGAATACACGTGATACGCTGTATGCCAAGATCAGCCTCTTAGCTATTGCTGTTCTTGAGGGGTTGCAGGCCTGGTGTAGATTGCATAAAAAAATCTTTGGGCTCTAGTGCAATGAATTGTGCTTCCAGAAATATATTAGCTGAAAATATCCAATACAGATGATTTCTTGATTGAAGTGGATTTATAAAGATAATTAAAAAATTATTTAAGCGTGTAGTATGTATCTGTAAATAATAGTTGGACCTCCCTTCATACATTGGCTTTGTTAAGTGAAGCTGTTATTGCCTAACTGGGTTAAATTGTTAGGCTGTTTTTGCTGTGTCAGGTTACAGGTGTGTCAAGGCTACGAGACAAACAGGACATTGAATAGCATTGTGTGAATACCTTATTCCTTATTTATAGGTGAAGCTGTTAAGTTAAGGTCAAGTGGACATATCAAGGTTATAAACTCATTTCATACTTTGTTTGGGCTGATGTAACTGTGAGCCCCGTTTAGTTGTCATTGAGTATACTGGATGAATAATTTGACAAAGGTTATCAAATAAGCAAGAGGGCTGCATAACACACTAGGTTAGTCTTCAGATTTGCACTTTTGCATTTATGTGACCTTGTTTCATTATAAGGTCTTCCAAGGATCAGAAAGAAGACACCTCAGAGTTTGTATACAGGTGCTGGTCATATAATTAGAATATCATCAAAAAGTTGATTTATTTCACTAATTCCATTCAAAAAGTGATTACTTGTAAAACTTGTATATTATATTCATTCCTTACACACAGACTGATATATTTCAAATGTTTATTTCTTTTAATTTTGATGATTATAACTGCCAACTAAGGAAAATCCCAAATTCAGTATCTCAGAAAATTAGAATATTGTGAAAAGGTTCAATATTGAAGACACCTGGTGCCACACTCTAATCAGCTAATTAACTCAAAACACCTGCAAAGGCCTTTAAATGGTCTCTCAGTCTAGTTCTGTAGGCTACACAATCATGGGGAAGACTGCTGACTTGACAGTTGTCCAAAAGACGACCATTGACACGTTGCACAAGGAGGGCAAGACACAAAAGGTCATTGCAAAAGAGGCTGGCTGTTCACAGAGCTCTGTGTCCAAGCACATTAATAGAGAGGCGAAGGGAAGGAAAATATGTTGTAGAAAAAAGTGTACAAGCAATAGGGATAACTGCACCCTGGAGAGGATTGTGAAACAAAAGCCATTCAAAAATGTGGGGAAGATTCACAAAGAGTGGACTGCAGCTGGAGTCAGTGCTTCATGAACCACTACGCACAGACGTATGCAAGACATGGGTTTCAGCTGTCGCATTTCTTGTGTCAAGCCACTCTTGAACAACAGACAGCGTCAGAAGCGTCTCGCCTGGGCTAAAGACAAAAAGGACTGGACTGCTGCTGAGTGGTCCAAAGTTATGTTCTCTGATGAAAGTAAATTTAGCATTTCCTTTGGAAATCAGGGTCCCAGAGTCTGGAGGAAGAGAGGAGAAGCACACAATCCACATTGCTTGAGGTCCAGTGTAAAGTGTCCACAGTCAGTGATGGTTTGGGGTGCCATGTCATCTGCTGGTGTTGGTCCACTGTGTTTTCTGAGGTCCAAGGTCAACACAGCCATATACCAGGAAGTTTTAGAGCACTTCATGCTTCCTGCTGCTGACCAACTTTATGGAGATGCAGATATCATTTTCCAACAGGACTTGGCACCTGCACACAGTGCCAAAGCAACCAGTATCTGGTTTAAGGACCATGGTATCCCTGTTCTTAATTGACCAGCAAACTCGCCTGACCTTAACCCCATAGAAAATCTATGGGGTATTGTGAAGAGGAAGATGCGATATGCCAGACCCAACAATGCAGAAGAGCTGAAGGCCACTATCAGAGCAACCTGGGCTCTCATAACACCGGAGCAGTGCCACAGACTGATCGACTCCATGCCACGCCGTATTGCTGCAGTAATTCAGGCAAAAGGAGCCCCAACTAAGTATTGAGTGCTGTACATGCTCATACTTTTCATGCTCATACTTTTCAGTTGGCCAAGATTTCTAAAAATCCTTTCTTTGTATTGGTCTTAAGTAATATTCTAATTTTCTGAGATACTGAATTTGGGATTTTCCTTAGTTGTCAGTTATAATTATCAAAATTAAAAGAAATAAATATTTGAAAAATATCAGTCTGTGTGTAATGAATGAATATAATATACAAGTTTCACTTTTTGAATGGAATTAGTGAAATAAATCAACTTTTTGATGATATTCTAATTATATGACCAGCACCACACCAGTGGCATTTTAATGTTCTGACTAAATCTTGATTCTGCTTGACAATTGTAAACAATTTTGTTTGTTTAGCACTAGCGGTTTTGATTACATAATGTTTAAAATTATTTATTATTTAAATGGCCAGTATTTGGTTAATTTTTGGTTAAAATTCTGTCATTAATTACTCACCCTCAAGTCGATCCAAACATGTAAGACCTTCGTTCATCTTTGGAACACAAATTAAGATATTTTTGTTGAAATCTGAGAGCTTTCTGACCCTTCTAGACAGCAATGCAACTGAAACTTTCAAGGCCCAGAAAAGTAGTAATGCATCGTGGGACTCTTGTGATCGCGTGTTGAAGACTGAAACGGAAGAGAACAAATAGTTGAATAAAGTAGTTCTTTTTGTTTTCTTTGTGCACAAAAAGTATTCTTGTAGCTTTATAAATTTTCAGCTGAACCACTGATGTCACATGGACTATTTTAACGATGTCCTTACTACCTTTCTGGGCCTTGAATGTGTCAGTTGCATTGCTGTCTTCGATCGGCGAACAATATCCAAAGGGCTAGACAAGGAGTAATCCAGGTACACAAGCAATGGTCCAGGCAGGGGCAAACAGAGTCCAAGTGGAAGGCAAAGGGTTAATCCAAGATACAAAGGCAGGAGAACAGCAAACAGGAAAAGGCAACACGAAATGACTAGACTAGAACCAGACACTGAGACTAGAAACTAAGACAGGGAAATAGCTCCGTAGAGTGCTATCACTAGGAGAGCGATAAACGCAGACAATACAGGAACTAAACAGAAAACACAGAATGGCTCGGTAAGGCAGCTAACGCTAGGGGAGTGCTATACGCAGAACAATACTCGGCCATCTGTGCAAGAAAGTCCATGGTTTATGTAAGCTGTGTGATCAGTGCAATCAGCTGTGTGTGTGTCATCAGTGCAATGGATGATGGGTATTGTAGTCCGTGGGTGACATGCAACAGTAGTGTAGTGAAAGAGTCAATTCGATGGAAGGGCGACCTCTGATTGCTATCGGGTGGAAGGCCACAGACCGGATTCTTGACAGAAACTGAAGAGACCAACAGTTCAACAGTTGACACACTCGGAGGGACTGAGCAAGATGACAGCTTATCATTAGACTCACTGACTGGAACTGGCAAGACAGAGTGTTCGCTAACAGCCTCCTCGGCTGTGACAGATAAGGCTGAGAGTCTAAAGGCAGCTTCTTCAGCTGGTTCGGAACAAAACAAAAGTTCATAATTGGCCTCCATGGCCGGCTCAGGACAGGACGAGAGTTCATAACCAGCCCCCATGGCTGGGTCAGAACATGACAAAGGTTCATAAAGTGAAAAAAAAGAAAGTGAAGTGAAGTGACATACGGCCAAGTATGGTGACCCATACTCGGAATTTGTGCTCTGCATTTAACCCATCCAACGTGCACACACACAGCAGTGAACACACACACACACTGTGAACACACACCCGGAGCAGTGGGCAGCCATTTATGCTGCGGCGCCCGGGGAGCAGTTGGGGGTTCGGTGCAGAACCTCCAGACTTGCTCAAGGGCACCTCAGTCGTGGTATTGAGGGTGGAGAGAGCGCTGGACATTCAATCCCCCCACCTACAATTCCTGCCGGCCCGAGACTCGAACTCGCAACCTTTGGATTACGAGTCCGACTCTCTAACCATTAGGCCACGACTTCCCACTCCCCATAACTGGCCTCCCTGGCCGGTTCAGAGCAAGGCGGCAGTTCACAGATGGCTTCCATAGCCGTGACAGGGCAGAATGAGGTTTCACAGACTGCCTCAATGGCTGTGATGGGACAGGACGAGGGTTCATAGACGGCCTCCATAGCCGTGACAGGGCAGGACGAGGATTCGCAGACGGCCTCCATAGCCGTGACAGGACAGGACGAGTGGATTCCACTGACACCTCTGGAGGTTCTGCAGCAGTTGATGCCACCTCTGGAGGTTCTACAGTGGTAAACTCAGGACACAGGGAGAGTTCAGTAACGGTCTCTTTGACCGCAACACGACAGGCTGAGAGTACATTGCTGGGTGCCACCACCAAAAAAGGAGCTGAAGCGAGCACCGCCGCTTCAGGAGGTTCTGCAGCATGTGCCGCCACCTCTGGAGAAGCTGCAGCAGGTGCCATCACCTGGGGCAGTTCTGAGGTGGTGTATGCAGCCCAAACGCAACATAAAGCGATCCCCATCAGGGGAAGCGCTTCGGACAGGGGAATTAGAGCAGGAACAGGAGGGTTAGAGTGAGCTGGTTTGGGGATGTCAGCTGCACGTGCAGACACCAGTGGTGCATCCCTCACACTGGATAGCAGACTAGGATACTGAAGGACTGACCTTGAATATCCGGGTGTGGCAGACAGGACATGACAAGACTCTGGCTGATCAGCTGTAACGTGACGTGGTTCTGGATAGTCAGCGGTGATGTGAAGAGACTCTGGAAGATCCGCTGAGACATGATGAGACTCTGGATGGTCAGCGGTAACGTGAAGAGACTCTGGAAGATCAGCAGAGATGTGATGAGACTCTGGCAGATCAGCGGAGACGTGACGAGACTCATGCCGATCAACGGTGACTTGACGAGACTCTGGCAGATCAGCTGAGACGTGACGTGACTCATGACGATCAACGGTGACTTGACTTGATTCATGAGGATCCACTGTGACTTGGCCTGATTCAGGAAGATCAACTGTGACTTGACTTGATTCATGATGATCAGCGATGTATTGGCTTGACTTACGAAGATCAACTGTGACATGACTTGACTCATGAAGATCAACTGGGACTTGGCTTGATTCATGAAGATCAACTGTGACTTGGCTTGATTCATGAAAATCAGCTGTGACTTGGCCTGATTCATGAATGGCAGCAATGACATGACGGAGTGTTGTTGTGGCCACCTTTTTGTGAGTGCGCGCTGGTGTAGCCACCATTTCAGTCATAAATGCGGTGTCGCATTCCTCATCCATGACACCCACAGTGAATGGAGAGCCAGCACACAACAAAGCATAGTCCATAAACTGACAGAGTGATGAACACGGTGAACATGATCAGCGGTTGATTAATGCCTTCGCAAAAAAAGTCTATCAGTAAACAGTCCAGTAAATCAGAGTAATTGGCAATGGACAAATACTCTTGAATATAGCCCTCGAGCAATCGTGTACCCTGCTCGAGGGCTAATAACAGTCTTGCAATGTTCATACCTGGCCAATGTTCATCAGAAAAGCTGCTGGATCCTTGTGAGGCAGAGTATTCTGTAACGGGGCTGATGAGATGTGAGACGTGCGGATCCATTTGCAAAGCTTTATTAGACAGAGACATGGTCATAACAGGCATGGTTCAAACAATGGCAAACAGGTATATTGAGGACAAGACAGATGAGTCCTCAAGTAAACGGGCTTGGTCTTCGATCGGCGAACAATATCTACAGGGCTAGACAAGAGGGGTAATCCAGGTACGCAAACAGAGTCCAAGTGGAAGGCAAAGGGTTAATCCAAGATACAAAGGCAGGAGAACAGCAAACGGGAAAAGGCAACACGAAATGACTAGACTAGAACCAGGCACTGAGACTAGAAACTAAGACAGGGAAATAGCTCCGTAGAGTGCTATCACTAGGAGAGCGATAAACGCAGACAATACAGGAACTAAACAGAAAACACAGAATGGCTCGGTAAGGCAGCTAACACTAGGGGAGTGCTATACGCAGAACAATACTCGGCCATCTGTGCAAGGAAGTCCATGGTTTATGTAAGCTGTGTGATCAGTGCAATCAGCTGTCTGATCAGTGCAATCAGCTGTGTGTGTGTGTGTGCGTCATCAGTGCAATGGATGATGGGTATTGTAGTCCGTGGGTGACGTGCAACAGTAGTGTAGTGAAAGAGTCAATTCGATGGAAGGGCGACCTCTGGTGGCTATCGGGCAGAAGACCACAGACCGGATTCGTGACAATTATATTGACTTTCACATTACACAGACTGTTGCATGTCACTCTGGACTGCATTTCCCATCATCCATTGCACTGATTACACACAGCTGTAACCAATCACACACACACTATATTACACCCACTCAGATCCTTCTCAAACTGCCAAGTATTGTGTAGGATCAGAACGAGTCAGACAAATTTAAGATTCGATCAGAACATCGAAACACGAGGAGACGAAATTCCAGAGAGGCCCCAAGAAAACAGGACAATGTCATAAATTAGATCCTAGCACCAGCCCGTCTGAAGACAGCCTAACCAACAAGCCTCTTTCACAGGACAGCTTGCAACATTAAGACAAAAGAACACTTATTGATAATTCCAACCTAGGAAGGAGACTGTCAAATTTGGGGCAAGTAATCAAGACTGATGGTCAAAGAGATGTACCGCGTGACCAGCACATGTAGATCTGTGATAGAAATCACAAGCTTCTTTAGATCGACTTTTCCCCAACACAAAGGAACCAGACTGAAATTCCTTTGTCCAAAGAACATGTCTTTTGGTCTCCATAGAACTACACAGAGACTTTCTTTTTCATATGCACCTAAAATCATCCTAAAAGGACATTTCTATGCATAACCCCATATTATGTATGTAACCCACACATTAGACTATCATGTTTTAAGCACATATTATGTATGTCTTTTTAATAACTGTTGAATGACTTTAAGGGTTATTCGTGTTTGGTATGTATGAGTTTGACAATTCTAGCTTGAAACGTTTCTTCCAATTGATTCTTTGTCAAATGTATCATATTCTGGTTATAGAAATCACATCCAAAAGTATACTTTGCAAGAGTGTGTAAAATTCGGACCATGTGACTGATAACATGCTGATTTATGATGGAAGGAACACCTCTAGCTTAGATAATAGCCTATCTAATTGGTCAAGACACCAGATGGGATGTGTCCAGAAACCGATTTTAAAAACTCAGGACACCATCAAATCTTCCTTTCTCTCTTCTCTTTTCTCTTCTCTTCTTCTTTTGCCACCGCGTTTTGATGCTGCTTTTTAGCGCTCTTTGAGCGTGCTCTGGCCTACAAGCCAGTTGCTACTTAACACCACAACGAAAAGAAAAACCACCTAGTCTCGTTACATCCTTTTTTTCTTTTGTTTTAGTTTCTTTTCCGTTGCGAGTTTTGTGTTCTCAGTTTATGTTTTGCCGCCACGCATTGTCTCCAAGTTCAACTCGAGCCTGTGACCGCCTCAAAACTTCAACCAGACCAACTCCGCATCTCCAGCCAACGCCCAAGACATCACATCAATGACTACTGAACTTCCAGCCAATCGGCAACTTGGGAAACCCCTTTTCCTGCAAAGATGATGAAAAAAGGGAATCCCTTAACAGAGGCAACACAACTCAAGTAACCTCCAGATTCTAACTGAGCTGGTGCATTTAATATAAATTTTAGCCTCATTGAGAAACTCAATGCGAGGGTTAAATAAGTGATTGATGGATTCTATGCAATAGCCCATATTGCTGTAAACTTGGGATACCACATTTTCATTCTCTTAAACTCATCCTGTCCTCACTTTCTCTCTTTCTGCAACGTGTGAATGTGTGAATATGTGTGTTCATGTGTTAGATTAGTTTATGTCTTAGGTTTATATAAATAAAGTATTTTTTATATTCAAAAGAGAAGTATCTTGTGTTTTGTGCTTACAAGTTAATGTCTTAATCTGCCGATCTTGTTACTGTGCTTATTAATAGTGTTTTCACTATATTTTGGATTTTAATATCCAGTGCAAAGTTAATGTTATATGGCTCGTTCAGTGAATCGCCCGCCCGAATCAGTGATCAGCCACAAAACAGTGATTCTGTTCAAATTTCCTATAAAATCATAAATGATTCCCTTTGAATGAAATTAAATTATTTACACATTTAACCCTACAATTGTCTGCGTTTATTGTTTTCTCCCAGTGATAGCACTTTACGGAGCTAGTTTATTGTCAGAGTTTTGTCTAGTTCCTAGTTCCTTGCTCTAGTCCAGTCTTATTTCTAGTTTTGCCTGATTGTCTGTTTCCTGATCGCCTGCCTGTCCTGGATTGCTCTCTCGTCTTGTCGTTTGGACTCTGTTTGTACCGCGCCTAGATTATCGTCTGTCTGTGGATTATTCGCTTGCCTCTTCCTTTGGGTTACGTTCGCCATCGATCGACCCACGCCTGTTTACTTAAGTACTCTTCTGTCTTGCCCTCTATATACCTGTTTGCCATTTGTCAGACCCTTTCCGTTCAGTTACTACGTAACACCGACAAACGGAAACAGACGTTCGTCGGATTTTGTCTGATCAGTGTGTTACGCCTGTCAGCATCTGCTGTTGTTGGTCAGCACTTGTTTTCAACGTCTGAACATGTTGAATCAGTGTTTGTTGGGTCTTGGATGTCTGAGAAGTGACACATTGGTCTGCGTCTGTCAGTGCAGTGTGAATTTAAGTTTTACTGCAGCTGGTTCACTACTGTTGCTTATTTGAGGTTTATAAAAATTGTGATTTTGATGACCAGCTCAAACTCCTCTGTCATACAGCAAGACTAATTCAACAAACTTGAATAAAACTTTGGAGATGCAAGAGTTTTATTTCAATGCAAGATCACAGAGACTCAAGCAAATAGAAAACACCACACGTTTACAGTAATACTAAGGGAGTTACACACAACTCTAAGCTTAAATTCTGCTTAGAATGTTATTCTGCTTAGAATAAAATGTTGCATCACTTTTAACTAATTTACAAAGCTACTGTACAATGTGTATACAACATCTTCATTACAAAATTCTAAACTCTAATTCTACTCCGTTAAATCACTGTTCCCTGTCGATACTCCACTCGTACTGCATCTTGAGAAAGACGCATATGGGAAAAAGCCTTTTTTCTCCTGAACTGAAGCCTTATTCAATCACGCAGTGAAACTGCACGACTATTAGTTTGTGCAGTGTGTAAAAAACAAACCAATGGGTCAGCAGCAGAGCTGCGCGAGCCTATGGAGACGAAGCCCGCCAGAATGGGCGGAGCCATCTGGCTATATAAGTGGCTGTTTCGCCATAAGATCCTCAGATTTCTTCTCCTTCAGCGACGACGACTTCGTTTCCACTGATCCCAGAAGCCTACTCACTGTTGACACGCCTCGTAGCTGGACCCAGCGACCTCAAATCTGCTAGGCTGAGCCGCCGCCTTTTCCTCGCACTCCAGCATCGCAGCAGTTCCGGTCCTGTTCGCTGCCGCCTTCCGGTGAGTGATCTAAAAAGAGCAAAGTGTGGCTCATGCAGAAGAGCAGTGAGGTCACGCCCACACAGAGACTGCGTGCTCACCGAGATGGAATGCTCGTTCAGAGTATGAGTCTCGCTCTTCCCCGCTCGCTGACCGCCTTCTACGAAGGCAGCTCTGCTCTCCCGTTTCTCCTCTCTCAGCAAAGCTCGGAGAATGAAACATCAGAGCCACGGAGCTCCCGCAGCGCTCTGATCCGCCGGTGTTCACACGTGAGAATCAGAGCTCCTCATTCATTGAGCAGCTCTATCCTCTTGGGCGGATCGGAGTGGAAAGCTCTGTGTGTGCGTTGCTGAAGCTGTGCTCACACAGGCAGCCTGCTTTCAGCCGGACTCCATCCTGATTCGCTCGTGGTCCTCTATCTAGCAGGCCCCGCCTCCCCCGCTTTCATGTTTCTCTTCTCCCAGTCACCTTGGAGACAGGAACGGCGAGCTTGAGAGGCTGAGCGATCATGCTTGAGTGATCTGCAGGCCAGCATATCCCGAGTGCTCACTTTGATCTGCCAGTGCATGTGTTAACACGTGAGGATTAACGCCCCTCATTACATAGAGTGGCCCAATCCTTCTGCGCGGATTGTAGAATGCTGCGCGGCCCCGCCTCTCACGTTTCTCTTCTCCCAGTCACCTCGGAGAAAGAGACGGTAAAATCGCGGCGTTCAGGCTTGAGTGATTTTTCGTGCTGGCATAGCCCCGTGTGTTTCACTCTGCACACAGCACTTTGATCTGCCAGTGTGTTTACATTAAGGATTAGCGCCTCTTGCAGCTCTTTGATCTGCCAGCGCTACTTTCATTATGGAAGTGTCAGTCTGTCCCTGCTGTGCTTACGGTCCCCCTTCAATGAAGGTGGCCCCGCCTCCCCTGCTCTAGTGTTTCTCCCCTCCCAGTTATCTCGGAGAAGAAACTGCAAGCTCGAGGTTTGAGCGATCAAGCTTGAGTGAATTTATGCGGCGCAGCCCTGCGTTTCACTCTCCACTCAGTTCTTTGATCTGTCAGCGTGAGAGTTTGTGTCTAGCTCTGCTTTGCTCACGGCTCGCCGCCTTCAATGAAGGCAGCCCCTCCCCTCGGCCGCTACGAGCGGATCTGAGAGGATGCGCGCAGCACTTTTGATCTGAAGCGGTTTACACATAATGATAATCAATACCCCTCTTCTAATGAGTGGTTTGAACTTTTTAGGCAGATCGAAAGAAGAGGCTTCTGGGCCGTGCCACGGGGGCTGAATGCTCTCATTACAAAACCATCGAGTCTAGCAACCTCCGAACGGCATCTTACATGCCTCAAAGCACCCCATTCAGCTCTGGGTGCTGACGGCAATGTGTTTGTGATAAATACTGTTGTGTACACTGGGCCTGTTCAAATAGCGGCCACGCAACTGATCGCTGTTACGGCGAGGAAAATAAAACACAAACATTTTCAAGAGATTCCTCTCCCTCTTATCACGAGCTTCAGGTCCCGGCCAGGCGACCTGCTGCTCGAAACGATTAACCCTAGCCATACGGGCCGAGGCCTGGCAGGCTATCCCTGGAGTGTCAGACTGGGTTATGGGGATGATAAAACGAGGTTACTCACTGCAATTCACGCAAAGACCCCCATGCTTCAGCGGCGTGGTTCCGATCTCTGTTCAGAGCGAAAAGCCACATGTCCTGCGCTCCGAGGTGATGACTTTGCTGGCAAAGGGCGCTGTAGAACGGTCCCTCCAGCCCAGAGCGAATCAGGCTTCTACAGCCGTTACTTCCTCGTCCCCAAAAGGATGGCGGCCTCCGGCCATCCTCAATCTCAGGCACCTGAATCGCGCCCTTATGAGAGGTCGTTCAGGATGATCATGCTGAAGCAGATCCTCTCGCAAATTGCCAAGGGGACTGTTTCTTTTCTCTGGACCTGAAAGACGCATACTTTCACATCCAGATAGCCCCCCATCACAGGCGATTATTGAGATTCGCCTTTGAGAGGGTGGCTTATCATTACACGGTCCTTCCCTTGGACTGTTTCTGGCCCCCCACACTTTTACGAAGTGCATGGACGCGGCTCTTTTCCCTCTAAGACAGATGGAAATCCGCATTCTCAACTACCTCAACGACTGGCTCGTTCTGGCCCAGTCAAAGGTGGAGCTATTATCGCACAGAACCCTTGTTCTCAGCCACCTAGAGCGTCTGGGACTCAGGGTCAAATTCGCCAAGAGCACACTGTTTTCCAGCCAGCGAATATCGTTCCTGGGTACAGTTCTCGACTCGACTCAAATGAGAGCCGTAGTCGCACCACATCATGCTCTGGCCATGCGAGAACTCGCGACCTCCTTCGAGATCGGTGCCACCTGCCCTCTCAAGGCATCTCAAAAGATGATAGGCCTCATGGCCGCAGCATTGTCAGCGCTACAGTTTGGTCTGCTTCGCATGCGACCTCTCCAGCACTGGCTGAAATCACAAGTTCCATCACATGCATGGCGTCACGGACGCCTGCGTATCAGGGTGAGCCAGGCCTGTGTAACAGCCCTAGCCCCCTGGAAAGACCCTCACTGGAGGGGAAGGGGCATGGCCATGGGAACGGTTTGCAGGAGAAAGGTCACGACAGATGCCTCCAACACAGGTTGGGGGGCGCTGTGCAAGGGCAGACCGACTTTCGGCCATTGGTCGAAAGCGGAGAAAAGGCTTTACATCAACTGCTTGGAAATGCTAGCAGTATGTCGAGCCTGCCAGTTCTTCCTGCCAGACCTGAGGGGACACCACGTGCTAATCTGCTTGGACAGCATGTCTGTGGTGTCCTACATAAATCACCAGGGAGGCCTCTCCTCGAAGTGCCTTTGCTTTGTTGGCAGCAAGGTTATTTTCGTAAACGAAAACTGAAACTAAGACTAAAACTACTGGTCAAAAAACATTTTTGTATACTGAAATAAAATTTAAATTTCTAAATAAATGAAAAACTAAAACTAAACGAAACTAACAACAGTAACGGGAAAACTAACGAAAATAAAATAATAATTAGCAAAAATAAATAATCGTGTTCGTGATTTAATAAGCTCTCATTCTGTGTCAGAAAATCGGACCTGTGGTTGTTTAGGGAAATAGATGGCGCTTCACGCATGTGAGCTGCGTCCTAAGCGGCTATTCACAGAGAATGCGTTTTTGCATTTAAAAACCAGACGCGGGCTATAAAATGGAAATAACTATAAATAATAATAATGCACACCTTACAGCGCACAAACGTTTAAAAGCATGGTTGACGTGCGAGAACAACATGAGCGTT
This sequence comes from Onychostoma macrolepis, assembly GCF_012432095.1. Taxonomy (NCBI): domain Eukaryota; kingdom Metazoa; phylum Chordata; class Actinopteri; order Cypriniformes; family Cyprinidae; genus Onychostoma; species Onychostoma macrolepis. The sequence continues at coordinate 17,464,179 of NC_081174.1, forward strand.
ATGAGAGTTAACAGACACCGAATTAAAAGTTTTGGATGAGCTGACTTTAGTGAATAGTCATTTTGTCACGCTTTGTGATTACTATGGTAACGTCCGCCTCGAGTCCATGATACGAGCACCGCCTCGACTGTATAAAACGCATCCAAAATCGCGCTGTTTTCACCGCTTGCTGTGTTGTGTAAAAGGGGCTTTAGAACTGGGATTGATTGTGTTGCTCATCTGAAGCGCGTCAAAAAAAAAAGTGCAAACATCATTTAAATCACCATATCGCATTTATTTTTGAGTAGTATGAGGTTTCAAAGCATTTTAGATTGTTTCTTCTTATTGTGTACGTTCATAGAGGGAGACGGGGCATACAGTAGTGCGCACCGGTGGCTCTTATGTGCAAAAAATCCAATAAAATAATGCATTGAAAACACAGATGGACAAAAATAAAGTTTACAGAGTTTCAGTGATGATTGCAAAGAACATGCCTGGGTCCCAATGTGCACACTGTCCATGCTAAATTATATGTGATATTAGTCATTTTTAATACTATTTAGGGCAGATAGGGTGGATAGTATTTACATCGGGATGCAGGGCATGTTTCCTCAAATCCAGCACTGGAGGGCCATTGATCTGCAGAATTTAGCTCCAACCCTGATAAATACTCAACTGTCGGATGCTGTCTAACTCTGAAAACCTTGATTAGCTTGTTGTTTGTAAACTATTGGCATATTAAACAAGATTACATCTTTAATATGAATGAATATGAACATGAATATGAATTAATAAATTGTATACATAAGTTGCATATTTTTGGTTTTTGTTGAATTGTAAAGAATTATTTTATTTTCATTATTAAGAGGTTTGCACAAGAGTTAACTGTAAACTGTAAACTGCAAACTTTCAACTTTGCTAAAAATTAAATGTTTTGGTTTGGTCTACACTGGAAGTGTTCCATTAACTCTGTTAAACTATAATTACTAAAACTAAAACTGAAACTAAAATATATAAAAACTAAATAGAAATGTGTTCACAAAATAAAAACTAAACTAAAACTAACAAAACCATTAATGAAACTAACTAAAACTAAACTGAAATTATAGGAAATTTGAAAACGATATTAAAATAAAAACTAATTTAAAAATGAAAAACTATAATATCCTTGATTGGCGAACTCCTTCTGGAATGATAACTCCATCTACGCTCGCTGAGAGCAGCGCACATACCGGGCAAATGGAACCAGGGAGCGGACAAGTTATCTCGGGAGCAATGTCCCCTCAGAGGAGTGGACTCTCCATCCGCAGATGGTTCAGAGAAATTAGGAGATCTTTGGCGAGGCCGAGCAGGTCAATCATTGGGCAGGAACACTTCTGTTGTCCGCTTCTTGAGGGGTGCCAAGAGGCTGAATCCGCCTCGGCCCCTCACAGTCCCTACATAAGACTTGCCCATGGTTTTGAGAGCCCTGAAGGGCCCTCCCTTTGAGCCGCTACAGTCCACTACCCTTCGGTCACTGTCGCTAAAAGACTGCTCTGCTCTTAGCACTAGCGTCGGTAAAGCGATTAGGAGACCTGCAGGCGCTCTCCACTAGCCCTGCCTGCCTGGAATTCGGGCCTAACGACACTGAAACCAAGGCAGGGTGATGTGCCCAAGTGCTTTCCACTCCATTCAGAGCTCAGGTCATCACGCTCTCCTTGCTTCCTCCCTCTGATGAGGACCGGGAATTATCCTTGCTCTGCCCAGTCAGCCTTGAGAATCTACTTTGAGCGATCCACCCTTTTAGGAGGTCGGAACAACTCTTTGTTAGCTTCGGTAACTGCGCCAGAGGGCTTCCGGTTATGAAGCAGAGACTCTCCAGATGGTTAGTGGATGCCGCTACGCTAGCATACTCGTCCTTGGGCCTACAATGCCCCATCGAAGTACGAGCCCACTCCGCAAGAGGCATCGCCTCGTCGTGGACGTGGTCTAGCGGCCATGTCTAGGTCCATCCACATTTGCTAGGTTTCATAACCTGGACGCACCGGCCTCACAGGCCGGAGTCCTCTCTGCTTAAATGGGCATACTTGCATATGGGAACAATACAGTGTTAATTTTGGCAGGCATTTTTGATTTAGTCTTCGTCTTTATCTTGAGACGAAAATGCTTAATAGTCTTAGTCACATTTTAATCATTTGAGTCTTTCATAGTTTTAGTCGACGAAAAGTCATTGTATTTTTGTCAACTTTTAGTCAAAGTGCAGTTAACAACATTTATTTTGGTAGCTATTTTATATGTAGTATTCAATATATGTATATGTCCCTTTAAGACGGAAGGCATGCATGTAATACTGACACATTCACCCACCTTTTTACGCTCACTTAAGCCATAACTGACTGTATTTATGTGAGATACTCTGATTCTAGACGATAGACACAGGACTGCTGTGTGTGTATTTGAGTGCTGAGAACTGAACCGAGACTGAGTGTGCGCGAGAGAGAGCACTTCTATCAGCGCGATTCCGCCTATCGCGCCTTCACTAACATTAAGTTAATCGACAACGAATTGTGACTCCTGGGAAAAACGGGACGTCTGGTCGCCCTATCGCTAACCTTTCGGCTAGTTCGCGTTTTGATAGCCTATCCGTCCACTGCGGCTGCCATACTGAGACTAGATACAAACACCCTCATCCCATTGTAATCCAATGACAGAGACGCACATTTTGAAAGACAAGACAGTTAACTTAGCCTATAGGATGTATTTTGAATGTCCGGTAGTCCTCAAATAACATTTTAGTCCCGTCTCGTCTTGTTAATGAAGACACGGCATAAATTTTGTCATAGTTTTTATCATCAGATATTAGTTTTAGCTCGTCAATGTCTCATCTTAGTCACAGAAAAAAGGTTCGTTGACGAATATTTTTCGTCATCGTCTTCGTCGACGACGAATATTTTTCGTCATCGTCTTCGTCGACGAAATTAACACTGGAACAATACTAACAGAGAGTCCTTGACCACACTGCACTCAAGCTCTCTGGTTGGTTGCTTGCATACTTTCGGTCCTGGGAATACCGAATATGTAAGAGTTATCTGGAACGATCACCCAGGCCGGGCGTAACCTCTATGATTTTTAGCCCGTTTTAGCCTTGGAGTTTACTATTATGCTTCCCTATGGGCATTGAATGCTTAAGGAGGTATATTATACAGTCGTTCCTCTACCATAGCATGGCGTGATTGAATTGAGTTCCCATAAGCGTTTTTATCAAGACGCAGTACGAGTGGCGTATCGACAGGGAACGTACTCGATTACTGTTGTAACCTTGGTTCCCTGAGATACGGAACGAGTACTGCGTACTTTGCCGTGCTAGGTAGCTGTACGATTCAGACGTCGCTTCAGTCGAAGTAACCTGAGAATCCTATGGCGAAACGGCCGCTTATATAGCCAGATGGCTCTGCCCATTCTGGCGGGCTCTGGCGGGCTTCCTCGCCATAGGCTTGTGCAGCTCCACTGCCGACCCATTGGTTTGTTTTTTACACACTGCACAAACCAATAGTCGTGCAGTTTCACTGCGTGATTGAATAAGGCTGCAGTTCAGGAGAAAAAAGGCTTTTTCCCATATGCGTCTTTATCAAGATGCAGTACTCGTTCCATATCTCAGGGAACCGAGGTTACGACAGTAACCGAGTACGTTAACTAATTTACAAGTACAGTACAGTTCGTCTTCATGATATTATAGCTGAATAACAAATCACATTAGATGTTTAATGCAGAGTGACTTATAGTCACATTATAAAAAGCCTTGGTGTGCAAGTTAATTTAGTTATGCACCTACAGTGGTGTGAAAAAGTGTTGGCCCCCTTCCTGATTTTTTTTATTTTTTTGCATGTTTGTCACACTTTAATGTTTCAGATCAAACTAATTTAAATATTAATCAAAGATAACACAAGTAAACACAACATGCAGTTTTTAAATGAAGTTTTTTTTATTATGAAGGGAAAACAAAATCCAAACCCACATGGCCCTGTGTGAAAAGGTGCTTGCCCCCTAAACCTAATAACTGGTTGTGCCACCCTTTGCAGCAACAACTGCAATCAAGTGTTTGCGATAACTGGCAATGAGTCTTTCACATCGCTGTGGAGGAATTTTGGCCCACTCTTCTTTGCAGAATTGTTTTAATTCAGCCACATCGAAGGGTTTTCAAGCATGAAAGGACTGTTTAAGGTCATGCCACAGCATCTCAATCGGATTTAAGTCCAGACTTTGATTTGGCCACTCCAAAACCTTAATTTTGTTTATCTTGAGACATTCAGAGGTGGACTTGCTGCTGTGTTTGGAATCATTGTCCTGCTGCATAATCCAAATGCACTTGAGCTTGAGGTCACGAACACATGGCCAGACATTCTCCTTCAGGATTTTCTGATAGAGTGCAGAATTCATGGTTCCATCAATTATGGCAAGTCATCCATGGTTCAGACCAGCACACTACCACCACCATGTTTGACTGTCGGTATGATGTTCTTTTTATGAAATGCTGTGTTGGTTTTACGCCAGGTGTAACGGGACACACACCTTCCAAAAAGTTAAACTTTTGTCGCATCAGTCCACAGAATATTTGCCCAAAAGTCTTGGGGATAATCAAGATATTTTTTGGCAAATGTGAAACGAGCCTTTGTGTTCTTTTTGGTCAGCAATGGCTTTTGCCTTGGAACTCTCCCATGGATGCTGTTTTTGCCCAGTCTCTTTCTTATTGTTGAATCATGAACACTGACCTTAATTGAGGCAAGTGAGGCCTGCAGTTCTTTAGATGTTGTTCTGGGTTCTTTTATGACCTCCTGGATGAGTCGTCTTTGTGCTCTTGGAGTAATTTTGGTAGGCCGGCCACTCCTGGGAAGGTTCACCACTGTTCCAAGTTTTTTCCATTTGTGGATAATGGCTCTGACCATGGTTTGCTGGAGTCCCAAAGCCTTAGAAATGGCTTTATAACCCTTTCCAGACTGATACATGTAAACTATTTTGTTTCTCATCTGTTTATGAATTTCTTAAGATCGGAATAATGTGTTGCTCTTTAAACATGCTTCACTTTGTCAGACAGGTTCTATTTAAGTGATTTCTTGATTCAACAGGTCTGTCAGTAACCAGGCCTGAGTGTGGCTAGTGAAATTTAACTCGGCTTTCTAAAATAATGTGGTTAATCACAGTTCTTTCATGATTTAATAGGATGGGGCAATTAATTTTTCACGTATGGCCAGGTAGGTTTGGACAGCTTTTTTCCCTCAATAAATGAAATCATCATTTAAAAACTGCATTTTGTATTTACTTGCATTATCTTTGTGTAATATTAAAATTTGTTTGATGATCTGAATCTTTTAAGTGTGACAAATATGCAAAAAAAAAATTAAAAATCAGGAAGGGGCCAACACTTTTTCACACCACTGTATGTAAATAAAATTACATATTGCAAAACTGAAAGCCAGCATTTCACATGCTGCTGTTACTTGTGTGCTAGTTCTGATATTTTATACTCTATGTATACTATATACATTTGAATATTATTTTATTTACATGTATTGAGAATAATTGAACAGAAAATAATTTTGCTAAATGATTTGCAGATCTCAAACTTTTAAATCTAAAATTTATTACACTATGTCTATAACAAAAGAATTTAAAGCAGCATGTTCTGTAAACGGTTAAGAGTGGCATGCTGTTCATCACAGGATATCTTCAAATGATTCTCGTTCATAAATTAAAAACTTGAGCAGTCTTCCTGGTAGAGGAAGACCATTGATTTTCCATAGTCTGTGGATGCCCAGTCGTTGACGAATCTTCAGTCTGCACAGATGCATCAGTGTGCAAGGAAGAACTGAAATAGAGAGTGTTTGGGTTTCAGTTTAGCTCCATTCATTTGTAAAAATTAATTCAGTTGTCAAATGTCAATAATCAGACAAAATTCTGCAAATTAAGAGATTATAAAGAATATTCTACCTGATCTTTCTTTAATATAAGCCCAATCTTTGTTGCTGTCTAGAATTTCAGTTATTCGAGAACAGACTTTAACATGACCCACATAATCAAGTAATGTGTCTATGATGGGTCCCGCCCAGCCTCTGACTGAAGGAGTAGAAATGAGCTCACAAAACTGTAAATAAACAAATAACAAATTATTTAATGAAAAATTCTATTTTTTTATATATTAAAAAAATAATTATATAAAATAATTATATAAAGCATACAGACATTTGACCGGAAGACATTTTGACCGGAAAACAAAATCCATACCTCTACACAGCATTCTGATGGTTCATCATTTAAAAAATACATTGTTTCTCGTCCATTTCGTCTTGGTTTAATGGGATGTGGATTACTGCCATATTGACACTTAAAACATGATAGTGCATCACAGCCGTTGTCCAGCAGGTACTTCATCATCGCCTTGTACCTCATACAGAAAACCAATGCTGCAGGGAAGCTGGTAGGATGAGTAGGCAACAGGGCATTGACATTAGCACCGTGCTTCACCAGTAAGGTCACCATTTCCATGCTTGCTTTCCTTACAGCCACCAGCAGGGGGTTGAAGATATCCAGGTTCGTATCAGCACCTGCTTCTAACAGCATATCGGCTGCCTCAGTGTTTCTGTTTATCACAGCTGAGTACAGAGCCGTACTGCGACGATCTTCATACATTTTTGACCAATCATCTGACAGCTTCGTGTTGACATCATATCCTGCCTCAATTAATATTTCTAGAACGTCATCTCTGTTACGTTCTGCAGCCAAATGAAGAGGACTGATGCCGGAGCGTCTCACTTTGACCATGTTAGTTTTGGGGATTAGCATGGCAACAATGCTGAGGAAGATGAGAAGTCATATTTATTTCTGAATCAATACTTGAATAATAAAAAAAAAAAACATAAAACCTACGTTCCTTAATAAGACACATATGCACTGTAAGGGGTTAATTTAGTGATAATGATCGGCTGACTGTCACTTTCCACTTATTACATGGCTATATGCTAAATAACTAAATACTTGGATATGATCTGACATTATTTTATAATTTTACCTATAGGCTGTATTATCATAGATTCTGCTAGAAAAGTCCATTACAATGTACAAAACATACATTTGTTAGAGCCATCAGTTCACAATATTTAGGGGTTCAAGTACGTAATGCATTGCAACCCTCTTGTAATTGTAAGGATTTTTTTAGGGGTTCAAGCACGCAATGCTGAAACCTATGGAAGCCCGTTTCCGCCACTGAATAAAAAAATAAAAAAGGTTATTGCGACTTTTTTTCTCAGAATTGTGAGATATAAAGTCGCAATTGCGAGAGAAAAAAAGTCAGAATTGCGAGATATAAACTCGCAATTCTGACTTTTTTTCTCTCAGAATTCTGAGATATAAAGTCGCAATTCTGAGATATAAAGTCGCAATTGCGACTTTTTATCTCGCAATTCTGACTTTTTTTCTCGCAATTGCGAGTTTATATCTCACAACTCTGACTTTCTCTCACAATAGGAAACTCCGTGTAAGGCTTTGCAGTGCTTGGTTCAATTTGCACTATCAAAATGAACTAGATGAATGCTGCGTCCGAATATGATTGTTGAACAAACATACAAATGACTAATTATTGTCCATTTCCGTGTTCTGCGCTCGCGGTTGGACAGTACCATTACCGCCGGGCAGGGTGCGGGAGGGTACAATATCTTACAACATTAAATACAGGAGATAAGATAATTCTAGAGCAAGAACATAGAGATGAAAGCGCGATTTATGCGAGAGTGAAGGAAATCCACCTGCGTGCATTCATTCACACTCATGTTACAATAATACGCTCTTTACTTGACAGCTGTTGTTAAAATAACGCGATAGAAGCTGCCTCAAACTCAGAAATATAAAGAAATGAAGAATATTGTGTCTGAAAGCTGTGCGTGCCGTCCCCCCTCCCGCACCCTGCCCGGCGGTAATGGTACTGTCCAACCGCGAGCGCAGAACACGGAAATGGACAATAATTAGTCATTTGTATGTTTGTTCAACAATCATATTCGGACGCAGCATTCATCTAGTTCATTTTGATAGTGCAAATTGCAAGCACTGCAAAGCCTTACACGGAGTTTCCTATTGTGAGAGAAAGTCAGAGTTGTGAGATATAAACTCGCAATTGCGAGAAAAAAAGTCAGAATTGCGACTTTATATCTCAGAATTGCGAGTTTATATCTCAGAATTCTGAGAAAAAAAGTCAGAATTGCGAGTTTATATCTCACAATTCTGAGAAAAGAAGTCAGAATTCTGAGAAAAAAAGTCAGAATTCTGAGATAAAAAGTCGCAATAACCTTTTTTATTTTTTTTATTCAGTGGCGGAAACGGGCTTCCATAGAAACCTTCTTGTATCTGTTAGGATTTTTATTTTTATTATTATTATTATTATTCTTCTCCGGTAAAACTGATCGTTAAGACTCTTAACAAGTATGCAAAGTTTCATGAAGATCGGACTATAGGTGATGCTATAACAGTTAAAAATGCCTCAAAAACACAAAAGTTCTATTGAAAATGACCTCAAATTGTAGAACATGTTCATATATTCACAAAAATACAAGCTCTTCATATCATATGATAGATCTCCACATTCTGACCAACCATTGCTGTCAATTATATTGTTCATTAAATATTCACAAATATGTGAAAAACCTACTTTTGCGAACTAGTACCTGGTCTTTCGCTCAATCTCGATCAAACCACTGCAGTGCAATTCTCTGGACTCTCTAGATCAATAATTATGGAAAAAATGTTGCATTTTGTCCTTTGGTTAGCTATAACAGGGTCATTTAGTGAAGGGGCATGGCCAAATATACCCAAAAGCCTATAAAACCTAAATGAAAAGTAAAAACTTCACGAAACTTGGTGAAAACATGTGTCAGATGACTCTTAACAAGCATACAAAGTTTCATGGAGATCGGACCATAGGTGGCGCTATAACAGTTAATAAGGCCTCAAAAACAATATTTCTGTATAAAATGACTTCAAATTGTAGAACGTTCATATATTCACACAAACACATGATCTTCATATCATATGATAGATGTTGTGCATCAAATCGTTCAACTTTATGAAACTTGGTGAAAACATGTGTCTGATGACTCTTAACAAGCATGCAGAGATTCATGGAGATTGGACAATTGGTGGCACTATAACATTTAAAAAGGCCTCAAAAACACAGAATTTCTATAGTAAATGACCTCAAATTGCAATAAAATGTTCATAATATTCACTTATACACTATATCTTCATATCATATGACAGATCTTCTCATTCTGAACAACTTTGCCTCTAGGATCACTGCTGTCAATCAAACTGTTCTTTAGGTATTTGAGATTATTTAAAAAACCTACTTTTGTGAACTAGCCCTCAGTTTTTAACTCAAAATAAATAAAATCAGTACAGTACTATTCTCTAGACTCTCTAGGTCAATAATTATATTAAAAAAATGTTGAACATTTGCATTTGGACAACTGTAAACCAGTCATTTTATAATATGTTCTTTACATAGTGTACCCAAAGGCCTATTATTCCTAAAAAAAACCCCCAAAAAACCACAACTCCTCTCAAAACTCTGTAAAATGATCCAGAATTTCATTCTGAACAAGCATGCAAAATTTAAGAGAGATTGGGCTAAAAATAACACTATAATAGTTATAAAAGTTAAAAACACAGTGTTGTATGAGAAATTGCTATTTATAACCACTAGATGGCAGCGGAAGACCACTAATGGGCTCATTAAACACTAAAACAGTAATGTTAATAGGTTTTCTTATGGAGATATTATAAAATGACTGTCATAACATTTAAAATCACATTTAATTCAAGTCTACCATTTTGTTCATACAGATATGTCCGTTTTTACAATTTTGCCATATTATGATCACAGAGAAACCTGAACGTAGTGCTGAAACCCTATTGTAATTGTTAAGATTTTTAGGGGTTCAAGCACGTAGTACTGAAACTCTATTGTAATTGTTAGGATTTAAAACAATTTTTTTTTATCATTCTTCTTCGGTAAAACTGATCGTGCAGCCCAAACCGTAAGGCCTAGAGAGCTGAAATTTGGTCAGATCGTAGTAGTACTGCTCGCTACTCAGATGCAAAGACTGTCTAGTCGGCCTAACAGGGGCGCTACAGCCATCAAAAACGCAAAACTGCTCATAACTCCTAAACCGCTTGTTGTAGACTCAAATAATTTACATTTTTGGAATCCTTGGGTCAAGGCAAATGTAAAATGGTCACCTGTGATTTGGGTCTAGGAGATCTCATTTTTCCGCAAATTTGAATGATGTCCAAAACCTACTTTTGCGAACTAGTCCTAGTTTTTTTTGCTCGATCGGAACCAAACCACTGCAGAAATATTCTCTGGACAGTGAATATCCATAATTATCAAAAAAAAAAGTAGAAATTTTGACTCACTGTCGCAATGCAGTGCCAAAACGTTCGAAAGTCGCGGACCAATTTTGCGAAAAAGGCTATAACTCGTGCACAAAATGAGATATCTTCACCAAACTTGGTACACGTGTATGAGCTCAATCTTTGGTCAAATAAAATAAAAAAAGTGCAGATCTGCCACTTGGTGGTGCTATAAGATCGAAAAAACTATAACTAGGTAACCGTTGGTCCGATCGACTTGAAATTTTGTTATGCAGTGTCTTTGTCCAAAGTGCCATAAGGATCTATGAGGACATTGGCGTATCTCAAAAAACATGGCCGCCATCAGCAAAATAAGTTTAAGCAGCTGTTAGACAAGGTTAACAGAGGTCAATCGGAATGAAACTCAGTGGGAATGTTCGACTCATGGCCCTAAAGATCTGTAAGAATTTTGAAAGAAATCGGCCACTAGTTGGCGCTAACGAGTTTTTTCATTCTGTAATCACGTGGTGTTTCACACATCCACACAATATGCATATCATTTGATAGATCTCCTCATAATGAATAACTTTGCCTTATGAACCATTGCTGTCAATCAAATCGTTCATTAAATATTCACAAATATGTGAAAAACCTACTTTTGCGAACTAGGTCTAGGTTTTTCGCTCAAACTCGATCAAACCACTGCAGTAATATTCTCTGGACTCTCTAGATCAATAATTATCATAAACAAAATGTTGAATTTTGTTGTTTAGTTACCTTTAATTTGGTCATTTAGAAAAGGGACTTGGCAACATATACCCAAAAGCCTATAAAACCTAAACGAAAACTCAAAACTTTGCAAAACTTGGTGAAAACATGTGGCGGATGACTCTTAACAAGTATGGAAAGTTTTATGGAGATCGGTCCATAGGTGGCGCTATAACAGTTAAAAAAGCCTTCAAAAACACAAAATTTCTGTATAAAATGACCTCAAATTGTAGAACATGTTCATATATTAACACAAACACGTGATCTTCATATCATATGATAGATCTCCTCATTCTGACCAACTTTGCCTCTGGGAGTAATGCTGCACATCAAATCGTTCATTAAATGTTCACAAATATGTTCACAAACCTACTCTTGCGAACTAGTCCTAGGTTTTTCGCCTAATCTTGATCAAACCACTGCAGTCATATTCTCTGGACACTCTAGATCAATTATTATGAAAAAAAAAAAGTTGAATTTTGTCCTTTGGTTATCTATAACGGGGTCATTAACAAAAGGGGCGTGGCTACATACACCCAAAAGCCTATAAAACCTAAACAAAAACTCAAAACTTTATGAAACTTGGTGAAAACATGTGTCTGATGACTCTTAACAAGCATGCAGAGATTCATGGAGATTGGACGATAGGTGGCGCTATAAAATTTAAAAAGGCCTCAAAAACACTGAATTTCTATAGTAAATGACCTCAAATTGCAATGAAATGTTCATCATATTCACTTATACACTATCTTCATATCATACGATATATTTTCTCATTCTGAACAACTTAGCCTCTATGATCACTGCTGTCAATCAAACTGTTCTTTAAGTATTTGAGATTATTTAAAAAAACAATTTTTTGTGAACTAGCTCTCAGTTTTTAACTCAAAATCAATCAAATCAGTGCAGTACTTGTGTATATGTGTCTGTGAACCTATTTTCCGTTTCGGATGTCTTTTACTGTCAGCCATACGTTTAGGTTGGTAATAATATATGTCTAGTAATAATATATGGAGCTCTCTTCTAATGAGCCGATGATCTGAATCAGGTTTGGTCAATAAGGCAGCACAGAGCAGAAGGTATCTAATAATGGAGTTGAGAATCACTATTTTATATCTGCAACAAAGTGAATGTGTGTGTGTGTGTGTGTGTGTGTGTCTGTGTTAGCATGCTTGCTGTGTATTAAGTATAATTAAACCTTACAATTCTGTGTATGTCTGTGTCAAGGATATTATAGTTTTTAATTTTTAAATTAGTTTTTATTTTAATATCATTTTCAAATTTCCTATAATTTCAGTTTAGTTTTAGTTAGTTTCATTAATGGTTTTGTTAGTTTTAGTTTAGTTTTTATTTTGTGAACACATTTCTATTTAGTTTTTATATATTTTAGTTTCAGTTTTAGTTTTAGTAATTATAGTTTAACAGAGTTAATGGAACACTTCCAGTGTAGACCAAACCAAAACATTTAATTTTAGCAAAGTTGAAAGTTTGCAGTTTACAGTTAACTCTTTTGCAAACCTCTTAATGAAAATAAAATAATTCTTTACAATTCAACAAAAACCAAAAATATGCAACTTATGTATACAATTTATTAATTCATATTCATGTTCATATTCATTCATATTAAAGATGTAATCTTGTTTAATATGCCAATAGTTTACAAACAAAAAGCTAATCAAGGTTTTCAGAGTTAGACAGCATCCGACAGTTGAGTATTTATCAGGGTTGGAGCTAAATTCTGCAGATCAATGGCCCTCCAGTGCTGGATTTGAGGAAACATGCCCTGCATCCCGATGTAAATACTATCCACCCTATCTGCCCTAAATAGTATTAAAAATGACTAATATCACATAGAATTTAGCATGGACAGTGTGCACATTGGGACGCAGACATGTTCTTTGCAATCGTCACTGAAACTCTGTAAACTTTATTTTTGTCCATCTGTGTTTTCAATGCATTATTTTATTGGATTATTTTATTGGATTTTTTGCACATAAGAGCCACCGGTGCGCACTTGTATGCCCCGTCTCCCTCTATGAACGTACACAATAAGAAGAAACAATCTAATTAATGCTTTGAAACCTCATACTACTCAAAAATAAATGCGATATGGTGATTTAAATGATGTTTGCACTTTACTTTGACGAGCCGCTCCAGCGCGCATGCGCTTCAGATGAGCAACACAATCAATCCCAGTTCTAAAGCCCCTTTTACACAACACAGCAAGCGGTGAAAACACAGCGCGATTTTGGATGCGTTTTATACAGTCGAGGCGGTGCTCGTGTCATGGACTCGAGGCGGACGTTACCATAGTAATCACAAAGCGTGACAAAATGACTATTCACTAAAGTCAGCTCATCCAAAACTTTTAATTCTGTGTCTGTTAACTCTCATAACGCTCATGTTGTTCTCGCACGTCAACCATGCTTTTAAACGTTCGTGCGCTGTAAGGTGTGCATTATTATTATTTATAGTCATTTCCATTTCATAGCCCGGGTCTTGTTTTTAAATGCAAAAACGCATTCTCTGTGAATAGCCGCTTAGGACGCAGCTCACATGCGTGAAGCGCCATCTATTTCCCTAAACAACCACAGGTCCGATTTTCTGACACAGAATGAGAGCTTATTAAATCACGAACACGATTATTTATTTTTGCTAATTATTTTATTTTCGTTAGTTTTTCCGTTACTGTTATTAGTTTCGTTTAGTTTTAGTTTTTCATTTTCATTTATTTAGAAATTTAAATTTCATTTCAGTTTACGAAAATGTTTTTTGACCAACAGTTTTAGTCTTAGTTTCAGTTTTCGTTTTCGAAAATAACCTTGGTCTGTGTTTGTGTGTGTGTGTGAGTGTGTGTTTATTTGTATGCTTACTGTTTATTAATTATTTTTAAACCTTTCATTTCTCTCTCTCTCTCTCTCTGTGTGTGTATGTGACAGAGAGAGAGACCGTTTTAATGAATTCTCCATTGTGAATGTGTTCTATTGTCAGCCCTGCATTTCATGTTGGCCTAGACCAGGGGTGGGCAAACTCGGCCCTTCCAGGCCACTTTCCTTCAGAGTTTAGCTCCAACCCTAATCAAATGCACCTGAACCAGCTAATCATTGTCTTCAAGACTACTAGAAGGGTACAGGCAGGTGAGTTTTATCAGGGTTGGATCAAATCTCTGCAGGAAAGTGGCCTGGAAGGGCCAAGTTTGCCCATCACTGGCCTTGACTATGGCTGCATTCGAAACAGCATACTTCCATACTATTTAGTAGGCAAAAAGCAGTAGGCAAAGGAAAAGTATGCATGAAATCTCAATATCCACAAAAGAGTAGGCGAGATTTACCTGGATGGAGCACAATTTCTCGGGAGATTTGGGCGTACGTATACTTAAGAATCGTTCGAATATGCTTACTTGCAGTACCTACTATATAGTAGGCAAAATGGGTACCTGAGAAGAGTAGTATGTCCGAAACCACAGTATTCATAAAAGAGTAAGTGAGAGATCCCCGGATGGCCTACTGCGTCCCGCCCAGACTCTGAAGTGCCGATCGAGGGATACTTTTCTATCCCACAATGCTACGGGAGAGGATATGTTTACCAAGAAGAAGAGAGGATGCGTCTAGTCTGCCGCAAATCCCGAAGAAGAAGAAGAAGAAGAAGAGGAAGAGGAGGAGGAGGATGAGGATACGTCATAATTGAACATGGAGAAGAACGAGGATGTTTTCAAATGTGAGTATTAAAAACCAAAAACATGGTTTCTTGTGTTAAAATTGCTTTTTTTAGATTCTGATTTTGTTTTAAAAACGTGTTTATTTATAACCACTGGGAGTTCCAGTAAGCACACATGCGTCTACAAAGTAGATTGCTGCATTCATGCACTATTGTAAATTTCATTAGTCCCACTTCTAAAGTTGTGATTGGAAGCTCATTAATGTGCAGTTTTTAACTAGGAAACTTATGTACATTAATTCAGATGGCTTGTGAGTTTAGTATTCTATATGTTCTAAATTATATACATCGTCAAAGACGTTTACTAAATGTTTATGTAATATCTGACAGAAACGTCTCGGACAAGTATTGCAGATGAGAACATCACAACATGAAATAGACATTAGTGATGTGTGTAGCTATGTAGTAGAATTCACTGTTGTCAACACTGCTAATGTAAATAATTATGTAATGTAAATAAAACCATACTATTTTAAAGGTTTCAAGAAATTAAAGTTATCAATAAGTATCAAAATGTATGTCTATAAGTACTGTTGATAAATTGAGTAGCAAAGGTTATTGGATAAAACACATCAGCAACTGCCTCAACGTTTAATTGTACACTCTAAAAGAAATGGTGCTAAGTAGAACTAAAAGTAGTTTGCTGGCTTGTAATCATGGGTGAATCATTTTAATGCGATATAGCACCTGAACCAACCCAAAGAACCACTGAAGAACTTTTTTCCTGTGTGTTTTTCCTGTTTACTGTTGAAAACATAAATCACAGAAGTGACTTGTAACAATCTTGTTTGAATGTTACAGGGACAGATGAGCACACACATGTGCTTATACGGTGGAGAGTGGCTAATGAGGCCCTTTTCATCGGAAAACGAAATGCAGCAATCAAAGGTTTTAAGTGAGTATACTGCAGAAACCAATAAAAACTCATCTCATATACTGTTAACTAATGTTATTTCAAACAGAGATATTACAGCACTTTTCTGATTCTTGACTTGTGTGCAGAGCTTTTGTGATGGAGCAGGGCCTGCAAGACAGGGTGACGGCAGCCTTTGTAAAGAAAAAATTGGAAAACCTGAAACAAAAATATAAAGTAAGATCATGTTGTTATTTCTAATACAGAAATCAACTGACATTGTGCTGTTAAAATTACTTCTTTTGTTTTGTTTGTGCATTTTTGTAGGATCTCAAATGTCCGGCAACTGGTGTGAGCATGGAGAGCCCACAGCAGCATCTTGGAAGTGGTACAGGGCCATGGATGAGGCAATTGGAGGAAGGCCCTCCATTGCTCCACCTGCCCTTATTGCCTCATCTGATCCGGATGTTGCTGTGGCCTCTACATCCTCAGTGACCCCAGCCCCAGACACACCAAGGGCATCAAGGAAAAGAACACAGAAATCTATTGAGAATATGATCAGGGAGATGGAGGAGAGGGAATCGGCAAGAGAGCAGGAAGCAGCCGAAAGGGAGGAGAAAAGATGGAGAGAAATGGAGGAGAAGGAGGAGAGACGAGAATGAGACAGACAAGAGCAGGAGGAGAGACGAAATGCTGAGGAAAGAGAAAGAGAAGAAAGGTGGTGCCGGGAAGCAAGTCAAAGGGAGGAACGATTACTTCGCCTCCTTGAATCAATTGCAAAAAAATAAGTCCATAAATAAATGTATATGTATAATTAAATGTGAATTTTTGTGAAGAATAAACATGTATTTTAAATGAGAATTTTATTTCTCACACACACACACACACACACACACACACACGTATTAGGGTAGGAAATTAACAATGGCCCTTCATAACCTATGCTGAGACTGTTTGCACAAACCACCTTAAGTTTTGCATTAACTACACATAGTAACAGTGATTAAAGTTCACCCAAACATACACTATAAACTCAGTCATTATTTATTCAACTTCATGGTGTTCGATCCCTCTAGTTTTATTTCTGAACATAAAAGGTGATTTTGATCAAGTATATTCTGCTGGTTCATATAATATTGGCCAATAAAGCCTGACTTTTAGAAGCCTCAAATGCATAGTGTAATGAACAAAAATAGAGGGATCAAAAGACATGAAAGTGAGTAAATAATGACTAAATTTACATGTTTGAGTGAACCAATCCCTCAGATAAAAATTGTATGAAATTTATATTAATTTATATAAGCCTGTAGTAGTACCCTGAAGAAATAAACTAAGACGATAGAGACACTTTCAAAAAAGGATTCACTAAGAAATACAAATCACATTTCTTTTTATGTATGTATTTAGTAGACATTTTTATCCAAAATGACTTAACCTGTTTTAATCTTTCACAGGTAGTCATGCTCATGGAGAGCAGGCACACGGATGTTTGGAGCGGACACAGCAGCAGCCAGATTGTCCCGCACATTTTCTCCCACTCTTGGTTCAAGCTTGTGGGGTTCAGGGGGTCCTTCATCATGGTCTTCCTCCACTGGCTCAATGATGTCCCCATTGACAAGGGCGAGATTGTGAAGCACAGCACAGCACGCGACCACCTCAGGCACAAAGACAGGGCTCACCTCCAAGGCCTTGAAGAAAAGGGAGCGCCAGCGTGTTTTCATCATGCCAAAGGCTCGCTCTACTATGCTTCGTGCGCGGAAGTGCTTACTGTTGAAACGAGCCTGCACAGGGTTCTGCACAGGCTCTCTATATGGGGTGATGAGGCAGATGGGTGCACCCAGGCAAGGATAGCCACCATCCCCAAGGATGCACTTTCCTGCAAGTGGATATAGGCTGCCGGCATATACAGGGCTGTTCCTCAGCACCCTAGAATCGTGCACAGACCACGGATATCCCACAAAGACATCAAGGGATTTCCCCTGGTGATCAGTGATGGCCTGGAGTTGGATAGAATGAAACAGTTTCCTGTTGTAGTAGCAGTGGGAGTTATTTGCTGGAGGTTTCATGCGGATATGACAGCCGTCTATTGCACCAACTGCCCTGCTGAAAGCTGGTGACCCAGCCAGCTGTGCAAATCCTGCTCCCACTGCCTCCAGGTCATCACCGGTTGGAAAAGAAATCACCCTCCTCAAAATTCCAATGACTGCCTTATTCACTCTGTGCACAATCACATGCACAGAGGATATGGGAATATCAAAGGTCTGTGACACGACCCTGTACGATGCTGCATGTGCAAGCCAGTGGAGGAATACAAGGACCTCGATGTCCTTTTCCCATCCATGGTCAGATTCCAATCTGACTGCTGCAATGAGGGATCTGATGGATGGCAAAGACAGGCGAAGGTGGGCACGGTGGTCAGCTGCTTGGTCCAAATAAAACCGCAGAATCGGCACAGCTGTGTTGACATGGCAGTAGGATGCGGGGTTCACCGCCTGTAAATATGTGCAAGTTTATTAAAACATTAAATTCAAATAAAGATTTCTTTCATGTGTTGTTGATTTGTATGTGTATAAAGTTAATGTGATGGTTAATTTAATTAATTCACCCATTTGTATTGTTTCTTCAATTCTTTCATTACATCATGCATTAATTTATTGTTTGATTGAAAACTGATGTTCATGTCATATGAAAACAATTAAATTAGGCTTTTTTAATGAAATTATACAATTTTCAATAAGAAAATATGTAGTACAATTAAGCATGGGTCTGCATCTGTTATTATCATTGTGTGAAAGTGTTGGGGTGGGCTAGCAATGCAATTCATTCTGGGACAGTCTTAATTTATAAGTGGTAACACTTACATTTTTGGAGTATAAAATCAACAGTCTTCTCCTAAAGCGAGATCTGCGAGCAGCTGCCCGACATCTCCTTTGAAATACCATTCCAAACATTGAGGAAAACTGCACTAGGCAGGGTACGCAATTTACTTTTGTGATAAGGTGGTAGTGCACTGCACACCTGCCATCTCAAGTAATTATTAGGCACATTCGACTTGAAGGGTTCAAGTTGAAGCAGCGCTGCGCAGAAAGATCACTGTAGGACATCAAAGTACCGCGAGAGCGATTCGAAAGCACAGTATCCGTCTGCTCTCTTATCGCTCTCGCGGTACTTTGATGTCATACAGTGATCATTCAGCGCAGCGCTGCTTCAAGTCGAACGCGCCTATTCAACTTGTTTAACATTATGGGACCACGATCCATGCTACCTACGTACTGCGGTACGATAGGTGGCGGTATACATCTTATAAATCATTATTGTAAACCGCCATAAAAATTAAAAGAAGAAGAAGATTACGTCAACATGGTGGATCGCATTCATACTTAATGAGATTTGGCTGTTGAGTACGTACTCTTTTAGCGCTCGATGAGTAAGTACTTATTGAAATTAAGTACCTACTCAGAGAGTATGCGGTTTCGAATGCAGCCCTTAACAGCATAAAAGTCATAAAGGCATTAAAGTGCTTAAACCTTCATGGAGCTCTCTTCTAACGAGCCGGTGATCTGAATCAGGTGCGGTCAGTAAGCAAGGCAGGGCACAGCAGAAGGTCTCAAGGAGTTGAGAATCACTATTTTATATCTACAACAACCTGTGTCTGTGTGTTTATTTGTTTGTGTGTGTGTGTGTGTGTGTGTGTGAGAGAGAGAGAGGTCATTTCAACGATCAGCACTTGAAAATGTTTTTTTTTTTCCCTTTCCATTCTCGCTCAGTGAGATGTTGTTAACATATGAATAACAAGCATGCAAAGTTTCATGGAGATTGGACCATAGGTGGTACTATAATGTTTAAAATGTTTAATATCATCATATTTCTTTGGTAAATTACCTGCATTGGCCCAAAATGCTATTTTTAATCATTGATTTAGGTGGTTACAGCCATGTAAACACAATCTTTTTTCTTATGTGCTTAAATGCATGAAAGGTAATTGCTGCTTGCAGCTATATTTAGGGGTTCAAGCACGTAGTGCTGAAACCCTATTGTAATTGTTAAGATTTTTTAAATTATTTTTTTTGCCGTAAAACTGATCGTGCAGCCCAAACCGTAAGGCCGAGAGA
Source organism: Onychostoma macrolepis (assembly GCF_012432095.1). Classification (NCBI taxonomy): domain Eukaryota; kingdom Metazoa; phylum Chordata; class Actinopteri; order Cypriniformes; family Cyprinidae; genus Onychostoma; species Onychostoma macrolepis. The sequence continues at coordinate 17,483,982 of NC_081174.1, forward strand.
CTTGAATCATGGCCAAAAGATAGAGCTCAGTTCGGGGAGAACGTATCAATGTCTTAGCCCAATTGGACCATAGGGGGCGCTACAGCGCAAAAAACAAAAATTTCAGACATTTTTGGCCATAACTCATATGCCGTTTGTCGTAGACTCAAAAACTTTACATAGTTGCGATCCTTGGGTCAGTGTGAACAAACGTTTTTACTCTACGACACAAAATGCAAAATTGTGCCATGTCCGAAACCTACTTTTGCAAACTAGTCCAAGGTTTCTTGCCTGTTCGGAACCAAACCACTGCAGAAATATTCTCTCGACACTGAATATCAATAATTATCAAAAAAAAAAAAGTAGAAATTTCGATTTCGCGAAACAGTAAACCAAAAAACGTCTATACTAACGTTAGCCAAATTTTAATTGAAGCATAACTCTTGAACGCAATGAGATATCTTCACCAAACTCGGTACACATGTGTACGAGCTCAATCTTTGGTCAAATAAAAAAGTTTTTCGCGGCTCTGCCACTTGGTGGCGCTAGAAAAAAAAAAAAGAAAACATAAAAATGATTATAACTATGCAACCGTTGGTCCGATCGAATTGAAAATTGGTATGTAGTGTCTTTGTCTAAAGGGGCACAAGTGTCTATGAGGACATTCGCATATCTCAAAACACATGGCCGTCATTGGCCAAATAAGTTTAAGCACCTATTAGACAAGGTTAACGGAGGTCGATTGGAACGAAACTCAGTGGGCATGTTCGACTCATGGCCCTAAAGGTAAGAATTTTGAAAGAAATCGGCCACTAGTTAGCGCTGTCGAGTTTTATGGCTCTGTAATCACGTGGTGTTTCACACATCCACACAATATGCATATCATTTGATAGATCTCCTCATAATGAGCAACTTTGCCTCAAGGACCATTGCTGTCAATCAAATCGTTCATTAAATATTCTCAATTATGTTAAAAACCTACTTTTGCAAACTAGTCCTAGGTTTTTCGCCCAATCGTAACCAAACCACTGCAGTAATATTTTGTGGACTCTCTAGATCAATAATTATCGAAAACATTTTGAATTTTGTCTCTTGTTAGCTATAATGTTAAAAAACTCAAACTTTACGAAACTTGGTGAAAATGTGTCTGATGACTCTTAACAAGCATGCAAAGTTTCATGGAGATTGGTCCATAGGTGGTGCTATAACAGTAAAAAAAGTATTTGAAAACAATCTTTCAATTGTAGAAGAAGTAAATTGTAAAAAATAATGTTCATATATTCACACATACACTAGATCTTCATATCATAAGATAGATCTCCTCATGATGAACAACTTTGCCTCTGGGACCAATGCTGTCAATAAAACTGTTCATTAAATATACAAGATTATTTAAAAAAGCTACTTTTGAGAACTAGTCCTAGGTTTTTCACCCAATCAGAACCAAACCAGTGCAGAAATATTCTATGGACATTGAATATCTACAATTATCAAAAAAAAGTTGAACTTTCAAGTCATGGTCGGAAAGAGGTGCCAAAATGGTCAAAAGAGGCGGGCCTATTTTACTAAAATGGCTATAACTCTTGAACAGAAGATCTTCACCAAACTGGGTACACGTGTGTACGAGCTCAATCTTTGGTAAAATAAAAAAAATTGCGCAGTTCTGCCATTTGGTGGTGCTATAATATCAAAAAAACTTAAAAACGAATATAACTTGCAATCGCTGGTCCAATCGACTTGAAAATTGGTATGGAGTGTCTTTGTCAGATGTGGCACAAGTGTCTATGAGGACATTCGTGTATCTCAAAAAACATGGCCGCCATCTGCCAATGAAATTTAAGCACCTATTTGACAAGGTTAACGGAGGTCGATTGGAACGAAACTCAATGGGCATGTTCGACTCATGGCCCTAAAAGTCTGTAAGAATTTTGAAAGAAATCGGCCACTAGTTTGCGCTAACGAATTTTTTTGGCTCTGTACTCACGTGGTGTTTCACAAATCCACACAATATACATATCATTCAATAGATCTCCTCATAATGAGCAACTTTACCCCAGGTACTATTGCTGTCAATCAAATAGTTCATTAAATATTCTCAGTTACGTTAAAAACCTACTTTTGCGAACTAGTCCTAGATTTTTCGCTCAATCTCGATCAAACCACTACAGAACAAATCTCTGGACTCTCTAGATGAATAATTATATAAAAAAATAATAATTTTGTCCTTTGGTTAGCTATAACGGGGTCATTTATTAAAGGGGCATGGCTAAATATACCCAAAAGCCTATAAAACCTAAACAAAAACTCAAAACTTTACGAAACTTGGTGAAAACATGTAACTGATGACATGTAACAAGCATGCAAAGTTTCATGGAGTTTGGACCATAGGTGGTGCTACAAAAGTCAACTGTTAAAAATCATCATATTTCTTATTACCTGCATTTGCCCAAAATGCTATTTTTAATCATTGATTTAGGTGGTTACAGCCATGTTAACACAAAATATTTTTCCTTATGTGCTTAAATGCTTGAACCTCTATAATTGCTGCTTGCAGCTATATTTATTATTATTATTCCTTGCTAAAACTGATCGTGAAGAACAAACGTAAGGCCTAGAGAGCTGAAACTTTGTCAGATGATAGTAGTCTGGCTCGCTACTCAGACGCAAAGACTCACCCCAATCGGCCTATGGGGGGGCGCTACAACGAACAAAAACACGAAATCGCTCATATATTTATATTTATATTATATTATTATATTTTTGAAATCCTTGGGTCAACTCAGTTAAAAGCCAAAAAAATTTGATTCTCCGTGCGAGGTCCGTTTTTTCCGCAAAATTGAGCTATGTCCAAAACCTACTTTTGCAAACTAGTCCTAGGTTTTTTGCACAATCTGAACCAAACCATTTCAGAAACATTCTCTGCACAGTCAATATTGAAATTTTGACTCGCAATGGGGTGCCAAAACGTTCGAAAGTGGAGGGCCAATTTTACGATAAAGGCTATAACTCATGAACAAAATGAGATATCTTCACCAAACTTGGTACACATCTGTATGTGCTCAATCTTTGGTCAAATAGAATTTTTTTTTGCATATCTGACACTTGGTGGTGCTATAATATGGAAAAAACATAAAAACAGCTATAACTACGCAAGCTTTAGTCTAATCGACCTGAAAATTGGTATGCAGTGTCTTTGTCCAATGTGCCATAAGGGTCTTTAATATTTCTATAGAAAATGACCTCAAATTGTAGAACATATTCATATATTCACACAAACACTAGATCTTCGTATCATATGATAGATCTCCTCATTCTGAACAACTTTGCCTCTGGGACTAATGCTGTCAATAAAATTGTTCATTAAATATTCTCAAATATGTTAAAAACCTACTTTTACGAACTAGTCCTAGGTTTTTTGCTTAACCCTTTGACGCGTACGATCACACCGGTGTGATCAGTCTTGGCTGGTCCCTGAAGTATACGATCACACCGGTGTGATTAGAACGTTCAGTGCGTCACGTCATCAACTGCTGAATTCAAATCTACTTTCACGCTTTTACTGGCGCTGAGACAGATCAGATGCGCTGAGTGCTTGTCATATTATCACAACTATTCAATGTTTTCAACCATATAATGCTTATTTTAGGTTCCAGACATTTAAATACACATAAGTACTAGCAAAACCATACATTTATAGTTTGTAAAATACACGCTAATGTCTATGGAAACGGCAATGATGATCATTACAAATATAGTCTGACAACAAGTTTTATTGATATCATATAGGCCTACACATAGTGTAGGTAACAATAAAGTTTACTCTATTCTTCTCCCAGTTCACCGGAGACTTACTTTAACGTGTTTCGGGAGGAGAGGATGAATTTTTGGATTCAGCGCGAACTAACATGGCGGCGCCCATCACCCGGTATAGATCAACTAACACGGTCATTATAAAAGTGTTTAAACTACCAAATACATTTACTTGCACATATTTCAGAATCGGAATATCAGATATTTCATAATATAGTGAGCATGCTTGTGAATATTTTGAATAAAAAAGGAAAAACGAAATAAAAGCGATCCATGTGTCATACAGCGCTATTGTGGCTGTGGTGTGACAAGCATGACGCGTCGCCATGGAAACAATAAGGCAATAAGTTCTAAAATAACGGTCGGCTAAAAAAACTCACGCTGGGGGCTCAGCTAGAATATTTGAAACTCACGTGCGAAAGGGTTAACCTCGATCAAACCACTGCAGTAATACTCTCTGGACTCTCTAGATCAATAATTATAAAAAAAAAAAAAAAAAATTGAATTTTGTTCTTTGGTTAACTTTAACGGGGCCATTAAAAAAGGAGTGTGACCAAATATGCCCAGTAGCCTATAAAACCTAAACGAAAACTCGAAACTTTACGAAACTTGGTGAAAACATGTGGAAGATGACTCTTAACAGCCATGCACAATTTCATGGAGATAAACGCTATAACAGTTAAAAACGCCTCAAAAACACAACATTTCTATAGAAAATGACCTCAAATTGTAGAACATGTTCATATATTCACACATACACTAGATCTTCATATCATATGATAGATCTCCTCATTTTGAACAACATTGCCTCTGGGACTAATGCAGTCAATCAAGTCGTTCATTAAATATTCTCAATTATGTTAGAAACCTACTTTTGCGATCTACTGTAGTCCTAGGTTTTTCGCTCAATCTCGATCAAACCACAACAGAACAATTCTCTGGACTCCCTAGATCAATAACTATCAAAATTTTTGAATTTCGTCCTTTAGTTAGCTATAATGGGGTCATTTAGAAAAGGGGCGTGGCTACATGTACCCAAATGCCTATAAAACCTAAACGAAAACTCAAAACTTTACGAAACTTGGTGAAAACATGTGTCAGATGACTCTTAACAAGCATGCAGAGATTCATGGAGATTGGACCATAGGTGGCGCTATAACAGTTAAAAAGGCCTCAAAAACACAGAATTTCTATAGTAAATGACCTCAAATTGCTATAAAATGTTCATAATATTCACTTATACACTATATCTTCATATCATACGATAGATCCTATCATTCTGAACAACTGTGTCTCTAGGATCACTGCTGTCAACCAAACTGTTCTTTAAGTATTTGAGATTATTCTTTTTTTTTAAACTACTTTTGTGAACTAGCCCTCAGTTTTTAACTCCAAATCAATAAAATCAGTGCAGTACTATTCTCTAGACTCTCTAGGTCTATAATTATTAAAAATTTTTTGAAAATTTGCATTTGGACAACTATAGACCAGTCATTTTATAATATGTTCTTTACATAGTGTACCCAAAGGCCTATTAATACTAAAAGAAAGCCCACAAATTCTTGTGTAAAGTGATTCATAATTTCATTCTAAACAAGCATGCCAAATTTAAGAGAGATTGGGCAAAAAATAACACTGTAATAGTTGGAGAAATTGCAATTTATAACCACTAGATGGCAGCGGAAGACCACTGATGGGCTTATTAAACTCTGAAACAGTACTGTTCACAGGTTTCCTTATGGATTCATGCTTAAACATTATAAAATCGCTGTTATAACATTTTAAATCTCATTGAGTCAAAGTTTAGATCAATAATTATGGAAAAAATGTTGGTTAGCTATAATGGGGTCATTTAAAAAAGGGGCGTGACCAGAAATACCCAAAAGCTTATAAAACTTAAACAAAAACTCAAAACTTTACGAAACTAGGTGAAAAGATGTGTCTGATGACTCTTAACAAGCATGCAAAGCTTCATATAGAGCGATCTATAGGTGACGCTGTAACAGTAAAAAAGTCTTCAAAAACACAATATTTCAATTGTAAAAGAATTAAATTGTAAAAAATAATGTTCATATATTCACACATACACTACATATTCATATCATAAGATAGATCTCCTCATGATTTGCCTCTGAGACCAATGCTGTCAATAAAACTGTTCATTAAATATTCAAGATTATTTAAAAAAGCTACTTTTGCAAACTAGTCCTAGGTTTTTAGCCCGATCAGAACCAAACCAGCGCAGAAATATTCTATGGACAGTTAATATTTACAATTATCAAAAAAATAAATAAATAAATAATTTTGAAAGAAATCGGCAACTAGTTGGAGCTAATGAGTTTTTTTGGCTCTGTAATCACGTGGTGTTTCACAAATCCACACAATATACATATCATTCAATAGATCTCCTCATAATGAGCAACTTTACTACAGGTACTATTGCTGTCAATCAAATTGTTCGTTAAATATGATCAGTTATGTCAAAAACCTACTTTTGCGATCTAGTCCTAGGTTTTTCGCTCAATCTTGATCAAACCACTACAGAACAATTCTCTGGACTCTCTAGATCAATAATTATTTTGGTTAGCTATAACGGGGGACATTTAAAAAGGGACGTGGCCACATATAACCAAAAACGTATAAAACCTAAATGAAAACTCAAACCTTTACAAAACTTGGTGAAAACATGTCACAGATGACTCTTAACAAGCATGCAAAGTTTCATGGAGATCGGATTATAGGTGTTTTTCTAATGTTTTTCCAATTTCTTTTTTCTATAGTAAATGACCTCAAATTGAAAAAAAAAAAAAAAAAAGTTCATACATTCACACAAACACTAGACCTTCATATCATATGATAGATCTTTTCATTATGAACAACTTTGCCTCTTGGACCAATGCTGTCAATCAAACTGTTCATTAAATATTTGAAATTATTAAAAAAAGAAAGAAAAGAAAACCTACTAGAACTAGTGAACTAGACATTTAAAAAAAAAAATAAATAAATAAAAATCAATAAAATCAGTGCAATACTATTCTCTAGACTCTTTAGGTCAATAATTATCAAAAGAATGTTGAACATATGCAACTGGACAACTATAAACCGGTCATTTTATAATATGGTCTTTACATAGGGTACCCAAAGGCCTATAAATCCTAAAAGAAAGCCCACATCTTCTCTCACAACTGTGTAAAATGATGCATGATTTCATTCTAAACAAGCATGCAAACTTCAAGAGAGATTGGGCAAAAAATAACACTATAATAGTTATAAAGGTTAAAAACACAGTGTTGTATGAGAAATTGCATTTATAACCACTAGATGGTAGCAAAAGACCACTAATGGGCTCATTAAATGCACTAAAACAGTACTGTTCATCGGTTTGATGGATTCATGCTTAGACATTATAAAATCACTGTTATAACATTTAAAATCACATTTAGACTTAGTTTACCATTTTATTCATACAGACATATTAGTTTTTACAATTACGACAGATTATGATTACAGAAAACCTGAAAATGACATATAAACTCCTAAAAAGAGACGACTTGCAATAGATATTGTCATCTATCATTTATGTCAAATATCTATATCTGCAACAAAATGTGTGTGCATGTATGTCTGTGTCTGTGTGTGTTTGTGTGTGTGTGTAAGCATGCTTATTGAGTATTAGTATACTAGTTTAATCATTTCAGTGTGTGTGTGTGTGTGTGTCTGTGAGCCTATTCTACATTTCGGATGTGTTTTACTGTCAGCCATATATACAGGTGGGCCTAGACCCTAAAAGCATACCACCTTAACGGTCTTAACTGCTTATCGCTTATTATTATTTATTTTATTTTTTTAAATCACGCTTAACATTTGAATAGTGGAAAACTACATTACCCATGATACTGCAAAGAAAGCTCCACTAATCAGAGAATCGCAGTAAGCAGTGCCAGTCAAAAGAACAATTTAACACCAGACAATTCCCATGAAGCACAGCAAATCTCTGTATGCTCTCACAATACTTGAATATACATGCATATTTTTCAATAAAAAGGAAAACATTATTTCTGTATATAAAATCATCCTATACTTTTCCATCGTTTTTAATTTGAATGTCATTTGCCATGCTTTATGGGATTATAGTTCTTTCCCTCATTAAAACCATTTAGTACACAGACTTGCACCGTCGTATCTTAGTTCATTTTTAAATACTTTTTTGTTTCAAATAAAACTTTGTGTTATGTTGTGCTTCACCTTATAGCTGTATGCTTTGGTTCGTGGTTTATAAATCAGAAATTTCTGACCACTGAATGCCATGATTAAATATTCCAAAGAGCCACGTAATAAAGATAAATATGAAATGAACTGTAGTAGGCCTACTAACCTGTCATGACCATTCTTTGCCGCAATATGAATAGGAAGTAATCCAGTTTTGTTGGCTTTGTTAACATCAGCTCGTTTTGACAAGAGTGCCTCAACAACTTCAACATGACCATTCTTAGAGGCCTCAAACAATGCAGTTGCATCATCATTTGCCTGGGTATTTACATTACCCCCTAAAGAATAGATCACTAGGTTAAAGCTACTAGAATAAAACTGAGTAATTAATACTTTTTTATTTGTTTTACATAAAAAAAAAAAAAAAAAAATTCTTACCTTTATATATTAGATAGTTGAGCACTTCAAAAGCATTACACTGAGCAGCCGTAAACACAGCGTCAATGCCATAAACATTTCTGGCCCGCAGCTTTGCCCCTGCTTGTATCAGCATCTTACAGATCTTTACATTTTTGTTCCTCACTGCTTCATGTAGCGGAGTCCCACCTTGAACACAGGCTTTGGTTGGTGAAGCTCCAAATCTCAAAAGAAGCTCCACTATCTCTTCATTAGCTTTCTCACATGCTGTAAAAATCAAGAGTGATTATTCAGACCTCTTCCTCGTCTTTAGTTGTTGAGAGATATCATGCTAAAATGTTTACCTTTGTACAGTGGTGTCTCCAACTGGTGGTTTGCAAGGTTAGGATCAGCTCCTTCCTCCAAGAGGTGCTTGACACCAGAAACATGTTTGTGATTCACAGCCAGCATGAGCGGAGTCTGACTTTTGTTTGTTTGTTTGTTGATTGAATCTGGTTTGGCTGTGGGAGAGATGGAATACAACTGATTTCTGAGAATGTGATTCTGGACTGGACATGATAAAAAATTGATTCATTCATCACCTTTGAGCAAAATCTTAATGCAATCCACATGGCCATAGTATGCAGACTCATGAAGCGGTAACCAGCCTTCTTTATTGGGTTCATCAAGATTTTTAGGTTTGAAATGAATGAGGTCTCGTAGAGCTTTTGCATCCCCTCTCCAAATGGCCGAGAGAAAAGGGTCTAAATCACTGGAAGAACAAATATGCAAACAAATCTTAAAGGGGTGGTTGACTGTTTTTTTTTTTTCTAGGCTTGATTGTGTTTATGGGGTGCAGTCTCTAGTTTTCTCTTCCTCTTCTCTAAAGCAGCACAACATGGCCTCACCCCCTTTGCTGTGTGTTCCCGGGGGCGGGGTTTATGTAAAATTGTGGGTTCTTGACGTAACTCGTTGTAGTCCCTTACCAGTCGTTTTTGTAGGCATTAAACTGCAAGAATTTTAAAAGACGATATCTCTGTTCGCATTGAACTTTCAGCTTCCTAACTTTGCAGATATTGTTTATGCTCAGACAGCAACATTACACACTAACTAGCGTTAAAAAAGTGAAATCGCAATCAACCAGTCCTTTAAGAACAATAATCTTAAGGGCTGTTATCTCAGTGGATGAACCCAATAAGCATGATTTCGCTTTTTGTTCACAATGTACAGTAATTCTTGACCTATATTCTTTTTCAGTGACTATTTCTGTAAGTTACATTCTTATGCCAGTAGTTGGTGACAAGTTATGAGTGAGTCATTGACTCGTTCTTTCAAACGATTTGTTCAAAAACATTAAATCCGTTCAGGAAGGAAAGGTGTTTGGAACATTTGGAAAGTGGAGGGATATTCAGAAAAACAGCACACACACACACAAATTAAATGAAATTTGTCTTGCCACTCACTTCACAGTCTCTACTGTGACCCGCAGGTGTCCATTGTGCCTTGTCCAGGCAATCACCTTTTCTTGGTCTTTACTGAAGATATGATTGTGAACATTTCTGTCAATTTTTTCACACCTATTCTCACTGAAAGGAAGACAGCAACAACGGTTTTTATATATATGCAAGAGACATAATTGTGATTTGCAAACATAATTGATTGTATACTTGAAGCAGGTGCACTGTTAAAAATAAAGATTTTTGGCATCTGTGGCTCCATGAAGAACCTTTAACGTCCATGGAATCTTCCCTTTTCACAAAAGGTTTTTATAGTTTCTATGGCAGGGGTGTCCAAACCTGCTCCTGGAGGGTCACTGTCCTGTAGTGTTTAGCGCCAACCCTAACTGAACACCAGAGGTGTAAAGTAAATGTAACTAATTACTGTACTTAAGTATCTTTTCGGGTATTTTGTAGTTGTACTGACTATCAAAGATATTAGCAACTTTTACTCTCTACTTCACTACATTTTTAAATGAGTATCTGTACTCTGAGTATCTGTACTCTTTACTCCACTACATTTGAAATGAGTGTTGCAGTTACACGTTACATTTTGCATGGCACCTAGCTTTTCTGCAGCAGTTTATTTATGCTACAAAAGATGTGATATTGCCAACTACAGGGCACTGAAAGTACTATATCTTGTGCCTTTTGCCCTTACCCAAACTTGTCAACAAGGCTACTTCATGTGAATGTGAGTTTCTTAGCCAGTAGTTGTGAATCACAGGTGTTTTTAAATAAGATGAGGACATGACTGCAGCTGCCAATGCGGTCGAAACCAGCACATCCAGTGCAAGAAAACTTTGACTTTTTAATTTTAATTAACATTATTTTATTTATCCGTTACACTGAAGAGACCTTTTTGAAGGATATTGTTTTTTTTGTTTTTGCAATTTTGAGGTGTTCAGTTTTATTTTGGTTTCAGAAAATATGCTTGATTGCTCTCCTCACAAATCAGCTCTTTCTTGTTTTTGTTGCATTTTCTGTGCCTTGTCTTGGACTTTTATGTCACTTCCTGTCTCCCGTGGTGCTTGTAGTCAGTTTGTATCTGATCTTGTTCAGCTTGTTAGCTTCCTGTATTCTGTATATACAGCCCTAGTGTTTCTTTAGTTCTTTGTGAGTTGTTGAATGTAATGGTTGTCTGTTTGCCCGTCATTCTGTTCTTTGTTCCCTTTGGTTTTTGGCTTATTGTTTGTTCTAGCTTTTCCATTAAATATCTGTACACAGATCCTTGCCTCTGCCTGTTTCCTCAGCTTCTCCACAACGTTACAGTTTTTGACTGACATGTCTCTTTGACTAGTGCATCTTTGAGCCTATATTTAGTATAAGTAAAATACTTAACTACTATTAAATTCATATACTCTAATACTTTTACTCAAGATTTTTTGGAATTGGTGACTTGTAACTTGTAGTGGAGTAATTCTCAAGTATGGTTTTCAGGTACTCTTTACACCTCTGCTGAACACACATGAACCAGCTAATCAAGGTCTCCAGACTCACTAGAGGATTTGACCTAAATTCTGCAGGATGTTGGCCCTCCAGGAGCATCGTTGCATCGTTGCGAAAACCCCATGTTAGAACCTTTATTTTTTTGGAGTGTAGTTGTACATGACAGCACTAAAAAAATCACCTGGGAGGGTTTGCCGAGTTAGGGTTGCATGGCATGCATGACTGCGTGTGGGCATTCACTTGTCGATTCTGCCGTGGAGTTAAATTTGTATCAGCCAGACTTCGTTCAATAGCTAACTGCAATAGCTGTTCTTCAGACAAGTGTGCATAAGCACTGAAGTCCTCCAGGTCATCATTTGTTGTCATTGAAGCAGCCATTGTCACACTGTCTGCTGCCACTATGCACCTGTGATAGTAAAATGCTCAGAAATGTGAAAACTGACGAACATTCAGATAACATAGTTCTAATCAATCACACAAACTGCCAAGAGAATAAATTAATAAAAAAAATATAATAATATAATTAAAGGACAGTTAGTTAAAATATCAGGTTATTTTCCGGTTTTTGCCATTGATCAGTAAACATAACAAATTCTGTTTTTCAACTGTACACAAGTTCCCTTAAAAGTCCTAACAACATTATCACTATAATTCATCACTGCTATCATTGAGAAGTCCACCTACCTTCTACAGGATATCAATAATTATACGTTGAATGTGGTACATGTGGATCTTCTCCTCTATCTGTACATCACTTGCTGCTGCGTGCTTTATGTAGAGTCTCTGAGAGGTCTTGATTTCATGTCATGGTGTAAACAAACCGATTGCCTTATAAATATATCTGCTTGGCTTGCATGTGATTCATTAGAGCATGTCTAGCTCAGATGTGACATGATCTTCCTTGCATATGGGTCAAGTGAAGATCAGGAGATCTGTTTTGAAACTGAGAAAATCACTTTTTCCCTGAAAGTAGAAAACAACATTTAACCCTGAACTTCCATAAATTTGTTATAAATGATAATGAAGTTGGCAAATCTTGCAGCATAGACTTCATTCAGTGGTTAAATATGCAAAAACATGAATATATAAATATACAAATATGTTTCATGCCTGTGTGAATTAACACATTTCTTTATAATCTCATTATTTACAGAATTTAGGTTATTATTACTATTTTGTATGGAAAATTATAGTCTGTAAAATACACTCTCAGCTGTCTAAACTAAGTCTAAGCTAAACTGATTAAGCTGTCTAACACTAAAAGCTGTCACTTTAGGGGTAAAAAAGGTTTTTAGACCTTATTTACCAAACAAAGGGTGCGTATAAGTGCCTTAAAGGAACTGTATATATTAGTACCTTTTGAAAGGGTACCACCCCAGTGACAGCTTTTCTACTGTTTTTCTGAGAGTGTAAAAATATATTTTGTGTCCTATAATGACCAATCAGGCTTTCTTCACACTGTTCTGTATTATACCATGCATTATTTACATAAGTAAATATCATTACGTGGTCTAATGCTTGAGTGACCCAATTTTCAAGACAGCTGTCCCTTAATGTTGCCATGTGCGAGAAACTTCTCTGTGACACTGTAAACATCTCGGATGGATACTCATACCTCTTGTCCTATTCAATGACTCATGAGTTTTCATCTGTAGCAGTGTGGCAATGAAGGTCTGGAGCTTCAAAATAGTGCAAGTAATAATTAAATCTGAAGGTAGATACTAGGTATGTTAATAATAAACCAGATTTCTGATCAACATTTAATCCAAACATGCAGTTTGGTGTATCCTTTATCCAAAGTGTTATCCTTTAACACACATTAAGGTTAATACATTTAGAACATCACATCTTTCATTCCTCTCATAGACCAAATTATCACATTGATTACTGTGTTATGGGCAAAATTATGTATTATTTATTGATTCTTTTATTTCAGTAATAAATTATTTTATTAAAAATAGTCATTCACAGATACCATCAGCTTGTTTTTTTCGTTTTTTTTTTTCGCTCAGGCTGAATTATATACTGAACAAAATTATAAACGCAACACTTTTGTTTTTGCCCCTATTTTTCATGAGCTGAACTCAAAGATCTCAGACTTTTTCTATGTACATAAAAGGCCTATTTCTCTCAAATATTGTTCACAAATCTGTCTAAATCTGTGTTAGTGAGCACTTTTCCTTTGCCGAGATAATCCATCCACCTCACAGGTGTGGCATATCAAGATGCTGATTAGACAGCATGATTATTGCACAGGTGTGCCTTAGGCTTGCCACAATAAAAGGCCACTCTAAAATGTGCAGTTTTATTACACAGCACAGTGCCACAGATGTCACAAGTTTTGAGGGAGCGTGCAATTGGCATGCTGACTGCAGGAATGTCCACCAGAGCTGTTGCCCGTGAACTGAATGTTCATTTCTCTACCATAAGCCATCTCCAAAGGCGTTTCAGAGAATTTGGCAGTACATCCAACCGGCCTCACAACCGCGGACCACGTGTAACCACACCAGCCCAGGACCTCCACATCCAGCATCTTCACCTCTAAGATCGTCTGAGACCAGCTGCCCGGACAGCTGCTGCAACAATCGGTTTGCATAACCAAAGAATTTCTGCAAAAACTGTTAGAAACCGTCTCAGGGAAGCTCATCTGCATGTTCGTCATCCTCATCGGGGTCTCGACCTGACTGCAGTTCGACTTGAGTGGGCAAATGCTCACATTCGATGGCGTCTGGCACTTTGGAGAGGTGTTCTCTTCACGTATGAATCCCGGTTTTCACTGTACAGGGCAGATGGCAGACAGCGTGTATGGCATCGTGTGGGTGAGCGGTTTGCTGATGTCAACGTTGTGGATCAAGTGGCCCATGGTGGCGGTGAGGTTGTGGTATGGGCAGGCGTATGTTATGGACAACGAACACAGGTGCATTTTATTGATGGCATTTTGAATGCACTGAGATACCGTGACGAGATCCTGAGGCCCATTGTTGTGCCATTCATCCACGACCATCACCTCATGTTGCAGCATAATAATGCACGGCCCCATGTTGCAAGGATCTGTACGCAATTCCTGGAAGCTGAAAACATCCCAGTTCTTGCATGGCCAGCATACTCACCGGACATGTCACCCATTGAGCATGTTTGGGATGCTCGGCGTATATGACAGCGTCTTCCAGTTCCTGCCAATATCCAGCAACTTCGCACAGCCATTGAAGAGGAGTGGACCAACATTCCACAGGTCACAATCAACAACCTTATCAACTCTATGCGAAGGAGATGTGTTGCACCCAGTGAGGCAAATGAGGCAAACCAGATACTGACTGGTTTTCGGAAAACCCCCCATTACAGTAAAACTGCACATTTTAGAGTGGCCTTTTGTTGTGGCCAGCCTAAGGCACACCTGTGCAATAATCATGCTGTCTAATCAGCATCTTGATATGCCACACCTGTGAGGTGGATGGAGTATCTCGGCAAAGGAGAAGTGCTCACTAACACAGATTTAGATAGATTTGTGAACAATGTTTGAGAGAAATAGGCCTTTTGTGTACATAGAAAAGAGTTCAGCTCATGAAAAATGGGGGCAAAAACAAAATGGTTGCGTTTATAATTTTGTTCAGTGTATGTTACAATTTAAGCTTCAATGCATGAAATTAATTGTACAGACTCCCACTGGTCCCTAATGCATACAGTCAGTACACTGGCACCCCCATCTGGTTAAAATATGTGAAACACAAATTTTTCCCTGTAATTTTGATTAACAATTGTATTTATTATTCTGATCATTAAAAAAATCCTAAAAATCCTGACTGCCTCTCATATAATAAGTCTTCATATAAATAAACTGGTCAAAGATATGTTTAAAAGACTAAATCAGCCTGATAGAATCAACCAACTAAAGTAATTCAGGTAAAATCAGGTAGAATTAGCTTCTTAAGGTAACAACACCTCCACATTTATTTACTTTACAATATAGAATATACAGTAAATAATGTTAGCCATGTTTTTTTTTTCTGTTACAGTAATGTTGGATGAATTCGATCCTGATTATCAGCGAGGACCTTACTTAACTAGAGAAGAGTTCACACATATGTGAAGTCATTCATTTTGATTTGTTCAGAGATATATTAAGAGTGGCATACAGATATTTTCAGATATCTGAGACTGCACATGTTGAGATGAGAATATGTACAGCTGACCTTTCTCAGTCTAGCTGTGATGTAGGAAACTCAGATCACGGGGCTAAACATGGATTCTATGAGATCCCAGTGGTAAGGAGACTAAACCTTTCCAGCTGGCCTGATGTGACCTGTTATCCAAGAAGGATATAAACAAGGTGAAGGTCTCTGGAGGCCCGACTAGCATTTAGTTGCTTCACACAGGCTTGTATCCACATGTGCCTATAAATAGGTCTGTTTTATGTAGAAATAACCTGACTCCTGCATGACTTCTACAAATCAGAGTTAATGATAATTCAGTAAGACATTTTACTGACTTACTGAATTTTGGCTTCTGAAGACTGACACTTTACCACTTGGCCCTTGTGCCATGTGTTTCATAACTTGGAAGAGCCCAACTGATGCTGTTTTATTGCAATACATAAACAATATTGAATCTAAGGCTTAGTTCACACTGCAGGTTTTAACGCTCAGATCGGATTTTTTGCTCAAATCCGATTTTTTTGCGCTGTTGTTCACATTGTCATTTAAATGCGACTGCCATCAGTCTCATGTGTGAACCGTAGACGGTTTCAACGGCAACAACATAAACAAACGTTACTGCGCATGCGCACTTTTGTGGCCCTAACTTAACTTCCGGTAGACATCCAAATACAATCAGTAACAACAGCTAAGTCCCTCTAGAGTAGATTATGTTTTGATAACAAGCAAAATATGCTTACTGCGTAAATCAGACGGACTGAGATGCAGCGATAACTACTTGGACGGACTTTTTAAAAATGCAAATTTATTCTCTGCCAGCAGGAGGCGCTTTAAAGCGGAGAACTAGAGGTTTCCCGGAAACGGCTGTTGGGCTGTACGTTACACAAAGCAGCGCTGAGCTTACAAACGCTGCTTTATCAGGCATATAACATGCAAGATGAAATGAAAATGACATCGAACATTTTCTAAAGACAGTGTTCCTTCAGAAATACAGTGATATAAAAACACCTGCGCCTCGTTTTGATTTTTAAACGTGCATTACATGCTCATGTTTATTCAACGAAGACATTTGGAAAATCGGTCTGTTTTTATATCGTGGCGGGTCGCCACAAATAAATAAATGTATGTGAAACACATCCCACAGCACAACAACCTGAGCCCAACTTCATTACTCATCACTTTAACTTTAACTGTGTTTGTAGCCGGCGCCACTAACAAGACCGATAAACAAACACAGACTGGAAGTTAACTTAGGTCCAGGCGCCTGCGCCTGATGAAACCGTCTATACGGCCCTAAAGTGACCCACATGCACAGAAGGAGACGTGACGTCAGACGCAGCTGCTCGTGTTAGCGCGTGTTTAGCAATTTTTAAGTTAATGTGCAATAGGAGCCTAAATAACGAAGTGATAAGAAGAAGAATATTAAGAAGAAGGAGAGCATGATTTCCTCCAGCGCAGAATTGTGACGTCTGTCGCATTTCAATGACGTAAAAATCGCATGAAATGCGACATGGCCGTTCAGACAGAAGTCGCATTGCAAAACATCAGATATGTATCCGATTTAGGACCACATATGAAAGTGGCCTGGGCCTGATTTGATAAAATCGGATTTGTGCTGTTCAGACTGTCATAAGAAAATCAGATATGGGTCACATTTGGGCAAAAAGTTGGATTTGGGCCGCTTTAGCCTGCAGTGTGAACCTAGATTAATGAGCCTTACAGCAAAATGTCCATCCTTTACAAAAATGAACTGCAAAATAATTGCAGTATTATTTTAATCTAAACAGTAAAACATGCAGTTTAGTTCAGTAATATGATGCTGTGCTACACAAATTGTGCTAAAAATTTGCTAAAAAGTTTTTAATTGTAGAACTGATGTTATACACTCACCGCCACTTTATTAGGTACACCTGTTCTATTGCTTGGTAACACAAATTGCTAATCAGCCAATCACATGGCAGCAACTCAATGCATTTAGGCATCTAGATGTGGTGAAGACGACAGTTCAAACAGAGTGTCAGAATGGGGAAGAATTGGGATTTAAGTGACTTTGAACATGGAATGGTTGTTGGTGCCAGACAGGCTGGTCTGAGTATTTCAAAAACTGCTGATCTACTGAGATTTTCCCACACAACCATCTCTAGGGTTTACAGAGAATGGTCTGAAAAAGTGAGCGGCAGTTGTGTGGACAAAAATGCCTTGTTGATGTCAGAGGAGAATGGGCAGACTGGTTAGAGATGATAAAGGCAACAGTAACTCAAATAACCACTCCAAGGTATGCAGAACATCTCTGAACGCACAACACGTCGAACCCTGAAACAGATGGGCTACAGCAGCAGAAGACCACACCGGGTGCCAGTCCTGTCAGCTAAGAACAGGAAACGGAGGCTACAAGTTGCACAGGCTCACCAAAATTGGATAATAGAAAATTGGAAAACCGTTGCCTGGTCTGATGAGTCTCGATTTCTGCTGCGACATTCAGATGGTAGGGTCAGAATTTGGCGTAAAGAACATGAAAGCATGGATCCATCCTGCCTTGTCTCAACGGTTCAGGTTGGTGGTGGTGGTGGTGTAATGGTGTGGGGGATATTTTCTTGGCACACTTTGGGCCCCTTAGTACCAATTGAGCATCGTTTAAACGCCACAGCCTACCTGAGTATTGTTGCTGACCATGTCCATCCCTTTATGTCTACAGTGTACCCATCTTCTGATGGCTACTTCCAGCAGGATAATGCACCATGTCACAAAGCACAAATCATCTCAGACTGGTTTCTTGAACATGACAATGAGTTCACTTTACTCAAATGGCCTCCATGGTCACCAGATCTCAATCCAATAGAGCACCTTTGGGATGTGGTGGAACGGGAGATTCACATCATAGATGTGCAGCCGACAAATCTGCAGCAACTGCGTGATGCTATCATGTCAATATGGACCAAAATCTCTGAGGAATGTTTCCAACACCTTGTTGAATCTATACCACGAAGAATTAAGGCAGTTCTGAAGGCAAAATGGGTTCCAACCCGATACTAGCAAGGTGTACCTAATAAGGTGGCCAGTGAGGGTATATTGCAGTACAATTACATTTGAATGAAGTGTACTTGAGTTCACTGTAACTGCAGTACAGCTGCAGTTCACTTTTGACTTCCCATTTAATTTAACTATGCAGCGCATAGTTCATTGTAGTGCAACTGCATTTTTAGAGCGCTACATTTTATAGTTCAGAGCAATACAAGTTCAGATAAATACATTAAATCTATAGTACTGAGGTTGTGCTGTACACAGAGCTGGGTAGATTACTTACAAATTGTAATCCGTTACTGATTCCAATTTTTACATATAATTTACAATTACATATGATTTACAGTTTATTTTAATAATTATCAAAAATGTAAAAGGTGTGTATTATAGATGATACTGAGATGAACAGTTTACAGTAGTTTTTATGACTGTAAGTCATTCTCCTCAAATGCCATTGAGCTTTAAATTTGCATTTCAGGCCATTCGGTTGTGAAAAATAGCAATTTTTACATATGATATACAGTATATTTGAATAAGTATCAAAAATGTAAGAGGTGTACATTATCGTTAACAACTAGATGAACAGTTTATAGTTTGTTTTATGACTGTAAGTGATTCTCTTCAAATGCTATTGAGCTTTAAATTTGCGTTTGAGCCCATTTGGTATTGAAAAATAGCAATTTTTACATATGATTTACAGTTTATTTTAATAATTATCAAAAATGTAAAAGGTGTGTATTATAGTTGATACCGAGATAAACAGTTTACAGTAGTTTTCATGACTGCAAGTCATTCTCCTCAAATGCCATTGAGCTTTAAATTTGCATTTCAGGCCATTCGGTTGTGAAAAATAGAAATTTTTACATATAATTTACAATTACATATGATTTATAGTTTATTTTAATAATTATCAAAAATGTAAGAGGTGTACATTATCGTTAACAACTAGATGAACAGTTTATAGTTTGTTTTATGACTGTAAGTGATTCTCTTCAAATGCTATTGAGCTTTAAATTTGCGTTTGAGCCCATTTGGTATTGAAAAATAGCAATTTTACATATGATTTACAGTTTATTTTAATAATTATCAAAAATGTAAAAGGTGTGTATTATAGTTGATACCGAGATAAACAGTTTACAGTAGTTTTCATGACTGTAAGTCATTCTCCTCAAATGCCAATGAGTTTTAAATTTGCGTTTCAGGCCATTCGGTTGTGAAAAATAGAAATTTTTAGAAATAATTTAAAGTTTATTTTAATAATTATCAAAAATGTGCATTATGGGTAACAACTAGATGAACAGTGTATAGTTTGTTTTATGACTGTAAGTCATTCTCCTCAAATGTTATTGAGCTTTAAATTTGCGTTTGAGGCAATTCGGTTGTGAAAAATAGCAATTTTTACATATGATTTACAGTTTATTTTAATAATTATCAAAAATGTAAAAGGTGTGTATTGTAGTTGATACCGAGATGAACAGTTTACAGTAGTTTTATGACTGTAAGTCATTCTCCTCAAATGCTATTGAGCTTTAAATTTGCATTTGAGCCCATTCGATACTGAAAAATACCAATTTTACATATGATTCACAGTTTATTTTAATAATTATCAAAAATGTAAAAGGTGTGCATTATAGATTAACAACTAGATGAACAGTGTATAGTTTGTTTTATGACTGTAAGTCATTCTCCTCAAATGCTATTGAGCTTTAAATTTGCGTTTGAGGCAATTCAGTTGTGAAAAATAGAAATTTTTACATATAATTTACAATTACATATGATTTACAGTTTATTTTAATAATTATCAAAAATGTAAAAAGCATGCATTATAGATTACACTTAGATGAACAGTTTGTGTTTTGACTGTAAGTCATTCTCCTCAAATGGTATTGAGCTTTAAATTTGCATTTGAGCCCATTTGGTACTGAAAAATAGCAATTTTACATATGATTAATAATAATCAAAAATGTAAAAAGCATGCATTATAGATTACACTTAGATGAACAGTTTACAGTAGTTTTATGACTGTAAGTCATTCTCCTCAAATGCTATTGAGCTTTAAATTTGCCCATTTGGTACTGAAAAATACCAATTTTACATATGATTAATAATAATCAAAAATGTAAAAGGTGTGCATTATGGGTAACAACTAGATGAACAGTGTATAGTTTGTTTTATGACTGTAAGTCATTCTCTTCAAATGCTATTGAGCTTTAAATTTGCGTTTGAGCCCATTCGGTTGTGAAAAATAGCAATTTTACATATGATTTACAGTTTATTTTAATAATTATCAAAAATGTAAGAGGTGTACATTATAGTTGATACCGAGATAAACAGTTTACAGTTATTTTATGACTGTAAGTCATTCTCCTCAAATGTTATTGAGCTTTAAATTTGCGTTTGAGGCAATTCGGTTGTGAAAAATAGCAATTTTACATATAATTTACAATTACATATGATTTATAGTTTATTTTAATAATTATCAAAAATGTAAAAGGTGTGCATCATAGTTTACACCTAGATGAACAGTTTACAGTTATTTTATGACTGTAAGTCATTCTCCTCAAATGCTATTGAGCTTTAAATTTGCGTTTGAGCCCATTCGATACTGAAAAATACCAATTTTTACATATGATTCACAGTTTATTTTAATAATTATCAAAAATGTGCATTATGGGTAACAACTAGATGAACAGTGTATAGTTTGTTTTATGACTGTAAGTCATTATCCTCAAGTGCTATTGAGCTTTAAATTTGCGTTTGAGGCAATTCAGTTGTGAAAAATAGAAATTTTTACATATGATTAATAATAATCAAAAATGTAAAAAGCATGCATTATAGATTACACTTAGATGAACAGTTTGTGTTTTGACTGTAAGTCATTCTCCTCAAGTGCTATTGAGCTTTAAATTTGCATTTGAGCCCATTTGGTACTGAAAAATAGCAATTTTTACATATGATTAATAATAATCAAAAATGTAAAAAGCATGCATTATAGATTACACTTAGATGAACAGTTTGTGTTTTGACTGTAAGTCATTCTCCTCAAATGCTATTGAGCTTTAAATTTGCCCATTTGGTACTGAAAAATACCAATTTTTACATATGATTTACAGTTTATTTTAATAATTATCAAAAATGTAAAAGGTGTGCATTATGGGTAACAACTAGATGAACAGTGTATAGTTTGTTTTATGACTGTAAGTCATTCTCCTAAAATGGCATTGAGCTTTAAATTTGCGTTTGAGCCCATTCGGTTGTGAAAAATAGCAATTTTTACATATGATTTACAGTTTATTTTAATAATTATCAAAAATGTAAAAGGTGTGCATTATAGGTAACAACTAGATGAACAGTTTATAGTTTGTTTTATGACTGTAAGTCATTCTCCTAAAATGGTATTGAGCTTTAAATTTGCGTTTGAGCCCATTCGGTAATGAAAAATAGCAATTTTTACATATGATTAATAATAATCAAAAATGTAAAAGGCATGCATTATAGATTACACTTAGATGAACAGTTTGTGTTTTGACTGTAAGTGATTCTCTTCAAATGCTATTGAGCTTTAAATTTGCGTTTGAGGCAATTCGGTTGTGAAAAATAGCAATTTTTACATATGATATACAGTATATTTTAATAATTATCAAAAATGTAAAAGGTGTGTATTATAGTTGATACCGAGATAAACAGTTTACAGTAGTTTTCATGACTGTAAGTCATTCTCCTCAAATGCCATTGAGCTTTAAATTTGCGTTTGAGCCCATTCGGTAATGAAAATTAGCAATTTTTACATATGATTCACAGTTTATTTTAATAAATATCAAAAATGTAAAAGGTGCACATTATAGTTAACAACTAGATGAACAGTTTATAGTTTGTTTTATGACTGTAAGTCATTCTCCTCAAATGGTATTGAGCTTTAAATTTGCTTTGAGCCCATTCGGTAATGAAAAATAGCAATTTTACATATGATTAATAATAATCAAAAATGTAAAAGGCATGCATTATAGATTAACAACTAGATGAACAGTTTATAGTTTGTTTTATGACTGTAAGTCATTCTCCTCAAATGCTATTGAGCTTTAAATTTGCATTTGAGCCCATTCGATACTGAAAAATACCAATTTTACATATGATTAATAATAATCAAAAATGTAAAAGGTGTGTATTATAGTTGATACCGAGATGAACAGTTTACAGTAGTTTTCATGACTGTAAGTCATTCTCCTCAAATGCTATTGAGCTTTAAATTTGCGTTTGAGTCCATTCGGTAATGAAAAATAGCAATTTTACATATGATTTAGTTTATTTTAATAATTATCAAAAATGTAAAAGGTGTGTATTGTAGTTGACACCTAGATGAACAGTTTACAGTAGTTTTCATGACTGCAAGTCATTCTCCTCAAATGCCATTGAGCTTTAAATTTGCGTTTGAGTCCATTCGGTAATGAAAAATAGCAATTTTACATATGATTTATAGTTTATTTTAATAATTATCAAAAATATAAAAGGTGTGTATTGTAGTTGACACCTAGATGAACAGTTTATAGTTTGTTTTATGACTGTAAGTCATTCTCCTCAAGTGCTATTGAGCTTTAAATTTGCATTTGAGCCCATTTGGTACTGAAAAATAGCAATTTTACATATGATTTACAGTTTATTTTAATAATTATCAAAAATGTAACAGGTGTACATTATAGTTGATACAACTAGATGAACAGTTTACAGTAGTTTTCATGACTGTAAGTCATTCTCCTCAAATGCCAATGAGTTTTAAATTTGCGTTTCAGGCCATTCGGTTGTGAAAAATAGAAATTTTTAGAAATAATTTAAAGTTTATTTTAAGAAATATCAAAAATGTAAAAGGTGTGCATCATAGTTTACACCTAGATGAACAGTTTACAGTTATTTTTATGACTGTAAGTCATTCTCCTCAAATGTTATTGAGCTTTAAATTTGCGTTTGAGGCAATTCGGTTGTGAAAAATAGCAATTTTTACATATGATTTACAGTTTATTTTAATAATTATCAAAAATGTAAAAGGTGTGTATTGTAGTTGATACCGAGATGAACAGTTTACGGTAGTTTTTATGACTGTAAGTCATTCTCCTCAAATGCTATTGAGCTTTAAATTTGCTTTTCAGTCCATTCGGTAATGAAAAATAGCAATTTTACATATGATTTATAGTTTATTTTAATAATTATCAAAAATGTAAAAGGTGTGCATTATGGGTAACAACTAGATGAACAGTGTATAGTTTGTTTTATGACTGTAAGTCATTCTCCTCAAGTGCTATTGAGCTTTAAATTTGCGTTTGAGGCAATTCGGTTGTGAAAAATAGCAATTTTACATATGATTAATAATAATCAAAAATGTAAAAGGTGTGCATTATAGTTTACACCTAGATGAACAGTGTATAGTTTGTTTTATGACTGTAAGTCATTCTCCTCAAGTGCTATTGAGCTTTAAATTTGCATTTGAGCCCATTTGGTACTGAAAAATAGCAATTTTACATATGATTAATAATAATCAAAAATGTAAAAGGTGTGTATTATAGTTAACAACTAGATGAACAGTTTATAGTTTGTTTTATGACTGTAAGTCATTCTCCTCAAATGCTATTGAGCTTTAAATTTGCCCATTTGGTACTGAAAAATACCAATTTTACATATGATTAATAATAATCAAAAATGTAAAAGGTGTGCATTATAGGTAACAACTAGATGAACAGTTTGTGTTTTGACTGTAAGTCATTCTCCTCAAATGCTATTGAGCTTTAAATTTGCCCATTTGGTACTGAAAAATAGCAATTTTACATATGATTTACAGTTTATTTTAATAATTATCAAAAATATAAAAGGTGTGTATTGTAGTTGACACCTAGATGAACAGTTTATAGTTTGTTTTATGACTGTAAGTCATTCTCCTCAAGTGCTATTGAGCTTTAAATTTGCATTTGAGCCCATTTGGTACTGAAAAATAGCAATTTTTACATATGATTTACAGTTTATTCTAATAATTATCAAAAATGTAAAAGGTGTGCATTATGGGTAACAACTAGATGAACAGTTTATAGTTTGTTTTATGACTGTAAGTCATTCTCCTCAAGTGCTATTGAGCTTTAAATTTGCGTTTGAGGCCATTCGGTTCTGAAAAATAGCAATTTTTACATATGATATACAGTATATTTTAATAGATATCAAAAATGTAAGAGGTGTACATTATAGTTAACAACTAGATGAACAGTTTATAGTTTGTTTTATGACTGTAAGTCATTCTCCTCAAGTGCCATTGAGCTTTAAATTTGCGTTTGAGCCCATTCGGTAATGAAAAATAGCAATTTTTACATATGATTAATAATAATCAAAAATGTAAAAGGCATGCATTATAGATTACACTTAGATGAACAGTTTGTTTTATGACTGTAAGTCATTCTCCTCAAATGCCATTGAGCTTTAAATTTGCGTTTGAGCCCATTCGGTTGTGAAAAATAGCAATTTTACATATGATTAATAATAATCAAAAATGTAAAAGCATGCATTATAGATTACACTTAGATGAACAGTTTACAGTAGTTTTATGACTGTAAGTCATTCTCCTCAAATGCCAATGAGCTTTAAATTTGCATTTCAGGCCATTCGGTTGTGAAAAATAGCAATTTTACATATGATTAATAATAATCAAAAATGTAACAGGTGTACATTATAGTTAACAACTAGATGAACAGTGTATAGTTTGTTTTTGATT
This sequence comes from Onychostoma macrolepis, assembly GCF_012432095.1. NCBI lineage: Eukaryota > Metazoa > Chordata > Actinopteri > Cypriniformes > Cyprinidae > Onychostoma > Onychostoma macrolepis. Next base: position 17,509,238 of record NC_081174.1, read on the forward strand.
ACTTACAAATTGTAATCCGTTACTGATTCCAATTTTTACATATAATTTACAATTACATATGATTTACAGTTTATTTTAATAATTATCAAAAATGTAAAAGGTGTGTATTATAGATGATACTGAGATGAACAGTTTACAGTAGTTTTTATGACTGTAAGTCATTCTCCTCAAATGCCATTGAGCTTTAAATTTGCATTTCAGGCCATTCGGTTGTGAAAAATAGCAATTTTACATATGATTTATAGTTTATTTTAATAATTATCAAAAATGTAAAAGGTGTGTATTGTAGTTGACACCTAGATGAACAGTTTATAGTTTGTTTTATGACTGTAAGTCATTCTCCTCAAGTGCTATTGAGCTTTAAATTTGCATTTGAGCCCATTTGGTACTGAAAAATAGCAATTTTTACATATGATTTACAGTTTATTTGAATAATTATCAAAAATGTAAAAGGTGTGTATTATAGTTGATACCGAGATGAACAGTTTACAGTAGTTTTCATGACTGTAAGTCATTCTCTTCAAATGCTATTGAGCTTTAAATTTGCGTTTGAGCCCATTTGGTATTGAAAAATAGCAATTTTTACATATGATTTACAGTTTATTTTAATAATTATCAAAAATGTAAAAGGTGTGTATTATAGTTGATACCGAGATAAACAGTTTACAGTAGTTTTTATGACTGCAAGTCATTCTCCTCAAATGCCATTGAGCTTTAAATTTGCGTTTCAGTCCATTCGGTAATGAAAAATAGCAATTTTACATATGATTTATAGTTTATTTTAATAATTATCAAAAATGTAAAAGGTGTGTATTGTAGTTGACACCTAGATGAACAGTTTATAGTTTGTTTTATGACTGTAAGTCATTCTCCTCAAGTGCTATTGAGCTTTAAATTTGCATTTGAGCCCATTTGGTACTGAAAAATAGCAATTTTTACATATGATTTACAGTTTATTTGAATAATTATCAAAAATGTAAAAGGTGTGTATTATAGTTGATACCGAGATGAACAGTTTACAGTAGTTTTCATGACTGTAAGTCATTCTCCTCAAATGCCAATGAGCTTTAAATTTGCGTTTCAGACCATTTGGTTGTGAAAAATAGAAATTTTTAGAAATAATTTAAAGTTTATTGTAATAAATATCAAAAATGTAAAAGGTGTGCATTATAGTTTACACCTAGATGAACAGTTTATAGTTTGTTTTATGACTGTAAGTCATTCTGCTCAAATGCTATTGAGCTTTAAATTTGCGTTTGAGGCAATTCGGTTGTGAAAAATAGCAATTTTTACATATGATTTAGTTTATTTTAATAATTATCAAAAATGTAAAAGGTGTGTATTGTAGTTGATACCGAGATGAACAGTTTACAGTAGTTTTCATGACTGCAAGTCATTCTCCTCAAATGCCATTGAGCTTTAAATTTGCGTTTCAGTCCATTCGGTAATGAAAAATAGCAATTTTTACATATGATTTACAGTTTATTTTAATAATTATCAAAAATCTAAAAGGTGTGCATTATAGGTAACAACTAGATGAACAGTTTATAGTTTGTTTTATGACTGTAAGTCATTCTCCTCAAATGCCATTGAGCTTTAAATTTGCGTTTGAGCCCATTCGGTAATGAAAAATAGCAATTTTTACATATGATTAATAATAATCAAAAATGTAAAAGGCATGCATTATAGATTACACTTAGATGAACAGTTTGTGTTTTGACTGTAAGTGATTCTCTTCAAATGCTATTGAGCTTTAAATTCACGTTTGAGGCAATTCGGTTGTGAAAAATAGAAATTTTTACATATGATTTACAGTATATTGTAATAAATATCAAAAATGTAAAAGGTGTGCATTATAGGTAACACCTAAATGAACAGTTTATAGTTTGTTTCATGACTGTAAGTCATTCTCCTCAAATGCTATTGAGCTTTAAATTTGCGTTTGAGCCCATTCGGTACTGAAAAAGACCAATTTTTACATATGATTTACATTATATTTGAATAATTATCAAAAATGTAAAATTTGTGTATTGTAGTTGATACCGAGATGAACAGTTTACAGTAGTTTTTATGACTGCAAGTCATTCTCCTCAAATGCTATTGAGCTTTAAATTTGCGTTTCAGGCCATTCGGTAATGAAAAAGAGCAATTTTTACATATGATTTACAGTTTATTTTAATAATTATCAAAAATGTAAAAGGTGTGCATTTTAGTTGACACCTAGATGAACAGTTTACAGTCATTTTAATGACTGTAAGTCATTCTCCTCAAATGCTATTGAGCTTTAAATTTGCGTTTGAGCCCATTCGGTACTGAAAAATACCAATTTTTACATATATATATATCCGCCGAATCTTCATCCTCAGAGGATGCTAGCCCGTCCCCTGATGCTGTCATCGACACCTGATCTTCCAGATGAAATGCTGTGACTGCCGAGAGACAGCCCAGCAAAATCACAAGGGTGCCACACAGGACAAGCACTGCGAGAGGAGTGAGAGCTTCTCCGCCGTGGGGATTGGCCCGGCGGAGAAGCTCTCACTGTAACCCTCAGATCTCCCAGAGCACTAGCCGGTGGTCGCAGCGTTGTCATGGTTATACACTCAAAGTAGAGGCATGAACCATCTACAAACACAGCTTCACCGTGCTGAATGCCCAGACACTGAAGACAACAATCATGGCCATCGACAGAGGGCAAAAAATGGCTGCAACCAAGAGGACACGGATGGAATGGCATCTTTAAAAAGACGCGAACAGTCCGTGATTTGCTCTTTTAGAGAAACTGCTCTTTTCAGTTGAAGCACCCAGAGGAATCGCTGAAAGTGACACCGCTGTTCGCACCATACCGCCAACCAGAACAGCTCTCCGACATAGCAGATGAATGGCTTTGTGGAGTATATCAGCTTTATACAACCACTCGGCTCCGAAACAAAAATCTGAATGAGTGGATGCATGCTGTCACCTTATATACACGTATGGATGGGGAGTGGCTCAGCATAAAAATTCCACTAGTCAATTCTCATTGGCATTTTCTCGATGATTGGGTCTCCTAAGTAATCCTAATGTTGTCACGACATAACCTATAAAGGAAAGATTTTTATGAGTGTTTGAAAATGGGACACAATGTAAAATCGCTAGAATGCACTTAAATGCCTGTGGTGATTTTGCCATTTATTTTCTTCAAAACTTTACAGTATAATGACTTGAAAATGAATACATGAATAGTCAGGGTCACTTTGAGCAGGAATAAACTGAAAGAACGAGAAAACCTAAAAAGGAAAGATTTTTATGAGTGCTTGAAAATAGGTAATGGTGCAACTGCTAGAATGCACTTTCATTTTGGAGTGATTTTGCTGTTAGTTTTCTCTAAAACTATAGAGTAAAATGACTTAAAAATGATTACAGTAATGGACAGGATTACTATGAATAGGAATCAATTGACAGAATGAACAAACCTATAAATGAAATGATTTTTTATGAGTTTTTGAAAATGGGAAATGGTGCAACTGCTAGAATGCACTTCGATTTTTGGAGTGATTTTGCCATTAATGTTCTCCAAAACTGTACAGTAAAAAGACTTGAAAATGAATACAGTAATAGTCATGATCACCGTGAACAGTAATCAATTGAAAGAATGAGCAAACCTATAAAAGGAAAGATTTTTATGAGTGTTTGGAAATGGGACATGATGTAAGTGTTAGAATGCACTTTTACACTTGGGGTGAATTTGCCATTACATTTCTCCAAAACTATACAGTAAAATGCCTTGAAGTCAGGGTTACTCTGAATATCAGGGTGATAGTCAGGGTCACTCTGAATATATATCAATTGAAAGAATGAGCTAACCTATAAAGGGACACTTTTTATGAGTGTTGGAAAATGGGACACAGTGCAAGTGCTACATTCTAAAAATGGCTGGGTTAAAAATAACCCAATTGGCAACCCAGCACTGGGTAAATATTGGACAGAACACATGCTGGGTTAAAGTAACCCAGCATGCTGGTTTACACATTGGGTTGTTGAGAAAACCCAAGATATAGCCATTTTTACCATTTATGTGTTTGCATTTTTGTGTTTCTGGGTTATTCTTGCTGGGTTATTCTCATAATTTTGCCTATGCTTAACAAGACAATCATGGATTAATAAATAATGAAGAATACAGGTTATTTAGACTGTTAAAAATGATTTTTAATGCCAACTGACATTCACAAATGTGTTCAAATTTGTACCAATAACAAATATGCAATTTTCTTTCTTTTTGTTTTTTGTCCAGAAAATGCAAAAATCACTGAAATACAGTTGCAATAAGAAAACTAGATAGTAAAGTTTGGATACAAACTTTAAGTTGGCTTGAAAAAGCCTAGCCAGAAAGTTTGTAAAAGTTTTAAAGATTGAAGTTTGAATGTTTTATAGGCAATACAGTCCATCAGAAGAACAGACACAGAAAAACAGATCGCTGGGGTACCTGGGGTGGCTTCTAGGGTGGTTGCTAGGGTGTTTCTAGGTTACCTGGGGTGGTTGCTAGGGTGTTACTATGTGGATGCTAGGGTCCTTGGGGTGGTTGCTAAGGAGTTGCTATGCAGTTGATAGGCTACTTGGGGTGGTTGCTAGGGTATTTCTATGTGGTTGCTAAGGTGGTTGCTAGGGTGTTGCTAGGCGGTTGCTCTGATAACCAGGGTGGTTCTTAGGGTGTTGGTATGCAGTTGCTAGGGTACTTAGGGTGGTTGTTAGGGTGTTGCTATGCAGTTGCTAAGGTATCTGGGGTGGTTGCTAGAGTACTTAGGGTGTTTGCTAAGGTGTTGCTAGGTGGTTGCTATGGTACCTGGGGTGGTTGCTAAGGTGTTGCTAGGCGGTTGCTAAGGTATCTGGGGTGGTTGCTAAGGTGTTGCTATGCAGTTGCTAGGGTACTCGGGGGTTGCTATGCAGTTGCTAAAGTAATATTAGTGTGTTGCTAGGTGGTTGCTATGGTACCCAGGTAGGTTGCTAAGGTGTTACTAGCATGTTTTAGCATGATTAGTAAAGTTACCATCATGTCTTTAGCATGATTAGCATGTTAATAACATGTTGTTAGCATTATTAGGAAGTTACTAGCATTATTCTAACATGATTAGCAAGTTACTAACATGATTCTAGCATTATTAGCATGTTACTAGCATGTTCAGCAAGTTACCAGCAGGTCTCTAGCATGATTAGCATGTTGATAGCATGATTAGAAACTTACTAGTATTATGTTTGCATGTTTCAAGCATGATTACCAAGTTACTAGCATGTTGCTAGCATTATTCTAGCATGATTAGCATGTTACTAGTATGTTCTTAGCGCAATTTACCAGCAGGTCTCTAGCATTATTAGCATGTTACTAACGTGTTGCTAGCATGATTAGCATGTTACTAGCATGATGCTAGCATAATTAGCAAGTTACTAGAATGTTGTTAACCATATTCTAGCATGATCAGTATGTTACTAGCATGTTTTAGCATGATTAGCAAGTTACCAGCAGGTCTCTAACATGATTAGCATGTTTCTAGCATGTTCTTAGTGCAAATTACCAGCAGGTCTCTAGCATTATTAGCATGTTACTAACGTGTTGCTAGCACGATTAGCATGTTACTAGCATGATGCTAGCATGATTAGCAAGTTACTAGCATGTTGTTAACATTATTCTAGCATGATCAGTATGTTACTAGCATGTTCTTAGCATGATTAGTAAAGTTACCAGCAGGTCTCTAACATGATTAGCATGTTACTAGCATGTTGTTAGCATGATTAGCAAGTTCCTAGCATGTTCCTAGCATGATTCTAGCATGATTAGTATGCTACTAGCATGTTCTTAGCGCAAATTACCAGCAGGTCTCTAGCATTATTAGCATGTTACTAATGTGTTGCTAGCACGATTAGCAAGTTTCTAGCATGTTGTTAGCATTATTCTAGCATGATCAGTATGTTACTAACATGTTCTTAGCATGATTAGCAAGTTACCAGCATGTTGTTAGCACTATTAGCAAATTACTAGCATGTTGCTAGCATGATTAGCAAGTTACTAGCATGTTGTTAGCGTGATTCTAGCATGATTAGCATGTTGCTAGCATGATTAGCAAGTTACTAGCATGATGTTAGCATGTTTTAATCATGATTAGCATGTTACTAGCATTTTGCTAGCATGATTTAGATAGAGTGGAAGCTTAAATGAGTTTATATTGGTTAGAAATAGTACATAGAAGGGAAACGTCTCCGGTTACTGTCGTAACCTCGGTTCCCTGAGAGCGGGAACGAGACATCACAGAGAATTTCTCCTTTATGGGAACTCCTTCCCTTCAACCTTTCCTGAAGTCCTATTGGCTCAAGCCAGTCAAATGACTGGCCAATTGTCGCGAAGCATGCAACCGTATGCAAATACTGACGAGCTCGAGAGGCAGTATAAAATGCGGTGCCCGCGACAATTACGTCAGAATCGGATACTGAACGCCGCTTAGCTGGTCGAGCAGCGAGCACGGCGAACACCGTGATGTCTCGTTCCCGCTCTCAGGGAACCGAGGTTACGACAGTAACCGGAGACGTTCCCTCTCGAGCTTTCACGAGACATCGCAGAGAATTTCTCCGTTATGGGAACGATATTCAATCCCGCCGTGAGAGAGGCTACGAGCAGCCTGTACAAGTTACACACTCAGCGAAAAGAGAATACACACACACATAATTCCCACCAATAGAGACGCTTGTTAGGCGGGCTCGCAGCTGATAGGTGGATAGCACCTGATAGCAGCTGATAACCTGATAGCAGCTGATAAGCCAATGAGCGTCTACACCCTAGGTATACGAAATTTGCATATCTGCTCGATAATATTGCAGGCTGCGCAGCAAACAGGGCAGAACAGACGCAACAACAGTATTGTAAGGGCTGCACAGAGATAGCTGTGTTAAGCAGCATAAAACATAACATGATATGGTAGCACTAGTGAATAGACACGAATAACTGGAGCTGCACTGAGTACAGGGCAGACAACAACAACGATAGTAAGAAGGCTGCGCAGAGTAATTACTGTGTGAGGCAGCAACACACATGTCCCACAATAGAGGTAGCAAACATAAATCAGTCACTCACCGACAACACTTGGGAGGCTAAGGACTGAACGTCCAGCTTGTAAAACCTGGCGAAGGTATTCTGAGAAGACCAGCCGGCTGCAAAGCATATATCCTGAATAGACATACCTCTCGACCATGCCCAGGAGGAGGCGATAGCCCTTGTTGAGTGGGCCCTAATGTGCAGAGGGCATTCCAAACCTCGGTTCGTATAAGCAGCCGTGATAGCGTCCACAATCCAGTGGGAAAGCCTCTGTTTTGAAACGGCCCGGCCCTTCGCACAACCACCTTAGCACACGAAAAGCTGGTCAGATTGCCGAAAGCTGGCCGAACGGTCGGTGTAAATCCTCAAAGCCCTGACGGGGCACACCGAAGTCTGAGCGTCCGCATCACGCGAGGTCGATGACTCAGAAGACAGGGCAGACAACAAAACAGTCTGCGTTCTGAAGGGGGTAGATAGTGATTTAGGCACGTAGCCCGGTCTCGCTCGTGGCGAACAGATCCACCTCCGCTCTCCCGTAGCTAGTCCAAATTATCTGAACCGACTCGGGGTGCAACCTCTACTCTCCACTCGCGGTTCAGGAGACCGGGGATGTGCGCTGCCCTGATGGAGAGAAAGTGTCGGTCCACCCATAGCAGGAGACTCGCTGCCTGCTTGCACAAAGCCCTGGAGCAAACGCCTCCTTGGTGATTTATGTACGAGACCACGGACATGTTGTCGGTGCGAATCAGTACATGCCGCTGTTCCAGCTGCGGCCGAAAATCCTTTAGAGCTAAGAACACAGCTTCCAGCTCCAAGCGGTTTATGTGCCACCGGCTCAGAGGTCCTGACCACAGACTCGAAGCCGGCATGCCCTTGCACACTGCTCCCCAGCCACGAGTCGATGCGTCCGTCATGACCACAACGAGCGACGTCACCAATCCCAGGGGAACCCCCCGGCTGAAGAGATCCGGGTTGCACCACGGCCTCAGAGCTTCGATGCAGCCGCGGGTGACCGCGATGCTCTGGCGGCCCGAAGTCCACGCCGTCCAAGGGACTCGAGATTTCAGCCATAACTGCAGCGGTCGCATGTGTAGTAAGCTCAGATGACATACCGCTGAAGCAGACGCCATGAGTCCCAGCAGCCTCTGAAAATCTTTCAAGAGAACAGAGCTGCCTAGTCTGAAATAGGCTCGCATCTCCACCAAGTTGAAGCACACTCCCAGATAAGTTATAGACTGACTCGGGGCAAGAATGCTCTTCTGCGTGTTGACACATAGCCCTAGGGACTCCAAGTGACGAAGCAGCACGTCTATATGGCTGATTAGCATGTCCGGGGACTGAGCTAGAATCAGCCAATCTTCCAGATAGTTGAGGACGCGCATCCCGCTCACTCTGAGGGGGGAAAGTGCTGCATCCATGCACTTCGAAAAAGTGCGTGGGGCCAAAGCCAGCCCAAGCGGGAGAACAGCGTGTTGATGCGCTGTGCCCTCAGCAAACCTCAGAAAAGCGTCTGTGATGCGGTGCTATCTGAATGTGAAAGTACGCGTCCTTTAAATCCACGGACGCAAACCAGTCCCCGGGGCGAATTTGCGCCAGGATCTGTTTCAGCGTTATCATTCTGAACGGACGCTTGCAAAGCGCCCTGTTGATGGATCTGAGATCTAGAATCGGGCGGGGCCCCCCGTCTCTTTTGGGTACCACGAAATAGCGACTGTAAAACCCGCACTCCAGCTCGCTCGGAGGGACTTTCTCTATCGCTCCTTTTTCGAACAGATTGCATACCTCTTGTCTCAGAACCAGGGCATTTCGAGGCAATGTTAGAGACCGCACCACGCCGTTGAAACGGGGTGGTCTGCGTCTGAATTGAAGGGTATACCCTCGCTTTATCACACCGAGTAGCCAGCGCGAGATCCCCGGAATAATCCCCGGAATAATTCAGGAACTGGGATAACGGCTTTAGCAGCTTGGTCGATGGATGCGCCGGCGAGAGATGAGCGACTATAACCTGTGTGGGCGGCAGCTTTGCATTGCTCTGATGCGGGGCAAGTGGTGCCGCATTGACTGAGTGAGAAGGAAAGAGCCCTTTTTGTGAGAATGTATGCATTTTTATTGAATGAACATCCAACACACAAACATTCGAACACATGAACTTTTGGCGCTTGGGAGCTGGGCCACTCGTGCACTCCCCTCCTCTCTTCAGACCATCAGGACGACGGCTTAGCAACCGGCGGCGGGCGAGAGTCACGCCGCGGGCTCCTCCGCTGGCCCTGGCGCTTCCTCCTGGGACCCCACGCCTTCCTCCGGACGTCCGGCTCCTGGCGAGGAGCAGTAGCAGTCACCGCTGCGGTCGCTGGCCTAGGGTTATCCCTTCGTTGGGAAAAGCCAGGTGCCGACGGTCAGCATCCTTAAGATCAGCAAGGGTTAGCCATCGGTGCCTCTGAAGGAAGACCATAAAACCCATGGCCTTACCCACGGCCTGGGCTGCTCGCTTCGTCGCCATCAGCGCGAAGTCCGAACTCCGCCCTCCGCCGCCTGCAGGAGCTTCGCCTCAAAAACCTGCAGCACCACCATGACGTGCAGCGCGGAAGCCGCCTCGCCATCAGAGGCATACGCTTTATTAGCGAGGTGGGCGGTGGTCCTGCATGGCTTCGAGGGAAGGCTTATGTCCGAGCCCAGGGTCTTGGCTGCTGCAGGACAAAGGTGCGCAGCGACGGTCTCTTCGACAGGGGGAGAGCGCACGTACCCGTGGGCCTCCGCCCCATCCACGTGGGAAAAAATGGCCTGTGTGGCAGAGTGGACGCGCACCAATTGGGGCGCAGACCACGTTTTCATCAGCTGCTCGTGTACGTCTGGAAAGAAGGGAACCGACGCCCTCGAATCAGCTTTCCGTGTGGACCTGAAATACCAGGAGTCGAGCTTACTCCTGGCAGGCTCCTCTGGAGGACTCCAGGTAAGCTCCAACTCCTGGACAGCCTTTGACAGAACCCTCATGAGCTCCTCTTGGAGGTCTGGGGACCCCGAGCTGTCTGTCTGATCGGGCTCCGATCCCGCCCAATCCTCCCTCTCCGAGGCCGAAATGGACATCGAGTCATCCCCCTCCTCCTGGCCAAAGGACACAAACTCCCCAATGTTGGAAGGAGGGCGGAAGCAGTCCTCGGGGAAGGAAACCGGGGAACGGGGAGACCGTTGGGTTTGGCGGAGCGGCAAGACGACGCTGCCACCACCAGGAATCATATCGCGGCGGGCCCGGAGCACGCAATGTCCGCAGTCGGATTCGTCCAGCGCCGCCTCGGCGTGGGCCAGGCCCAGGCAGGCGACGGACTGATTGTGTTGATCCGGCGGTTCTATTGGTCCCGCGCAGATCTTGCAAACTGTAGCCATGATGAATTCAACAGGTGAAGTAGAAGATTTTGACGTAATTGTTGCTGGCACCGCATTTTATACTGCCTCTCGAGCTCGTTTGCATACGGTTGCATGCTTCGCGACAATTGGCCAGTCATTTGACTGGCATGAGCCAATAGGACTTCAGGAAAGGTTGAAGGGAAGGAGTTCCCATAACGGAGAAATTCTCCGTGATGTCTCGTGAAAGCTCGAGAGGGAACTTAATTGAGTCTAATGGGCTTCAGTGTGTTTACATTTGAATGTTTGTCAGTTGGAGCTTGCAAAGTCTTGGCTCATTTGAACATTCCGTCAATTTAAGTCTATGGGATTTTTTATTATTTTTAATCTTCATTTTTAAGAAAACCGTAAATCAGATCAGTCTGAAGAGATATAGCAACCCGAGTCAGACCAGTCTGGAGGTCTGGGCCGAGTTTGGTGGTTCTAGCTTGAAAACTCTAGGAGGAGATGGAGTTTAAATTTTGGCTCAGAAGAATAATAAGTTTAGAGTAGTAGATCAGTAAATTGACTTTTTCAAGCCTACTTAATTATACTGAACAAAATTATAAACGCAACACTGAATGCTTTATGATGCGAGATTAATGTAAACACAGCATTCTGAGCTGAGGTGAAATTCAGTGGCGAGCGGTGACTTTTTTAACTGGGTATGCTGAGTGCTAAGATTAAAACCACTAAGGTGGGGAGATGGGGGATTCCCCGCTCTATATGTCTCTGCATAGACTGAATGATTTTTATTTTATTTTATTTAGGCGATTTATTTATTAATTTATTTGTTATTCCCAGTGAATAGGAGTTAAAACTCCTACCGGGTGATGTCACGCTACTCCAATAATAGACCATGGAAAAAAAAAAAAATGTTTTTTAATAAAATAAATCAAATATTATTAATAATAATATTGCCAAGTAACGTTGCAAACAACAATAAAATCAGAGAAGGACTTTAACTGTAAGCGACACAAGTATACAGAAAACAAAGGTATTGTTTCTTATTTTTTCCTGATGTTTATTATTTAAAAAATTAAATACATTTTTATTATTTTTTATTATTATTATTTACCACTTGTTGACAATAACGTCTTCAACATTGTCTATGACCAGCTATGTTTTTATTACCAACACTTTAATAAAGCTGTAAGTCACATCTCAAATGACAAGGGATCAATTTATAATCATGTATATAATAATTAGCCCGTGAACTCATTCTCTCAGATGGCCTGGGTATGCGGCGCATTCGCAGTTTATATGGACGGAACGCCACTGGAAATTAAACGACTCGGCCGAACGCACAAGCGCTATTCAGCGCTCTTCTTCATGAGCATTTGAGTTTGCAGACAAAAACTAGAGTAGAGCGCCATCTGCTGTTAAAATCTAAGCTCAGAATCGATTCCAGAGGAATCGCGATGCATTCGGAAAATACCAGAATCGATCCAGGAATCGATTCTGCAACGATTTATTGTCCCAGCCCTACTTTTTATTGGTTTTGATTGCTTCTATTGTCCTCATTTGTAAGTCGCGTTGGATAAGCGTCTGCTAAATAACTAAATTTAATGTAAATGTAAAAATACTGTGCCAAGTTACCACACTTGTATTACAGTTAAAAAGCAACTCCAATTCTACGTCCCTTCAGTAGTTTAAATGTGGCTATTAAGTAACTTTTTTATCATTCTCAATTGTTGTGTAAATGTGTTAGCCTGAATTATTGTGGGAAGCACTGGTTTCCAAGTTAACACAACGAGCAAAACGTCACACTTTCAGTTTGTTCCAAGCCGAATGTTTACCCGGAATTAGCCATATTTAGAATATTATGCCGTAAGTAAACGTAATCAATTACAACACGACAGTCAAAACCATTCAGTAGATGTTCTGTGTTCTGAGTCCATTTCGATGACGAACTTCGACTGAACGCTCTGACGTTCCAGCCGCTCCGAGCTGCTGTGGCATGCTGTCTCCATGGAAACCAGTTTAGTTGGTGCAGTGCGTTTGCGTGGTTTGAATATTCCTGCTTGCTAGCACATCCACAATATAAAAGACGTAGCTTCATGAAACGATCTGTGTTGCCATTTGAGCTAGAATTACAGAGGATTGCTTGAGGTGAACCTAAAATGCACGGCTTTCTCGAGAGGAGTTTTTTCTACAGGCCATTTTTTTCAACTTTGTTGTCGTATTATTAGCGAGCTAACGTCAACCGAGGCAGGCGAACAGGTATGTGTGACCAGGTTAACCTGCAAATGTAGTTTACGCCAGCTGCGCTCTTACATGTAGGAATATCAGGGATCTTTTCTTTATATGACAACAGCCATATCTGGATGGTTTTTATCATAAGCGGGGGAAGGATTTCATTTTTGTTCACCAGCACGCGCTGACCACGAGCACTCGACATCTCAAGCTGCTCCGGTGGGAAAACGCGCACCGAATCCATCTTTTTCTCGGAAAGTAAGCAACACTTTTATTGCAGGAATCCCTTACTACGTGCCGTGAGCGCACGCGCGTCAGCTGAAAGCGCGTGTAGAAACTGCACAAACAATTGAACACCACGCAAATAAATTAGTGATAGATCCAGCTTTGCAACCAGTGGGACGCGTTTGTCGTGGGAGGACCGTCCTCTCTTCATCAAAGACATCACATCAGTCATTCACTGTCGAGGAGCCACAATAATGACAGGACTTTGACACCCGCGTCTGACACATTGACTAAGACACTTAGGACAGATGTTTGTCAGGAAAATGACGCCGAGCCAGTCCAGTTTGTTTGGAGAGATAGATGACCTGCAGGATCTTACTTTCATCGAGAGACCCATACGCAGGAGCCTGAAGGTATGTATAATATTTTCTTCTCTCGATAAATGACTGCTAACTATTTGCTTCGTATAGTTCTCATTAGCTGCTTAACGAAAACTGTAACAATGAGGCATTTAATGATTGAATGCTTGCTGTAAGATAAACATATCTTAATAGTGGAGGAATCTTTTGGACGCTCAGGTGATTTCTTTAGGGAAAGACTAAAACAGAAAACGCTTCCGCTTATTTTTTGCGCGCACCACGACCGTTTATTCTACATTATCGCGTCGTAAACTCTATTATCTTTATTTGAAGTAGTAACTGTACTAGCATCCTTAGGGAAGGACGGGGGTTGCCCACTTCAGTCTGCTGAGTGACGCAGTTTCTGTCAGCTGTCCGCATCACCGCTTCGCCTCCTCGTTTTCGCGCCTCACCACTGCGGAACAGAGGATTTCCACTTCAAACCAGAACGTTATTCCTATCACTACCGTGAATTCCTTCACGTAAAGCGGTTGTATTCACATGGAGTTGTGTGAACGTCGTGTTGGGCGTCTCTGCAGTCATGCACCTGGCAGCAGTGAAGTTGAGCAAGGATACTCTTTCATCTTTCAGCATCACGTATGCGGGAATAATGCAACGCCTACAGAGGGGGCGGGTGTTTTCTGTCCCTTATCTTTTTTTAATGGGGAGGTTCCAAAGAAAAGCATCGTGGCTCTGAGAGCCCTAAAGTAATAGACTAGGCACCCACACATGGCTCCCGTCCCCCACACTATCTCTTCCCACGCAGTCCCTCTTGCCTCGCATCCTACCTCCCTGCAGCCTCCTCGCATATTTGGCTGAGTCATCTGTAATGGAATCTTGCCCAATTACTGGCCATTCTTTATTTAAGATGCACTACTTTTGCAGATTTTCTCTTTGCTATGGAGACGCTCAGCATTTTATGCTAATGACTTTTGCTTCCTCCTTTATTAAAGCACTGTGTTTTTCGTAAAGTGCTGATAGCAAGGCCAGGTTTCATAGCTGTTTGTCTTGTTTCCACCATTTGCAGACTGCAGAAGAGATTGACAAGCTCACTGTGGATGAAGATCTGAATGACATAGAGCGAGCAGTCTACCTTCTCAGGTAAAATATGACCCATTTGTGGTAGTGCCACTATCACTGATCTTTTCTGTAATTTTTTTAGGGCTAGGTTTGTTAGTTTTGAAATGGTTAGGTCCAAGTTTGCTAGATTAAAAGCCGGTTCACACCAGGAATACAAACTATAAAGATACATCCATACCAGTGAACGACAACCTGCTTTTTATTATAAGCACGAGCTGCATGTCTTCTTAAATGCTTGAGTTCTTTAAAGTCAAGTGCATTCTGATTGTTCATCAGCTTGAAAAAAGAATAATTCTGAATTCTTTAAAGCTGTTATGTGATGGTAGAAGTGTCAGATCATTTCTTCCATATTGTGACATACATCAGAGTTAAAAGATTATCAAAAAAATATGCATGGGATGGACTTGGTTGTTGATCGAATGGCTAGATTCTCCCATTTAAATCATCTCTGTTGCATAGACTTCAAAAATATAATGCAACCAAATTTCACCATTAATATACCACTTTACATTTACTGAAAAACAGGTGCCATTTTTATTTCTCTTAAAAAAGATATCACTTGAACAAGATTCGAACATAAACCTCTTAAGCAACATCTTCTCATTTTCAGGTAGGAGGCTGAGACCTCTAGGGATGACAGTTTTGTTTCTAGTTAAAACTATGCCATGCTTTGCATCATTATTCAAGTCTATGGGTCCCAGATTGTCGAAATCAGTTGTGCTCATTACTTTTTCTTTCCACTTGACACTCTGGAAACTGTTTACCCCACCAGCATTGTTGGCTGCAACTGTTTAGCCAAATGTGTATCCTGGGTAAGCTGACCGCACAACAACTTCTCAATGCTTGCTGACTGGCACAGAACATCCAGCTCAGTGGGTCAGGGCAGGTGGTGTCATCACTGCTGTACTAGTCTTATGAATAATGGATCTCTTGAATGATATCTAGGTAGAGCTAGCTGACTGCATGCTTATCTTGAAGGACTTCGGGGAGTCACCACTCTAAAGTTTCAATGTTACTGTCGCTCAGATGCAGGTTTAGCAGTGATATAGTGTTATCTGATCATTAAAGTTGAATAGATATGGTGCTGATTACTAAGAAGACAGAGTTAAAATTTGATCAGATTTACCTAGAATCTGTACATCTAGGGTTTGTATCATAACAGTATCATAAATTTATAGTTAGCAAATGCACATCAGTATATTCTTAGTTAAACTTTGTTTTAGTCAAGTTTTAGACAAGTTTAAGAACATTCCAAGCTGAACAATGAACAAAATTTATAATAGAGGGGACACTTTTAATGACTAGATTTTATTTATACACAGTTTAGTTTGTTTTGTTCTTATACCTGTTTATCGGCATTAAGAGAACATAAACCAATTCAAAAGGGTACTTCAGGAAAATCTTATATAAAAAGTGGTTTATATATCATGTTTAGAGGTCTAATATAGGTCTGAATGTAATATTTAAGAATTTGAATTGCATATGATTTAGATTACACCGTTCTAACATTGACAAACAAGAAAACCTAATGTGATTCATGTTTGTCAGTCATATATACTGTAAATGAAACAGGTAAAATTTCTGCAGGTAAAAATATGGCATAGTTTATTATTAATTAATTTTTTGCATCTATTTGAATTTATCTAAATAATCATGTTTTTAAAATGCTTGTATTAAAATTGCTTAGAATCATATCAACATAATTTTAGAACAATTACATTTGTTCAGTTAAAAAGTATGAACATGGATAAAATATGGCTAGTTGTGGAACAAGCAATATTCATTTAATTAGAATATATGAGAAATTTGATTTATTGATGATAACTGTATAAACTTACACTGTATATAACTGAAAAATATGCATCACATTAATAGCATTAGTTTATTGATGCTAAAACTGTGGATGGAAAGTTTATATGCAATTCAAATACATAAATCCTACATTTAGGCCTAAATCTTTTTGAGTGTATAGATTTTAATTTATCCGTTTGGCAGACATTTTTATCAAAAGCGACTACATTTCTATCAGTCCTTGCATTCCCTGAGAATCAAACCACAACCTTGCCGTTCACTTTTTTCACTGTGTGAATTCTCAGTTAGTATATAGACATATTTTCACATTATCAGTCTAGTTGGAGCACCAATGTTTTTGACATTTATGGAGTCAGTTTCTATGGTCCAGCTCCCTCTATTCAGTTCTTGTTCACCAGTCCATGATATATAGACATTGGTTTCTTGCTACTAGAATAACATAGCAGCAGTTGACCTGTTATCTGATTACATGCTGTATACTTCCATGCTATACAGAGATGAAAATGCTTGGACCAAATATCCAAACTATTTCTTATTATGCTTTTTGACCCAAAACTCAGACACTTCCCTTTTTTGAAGGTCTGATTTTGTCCGTCTTTAACCTATAAAACTCTATATTGCTCCTTGCCTGTGCTAATTAAGTGCCAGAGTCGGTCCACAGCCCTACTCCCTCGGGTGGCAAACTAGTTCTGAGAACAATTTAATTGCCCCTGTTCGCTGTCATTTGGCACGTAAAAGCAGGCTGCCAGAGCATCTGTAAGATGACAGGAAAGAGAGTGCTTGTTAAGAAATGGATGAATGGTAAAAAGAGGAGGTGTTTCTGATGTGCAGACACCTCATAGATTATGGTTACGCAAACGTGGTGCCGTCTTAGTGAGACATTTTTAGCATTTTGCACACCTATTCATTTTGTATTGTATAAACCAATATCATATTTCAGTGTATCAACATTGTCAAGTTGTTTGTTGTCTGTGACAAATTTGTAATTATTCTCAATTCTAAAGCTTGAATAATCTACATTGATATCAAGTAACCCCTCAGAATACACAATTCTCAGGTTTACATGAGGCCTATTGTCATGATTTTGTCATTACCTCACTGTCGTACACAATGATTTTTACATTTCAAATGCTTTGCATGCCTTGCAAAAATAGTATTTTGGTCCCTTTATCAGTGATTCCCCTGATATTCTATGTAGTTGAAGCTTGCATGTATCATTGGGCTTGCTTTGCAAATATGCTACACTGTGCTACATAAATAAGAGATTATACAACTCTGGAATTGTGCTTTTCAGTTACAGTTTGAGTAGCAGGTAAACACTGACTGCCTCTGATAAAGTAAGACTTGGCCAGAGAAGTTGCTGCTACCAGCTTTTAGGTACTGCGAGTTTAGATGAGGCTCAGTGAGAGATTTTTCCATTCTGGTGTGCTGATGTCAGGAACAGCACTGAATGCGTCACTGCTCTTGCTGAGAGTCATACTGATGAGGCTGCAGGGTTTTACTGTAAGACATGCCTTTTGTTGTTTGTGTCAGGACTTGTTTGTTGGAATGACTCTGTTAGGGTATCGTACACTCCAGGTGTTTGGTTAGCATGGCCCCAGTACCCCTGCTGGTAGATGTCTGTAACTACATGATCTACAGTACATTGATGTTCATTAAATCATAGCCATATATTATTTGGATGACTTTTGGCAGGCAACACTTTTCACCTACCATTTACATGAATTTGTCAGCGTTCAAAACTTTGATATTTCTTTAAGAGCATTATGGAATGAAGGATGTGCACAATAGAAGAAAGTGTAATTTGTAGGGAAGGGAATGAAATGATTGTTCACAGACAGACTGCAAACAGCCTGTGTTCTTCACTTTCTTCCCAGCCTCATCATTGGCCCTGTTGGGGTTGGAAGGATTAGAGAGGCTGCCAAATGTAAACTAATTACTAAGTGGGCTTTGTTTAGGTTTCATTACAGTCCTGCTGGCTCAACAATCAACTGCCGACTCATTTCTTTTGGAGGGGGAGAATTCAAGCAGTGTGTCACTTTTTGCCACTGCATGTTGCCTTCTCCGATTCTCTCTCTTTCCTAACTTTGTGTTGAAACTCGAGACACACTTGAGCTCAGCTAGGGTTTGATGTGAATTGCTTTACTGGTCCCTTTTCAAAGATTCCAAACACAAGGTAAAGTGTGTCCAAAATGAGCCGTTCTAAACATATTTTGTCATATAACCTTCCATGGGAAAGAAGATGATGTTCTTCCTAGACAGCAATGAGATAAATGGAGAGAAAACTAAGAATTTTGTTTTCCACTTAGTTTTTCAGATTATTTCAGAGTAATAAACCAATGTAATCTCACATTAGTTTCCTCTAGAGAATCAGATTTGCCAAAGTCTGCAATCAGCAATCAGAGATTTAATTAAGAACTCAATCATTCTTCACTAGATTCTTCCTAAATCAAATGATTGAAGCCAGTGTTACCCACTTTCATATTTTTGCTCTGTTCATTTAATTTTATAGCTCCATTTAGTATGTTACCAATTATCTAATGTGTTTCTTTTTTCTTTCTCTTCATTTTACAAGAAACATATCTGAAATCTCCATGAGGTCTCTTGAGCAATGAAAAAGCAACTTCTAAATGCAATAAAATGTTCTTCTAGGCTGAGGCCATTGTGTTTCGTTCACTCACCAGGGAAATCTAATTACAAATGCGAGTGTAGCTCTTTTTACTTTCTGACCACTTTCCAGCTAGGACCTGGCCGGAGCAAACAGAGACTCGAGGCTCACGGCAGTGGGATTGTGTTTCCAAACCATTCAGCACCTGGTCTTTAGCTGATTATGTCTTTCGTCTTCGTATAGATGCCAGCTGCTCTTCTCTCTGCATGGTACCTCTGTCATTTAGTGTATAAACACAGGCTTTCCTGAGGTGCTGCACATTATTGACCATATTCAAAAAGTGCACAAAGCATGACCGCATTACTCTCTTCTTAGACAAACTTGGCAGCAGGTCAGGCTGTTTCTTGGTTATTAAATAACCGTCTGCCAACAAAGGACACAGGAGGACAACCTATCCCTGAAAAAGTAATGAATACCTGTTTATGGTTCATTATTTAGAACAACAGCACACATGAGAGACTGATAGACATGAGAGTGTTCAGAGAGAACGTCTAGGAGGTTCAGCTGCACTAAGCTTTAGAGGGTTCTGCTTCAATGGTAAAAACAACTACAGCACAATGGTTCTATAAATAATCTGAGCATGTAGGCGTTTCCTTCACATTTATGTCTACTTGCACATTTCATCCAAAATAAAATGGCTAAAATGTTTAAAAAGAAAATTAAAGGTAATTAAAGGTCATGATTGTGTTGTGCTCTGTCCCCCCTCCCCCCAGTCAACCAAATGTTCTCTGACATGTGTTGGCACAAAAGTTTTGTTTATTAGTACAATTTGAATTTTTTAAAATCTGCTGGTCATGTGATCTCAAGTTGGTGGCCACTGTGAGAGTGATCTGCCTTATGTAGAATAAAATAGCTTGTTTGCTTTATTGATTCGTCAAATCTTCATTAACTGATGGCAGCTTTTATATTTGGGTAGAGAGCGGAGCATTTGAATCGCGCGGATGCGCGCAGAACACAAAAATGACGGGAGCGGCTCTGGGGAAAATTGACTGGATCTAAAAATTTTAGATGACACGCAGCTCATTTCTCCGTCACTGTAAGTTAACGAAAACACGAAACGCACGGTAGACGCGCGTTTGTGCGACTCTCTCTCGCGCTGTATGACGTGACAGACAACTAGTTGTCCAGTCCTGTTCCGTTCACAGGCGCGTGTGTTCCGAGAATGCGGTTGTGAGTCCTGAAAATTTACGGGTGCGAGTTCGGTTACAGAATGCGGTTGTCACACCCATAAATAACCAAACTGTGTGTGAACGTAACCGAATTAAGGACTCAAATACAGGACTGACAACCTTATTCTGCTGCTGTGTGAACGTGGCCATAGAGGTGTTCATATAGAGGTTGAGGTGAGTCTCCAAGAGACAAGATAATGCATCTACAGTAAGAAAAAACAAAATTCAGTGCAGCATCAATGTTGTGCACAACAGTAGTTCACTGGCATTTAAACCATTTACATGTAAAGCATTTAGCAGACACTCTTATACAGAGAGCAAATTACAAAAAGTGCTTTGGCTTCACATAAGAGACCATTGTGATCAACAGATGGCAAGCATGCAACTAAGAGCATCATCTGCTAGAATAGGAAAGAAATGCTTCCTGACCAAATGCAAACAAGTGTGAACTAGTACAAAGAAACCTACCATAATATACATACAATAAAACAAGCCAACACAAGTTGTTTTGTTAATTAATCCAAGTATTGTTGAAAGAGGTGAGTCTTGACCCTGCATCTGAAGATTGGGATTGGTTCATTGTCCTATAAATCAAATGTTCTCTAAATTGTTCTATAAATCAAATGTTCTCTAAATGTAAATCAGTGTTCTCTAATTTCCTTATTCATACAGTCAGCAAGGAGTCTCCGCCCACTTGTGAATAAAAACAGTTACCATAGTTACCTATTGCTCTAATGGGGAAACATCTTATAGATTTGCTATTTTTGAAAACAAAACCATTCCAAAAACTTTGTGGACAAGGAAATTTACATATTCGAATAATGCATTCAATTACATTGGTCATAATTATTCGTGACTTGACTTTTTGGTGAATTAGAAATTCAGTAACAGCTCCACAAAAGTCAAATAGGGACCTAATTTTTCAATTATATAATTAGAATATTATTTCCAGCAGCATTCAGCATATATTCTTTCTAATGCCTGGCTCACACTACAGGATTTTTTGCCCGATTTAGCCCCGATTTCCCCCTCCCGGGAATCGGAGGGAAAATCTTGTCGAGCACCTCGATCGGTCCCGATGTTCGGCACGGATTATCTGGTAACGTGATGCGTTCACCGATAGAACTTTGCACCTCCCGATCTTCTAGCAGACAAATCGGGGCCGCCCCGATCATATCAAACATGTTTGATATTTAGGATTTAAATCGGGATGATGACGGCTATATGATTACATCAGTACTTTAACAGCCAATGCGCGACTGCAAAACAGCTGCTGTATGGCTCCGTTGAATAGTGGAGACGGAGGAAACTGCTGCTTGAAGTTTTGTAGTAACACGATTGTCTGTATAATGTATCGAACCGATAAGGAGAAAGAGAAGCGCTGGGGTGAAATCGTCTCAGTTTTGAACATACTGGGTGAGTGAAAGCTGCTAGCAGGCTAGCTAACATATGTAAACATTGCTGACGAGCTGCTGCGTGAGATCATGTGAGGCGCTCCCTTTGGCATGATAATCTTAATAATATTTTGTAGTGTGTGATACGCCACGAATTTCAAATTTTGTAGTGTGTGCATGTTTAAGATTTGAGGGAAGATAATCTGCAAAGATTCTCCTTATGTGTGTGCTGCAAACAAATTTCATAATCGGTTAGGATTTTAAATATCCTGTAGTGTGAGCCAGGCATAAGGAAAAATATATTCTGTAGAAAATTTATTTGGAATTTTTCAAAAATTGCACAGATACATTCTTACAAACTTTATTTATCTTAAGAATTTATGCTTAACTTTTTTCTTAAGAACATTTTTGTGAATGTAGCCCTTTTTTAAGGATACAGTTAAATAAAAGAAGTTAAAACAGGACTGTCAGGTCAAGACTGCTGTCAATTCATAGTTTTCAGTCATGTGACTCGCTCGAAGACCTGGCGGGCAAAACATCCATAGAACTGCAGCACAAGCCTGTCAATTTTCCATCTGTTTCCAATCCACAAATATTTAGATCCTCTTTCAAAATGATAAAACAAAGATATGTGAACAAAATGCACGTTTTGGCCATTTGCAATACATATAAAACACCCACCGCAATATTTCAGTTAAAATCAGCATAACGTTTAATATGAAAACACTTAAAGTGCCTTTAAAACAGTGATATATAAATGCCAAATTCAGTATACACTTTACTGATGATGTGTACTTTATACAGGCAAGCAGATGAGCCCGGAATATGAACACAATGCACTAAATGGTTGTGTTTTCTTTATAATGCTTTGCTATGGGAAAACATTTCATATGCAACTTTGCACATTGAGTTTATATTCTGTTGCATACTGTGCTTGCCTGTACACAGTATGCATCATCAATAAGGTGTATACTGAATTGGCCCTTTAAATATCACTGTCTTACTATATTACTACTTAACACAAACCTCGTAAAAATAACTGGCGGTCAGTAGAGGAAATCCTTGTTTTGCCCTTCAGGTGAGCATTCCTGTAAGAGTGTCATGTCATGTGACAACTTGTGGAATCTCATAAATGAACAAGTGCACATCTTCTGGAGAGTGCAAAAGTGCAAAACTTCTGAAATGCAGCAGAACTACAACCATGTTATTTACAGTATATCACCAGCCATATTTTTATGTTGTTCAGTTCTGGTGAGGATATCCAACGGGCCAGCGTGATCATTAACCTGCCAATCCTGGTGCGTCAGAACCCAGCGGAGACCTTTCGCAGGGTGGTGCCAAAAGTCAGGGTAGGCAAAACAGTATTTCATTTATTGCTTTTTGTTGTTAAGTTCCTTCCATGACTTCTTGGTACGGGCTGTTTGTGAATTATCTTACAGAGCTCCTTCTTCTATCCCAACAGGAAGTGCTCCATGTAGCTGGGGCGGATATGCAGCTCGCCGCAGCAGGATCTTTCCTGACCGTTCTCCAAGATGACATTGTCCTCATCCAGACACACACCCACTCAATCTTGCAGATAGTTCTCCTAAATCTCGACCACAGGGACACAGGTTACCATTTTTTGAAAAAGCTTGAAGAGCATTGAAAGCTTGTTTAGTCCTTATTATTTGCAGTTTTGTGAGTGAAATACAGTTTAACAAACACTACTGTTCAAAAATATGGGGTCAGTATGGTCCTTGTTTGGGGGGGTTTTATTCAGCAAGGATGCATTAAATTGATTAAATGTGACAGTAAAGACATAATTTTATGTAAGATTTCGATTTTTAAATAAATGTTATTTTATTTCTGTTTATCAAAGAATCCTAAAAAATATATATCATAGTTTTCACAAAAAGCAACACAAGTGTTTTGGTATTAATAAGAAATGTTTCTTGAGCACCAAATTAGCATATCAAAATGATTTCTGAAGAATCTAGACTAGATTAATGGCTGCTGAAAATTCAGCTTTGCCTTCACAGGAAAAAAAAGGTTATTTTAAAATATTTTAAAATAGAAAAGGGTTATTGCAAATTATAATAATATTTCACAATACTACAGTTACTGTTGATCATATAAATGCAACCTTGGATAAGTTTCTTTCAAAAACATTGCTTAAAATTGCTTTTAATTTTACAGAGCACAAGCTTTTGAATGGTAGTGTATGCCAGAGTGAAATATGCACATTTCTGCATGTCAAGGATATAATCAGCTACTATATCTTTATTTTTAATAGTGGTCAGCAATGCTTGGTTGGAGACGTTGCTGTCGGCAATTGATGCTTTACCAAAGGAAACTATCAGGCAAGAGGTAATGACAGCTGCAGTATTTCTCCTGTCTGTCATTTCTAAACCCATGGGATATGACACAGAAATCAGCTATTAGTGTGAATTAAAATTCAGTTTGCTTTGATTGATTGTTTGCACAGATTCTGAGTCCTCTATTATCGAAACATCAGCTCTCCCAGTCTGTCCCGGCACGTCTGGCCAGCTGTCGCATCTTAGGAAAGGTTGTTGGCAAGTTTGAGTCATCAATGTGAGTTCTACAGTGGAAACGTCACTTGACCAATCAATTAAGAGGACAGGAACAACGCATTATGTGATATTCCTAATATAGGACAAATTTCTTCTCAACGTAATGACGTTTAAGATGAAAAGTTTTAAAATGCACTTTGTGTTGGCTATTTGCTGACTTAAAATGTCTACTGTGGCTTCTCTCTGCAGAGTGAAGAAAGACCTTTTGCCACTGATCAGGTCGTTATGCCAGGATGTAGAGTATGAGGTGCGCGCCTGCATGTGCCGCCAGCTGGAGAACATCACCAGGGGAATTGGGTAAAAAGATATGAAGCAGAGCTTTCGTTAAAAAGAACATTTTGTTATTTGAATATCTAATGCTGCCAAATCTAAATGACTTAATCCTATATGGAAGAGTACTGACATTGACTCAAAGACATTAGATAGAAAAACAGAGTATACTGTATAATTTAAGTATTATTTAAATAACGTGTTTGTTTTTATCTACATTTTTTAGTTCATGAGTATTTGTTTTTGCCACTTGTTTTGAATGTGAGACATTTTCTCCCACATATTTAAACCAAGGGATGCAAGTTTTTCACAATGTGACAGACTGATGCTTAAACTTAAGCACTTTGGGATATTCTGTTTGAAATAACATCTCCACTAAACATTTATGTGTACAGTATCAGTATGGCTCATAAGAAAAGTTTGTCTATATTTGCTCTTTCCCAGGCTGGACCACACTAAGGTTGAAGTGCTCCCTGAACTGGTTGAGCTGGCTCAAGATGAAGCCAGTACTGTGAGACTGGCAGCTTTTGACACCATCATCAACCTCTTAGAAATGTTTGACAGTGGTAAGCCTCTCACAGTGTTTATTGAATTAATTTGATTCTCAAGTTAGTTGTTTTATTAAAACATAAATGACAACCATTATTATTGTAATAAAAATACTCCTCATATGTGGATAAATACTGTATGTAGTTGGTATTCTTTGTTTAAGTATCTAACAAAAATGAAGCTTATTTTTAATGTAATTCTACAAGTAAAATAGTTTGTTTTTTAATGCACTGGTTAATTTTGAAATTTTAGGCTATTTTGCTTTTCTTCTTTAAGGCTAATGGGAAGAAAACATCCAAAATACACATTTAAGTGTTTATTTTATTAAACCTTATCTATTTGTGTCAGTAGATTTGAATTACAGTACATATTTAAAGACATTTGATCAGTTTTTCTGGCTGTTGACAGTATTTTCTGATTAATGGAGTGATAAAAAGACATATTCAAAATCTTCTGAATGACCAAATGAAACATGAATTTTAAACCTGGCTTCATCCAATGCTCATACTTTTGTTCTGGAATTGTATGCAAATTAATGTGTATTTCATTAAATAATGCCTCATTTGCATACAGTGAGGAAAATAAGTATTTGAACACCCTGCTATTTTGCAAGTTCTCCCACTTAGAAATCATGGAGGGGTCTGAAATTGTCATCGTAGGTGCATGTCCACTGTGAGAGACATAATCTAAAAAAAAATCCAGAAATCACAATGTATGATTTTTAACTATTTATTTGTATGATACAGCTGCAAATAAGTATTTGAACACCTGAGAAAATCAATGTTAATATTTGGTACAGTAGCCTTTGTTTGCAATTACAGAGGTCAAACGTTTCCTGTAGTTTTTCACCAGGTTTGCACACACTGCAGGAGGGATTTTGGCCCACCTCCACACAGATCTTCTCTAGATCAGTCAGGTTTCTGGCCTGTCGCTGAGAAACACAGAGTTTGAGCTCCTCCAAAGATTCTCTATTGGGTTTAGGTCTGGAGACTGGCTAGGCCACGCCAGAACCTTGATATGCTTCTTACAGAGCCACTCCTTGGTTATCCTGGCTGTGTGCTTCGGGTCATTGTCATGTTGGAAGACCCAGCCTCGACCCATCTTCAATGCTCTAACTGAGGGAAGGAGGTTGTTCCCAAAATCTCGCAATACATGGCCCCGGTCATCCTCTCCTTAATACAGTGCAGTCGCCCTGTCCCATGTGCAGAAAAACACCCCATGCTTCACAGTAGGGATGGTGTTCTTGGGATGGTACTCATCATTCTTCTTCCTCCAAACACGTTTAGTGGAATTATGACCAAAAGTTATATTTTGGTCTCATCTGACCACATGACTTTCTCCCATGACTCCTCTGGATCATCCAAATGGTCATTGGCAAACTTAAGTCGGGCCTGGACATGTGCTGGTTTAAGCAGGGGAACCTTCCGTGCCATGCATGATTTCAAACCATGACGTCTTAGTGTATTACCAACAGTAACCTTGGAAACGGTGGTCCCAGCTCTTTTCAGGTCATTGACCAGCTCCTCCCGTGTAGTTCTGGGCTGATTTCTCACCTTTCTTAGGATCATTGAGACCCCACGAGGTGAGATCTTGCATGGAGCCCCAGTCCGAGGGAGATTGACAGTCATGTTTAGCTTCTTCCATTTTCTAATGATTGCTCCAACAGTGGACCTTTTTCACCAAGCTGCTTGGCAATTTCCCGTAGCCCTTTCCAGCCTTGTGGAGGTGTACAATTTTGTCTCTAGTGTCTTTGGACAGCTCTTTGGTCTTGGCCATGTTAGTAGTTGGATTCTTACTGATTGTATGGGGTGGAGAGGTGTCTTTATGCAGCTAACGACCTCAAACAGGTGCATCTAATTTAGGATAATAAATGGAGTGGAGGTGGACATTTTAAAGGCAGACTAACAGGTCTTTGAGGGTCAGAATTCTAGCTGATAGACAGGTGTTCAAATACTTATTTGCAGCTGTATCATACAAATAAATAGTTAAAAAATCATACATTGTGATTTCTGGATTTTTTTTTTTTTGATTATGTCTCTCACAGTGGACATGCATCTACGATGACAATTTCAGACCCCTCCATGATTTCTAAGTGGAAGAACTTGCAAAATAGCAGGGTGTTCAAATACTTATTTTCCTCACTGTATTTCAACATAACATTTCAGAAAACTTTTAATACAAAACAATTATCTTAATGTATACATAATGTGATTAATCAACTGGGGAGGTATGGTGATATCTATGTAGTGTCTTGCTTTAAGGGATATTACCAATGTTAATATCAGCTTTTCTGCTGTGGATGTCAGACAATCTGAAATGCAGTTAAATTACAGAGAAACAGAGAGGTGTGAAAACATTTGCAGAGTACAAACAGAGTACTGTTTGAAACATGCTGCATATCTGCTCATATCATCAGACACAGCTTCTTTTTATTTCCATATCTTAAGCACTTTATTTTGCATGCTGGGACATCAGATTCAGATACTGGCATGTGGCTTCTTTGTGAAAATATGTTGAAACTTGTCTCGCACTCTTCTCTGTCATCCTCTCACCCTCCCCTCTCTTTTCTGTCACCATTTTTCATAGATGATAGGACTTGTGTCATATTTCCCTTGGTGAAGGCATTCTGTGAAAAATGCTTCAAAGGGGATGAGGCAGTGCTGGCCTCCTTGTCCTTCCAGTATGGAAAGCTTTGTCACGGGCTCTCAGGTGACTGTCCGCTTCCTTTTTTTTTTACCTCTTTCTGAAATGTTTTAGGATTACAGTCCATGAGTCATAACATGGATTTTTGTTTCTCTTATTTGAACAGATTCATTTACTGACGAGCAGCACCTCTGGTTTCTGGAGTTTTATAAGAAGCTGTGCTGTCTGGGTTTGCAGCATGAAAATGGGCATTGCGAGAGCCAGCCCTACCCATTGGAGCTGGAGAACAAATACGCCCTAGTGCGCAGGAACTGTGCCTACAACTTTCCTGTGAGTTTCCCTGCCTTGAATCTATATGTGTTTTGGTCTGAAGTCTATACAAAACTGCTTTGCTAATTATTGTAAGTCTTAATAAATGCTTTTGCTTGGAAAGTTTATTTTTTCAGAATAATTTTGATTTGAAGGCCTTTTGGCCAACCAATATTTTCAGGCACTGTTATCTATTTTTAACGTCTGTCAGTGGAGCCAAAGTCTTCTAGAATAGCTCAACAGCTCATTTGAGGAAATTAGACCTCTGTCTGCTCCATCGTCACTGTCTGAAGTGGTCCTTTGTTGTTAGTGTGGTTATATATAGCTGCAGTCACTCAGAATGAGTTTGCGAAAAGTCTGAGATGTAGGTGGCTGAAAGAAACCAGTCACTTTTTAAGAGGGACACAAAAGCATGATGAAAGTGTCATAAAAGTAGCCTTCGTGATTTGTATGTTACATATATGTTGTTATTCACTGATAATGTTTTCTTGCAATGGGCTTCTCTCAGTAAATTTTCATGAATGTATCAAGATTTTCTTTTTTTGAGTGACAAATGAAATTTTATTCTGTTCCTCTTGTATTTCGGAACACTTAAAATATAGCAAACTGAAATATAGTTAAATTGTCCACTTATATAATACTTTATAGTGTTTCTATTATGTTGTTTTGGAGCTTCACATCCCTAGTTCTTTTAATATACTGTATATATAAAAAAACTAGTGCTGTCAATCGATTAAAAAAATTAATCTCGTTAATCACAGTCACGGGCTGTGATTAATCATGATTAATCGCAAATTTAAAATACTAGGATTTACCTGTAAATGTGTTGAAAAAGAAATGCATGAAACTAGTTTAAGGAAACAGAACCTTTTACACTTCCGCCAGGTATGAGACATAATCCTTATTATTCTTTTATCATTATTCTTTTGTTTTTATTCAGCCATTATCGGCCTTTAAACTGGCAATGAAACGTTTACCAAGCCACATCGCTTCAATACCAGTATACATTTACCCAACTATTATCAAACGTATTTCTAAATTAATACAAAAAATCTTTTTCTTGCACCCTCATGCCATCCCATGTGACTTTCATTTATCAGATGAACACAAACTAAGAGTTTTAAAAAAAAATCACGTGTATGGGACATCCAAAAATGACACTTCAAAAACAACAAAGTGAATATGACAGTAACGCAGTAACGTGTCCTCTTAAGTGAAATGATAGGCATATGTAAGAAGGATACAATACTAATATTTTAAACTTGACCGTCGTGTTCACTTTGTGTGGGTTCTGAAGTGGTTCTGTTTTGTATTATCTGGACTAAAAATCTTTGCTTGTGTTCATCTTAAGAAAGAAAGTCATAAACATCTGGGATGACATGAGGGTCAGTAAATGATGAGAGAATTTTCATTTTTGGGTGAAGTATCCCTTCGAAGAGCAAGATGTGATGCAGAGGCTAGAAACATATTCCACACAGAATACTAGAATGTGTTGAATTAATGAGGAGAGCCATTGAATTAAAACATACAACATTAACGTTTTGAAAGGCCACTTTTTTTTTTTCTCTGCAAATATTGATAAATAATTATTTGTTACTAATTAGATTAATTAATGAGCAAATCGTGTAATTATTAAGATTAAAAAAAACAAAAAAACAACAACATTGACAGTCCTGATTCCTACTCAGTGTGTCATATAATGACATATTATAAATACAACTCATCCACTACCTGGTGAGAACATCACTAAACATGAATTACAATTAATTTAACAAACAATGCTTATTTAAACACTTTTGGAGATTTTTAATTAATTAAGAAAATATTTCCACAAAAATATTAATGGTATTTAAATTCTCATCACTGATCTTATTTGCACTCAATCTTGTGCATTCAGCCAATATATTACACAGCTAATGGTTCCATCAAAACAGAACAAATAATGAATAAACATTTTTTGGGAAAATGCAACTTTGCTACCTCAATATGCTTGCTCGGATTTGATGGTGAACTTTTGAAGCCAGACATTTACCTGATGAAAGTCATAAATGAAGTAGAAATATGTGTGCTTGATGCATGAAACAATGATCATTGGTTCTCACATCAGACACTCACGTTTGAGCTTCCGTTTACCATATTTAATGTGCATAAGATAAAATAAAAATGTAATGTACTTTTCAAGATGAAATACAATTGTAAGGAGTAAAAAGTACTGTTTTTTCTTCAGAAATGCAATCAAGTAAAAGTACAAGTAGTCAGTTTAAATTGTACTTGAATAAAGTACAAATCCCCCAAAATAATACTTAAGTAAAGTAATCAAGTAAAATTACTCAAGTATTTTACACCTCTGATCATGTGTTTATTATCTTTTATAATCTATAGTCGCTGTTGTCATGTTTATTTCTGCTGTGTAAAAGCCTTAACATGTTTGCTCTGCTGAAACTCACGTTGTTTGTGATGTTACAACCACCTCTCCGTTCTTAAGTTGCGAGGTATACATTTCAAGTATAATACACATTAGTAAAAGGATCTATTTAAATTTTTATTTGTCTATATACACTTTGAGCAGCCACGGTACATTAAAAAAGTAGCCCAAAAAACCGCAACCCGCTCTGTCATTTTTCCCGAGACTGTATTTTCAAAATAGCCCACTTGTGCCGCTGCCCTGGCAACACTGGTTCGCTCTCTGTACCCTCATCACACAATGATAGATAACCTTCCGCGCTGTGATGACGGGAAGCAGTTGGAGTCAAACCATATCAAACGATTAATCTGCGTTAAATAAAAATGCGTTAATTTTTTTTATTAATCGCATGCGTTAACGCGTTAACGTTGACACCCCTAAAAAAAACAATAGTTTTTATTTTTATCTGAACTACACTACCATAGTAGACATCATACTACATCAAAAATACAGTAAAAACAGTAGTACTGTAAAATATTATTACAATTGAACTGTTTTCTATTTGAATTTGAATTTGAATTTATTCCTGTGATGACAAAGCAGCCATGATTCCAGTTTTCAGTGTCACACGATCCATCAGAATCATTCTAATATGCTGATTTTGATTTGGAAACATTTCTTATTATTATCAGTGTTGAAAACCGTTGTGCTACTTAATATTTTTGTGGAAACCATGATATTTGTTTCAGGATTCTTTGATGAATAGAAAGTTCAAAAGAACAGCTTTTATTAGAATTATTTAGTAGTATTTATATTTTAAGATTACTTTCTTGAATAATTTATAAGCATATTTCTGTGTGTCTGGAGTCTTGTCTGTAGAGTTTCTTCTCTGTATTTATTTTCAGGCCATAGTGTTATTTGCCGATCCAAACCACTTTCTGTCTGAATTATATCGTACCTTCTCAAGTCTTTGTCATGATCCTGAGATTTCAGTACGGAGGACGGCAGCTGGTGGTTTCCATGAGGTACAAACTCAGAAACTCATTTAAACATATTTTTGTCATAGTACATAATGTGACTCACATTTTGACAGTAGCAGTGTCTCAGTTCAGAATGTACAATAGCATCTTTTCTAATCCCTCTGCATTAGGTGGTCAAATTGCTGGGCCCAAATGTGCATTACATACACAAAGAGCTAATCACTTTGCTGCAGGATGACTCATTAGAGGTAAGACCTGAATAAAGGTTTGTTTGTGTGTGTGTGTTTGTTTATTAAAAGAGCTTTCAGCTGTCTGTGACAGCTTCAGTCAGCACAGTCATTTCCTTGGCACACTGTGCTGTGTGAGACATGGCAACTTTCTTCACAGAAAGATTCGGTCTTTCTCAGAGCCTCTACTGACCGCTGAGTTCACTTGAACAAATAGCCGTCTGACCATTCAAAACCCCCTCCTCGCAAGGCCAACGGAGCTTATGTAACTTCTGTATTTGGATGCACATTAGTTAGGCAAGAAATTCCCTTCTGGAGTGTGTGTGTGAAGCAGAGAAATAAAATTATTTGGTTCTGTCTTTGTAAAAAATGAACTACTGTACCTGTAGACCTTAAAGGCAAAGTGTGTAATTTCTGCACCACTTAAATGGAATTGGAAAAAATGGCAGGTTTTCCAAAAACTGCAATTGATCGCAATTTGATTTGATATTTGAATACTGTTTTTTGCATCAAAAACATTACACACATCACCTTTAACACCAAACTACCAAAAATTCCTCATAGGCGCCAGACATACCGTGCCTACGTGTGTGTATGAAGATGTGTGCACAAGTGTGTGAGTCTTTGCGGAGGTTGCATTGTACCTCCCTAGCTAAGGCTAGAGTGTGGTATTGTTTATTCTGTCATGATCCTCTGAGTGGTGTTAGTCACACACTGCATTAGCATCCACTATAGTGCAAAGCTCCCTGAGCCATCAGACATAGTGATTTTCATGATTAATGATGATGGAAACCCAACATTATAGACTATCTATTATAGTCAATGATCTCACACCAGCTTATCTTTTAGAATCCCTTCCTGAGGTCAGCAGAAATATGTTTCTGAAACATCTGATGACGAGAAGGCTTTGTTGATTTGCCTTAGCTCAGTGCTTTTGAATCTGCAGGTATTGGATGCTCTGTTGAACAATCTTCAAGAGACTTTAGAGCTGGCCACGTCCAGAGGGGAGGGAGCAGGACCTGAGAGCAAGGTACCTTCTTTACTTTTTGATGCTTGATTAGTTAGAATTTTCTCTTGTGACTCTTTTTAGACTTTTAGTTTTACCTGCAATATTTATGGCCTTAATTGTAATAAACAAAATACTAAACATTTGAATTATGTCGTTATTTAAAAATATTTATGAAAATAATAATAAATAATTATTTTAAATAATAATATGTAATTATAATAAAATTATTTATATTTGAATTGCAATTATTAGCAAAATGCCAAGAACTGTCAAACGTAGAATAATAAAACAACACAGATAGTATGAGGCTTTAAGTACTTCTAATTACTGATGAATTAAATGATATTCAGTATATTGAAGTCTCTTAATGTTCAGAATTTTGGGTTGGTTAAGAATTTTTAATGTTTTTGTAAGAAATATTTTATTTTATTTTATGGAAAAAACCCCCCAGTAAAAACAACAATATTTTAAACAGTGTTCTATTTAACAGTGTTCTATTTTGATATATTTTAACATATTCCTGTGATGGCAAAGCTGAAATTTCAGCAGCCATTACTCCAGTCTTCAATGTTACATGATCCTTCCAAATTCATTGTAATATGCTGATTTGATGCTCATGAAAATGTCAAAAATAGTTGTGCTGTGTAATATTTCTGTGGAAACCATGATACATTTTGTTCAAGTCTTTACTGTCACTTTTGATCAATTTAATGTGTCCTTGCTGAATAAAAGTATTGATCTGAAAGAAAAAAAAAAGTGATCCAAACTGTTGCAATAGTAGTGTATGTCTCACTCTCACCCTTACAGCAGGTGAATATACCAGACTTGGTGCCTGCCTTGGTAGCAGCGGAACAGAAAGCGGCCTCCTCGCTGCACTGGCGGGTTCATGAGAAACTCCTGCAGTGCTACTCCTGTCTGCCTCGTGTCATCTCTGGAGACCAGATCTACTTCCGCTTCTTTCAGAGGATGTTCTGCATCATCACTACCAATGTAAACCTTCTACACGCACACTCCTGCCTGTACGTCTCTCAATTTTAATTGTATATTTCATTTGTCCATCTGTTAACACTGTCCTAGAATGTTCTGCCGGTCCAGCGGGAAGCTGTCAGGACGTTATGCGTGTTCTTGCGCTATAACCGCAAACAGGAACAGCGGCAAGAGATAATCAGCAAAATAAAACAAGGTAAAAAAGCAGGATCTGCTTGTATTACATTTTTGTGAATGAGATTCAGAGAATCAGGACTGTCTCTCTTCTGAATTTAAGAGCTTGCTCAAGGTAGAAGCTACTGGAACAGGCTTCGCTATCTGGACCTGTGTGAAATCACAATAGACCTCTTCTCCAAATCGTATTTTTGCAAACATTTCCTTACTCCAGCGCTTGAGTTGGTCAGTGACCCTGTAGCCAATGTCAGGTGAACAGCTCACATTTTTTTAACTTCTGTTATTAACTTCTGTTACTAATGCTTTAACATATTACTGCTTATTGTTTGTTTTATTCAACCAAAAATAAACATTCTGGCAGGTACAAGCTCTGTTATATGTTACCCAAACTGAGATCCACCATCAAGCCAGCAGACAAACATCTACTTCAGCAGCTGGAGTTTTGTGTGCGGAAATTGTTGTGCCGTGAGAAGGACAAAGATGTAGTGGTAACTTTGCGTAAGGTGAGTCTCTCATTATTAAAGTGTGGTCACATTAGCAAAGCTTTGTATGAAGATCCATGTATGAAGTAATGCTTACAGAGAAGTTACTTTCATGTCAAGCAGTTTTCTGCTGATCAACACTGTTAATTCACATGATCAACTTAAACCCACTGTTTCGCCTATTAAAACAGTAAATGTGAAGATTTTTAATATATTGATTATTTCATTAATAGAAGTAATTAAATCCTTGAACTGTTTTATTATGTTTTTTTAGACAGTTCTAGAGCTGGACAAAATGGACATAACAGAGCCGGTATGACAGATCTGTTACTTTGACCCTTTTCATTTAGTTGATTTGACAGTTTTTATACACCATTTTTTATTTTTCTGAACACTGTTGGCTGACTTTGTTTCATGGTTTGTGTTGAAATTACTTTTTATATTTATAGTATCATAAAAGGCATGAAAGAGAGCTTTTGGATCAGAAAAAAGAGAAGGAGGAGACTCTTTTACTTGAAATGGTGAGCGATTTACTCTTTTTAATCAGTTAATAAAGTTTTTACACCAAAACAATTTTATTTGTCCATTTTTGGGCCTGAAAAGACACAGGTTTTTCATTATGTGTAAATTTAACTTTTTGATGTCATAAATATAATTTTAAACATTACTGCTGTGTGTGTGTGGTTTTGTAACACAGGAACTGCTAGAACGACAGCAGAGTGAGGCGAAACTAGCTGGAGATAAACAGTCGGAGAAGAAACGTGAGTGACGTTCATTCATGCACCCTCTCTCTCAAACTTTGGATGTTTTACTAGCTTACACATGGACATTTCTCAAATGCATGTGGGTGTTTACTTGTTTAGTTTATAATGCTTTTGTAATGCAGAACGAGACAGCAAGTCAGGCCTCTCTGGTAGTAAAGGAATGTCAGGATCTACATCAGGAGCAGCATCCTCTTCTGCTGGTTAGCATCCTTCCTGATGTACATTAATGCTAACCGAATAACAAAAACATTGCATTTGTTTTATATATACACTACAATTCAAAAGTTTGTAGTCAGTAATTGCTTTTTAAAGAAATTAATACAGCAATTACGCATTAAATTGATCATAATTGACAGATTTTTTAATCTTCTATTTATCAAAGAATAAATAGGAAGTTCAGCAAATGCTATTAGAATGATTTCTGAAGAATCATGTGACACTGAAGACTGGAGTAATTATGCTGAAAATTCAGCGTTGCTATTTATGCATTTTAAAATATATTAAAATAGAAAACAGTTACTGTATTTTTAATCAAATGGTGAACATAAGAGTCCTCTTTCAAAAACATTTAAAAATTTTTACCAACCTAATTTTTTAAAACATTTTTACAAATGACAAAGGTTCTGAAGGTTTCAGAATTGGAAGATGCATATTTTCCCAACACTCATAATGTTTGCAGGTAAGGAGATGCGAAGGGCCAAACTAGCTCGCAGTCGTTCCCTCAGCGGTCATCCCTCGACACCCAAGATGACAAACCCAGACAAATCCTTGTACGTAACATAATCATCTCATCGCTCTTGTGCTGCTATTGCAGTGGATTGCACCAGCTGAGTTCTGTCTGGATTTTGAATTTTATCATGAATTTGCCATGACCCATCACCAGTAGTTACATAGCATATTTATACTCATTATTTTCTCTTTAGAAAAGTGAAGGATTCAGGAAGTTGCCCTGGATCGGGAAAGAGCGCTATGTTACCATTAAATGGTATCTAATGAAATTTAATCATGAATTATAATGACTTGTGCTCTTTGCTGCAAACGTTCTATCATTTACCTGTACTCGTTTGTTTTCCAGACGATAACCTGCGACCCCACCACTTTAATGTTGCTTCATCAATCTCCTCCAGCCCATCCTCCTCCTCCATGCCTGTCCTGATCCGCAGCAACACGAGCAGCTCTGTGGATCACCGGAGTAACGGGAATAAAGACACACAGTCTAGGAAGCTCTCTGTGTACGTAGTGCGATCCTGCACTGTCTAACCTTAATCTTATAATCTTTTATTAATCATAACATGTTGGGTGGAATTATTTTATGATTATAAACTGGAATGATTCAGCCAAACTGAGCTTGACCTGTGTGATGTTTTTCTATTTGTGTCTGACAGACAGCGGAAGTCAAATTCGTTTGGAATGCAGTCGGGGAGAGAGTGATTACCACTTTGCCTTGTGACTTAAAGCCCCTTTCTACAAGACTTTTCATTCTGCAGCAGCAGTGTCCCTCCATTTTGATGTGTCCATTCTCTTCTATACCAGAAACAGCTTAAGATATGCTGGGGCATCAGTTAAGGTCTGCATTGATCCATCTCTGCCTTATTTGACACGAAAACTCGCACCATATGTCATAAAACGAAAACGAGAGTTGAGGAGTAATTGAATGTATTTAATTTACTGCCTCATTATTTTGTTTCTTGTATTATAGCATGCTTTGCAAATTCTCTGTTTTATATTTTTGAAGTGGCTAAGAGAAAAAGAAGCACTATGTATTTTTATGATTGAAGAGTTTTGGAACTCTCCATCCCATCCCACCAATGAGATTGTGCCTGGTGCTGCCCAGCACCTGATTGATTATCGCCAACATCTTAGTACCCAATGAATAAAATTCATGTTGAATATGACGTGCTTTAATGAGTTACATTTGAACAGCCTGTTAAAGTGCTGATAAGAATACTATGCTGATACTGACAAATCTCCAGAAGCACAAAAAACAAGTTACTTGTCACATGTAACATTATACTGTGTGGTTAACACTTCATCACGCCATCAGTAAATCTCCTTAATCAACCATTTCAGAAAACACTATACATTTACAGTTATTTTCTTATCAGACATTGTATTGTTATTATATTGTACTGATATTTTTGTTTTAAAACATTAAAAACACTATTCTGTTACATTACACAAATAAATGTTAAATTCTAAGTTGGTTTTTCAAGCAAAACAACAGGTTAATCTATGAGTAGGAATAAGACTGCAAGTACACCATTGGTAGTTTGTCAATTCATAATTAGTTCTTAGTTGGGTCGACCACACGTCCTATGTAGAGGATGCATTGTGTGGCCTCATGGTAGACGACAAAAATGAAGGGTCGGTTGAAAGTGAGCCTTGGAGGAAGAGGGGTCATAAAGAGATTGCTGGAGGCATCGGCCACTGAGCCTCCGGTCTCATCCACCTCCACAGTGACCTTCTGTACCACCTGGAATCAAGAGGCATTGGTCAATGCATGCTGATATATCACATTTATATATTTATTATGATATATTAATTTTAAAGTGTGTGTATGCATCCTTGATGAATAAAATAATTTCTTTCAAAATCAAATCTTATGGACCACAGCATATATATATATATATATATATATATATATATATACACACATATATATATATACACATACACAGTGGTGGCCAAAATTATTAGAACACTAGTATTATCACCAGCTAAAAAATGGTTTTAAGTTTCTATCTTTTGCTGTAGTGTGTCAGTAGGAAACTGTGACAACTTCTCCAAGATGCTTCAGGAAACAGCAAAAGATAGAAATAACTGACTTAAAACCATTTTTTTTAGTTGGTGAAAATACTAGTGTTCTAATAACTCTGGCTGTTGGTCCATAAGATTTGTTTTTGAAATAAATTATTGCTTTTATTCATCAAGGATACATTGAACTGATAAAAAGTGACAGTTAAGGACGTTTACAATGTTATTAAAAAAAAATGATTTCAAATAAATGCTGTTCTTTTGAACATTTTATTCATGAGCACCAAATCAGCATATTAGAATGATCTCTGAAGGATTGTATATCATTGAATACTGAAGTAATGGCTGCTGAAAATTGAGCTTTGCCATCACAGGAATAAATTACATTTTAGAATATTCAAGTAGATAACTGTTTTTATAACTTGTAACATTATTTTTCAATATTACTGTTTTTATTGATTAAATTAACGCAGCCTTGGTGAGCATAAGAAACTTCTTTCAAACACATTAAAAAAAAAAAAAAAATATATATATATATATATATAGCCTAACCCCAATTTAACAGTAATATAATAAACAGTAACGTACAGTGAATAATATATACACACAAACACATCAATGTTATGAAAATACTTGCTAAAATCGCGGGTAACTGGTAGACATGAAAAATGCATTGACATGAAAATCTTTGACAGTGTCCTTGTATTGTTGGAAAGATCTCACCTCTGACAGTTGCAGGCCTTCATCGCTGCTGATTCCAGAGAGATTTGCAGTATTCCCAAAGATCTCTTTAATGCCCAGGCTGGGCAGACTCATACTTAGTGAGTTGGACTGCTTCAGTGAAAATCTGGGCAACTGAATCTCCAGCTTCCTGAGGACAGACAAAACTGATATTTAGAGATCAACAGAAATGTGTCTTGAAATGGCATGTTTCTACAGGGTAACTACAAACTGTTTCGAAGATTGTCATATGATTGCTCACGGCTGCTCAGCATGAGTTTGATGGAGATTTGAGCCATTTAAGCACACACACACACACACATTGATTTGTGAAAATGTGAGAGACTGATTACATGACTCACGTTTTTTTCAGCTTTTCAACCCATCCACGAAACACTTGACCAGTCATGGATTCATCAACGTAGGTGTAGTCCACATCTTCATCTGGAAGAAGGACAAGCATGGCAATGCCCTCCACACAGGGCAGTTTCAGAATGCCAACCTTTAACATGGGGTCATAGGCCAAGTAGTATTTGCCCGAATGGAGCATCATGGGCACTTGCACAATCTTATACTTGTTCACATAGAAACGCTCCTCTTGGGTGAAGGTAATGTTGAAGGGTTGCAGCCACTGACCTGTTAAAGACCAAGAGATCATCTTTTCACGTTCACTTTTTTTAAACTTATTAGACGCCTCTCTGGAATACCTGATTCTGATTGGTCAACCGTGGCATTCAGTGGTCAGATTGTTCATCTTGTGGATAGGCTAACTGTTTTGAACATTGTAATGGACTATTTTTCTTAGCGGACAGGTATTATTTAAACTCAGATCAATATTTTATACCTTTATATTCATATATTTGGTAAATAGCCATATAACAAGCAGGATAGTATACATTATCCCCTACATATATAATATTAGCATATATTAGAAAACAAAATATGCTAATATATAACAGTAATAGCAACTACTACTAATATTAATTATGACATTATTCACTTGTTTTTTCCTCACCTGTGAAGGAAGCCGCACTGATTAACAACGCCATGCTTTGTGGATCTACGTTCTCCACCACATCTTTGACCTTGTCCCCTGTTCGGCCTCTTACGTAATCATCGATGCTCCCTTTGGCCTGCTGTGCATTGGCAAAATTCAAATTTTCAACATCTGCATTATAAAACTGCTTAACCTGGTTGCTGAAGCCGTCATCTGCCTTGACGTCCTGCTTCATGAAGAGGCCAGTGGCCTGGATTTGAGCAGTTGTCTCCCTCAGCTGCTTGAGTAGGGTCTGAACCCGTTCTGGCTCTCCATCTTTCTCCGTGGAGGTCACACCTATACCCTGTAGCAGCTCGGTGAGAGTATCCCCACCAGCCCCAGCTGCTAACGTGGCTAAGGCCAAGGTGGTTCCGAGGGTTGAAACGGCTACATTGTCATCATTTGAGCTAGCAATCTTGCTGTACAACCGAGTAGCAAAGTCAGCATTCCTATTGGCAAGCTCGTCAACATCTGTGGTTTGCCCAAGAACGGACACAGCAAGGAGAGATGCTCTGACTAAGAGGGAGAAGATGCCGATCTTCATGATGCTCTGGTGAAAAACATTTACAGGCATATTATTTTATTCATCATCATGAACCAAATATAGCTTTATTATATAAAATAGCTATATTATATAAAGTCTGACATATGAAATAGTTTATTTAACTTTTCAACAAAATATAAACTAAGTTAAAAAAAGAAAATTTAAAAAAAGAAAGCAGATGTGTTATATATATTGTATCATCTTTAACACATCAGACTTTCATGGTTCGTACAGTATGAGAATATGGTGCTCACACTTGAGGAGAACAAAAACATCAATTTTATTCATTTTATTGGAAAAAATAAAAAAATTGGTTTGGTGCAGATGATATTCATATGGCCAAAAAGTAAGATCAAATTTTGATAAGCATGCAATGTAACTCAGATTTTTATAACAGTAAACATATGCTGACTGCTTACATGCAATGTTCCCTCTAAGCTGCGCGCGCGCGCGGCCGCGCACTTCTTCCACCGCAGCCGAGCAGAGAAATAATGTGCCGCGCACACGCTAAAATGAGTTGGGAAAGCCATTTGATTGTACTCTAGTTAAAACGAAAGAATTGCAATGCTCGGGTAAACCGCTATAGAGCTGGTGCCGCTATAGCGTTAGAACCGGTGAATGTGGTTTACAGGTTTCATAGAATGATGTGCGCCAAATGAGTCTCTGTAGAAACCGATGAAATAACTCAAATCGAGAGGCAACGCAAACACCGTGACGTGAAATAAAACGTCCTCGTGTATTAAAGAAGAGTGGCTTGATTAAGTGCTGGAAATAGCGGATGATTAACAGAACGTTAACAAAACTCTGAGACATTTACAGTCACACACAGGTGTATTGTGCAAACTGTACTTCATAGCGATGTTTAGATAACTATATAAGAACTTACAGATCTCAGTTTAAATGCTTCAGTTTGTTTTCTATTCTCTTTTGTCAGTTTAAATGCTTCAGTTTTGATGTATTGTATTATATTATATTATATTATGTTCGGCCTATATTATAAACCTAATAAATAATTGACCTTGTTTTTTAATGGAGTCACTTATGCTCATCAAGGCTGTATTTATTTGATCAAAATACAGAAAAATAAAACCAGTAATATTGTGAACTCTTAGGCAATTGCAATTTCTAATATTGGTTTTCTATTTTAATATATTTTTAAAATATAGTGTATTCCTGTAAAGCGAAGCTGTATTTTCAGCATCATTACTCCACTCTTCAGTGTCACATGATCCTTCAGAAATCATTCTAATATTCTGATTTATAATCAGTGTTGTTCTGCTTAATATTTTTTGGAACCTTTTTTCTTTGATTCTTTGATTAGGCTAATAAAACGTTGAAAAGAACAGCATTAATTAAAAATATAAATATTTTCTAACAATACAAGTCTTTGTTATCGCTCTTTATCCATTTAACACATCCTTGCTGAATAAAAGTATTAATAAAAAAATAAATAAGAAAGAAAAAATTGACTGACCCCAAACTTTTGAATAGTAGTGTATATTGTAACACAAAATTTCTATTTTGAATAACTGTTCTTTTTAACTTTTTATTTCTCAAAGAATCCTGAAAAGTATCACAGGTCCCAAAAAATATTAATCAGCACAACTTTTTTCAACATTTATTATAAATTAGCATATTAGAATGATTTCTGAACGATCATGTGACACTGAAAATTCAGCTTTGCTTCACAGGAATAAATTATATGTTAAAGTATATTCAAATAGAAAACTTTTATTTAAAATTGCAATAATATTTCACAATATTATTTTGTGAAATAATATTCAGTATTTTTTATCAAACAGACTCAGGGTTGATGAGCCTAAGAAACTTCTTTAAAAAAATTTACTGATCCCAAACTTTTGAACGGCAGTGTATTGTACTGTAAAAATGTTTTCTCAGATAACCTAAAATGTGCATCATTTAGTCACATCAAGGGTCAAATCAAATAGAAATAGCACATTAAAGTTAAAAGTTACACACTTGTTTGTGTGTGCGCTGTACAGGGTATAAAGGATGTTTTTGCTCAGGTGGCTGAAATGTCCGCCCAATAGAGAAAAGTTTTGCTCAGCAAGAGGGAACAATGCTTACATGAACTACATTTATATATTATTATTTGAGGATGAAACATCGAATGCAATGCAATGATTGAGAGATTTACAAATGTTCCTCAAAAGCCTGAACTATCATATTTGATAAAAGAATTATACTAAAATGCCTTTTACTTGCTAAAAAATAAGTGTGTAAATAAATAACTATCAATAAGTGTGTAAAAGGCATGTCGAATATTGTGCACAACATTTTTTTTCAGCAAAGCCATAACTAATGCTGATAATTTAAATGCCTTAGAAATTTACCTAGCCTATCGAATGTGATACAATAAGCTTTATAGGGACAAGGCATAATTATTATTAACAACAAAATGTAGTATATGAGAGCCAACGATGGAGAACACACAACTGACTGTCATCCATAAGCATGATTCTGATCTTTGAACTTTTGACAGGATATAGCTGTAAACAAATAACACGATTTGCAAATGATTGATTTATTTATGTCTGTTATGTCTTTGTTTATGGCCTTTTCATTGTAAAAATCTCAAATACTAAGTGATATTTGTAAATAGTTCGCAAAAACCAAATGGCAAATGCAGCTTGCTTGCAATGCAGAACGTTACGTAATGACTGTAGAACAGAATCAGTCTGTCATTCTCATCACAGCCAGAAATAACAGCTAAACAACAAAAAAAGCGTCGTTTAAATTGGGATATAAAGGATGTGAATGTGAAGCTCATGAACAGTTATGATGATGACAGGGTGTTGACAGTGCTATTTTAAGATTTCTTTCGCATACAGACTAACATACAGGGACATTGTCATCAAACATGACTGAAATGTTAAATAATTCAATAGTGTTCGAATCCATGTGCTTTAGCTACTACAGACATGCACGGAGATTTAAGCAGAAATATAGAAAATATATGGTGAAGGCCAAAGTACTTACAAATGTCTGATTCGACGTCAGTGCCTGATGTCCTTGTTAAACGAGTACAGAGAGGAATGTTTCAAAACCGTTCACTGCAAACACAAAGTAATTAAATCGACTAAACTAACAGTTCACATGATGTCGCCATCAATAACAAACCGTACGTACGGATATTACGCAACATCCGCCCTTTGCGCATTCTTGATTAGGTACGTAGTTTACTTATGTCCTACATTCATCGCACATATGGCATATAAACAAACAACAGTGCTTTGTACGGATATTTTCATTTTGCATACTTTATTTTCGTAATATTTATTTTTGCCTTGTGTTATTTTTTGACAACAGAGTGGTTACGAATAATAATAATGATGATGATGATGATGATAAACATTTTATATAGTGATGAAAATGTTCCAGTATACTTTATAAAGTTGTTAGTGTAAGCAAGAATACCACGTGTTGTCCTTATGCTACATTTCTGATG
Organism: Onychostoma macrolepis; assembly: GCF_012432095.1. Taxonomy (NCBI): domain Eukaryota; kingdom Metazoa; phylum Chordata; class Actinopteri; order Cypriniformes; family Cyprinidae; genus Onychostoma; species Onychostoma macrolepis. The sequence continues at coordinate 17,552,506 of NC_081174.1, forward strand.
ACTGGCAGGATAAACCAAGCGCGACAAAAAAGGTTCAAGCTAAGAAATTACTGTGCAAAATGTAATGAATATTAAAAGCTGTAGGTGATGTAAACTGAAATCCTCAAGTTTGAATAAAACGTTCACGTAATCACAAATGGCTGTGATTGGTCAGTCGTGTTACCAGCGCTGAGAAAAGTAATATGTAATGGTACCACGTGACAATGTCGTCAATACTAGTCTTGCAGTTGGTAGAGTCTATTTGTTTTTAATCCAAGGTGGAGAAAACGCTGTTAATCGGATGGGTGTCTCGGTGACGGACTCCAAGATAAGTGCAGAACAATCTCTTTAGTTCAGGGGATTTGGTTTGGAGCAGTTCTTGTGCACAAAAGTTAACCATTCCTTGGCTTGCCTTGAAGGGCTTACAAAATATTAACAACAAACTTGAAACGCTGTAGATTTGAATCATTGTCACATCTTTTTTTTTTTTCATCTTTTCCCCTCAAATGTAGGCTATTCACTTCTGAAATATAATGAAAAATTAGCCTAGATGTTTTAATACAAGCTGATAAATACAGCAGAAAAATATAATAATCTTGGCAAACGCTTAAATTGAAGACACCCCAGCCCCATGTGACCAGCTTTTTTGGAGGACCCCTCTTGTCGCCCAAAACATTTTTATCAAGTGGTAGAAAATCAGAGTTTAATTATAATACAAATAAAATCTCTGCATTTTAATTTTATTTCTTATAATTGAGATTTTTTTCAACCACTTTACGCCTTTCATTTCTCAGATGTCTGACTTTATTTTTGCATATGAGAAATGCCTGATAAAAACTGACAAAACATCTTGCTTTGAATAGTCACCAAATATAAGAAAAAAGTAGCAATTGTGGGAAATAAAGTCACAATTAAAAGAATACACAGAATAGGTTTAAAATATTGCAAAACAATTTAAGCTTATATAAAACAGTAGTGCTGCAATAATGCATTCAGAAGCCACTGTTAGTATTAATAAGTTGTCTGGGGGAAAAAAAACAAAACATTTTAGCCATCAAGTACAAATTCATCCTTGTCAGATACTGCAAGTCTCCAAAGCAATATGTGAATGGTTTACTAGTATGAAAACTGCACATGAATGAAACAAGTAAAGCAAGTGAGTGAAAGAGAAAAAGGCATTTTATACATTATGGATGGTAATAGCTCCTTAGTAATAAAACAAAGGTCTATAATTGAACCTTTTCCAGATTAACTTGAAATGTGTTTATCATTAAGATATTTTTAGGATGGACAAAATAATCTTCATTACAGGGTAGAGGCACAGGGAAGCTTGTCTTCCATTACCATCTTTCTTTACAGCAGTGCTAAGCAGTGTTACAAATCAGTCCTGTTCCCCAGCATCTTAAAATGCATTTCACATTTCATTATCTTTTTCTTTTGTATGGCACAAGGATTACATTTCAATGGAGTGCCTTTTAGCTAAGAGCTCCTTCACATTATGTTTACTGTTTCAGTCCATACTTCCATTCCTCTTTGTTTGCATCAAGTAAAGAGTCAAAGGCTGCAATGCAGAGCTTGATCTGCCTCTCCAAGGCTGCCATTGTTGAATGGCTGGGTAAGTCTCAATGTCCAATGTCTCTTGTACTACCTGACCACAGGGATTTGCTTTACAGGCACGTTCTCTTGTGCTTGCTGGCTGGTATTTGGTACATCTATGTTGGGATCGTCATCTACCTGGTAGCACTTTCCCAGGTTCTTGATGATGTTGAAGTTATAACGTGCAGTGTCCGCAATGCTGTTCTCCAGAAGCCAGCCGTCAGACTCAGAGTCAGGGTCTCCTAACCTCAGCACATTCTCCATGGCTGTCTGAAGATAACGCACTCCTGTCAACACTGACACCTAGAGGAAGGAACAGATTTAAGAAAATGAGGAGGCTATGGGTGTTTCTTGCTTTAAGACTGAGGTTGCAGGATCAAAATCTCTCTCAAATGACAATTTTTTAATTAAACCAGTTAAAATTGCATCTGTTTGTCAGTAGATGTCTGCAAACCCTTGAATTTGACTGGAACTGTGAGACCAATCCATACCGAAAAAAATAATTACAATAGATAGATCACAGGAATAAATTGCATTTAAAAATACATTAAAATAGAAAACAGGCTCAATATCACACCTCAAAAAGCCAGATGATAAGAACGATTAAGCCAATGGACTGCATTATCTGTGTGTAGTGCTCCAGCAGAGCCTGTCTGCAGCCTCTCCGGTTCAGGTTCAGCTCCTCCTTCTGGTAGTCGTAATTATAGTGTGCTGAGTTGTTAGTGATTTGATGCTGGATGCAGGGCCGAGGAGAATGCAGGCCACAGCAGCTAAACGGCACTCCATTGATCAGATACTTCCCCTCCACATTACTCCGTAGTCGCCTGAAGAAGAGTAGAATGCGTTAAAGAACTTTCTGCAGTATTAATAATAAACCTACAGTGGTGGCCAAAATTATTAGAACACTAGTATTTTCACCAGATAAAAAATGGTTTTAAGTCAGTTATTTCTATCTTTTGCTGGAGTGTGTCAAAATTATTTATGGTATACCCAAAATAAATACAATGTCATCATTTGATCTCATCCTCATGTTGTTCCAAACTTGTATGGCTTTCTTTCTAGTGGAACACATTAAAAAATTTCTCAGTTGAAAGTCAGTGGGGTTGAGTGTTATTTTGGACTCGGCTGACTTTCATTGTATGGACAAAGTCAACTGAAACATTTTAAAAAATATCCTCTTTTGTGTTCCACAGAAGACAGAACATCATACAGGTTTGGAATGACATGAGGTGAGTAAATGATGGCGCAGTTTTCATTGTTGGGTGAACAATGCCTTTAACCTCGTAATACTAAAGTGCATTGTGGGTAGAAATTGACTTACTCCACAACTTCGCTATCGGTCATATCCAGGTAGCGGTTGCTAATCCACTGAATGTGAAACCAGTCTCGATAGCCTCCGTTTCCACAGCACTGAAATTGCATCTGCAGCATGTCCATTGTGCGCTTGATGTAACAGCGGCCTGGCATGTCCGTATCCTTATAGTAACGCATGGCATCACGCAAGCCCAAAAACAGTGACTCCTCCAGATCGTTACGCATGCTATAGCACATCAGGGCTCCCATGAGGATACAAAATGTAAAGAAAAAGGTACATGTGATGTAAGGCAGTATCAGCAGCTTCCATCGCAGGAACTTAGTAGTGTCCACACAGTCATAGCAGATCTTTCCCCCAAGGAAGTTGATCGCACAGGCAGTCAAGCCAACACAGATAAGCATGTTTGGCACTGACACAATCTCTTTTGACATCAGCTCCCGTCTCTTCACGATCTCCACCTTTAAGAACAGGCCCAGGCTGAAGAGCGTGACTCCAGTTATTACAGACACCCAGTTCAGGACCCATAAAACCTGGGCCAGTTTGTCTCTATTTGTCTTTGTAAATGTCACTTTTAAGACAGCCATCGTCGATGCTTTTACCGTCTCAGCGGTAAAAATTTCTATGTCCAGATGTAAAGCTCATTTTATTTTAGGGCGATATAACGTACTGGGTAAATGGGAGAAGACAAGGAACATGTTCCACAGGGAGGAGGGAACTGAACTGGGAGAGAAGGCCAAGCGGGCCACATAAGCAGCTTAGGTTAGGTATTTTTACACTCCTGGATGACGGCCTTAGCTTCATAATAGCACAGGTACTGAAATCAAGATGAAAATGTAACAAAATAAATGCATGGATAGTTTACAATGTATGAAAATGGCTATTTAATATATACTGTATATATTTGTATATCTCTGTAACTATACTATACTAATATAAAGATACTTACTGAAGGACTATTTCTGAGTTGAATGTGCAAGCATATTTTAGTTCAGCAGGTACAGAAATGTCAATTATTTTGTCAGTTAGGCCTACTATATTAAAATGTTTATGCCTCACTGTGGCTCATAGTTTTATTAAGTTATTTATTGTTTTAATACATATTGAGTATGAGTATGAATCTAGGGTGTAATTAATCAAGGCATTGTCAGCTTGTCAAATGTGAAGTGTATTCCATGTACACACTCAAAAAAACATTATAAACAGCATTTTTTTTTTTTAACAGTAGATGTTACAGAAGTACATTTGATGTTAATCTAGGCACTATTATACTTTAATGCCATTCTCAGTTGTATTCCCACAACCTCCACCCCCTTAAAACCACATAACTTACCTGCCCAGATCACAAATAGTCGCATATGGGCTTGTAATCCATGGACTTTGATTGTAGATGCTGTCATGTTCCCTTTTTTATGTATTTCAGGTAAGGGACCACAGAGGAGGTGAAGAGCAGGTTTAGAGTGAGTTGTGTCCAGACTCACTGTGACCTCCACCTAATCCATTTATCCTCAGGATTTAACAGAACACTTCCAAGCCATCTGGGCCAATCCCAAGCGAATAGCATCAGTGCACTCCCCCCATGCTTTCAGTAACAAATAATAAAATATGTATATGAAACGTAATATATATATATATATATATTTTACATTCATGTAAAAACATGTTCAATAAGACGTCCACTATACTGAACTGAATATGGAATATTTTATAGTTCTCTTTTACAGAATGAGATTTTTTCATTTTGTTGTGCAATATTTAGGCTACTCTTTCATATCTAAATATAATTTATTTTGTTAATATTTAAATATTTTCAGCAGTTTACGTAACGATGCTATCATTGCAGTCAAAACGTACAAAATGTTCAAAGATGCTGTGCATGCAGTGGTGACATTTTAGTCGTCGTCCAATAACATGATGCATGCAGCAGACATAGTTGAAGATTCCCCGTCATGCGCAGAAGCCAAATGCAGTCGCCGGAACGATGGCCGTCGACAATTTTCTCTTTGGCCAGTGCATCCTTTATTTTTTAGCATTTCTTTTCGGTTTCATCGCCGTTGTGCCGCTCTCTGAAAACAGCGATGACTTCCAGGGGAAATGCCTGCTGTTTACTGAGGGAATGTGGCAGAATGAGAACATGACGATGGGGAAACAGCGCTTTATAGTTGAAGAATGGGGACCAGAGTCATCCTGCCGCTTCATCACTTTCGTGGGCATCGTGTCTCTCATCCTGTCCGCTGTACAGGCGTGGCGGACCTTTTTCTTCCTCTGTAAAGGCCACGACGAGTAGGCAACCCCTCATTCACGTACACCGCATTGCATATTAAAACATCCCAATCAGTAAATGATGTTATCATACATGTTTATTTGATGTCTTTACATCTCTTGCAGCTCTCTTTTCCATGCCTTCTTGAATCTTCTCCTGTGCCTGTTGGTGGTATTTGTGGTGTTTGTGGCCGGTACCATCTCGAGTGTTGGCTTCAGTGCATGGTGTGATGCTGTCACTGAAAATGGGGCCATGCCCAGCAGGTAAACTGTTTTAAACCAATTTAAATCAGTTAGAATCAAGCAGTATCACACAAGAGTGCTGCACTGTATCTCATGCACTGAATAACAGTCATGCTGATATTTAGTAGGCTGTAAGCAGGATATTGCTTTTGTTACATTTTATTATTTATATTTTTATGCTTATAGTAATGTAATCAAGATATTAATAATAGTAATAATGCAATTTGTTAATGTATATGACAAAAAAATTCAGATTGACTCTACAATTACTTTTGTAACAAAATTTAGTCACTTTCAATTTACTTGCGCTTTAAGGCAACTGTATGTAGTTTTTTTGTACTGCAAATCTGGAGCCCCCTAGCAAAGAGTCAGTTGTACCCTTCAAAATCCTCAAAGGTCCTTTTGAAATGGCCAGTTGTAAAACTGTAAAAAATGACCCTTCCTGTTTATCCCGTTTGAAATGCAGCGACATACTCCCAGAACAGATATTTGCACTATAAAAAATAAATCTGTAAAATAACAGAAAAAGTACTGACAGCTCATTACATACAACATTATCCATTAATTTTACGGACATTTCTGTTAACTCGAAAACACAATGCAATGAAGTGTGAAATTCAAAATACTGGTAAAACACCTGTAAAAAATAAATACGGAAAAAATCCTTCAAATTATACAGTATATTTTTTTTAGAGTGTGGGAAAAAAACAGAATCCATTAATATTATTAGAAGTCTGCATTCCTTCACAATGATTTTGAAACTGATATTTCAAGGTAAAAAACTTATGGTTGCTTTAAATTTGGTTTATTTCATTTGGCAGTTGTGAGGATCTGCAAGACACAGATTTAGAGCTTGGTGTTGACAACAACTCCTTCTATGACCAGTTTGCCATTGCACAGGTAAACACTCATCCATAAAACCTACATTCACAAGCAGAGATTTTCCAGTATATATTTCATGAGTCTCTAGCACATAATCTCTATGTGGTATTAATATGTAAATATGTTCTTTGTTTCACAGTTTGGCCTGTGGTCAGCCTGGTTATGCTGGTTGGGTCTAACAGTACTAGCCTTCCTAAAGGTTTACCATAACCACCGGCAGCAGGAGCTGCTAGACAGTCTTGTTCAAGAGAAGGAGCTCCTGTTAGGTCAGCCTTTACAGAGGAGTTCTTACAACAGGAACACCATGATTTAAACAAACATCTCTCATGTAGTCCATTTAAACTGCATGATCCAGTTTCTGAGAGCAGAATTAAACCCTCAGAATAAACATATTTTTATAAAACACATCAAACTTTAGATCTAAGTCTTAGTTGGTACACTCTAAAAAATGCTGGTTTAAATATGGACAAACCCAGCACTTGGGTTGTTTTTAACAGTTTAATGCCTTCTGGGCAGTAACCCAACCGCTGGGTCAAAACAACCCAATCGCTGGGTTTGTCCATATTTTATCCAGCGCTGGGTTGTATTTAACCCAGCATTTTTTAGAGTGAGATTCATTATAAGCTATGTTCATGTTTAAATAAATGATCATGAAAACTTCATATTCAAAACAGTTGGCAGAGTTAGTTTCCATTGTTGTTTAGAGACAGCATCCTTACAGAACACTCATCAAACTGTACGTGGAATTATCTTCATATTCACTCTTATTTTTACATATAAAGAAACTGCCTGTGAGATATTACATTGTACCTCATTCTCTTGAGAAGGCAGCTGTGCATTTAGGAGACTCAGTAAAGTGTAAATGAGGATGCTCTCTTTGAGCAGATGTCAGCTTCACAGTTCACTCAGACATGAAATGCAAAGTCTGCTTCACTTAGAAACTAATACTGCCTTTACTGTTCATGGGAGCAAAATATAACCAGAAATAAAACTGAATAATTGCTCTTATGCAGTCTTTATTCTGTTACCTATAGGTGCAGAGTTTATCCCAACGTATGTACAATCGTAGCTAACACACACTGGATTGACAAAATATTTCATTGCTTTTTCCTTATTATTGCCAGTCCTTTATATTATATTTTATTTATAAAAAAAAAAAAAAAAAAAAAAAGTGGTTAAAACTCTCGTTTTGTTGTGGTGGTACTTTTTTGGAAATGCAACTGGAATTTTATGTTTTGGTGATATTATAGCACGTCATACATCTTAAATAATAATGAGCACTTCAATTTCTCTTTGTTTTCATATTTATTATTATGTAAAGCTGTGCTGGCTTTTAGACATATGCTGGTGCAACCCACCGGTCCTCTCAGCAGCTAAATGGATTTGCAGTTTCATTGTCTCGATCACCACCAAGTGGCTGAAAAAAGAAATTGCTACACATACAGATTTGGTCATTTTCTTGTTTTCTTTGTGACAATGTGATTGTTGTAAGTGTTGTAATGTGATTGTGACTGTTGATACCATATTGATCCTTTGGTGATAATCCCACATAAACACTCATAAAACATAAAACATCATGTAGAAAACAAACATATTCAATATAACTACATTAACCTGACCACATGTATTAGGTCAATTCAGGTAAAAATATTGGAGGTTGATTAAGTTATTTATTCAGAAATAAATGCAGCAGAAAATATATTCTATCAGATTATACAAATGGTTAAAAAGCCCAATTGTGCACTTTACACTTACAATTCCATTTACCAGTTAGCAGACATCTAAGTGTTAAAAGTGGAAAATATATTTAGATCCATATATATATATATACACACACGCACACACACATATTCATATATATAAGAAGTGTTCCGTAAACATTTCTAGGCCTATAGGTAAAAAAGGAAGGAACACTTTATGCATCACATAATGTGAAAGTCTGTGTCATTTAAGCAACCTAATTACTTTTAAATAATTATTTATACACGGGGGCATACGCATATATTCAAACCTCTCTGATGTCTTCATTTCTCCGTTGTGAACATTAATTCTGTGTGGATGAAAGGAGAAAAATAAAGGAGGAGAATGAGTAGAGTTACAATCTCTCAAAATGTACTTATGATGGTCTTAAAGATTTAACGTGTTAATCACCTTCTTGTGCACTGTAAAAGATCTTGTACCAACCGATGCGCCACAGCAGTGCATTTACATTTATGCATTTAGCAGACGCGTAACGCTGGACTTCCACAAACGTACAGCCCCGAAGTAGACAGGGCATTGAAACGAGCCAGTATTAAAAACGGGGTTGAGCCGTCGTTTTTAGAATAAAGGCAGTATTTAGAAACTTGCTTTACGACTATGCGGGGTACCAGATAATTAAAAAAGTAATTACGACGACAATTATAATTTTTTTAAGACTCTGCCTTGCTGTCCCTCTCCGCACTTGGCGGGTCTCGTGCAGATTGATATTTGGCAACGAACAGTTTAATCGTCATCACCACATTGGTCAACACGACAAATTCGCCACAAGCTCAGTAGCCCTTCACTGAAGAAGAAAGATCCAGGGGGCGGGGTTGGATCCACATCTAGTGGGTGGAGATTGGTAGGTTTAGGGATCAGGGGGTGGAGACGGGTAGGTTTAGGTATAAGCCTATGTAAGTTGGGAGGAGTTGGATCTGGATCCAACCTCGCCCCCTGGATCTTGTGTTCTGCAGTGAGGACCATCACAGAACGCTAGCGTGGAACCTAGGGCTGTAAGATTCCGAAATTTTTGTAATCGAGTCCGATTCCGATTCCTGGTTCTGGAATTGATGGGATTCGATTCCTCTCTTGTTTTCGATTATTTTTTTTATTTTTTTAGATTGAAGGAACCGAACCGCCATGACTGAGGATATAGGCTAAAGGTCGTAGAAATATCCTTCTCATAATATGAAGCTTTATTTGTAAAAAATGACGATACATTTCTTTAGCTCTGATTGATTTTTAAATTGTAATTTTGTCTGCTTTGCCCGTGAAATTGACATTCACATGCGTGTGAAAATTTACATGCTCAGCAAGGACATGCATTTATCGCATGAACTGAACAAGACATGAAGTGTCTAAAATAAATGTGCACAGTTCAGCTGAATGATGACGTTTACTTTGACTGTATGCTTTGCACAAAATTAACAAACTGTACATTGAAACAAAATAACCAGAACATTAACAATTACACTGATAGAGCTCGTGGTTTATCTGTCAATCAGATGCGCTCTCGGTCGTGACGTTTTCTTTTAGAATTATCATTGTCTGATAGAAATAAAAAAATAGTAGCCTATTTTAGATGGAAATAAGACCAAGACCCTCGATCACATAATGATCTATTCTGTAGAGCTGGGAATCGATTCCAAAAAGAATCGATTCCGAGGCGTTGGGAATCGAGAGTCGATTCCAAAGGTTGGAATCGATTCCATCAAGAGGAATCGACTCCTCATTCAGAGCTTTTTTTTCAGTTCAACAAAGCTTATCTATGGGTGCCTCTCAAATGGAAGGCTGCATCCTACGAAGGCTGCACACATTTAAATTCACAACAATAAACTGAAAGAAAACGAGTCGGTACTGAGATCATCAGAATTTGAGGATGCAGCCTTCCGTTTGAGAAGCATTCGCCTCCCTCATGCTCGATAAAAGCCATAATTACGAGAGTTGGGAGATAAAAGATTCTTTTTTATATATAAAAGATCCATTTCATCTTTATATTTGTATTACCCTTCGCCTCATGCTCGCTAAAAGTGATTAGAAGTCTGATTCATTTCCACGAAAAGGTTCTTTCGGATAGTTTTAATGAACCAGATCAAAAAAAAAAAAAAAAAAAAATATATATATATATATATATATATAGGCCTATTAGGCTATATATATATATATATATATATATATATATATATATATATATATAAAACAATTGGTTATTTTACGGTGGAACTGGCTTATGTTCTCCACAATTTTGAGCGCTGCACGACAGAATAGATCATGACGTGATTGAGGATCTTATTTCCATCTAAAATACTATTTTTTATTTCTATCAGCCAATGATAATTCTAAAAGAAAACGTCACGAGCATAGATCAGTGACCGAGAGCGCATCTGATTGACAGATAAACCACGAGCTCCATCAGTGTTATTGTTAATGTTCTGGTTATTTTGTTTCAATGTACAGTTTGTTAATTTTGTTCAAAGCATACAGTCAAAGTAAACTTCATCATTCAGCTGAACAGTGCACATTTATTTTAGACACTTCATGTCTTTTTCAATTCATGCGATATGCATGTCCCTGCTGAGCAGTGAGCTATGACTAATTTCACGGGCAAAGCAGACAAAATTGCAATTTAAAAATCAATCATAGCTATAGAAATGTATCATCATATTTTACAAATAAAGCTTCATATTATGAGAAGGATACTTTCTACGACCTTTATATCCTGCAATCATGGTGAGATTAGGTTCCTTCGAACAAAAAAAACAAGAATCGAAAAAGAATCGAAAACAACAGAGGAATCGATTCTCGGAATCGAATCCCATCGATTCCAGAACCAGGAATCGGAATCGGACTCGATTCCAAAAATTTCGGAATCTTACAGCCCTACTATTCTGTCGTGCAGCGCTCAAAATTGTGGACAATATAAGTCAGTTCCACCGTAAAATAATAACTGAAATAACCCCGGAATCTTTTTTTTTTTTTTTTGAACTGGTTCATTAAAACTATCCGAAAGAACCTTTTCGTGGAAACGAATCAGATTCCCAACACCTCGCAATCGAGGAATCGATTCTTTTTGGCGAATATGATGTGGTAAGCACAAAGGAAGTGTCCAGGTTCAGAGAAGTCGACAGAGAGTTGAATGCGAGAAAAGGTGGCGTTTGCGGAGAGAGTCTGCGCGTTCATGCTAAGTCAACAACTCAAATCTGATTTATAGAGTGGAAAGCAATTTTTAAAGGCGAGATAAATCATGTCAGACCCCCAAGAGAGCCATGTGTGACAGGTCTTGTGCCGCCTTGTCTAGAGACAAATCTCAGCTGCTATTTGTTTACTGATCCGAACTGATGTCAAACACCTTGGGCTTTTTTAATGGCCTGTTTGTTAGTTTAAAACGGCCTTTTACACTGATGACAGTGATAGCTTGTCCAGGCCTATGCTAAAATAAAAATTATGTTGAGATTATACATTTGGTGTGTGGAGTGGACAAATGTAGGCCACCTGGTTAATTATCCTAATGCACATTTGACCATATCCATCTGAATATAAAAATCATAGTTGTGATTTCTTTATAGAACGACATTTTGGGTGAATTCAATTAAATTGGGCCTCTCTTTCTGTCATGGGTCGTTGTTGTAGAAAGGCACAATGAATGTAGAGAATCTTTAATAAGCATCAACACACATAGACCATTGAAAATAACATTAATCCAGGACAAAGAACACAACGATGCTGATGGCGTATAAAGACTAGAGAAAACAAAACAGCAAACGAGATGATTATTTAACACAGGTGGAAACTAATAAACTAAATCAGGGAACACAGGAACATGACCAAAAAAGGGCAAACAGGAAACTCAACAGGAACATAAACGTAACACTTTCGCAAATCATTTGGAGCAGCATTAAAATATCACTATTTTCCAGATGGCGTTTTGTTTATTAAAAGTAAAATCTCCAATCTCATTTTATGCTGAAATTGTCATAAAAACTAGTGGTACAAAATGGTTATGGTACAATGGTTTTCAACCCACTATGGGCCTCAACGAACTTCATAGGGGCCTGAGGATGACTTAATCATTTAGATTAATATATTACTATATATAAAAATATATGTTAATATTATTAATAATATATTTAATCTAATTTAAATACTGAAAAACATACAAACGATTATCTTTTAGTTCATATATCAACATTTCCAGTTTCTTTTAATAACACAAAACAGCAGTTGTGTCATAATCACAGCAGAAGGAAGTGTTTTGTAGTAAATATCTTACCTTTGAATATTGTGTTGGAAGAATTTTACATTTAGATTACTTTAGATTATTAGATTACCTCATCTAACACCCACTTAAAGTTAATATTCAAAAACAGAAATAATTTAAATGTAATCTTTAGCAGACATCAAAATGTTGTGTAAATGTAATTTTTTTTAGTGTTTAGTGTGAAGTTATTCAGACAAAATGAAATTTTAATTTTAATATTTGCCATGCATTGGTTATAACATTTGATGTCACATTAAAATTTCACAATGAAACTCTGCTTTCTGAGCATAACATTATGACATTGTTTTTAAACAAAATGTTAAAAGCCTGACAGACCATTATAACTATTTCCTTATATGGAGTTATATTTGTAAAACATCCTGATGACTCAGGTCAAAATTATACAGAATGGTAATACATTGTGTACATGTGCAGTTGTCTGGTTCTGTTGTAAACTAAAGAGGCTGAATGAGTCCAGACCATTCTCAAAGGGAGCTGAATACACCAGACTCTCCTTTCTGAACCTCATCAACAACCTCTCATCCATCCAAACAAATTAGTCAAGTACCACTGGGAAAATAATTTGTTTAAATGCTCTTTACAAGTGTATGTTTATTTTGCTGTTGTCAGATCATATCAGGGCACACAAGTGGTAAAGTGCATGCAAAAACAAAAAGATGACTAATTATACTCAAGGGATTTTATTAGACCTGTAAGCATTCAATTAAAATGAAGACAGAAATAACTAAACTAGATCAATGTGATTATAAGCAATACTGTGTGATGTTTATAGTCTGTGTTTAGGTGCTAAAGCTCAATAATGGCTTTCTAACATGGGTTTGTGATCTGTGAGTAGCTTGTCACAATGAGTTATGGGTTAGTCAGTGAGTTGTTTCTCCTCTGCAGTGAAACAAGTGAATGTGAATGACACTGATCGTTGTGCAGGTCAACTACATCAATTCACATGAAGTCAGTGAATACACACACTATCAACTGCTTACAATCATGAACACTTACTCATGATTATGATTATGAACTGATTGTTACATTACAAATGTGTGTGCTATATTGAAAAAGGTGTTAAATACTACATTATATGCATTTCCCCCCCCTCAAAATCAGTCAAATTACAATTAAACTTTATTAACAAAGAAAGGGACACTTATTCACTTACAAATGCATATATTTTTCTTTGCACATCCTCAGCTCTAATTGGCCGCAATTTCTAACTACAAATACGGGTTAGAACATGGCTTACAGTATGTCAGTAACAATCCAGACCTTTACTTACACATAAAAGATCTGTTTTGTTACAGATCTGTCACAGAGGCTAAAAATGTCACAGAGCCTCTCACAGAAGAAGAATGCAGAGGAGCTATTGTTGAGTTCAGTACGGACAACATTCCATTCATCTCCCTCCCATTTCTCTACTGGCCTAATGATGATTTCATAGATACAGCATTTGTGTCATTTGCGATTCGTTTTTACCAGTTTGCTGTTTTCTGATATTTTAAGGTTGCTAGCAGCATAAGATAACTATACATATTTTTTTGAAATAAACAATGTAGACTGTTATTCCAGTTTTCTATTCTATTAGCAGGTCAACCTGGGTTTGTCAAGACACTCAGAGAGGAGGTATGCTTCGTTTAATTATTTGTATTATGTATTATGGGTTGATGTCATAGAAGACTGAAGCAGCACACATTACACACTACATTGTAGGTAAATGCTTGGCCTGCTAACATTTCTGTCTCTCTGTGTGCATCTCAAAAAACAAACAAACAAAGAAACGTGATCTGATGCTACCACCGGAACTAGCTCTACCGCACAAGCAAGTTTAGCTAAAACATGGACATCACTGTGAGCTTCAGTCACATGCAAGTGTACACACACACACACACACACAATGGGTTTCCATGTTTCATGGGGACGTTACATACTACCAGTTAAAAGTTTTGAACAGTAAGATTTTTAATGTCTTTTAAAGAATTCATTTCAGCTCACCAAGCCTGCATTTACTTAATCCAAAACACAGCAAAAGCAGTAATATTGTGAAATATTTTTACTAAAATAACTGCTTTCTATTGGAATATATTTTAAAATGTAATTTACTCCTGTGATCAGAGCTACATTTGTAGCATCAGCACCAGTTTTCAGTGTCACGTGATCCTTCAGAAATCATTCTGATATGCTGATTTGCTGTTCAAGAAACATTTATTATTATTATTATTATTATTATTATTATTATTATCATCAATATTTAAAACAGTTGAGTACATTTTTTTTTTCAGGATTCTTTGATGAATAGAAAGATCCAAAGATCAGAAGTTATCTGAAATAAAAAGTTTTTGTAACATTATACACTATACCATTCAAAAGCTTGGAGCCAGTATAATTGATATATATAATTATAATAATAATTATTATTATTATAAATGTTTTTTTGAGCAAGAAATAAGGATATTAGAATGATTTCTGAAGGATCATGTGACTGGAGTAATGATGCTAAAAATTCGGATTTGAAATCACAGGAATAAATTACATTTTAAAATATATTCAAATAGAAAACAGTTATTTTAAATAATACAAATATTCAAAATTTTACTGTTTTTGCTGTACTTTGGATCAAATAATTGCAGGTTTGCCCCACACATCATTTTATATATATATTACAAATTACAATGTTTGGCATTATATTTTCAGCACAGTTTAAGGGGTTAAACAACTAAATTCATATACAACACAATTAATGTCTTAAAAATAAAGTTTCCAAAAAGGTTTATTTCTGTTTTTAAACGGCCATTTTTGTTTCCCAAAGAACAAAAATATAAATAATATATATACACACACCATAAGTACACTGTTAAAAAAATAAGCCATAATAAGTCAGTTTATGCATATTATAATAAAAGTACACAGAGACTACACTGTTCATTTTAAGAATATTATATGGTGGAGACAAAAATAATATTTGTTTCAATTTACATAAAACACTACATTTAAAACATAGCATTAATTCCTTACTTGAAAGCCCACATTGCAATTTGCTTGACAAATGCAGTTCATCATATTATGAATAAGAGAGAAAAAATTCAATGAGAGCATACAAATACTCTGCCTATTGAGACACATGAATAGGCTTAAAATAACAATCGCCTTAATGTTCAGCTTTAAGAGTTTAAAGTATTCTTTAGAAAAGGATTCGATTAAAAAAAAAAAAAAAAAATATATATATATATATATATGAATGCCATTCTACAGGATATACTTGTAAAGATGCCATCTTGTAACATACAGTCTAATCAGAGGCTGTTGTCTACAGGGCAGACCTGTTCTTTGAGGTCACAGTGAAACTAAACTGCTAGCATTCCTCTGCTTTCAGAAAAAATAGATATGATGGAGGGCCATAGAAGGGAATTTTTAAGAATTAGTTCAAAACCATACTTGTTAGACTTGTATAAAAATGTTTCACCAAAATAAATAAGTATGTGAGTCTTATGCAATTTATCATTTTCTGATTCACAATCTGAACTCTGTTCTCTGAAGTTAAGTGCAAAACTACAACAGCATCTTAAATATTTGAAAGAAATTGAATAATATAAAATATCAATAAAGTCCACACCTAAAAACTGTGTTTGTGTATTCCCTACATTATAAGGACCAAATGTATCCACAAGGATATAATATTAGTAGCCTATAAATTTTCACCTTGTGGGGGACATTTTTTTGGTCCCCATGAGGAAACAAGCTTATAAATCATACAGAATCATCTTTTTTGACAATCTAAAATAGCAGAGAGTTTTGTGTGAGGGATAGGTTTAGTGAAGGGTTAGGGTAAGGGGATAGAAAAAACTGTATAAAAACCATTATGTCTACACTATAGATAGATAGATAGATAGATAGATAGATACAAGTCACCTTTATTTATATAGCGCTTTTAACAATACAGATTGTGTCAAAGCACTTAACAGTATCAAATTGGAGGATAGAGTGTCAGTAACGTATAATGATAAGATTAAACACTCAATTTTCAGTTAAAGGCATTTCATTATTGAATTCAGAGATGTCATTGTCTAGCTCAGTTAGTTAGAAAAGTTAGAGTTTATATCTCTTCTCCAATGACTTCTGGTTAAAAACCCTGGTTGAAAACAGCCTAAACTCATCTGAAATGCATATATGATTTACTACAACTAACTACTCATCACTACCTACTACTGACTAATTAGCCTACATTAAATTCATAACAGGCCTATAGAATATTTGTAAGTAAATAGGTAAAATGGAGACACTCAGATCGTCAAATTGGTCATTTCAATCGTTTGAGTAAACTCGAAAAGTGAGCATAAAGTGGGGTTTTCTCATAAGGAAAGGTGTGCTCTCTCACTCACTCACTCACTCATAACCGGTCTAGCAGGCAGGTTTAGGGTGAACTAACCCACGCATTGGTAAGAACCTCTCTGACGAGTCCAACCGGCAGGATCATCATTCCTCGCCGCCCTGAGTGAGACCCCTTCCGTTTGCTCTCTATAAAAGCACCGTGGTTTTGGAAAGAGATGTGCAGTTCGTCTGTGTGGAAAGATGTCCTTAAAAAAGCGAATCATCTCGCTTTAAATGTTTATTTTCCCAAGCAGGTTTCGAAAGAGGATCCCGGATCTATGGCGTTCATTCTCCACTGCTTTTCTTCGGTAACCTGTGGCTTCCTCTTTGGCCGAGTGGTTCTCAACAGTTCAACAGTTCTTTTAAAAATTGTGAAATGTTCAGGACCACTTGATCAGACGATGGAAAATTTCACGGCTGGGTCGGGCTTGTTACTTTGTTAAAATCAGGTTTGTTGAGTTCACTGTACGATGACTGCGTTGTTGGCCTATTTGCGCTCGCGCTCTCTCTGTCATTGCTGTGTGTTAAACGTCTTATTGTATGACTTCACATTTGATGTATTTGATTTTCGTATTTTGTTTGAAAATAATAAACCTAATTCAAAATGAAACCTGTAACTATTCTTTCTTATTTTTGTTACAAAACAGTAATTTTAGTGTTTGTCTTTGATTACACACTGTAGGTTCTTTTTTTTACCAACGTTCAGTAGCCTACTACTTAATCATTAGATTTAAGACAAGTTTAATAGTCTTCAGCACACCTTATTTTGTATTGTATGAAATGTATGCGGCAACTTAGGTTTGTTTTACGTTTTACCTGTATTTTAGAATAACAGGCTAAATAACTTTTTTAGAAGGTATTATTTAGCCCACACTTCATACATTTTGGAGGAAAATATTGGGTGGGTGAGTAAATAAATAAAACCCCTACTTTTGCACATGTTTTTGCGTTTACTCAGAATTGTTGAATTTCACGGTTGAGACATTAAAAACAGTTTGAAGAGTTTCGAGCAGATATTCATCAGTGGTGGAGATTCCCATTAATGGGAACATGGCCAGATTACGCCGGCATGAAAACAGCTGAGGAGTTCCCCTGAGACGCTGTGTTTAGGATGCAGGATATGTCTGTGAGACTCCAGGGACCACTGGGCATGATACAAATCATTTCAACATGGATTAAAAAAAATCGGACCCCAATAATCCCATACAATGTAAATTTCACCCCCCATTAGACTCATGTGACTTTTTAGGTAGATACAGGAAGGCATTCATGAGATAAAGGCCTGCAAATGTCAGACATTATTTACGCAAATAGTAAATAATTACACCGCGTGTTAACCTGCCAATGAAAAAAAAATATTTTACACTTAAGTAAGATATGATAATGAGAAGCTATTGCAATGCCCTAAAACAGACCGAAATGGCTGCTTATTGCACTGCGGTGTTAATTTAATAAAATAATGGTAACAGGTGAAGCTACTGTCATGTGAGACATGACAGTAACTCATACAAGAAGGAAAAGAAGAAGAAGAAGAAGAGAGAGAGAGAGAGAGAGAGAAAGAGGCGGAGACACCAGCGACGCTTTGAATCGATCCACATGGTTTTCGTTTGGACTACCAGGTGCGCGCGCAAAGGACAGAGATGGTTAAACATACGCCGAAGCTCCTGAAGGACAACATTGTCTTTTAAAAAGTCACAAGTAGCTAATTTGTTCTTATTCTAATGCCCTTTCACGTGGTTTCATAAGCGGCATGACTTGATAATTAGAAATTGTCTGTAGGCTAACACCCAGATGACAACACAGCTCAAAGAAGAGGTTTCCCATGGCTTTACATGATGCACCACAAGATTCAAGGAATATACAGCAGAGGGAAGCACCTGTGGAACTTGAAACTTTCATTTTGGATGCCGATATAATATTTGGACTGACCAGTCATTGTCTGAAGAGAAAACAGAAGGTAATATTTACATGATTTGTTAACTTCATATATCTGTTAAATATGCTTATCTTATCTGTCTAGAAAAAGTGCAAAAAGATCAAGAACATTTCAGCACCACGAACAGCTCCTTCGAAAAGACCCATAAATGTGTGTGTCTACTGTAATCACAGCAAATCCCACAGTGTTTGCACAAAGTGTTTCATGTCACGTTTTAGATCTCACAGAGACCTACGCGGCGCGTCTAACACTAAAGTGCGTTGACCACAACGAAAGAAAATGCTATCACAATGTATCAAATGCATACAAAAATTTCTAAATCTGTTCACACATTTTTGAAGAGTAAAACATTTTTATACAAGCGCCACCAATGAATAAACTTCATAATAGTTTTTTTTAATTTAATTTTTTTATTTTTTATAATGCAAATGCAATTATAGATTGTGGCCATGTGGTGGCGCTATAGGAATAGTAAATGGCTGACTGCACAACTGAAAATACTCCCTTTCTCTGTCTCCCACAGTACTTTATTAGCATGTCTATTTTACATTGTGTTCCTATAATACTATACAAAAATAAATAGTGACAAAAATAGAAAAATAATAAAATATAAACTATAGCCCTATAAAGTGCCAGTAATGCGAATAAAATAATAAGTGTAACAGAATATGAAATAAAAATGCTGAGCCTTTTTGCATGTTGTCCTGTCTTGGCGTGGCTTTCCTCCTTCCCCTGGCTGCTCCGGTTTCCACCACATTCCAAAGCAGCAAATGTGAATTGGTGTGAGTTTTATACGTTTCAGACAGAAAAATGAGGAATGGGATTTGAGTTTTTCCAAATATTTCACTCAGCTATGGAATCCATGGCAGTAAATGAAAAAGTGCGCCTCGATACGTCTGCATACGTCTATTCTGCCTACACCACCGTACTGTCAATGAAAACAGGTTACATTTCTCCCGTTCACAAGAGAACGATGCGCCTTCAATGTGAATCAGGGTCAGCGCGCAGTGTGAGCAGTGATTCTGCTCCGCCCCTCAGCGATCCAATATCAGTCTAACTTTGAGAGCTTATTTAAGTTCATTTATCGTCAGCATGGGATTGAGAAGCGCAACAACTCGCAAGACTGGAAAAACTAAACTGTAGACGCCTGCATAGAGTTACCATCTTTGAAATCAAATGGATAATTTGCGAATCTCGCAGTGAGTCGGAGCACATCAGACTGTCTGACACGCGGGGACATTTAAAACAGAAACATGCGCTCTCATTATTGGGTTCAAGGTGCAGGACGCAGCCCAGATTTCAGGAGGTTCATGGTGAGATATAGTATGATTAAAGTTTTAAAATGATTTAAAATGATTTTAAAATAAATTAAATACTTAGCATTTGATAAATGAAATCATGTATTGTTTCATGAACAGTGTTTATCCTACTGGAAAAGTTGGTTTGGTGGTCTTAACTGGTTTTTAAGCCTGGTCAGGTTGGTCTAGCAAGGCTTGGAAATCATCTTAAACGTGTTAAGACCTGCAAACTATCTTGCACCGGGTCCAGCTGTTTCTCTCTCTCTCTCTCTTTAGCAGTGCAGTGTTGTTTTTTGGAGGACCATATAATGAGAGTCTTAAAGTAAAGTGTTGTGTCAACAGACTACATTTTTCCAGCAGCCACTTTTCATTCACTCTCAGTTTGAATAATCTTCTGCCCTTCTGTCACTTAAGGTCGTTGAAGTATCAGCAAGCAGTGAATCAGTGCAGAGTCCAGCACTCAATCCTAGGAAAAGGCTTCATTCTGCAGAGGAAGTGCAATGCGGCAGCCGGCCAAACCCGGAGGGTGCCGGTTCAGTGTCCGTAACGGAGTTAAGTTATTCTGAGAACAAGCACGGGAGGGAAAGCCTGTGTCAGCGATGTCAAATCATTGCGAAGCAACTGAATAGGCAGGCACGCGAGCTGGCCGAGCCAGGAACTCTGAAGGTTTGTGCATTCAACTAAACCATTAAATCAATTCATCTCAGGGCCTGTTACACCATGAAGACAGTGACTGTGGTTTAGAAATAATCATTTTCATCTTTGAAGACTAAACTCTAATTAAAAGCAGTAAAAGTTAATTTCTAACAATACCCATTACATAATAATAAAGAATTTAGGAGAGTTCAAAAACCTTAAAAGGCGTAGTTTACTCAAAAATGAAAATTCAATTTTTTTTCTCACACTCATGTTGTCCCACACCTGTCTCACCTTTTTTCTTCATGGAACACAAAAGATAATGTTTGGCATATTTGCAGTCTCAGTCTCTTCTCAATTTTATTGTATGGAGAAAAAAATATTTAAATGTTAAGATTGAAAGTGTTGGGTGACAGAGACTGTCATTGTGCCTAACATTTCCTTTTATGTTTCACAGAATAAAGAAAATCAAACAGGTGTAGAACAACATGGCATGAATAAAAGATGAAAGAATTTGTGAGATTATATATATATATATATAATTATATATATACAGGTGCTGGTCATATAATTAGAATATCATCAAAAAGTTGATTTATTTCACTAATTCCATTCAAAAAGTGAAACTTGTATATTATATTCATTCATTACACACAGACTGATATATTTCAAATGTTTATTTCTTTTAATTTTGATGATTAGAGCTTACAGCTCATGAAAGTCAAAAATCAGTATCTCAAAATATTAGAATATTACTTAAGACCAATACAAAGAAAGGATTTTTAGAAATTTTGGCCAACTGAAAAGTATGAAAATGAAAAGTATGAGCATGTACAGCACTCAATACTTAGTTGGGGCTCCTTTTGCCTGAATTACTGCAGCAATGCAGCGTGGCATGGAGTCGATCAGTCTGTGGCACTGCTCAGGTGTTATGAGAGCCCAGGTTGCTCTGATAGTGGCCTTCAGCTCATCTGCATTGTTGGGTCTGGTGTCTCTCATCTTCCTCTTGACAATACCCCATAGATTCTCTATGGGGTTCAGGTCAGGCGAGTTTGCTGGCCAATCAAGCACAGTAACACTATGGTCATTGAACCAGCTTTTGGTACCTTTGTCAGTGTGGGCAGGTGCCAAGTCCTGCTGGAAAATGAAATCAGCATCTCCAACAGAAGGAAGCATGAAGTGCTCTAAAATTTCCTGGTAGATGGCTGCGTTGACTGTGGACATCAGAAAACACAGTGGACCAACACCAGCAGATGACATGGCAGCCCAAATCATCACAGACTGTGGAAACTTCACACTGGACTTCAAGCAACATGGATTATGTGCCTCTCCACTCTTCCTCCAGACTCTGGGACCTTGATTTCCAAATGAAATGTAAAATTTACTTTCATCTGAAAAGAGGACTTTGGACCACTGAGCAACAGTCCAGTTCTTTTTCTCCACAGCCCAGGTAAGATGCTTCCGACGTTGTCTCTGGTTCAGAAGTGGCTTGGTAGCCCTTTTCCTGAAGACGTCTGAGCGTGGTGACTCTTGATGCACTGACTCCAGCTTCAGTTCTCTCCTTGTGAAGCTCTCACAAGTGTTTGAATCGGCTTTGCTTGACAGTATTCTCAAGCTTGCGGTCATCCCTGTTGCTTGTGCACCTTTTCCTACCCAAATTCTTCCTTCCAGTCAACTTTGCATTTAATATGCTTTGATAAAGCACTCTGTAAACAGCCACACCTTTCAGTAATGACCTTCTGTGACTTACCCTCTTTGTGGAGGGTGTCAATGTTCGTCTTCTGGATCATTGCCAAGTCAGCAGTCTTCTCCATTATTGTGGTTTCGAAGAACAAGAGATACCCAGAATTTATACTGTAGGGATGGTCATTTATTCAAACTCAAATGTAAATATTCTAATATTTTGAGATACTGATTTTTGACTTTCATGAGCTGTAAGCTCTAATCATCAAAATTAAAAGAAATAAACATTTGAAATATATCAGTCTGTGTGTAATGAATTAATATAATATACAAGTTTTACTTTTTGAATGGAATTAGTGAAATAAATCAACTTTTTGATGATATTCTAATTATATGACCAGCACCTGTATATAAATATAAAGTTTGGGGTCAGTAAGTTTTTTTTTGTGTTTTGAAAGAAGTGAATATTTTATTCAGCAAGTATTCATTAAATTGATCAAAAGTTAGATTAAAACATTTATATTACAAAAGATGTTTGAACTATCTTTTCATCTAAGAATTCTAAAAATTGTGTCACGGTTTCCACAAAAATATTAAAGTAATATTAAAGTGTAATGATAATAAATGTTTATTGAGCAGCAGATCAGCATATTAGAATGACTTCTGAAGGGTGACACTGAAAGCTGGAGTAATGGCTGCTGAAAATTCAGCTTTGCTATCACAGGAAGAAATTACTTTTTAAAAATATATTAAGATAGAAACAGTTACTTTAAATTGTAATAATATTGCACAGTATTATTGTTTTTACTTTATTTTTGATCAAATAAATGTAGCCTTGGTGAACATAAAAGACTTACTGACCTCAAGAAGTCCACATACACAAACATCTAAAATTTACAATCCGCATATGAATTTGATGTGGTGCGAGTTCAAAATACCATTTGACATGAACACCTTTGGACACATCGCTGTCGTTAAGGATAATGCCTACTCTATGAAGTTGAAATGGCAGTATTTTGACTTGTCTGCCTCTTTAGCCCACCATGCACCTAAAATACCATTCGGCAATGCTCAAACATATGAGGTGTGCTACTTCTTTTTTGACACAGCCACCAGCGTCTACCCTGTCCACAATGATTATTTTAGATGATAGTGAGATGTATTGCAGGTAAAACCCATTTCAATGACCAGTAGAACCGTCCAACTCAGCAGGATTTTATGGTCCCATTAATAGTGAGCAATGACACACTTTGAGTGGTTATATTCAAGAGAAGATCTGCTGAGATGAATGTAAGCAGTCATGCCTATCATTGGTGATGAGAGTTCTGATTATATTAACTGTCCTGGTAGTGCATAAAGAGAAGGTTGCGGCCCACCTTAGTCTTTCACTGAAGAATCAGCTCAAACTAAACGGCATCTAAGTTTATAGAATGTTTATGGCAGAAGCATAACTTTTAATGAACATCTCCAGTCCCTTTATACTTACAAAAGCTTATATACTTATGAATGTATAAAGCTAATCTTTTCATCTTAAATTGACAGTTTAGCCTCTGACTCATTAAATATTGTCACTGACTTACAGTTATTTAGAGCTGGCCCACTTGTTTCCTTTGTTATTGCTTGTTTTTATTATGCAGTGACATCATTATTTATGAGTGTTAATATTGTCTTGTTTCCATGCTTGTATACAGCAGCACTTGGTGGTTATTGTTCTTAGCAACAATGCATGTAAAGGGAAGTGTAAAAGTGATACCATCTGAAAAGGAAGTTAAAGCCACCGAACTTTTACCACTCAATGAAAGTGTGATCCTGTTGGCTTGGTAATGCATTTCCTCAAATGACCAGAGGCTGTGCATTCCTTCACGTTGACTGGGATTATAAAGAGTTGGACCTGACCGTAACCTCCTGTTTTGAAGTTTTGTCTTTCAAACTGACCCAGCCACATGAATGAATAGTTTTTAGCAGGCCAGCACATTTTCAGATACTTGTACACTGTAAAAAATATCAAGCAGTTTCAACTAATTATTATTTAGTAACTAGTTCCACAGAAAATTTACGTTCAGCCAATTTTTGACTTCAAAGTGTTATCTGAATTGTTATTTTTTAGTTGGCTCAACCTTTAGTGAACTAGTTTTATAGTCCATTCAACTAAAATGTTTTAATTGGTCAAACACTTAGAAGACTACAGCAAGTTATGTCAATTCAAATTTAACCATTTACTCCATGTGTTTTATATGTTACCTCAACTAAGATTTATTATTTGGGCATCATAAGAAATTGCTGGGGAACTACATAAACATATTTTTATAGTTTAAAAAAAATATAAAAAATTATTAACTGGTGTTTATCAATCACTAAAAACACACATTTTAGAACACATAATAGCCTTTTTTTTTTAATAACAATCTCCATCCATTTATAACATTTTTCATACAAACTAAACATACAGGAATGAAGAAAAAAGTCACCTATATCTTGGATGGCCTAAGGGTCAGTAAATTAACAGCAAATTTTCATTTGTGGGTGAACTATCCCTTTAAAGCTCCAGTTGACAAACATTACATCTGTAATACAACTGCAAAATTTAGTTTAAATTTAGTTTAATGAACTAAGAAAAAACTAAACAAGCTAAACAAAATGTTAGCAAACAAACATTTACAAATATTATTACTGTTCACAATTACATCTTTAAAATAAGGCAGAAGTAAAAAAATAAAATAAAAAATGAACCAGGTGTTACAGTATATAAAATCAAATCAAGTCACCTTTATTTACATAGTGCTTTATACAATACTGATTGTGTGAAAGCAGCTTTACAGAGTCAAACAGGAAAATAGTTTGTCAATAAGGCAAGAGGACATTAAAAAGTCATTTGTTTCCAGTTAAAGTCAGTTCATTGGTGATTCAGTGTTGACATCATCCAGTTCAGCTCTCTTCCAGTAGTGTCTGTGCAATCAGCCAAGCGTCCCCAAACAAGCAAGCCAAAGGCAACAGCCGCAGGGACCCAAAACTCCATCGGTGACAGAGATTGAGTAGAAAACCTTGGGAGAAACCAGGCTCAGTCGGGGGGCAGTTCTCCTCTGGCCAGATGAAATCAGCATGGCGTGGTTTAATTACAGGCTGCAACACAGGTCAGATTGAGCAGAGGACTTATCTGGTTCTCGTGGTCTTGTCCCGATGGCCAACGAGGTCTTTGGAGGGGATCTGTCTCTGGAGCTCATCTAGGTGACATGGTCTCCGCTGACATTCAGGGCTGTAGAGGACGTTTCTAGGTGCTGATCCACCATCTGATCTGGATACAGACTGGATCTGGGTGACTGCATCTGATCTGGATACTTACTGGGTGGCTACATTCACATCGGAATAAGAATGAAACAGACTAATATTAGCGTAGATGCCACTGAGAACAGTAAAGCACATTATAATTGTAGTTAAAAACTCTAAACATTTACACATATTACCTGGAATGAAAACAATAAACTCCTAGTCTTGAAAGTATACACAGTGTGTAGTTGCAGTGGAGCGGTCTGGTCACGAGCCAGTGTTTGGTGCCTTGGAAGAACTGACTGGGTTGCATCTGAAATCTTGCAACGATGACAAAGCACTAATGAAACCTTTGGCCACACCCTGATGGAGAAAGAAAAGTACATTAAACATAATGGCTTATAAAAGAGAGAAAGATCTCTTCATATCTTTTCACGTCATGGAAACACGGAAACACAAAAAAATATCATACAAAATGAGCTAAAATTCATTATAGTAACACTATAACAATTCATTATAGTAATAAATTATAGTATTAAGTGTTTTATGGATTAAATAAGGTGAAAGATCACATTCCCTTCACTTAAATTTCCCTCAGACAAATAATACAACGCTTATTCTATGTTTTTATATAGGATGTACGTTTTTGTATGAATATATACGTGTTAAATAAAACATTTACAACTTTTAAATATAAGTTTTGATAAATTCAGTCTAACGTTAAGTACAAATATTTCTTCACCTACTGTACAGGAGTGTGTAACATCAGGGTTTTACATACTTTAGTTCCAAAAACAAACAAACAAACAAACAAACAAACAAACAAACAAACAAAAAAACCCTTTATATATTTCCTTATTTCCTTCCCTTTTCCTTCTTTTCTTTTCCCTTTATTTCCCCTTCTTTTCTTCTTTACTTCCTCTTTATTACTTTCCTTTTAAATTATAACCTACCTATATTTTCTTATCTTATCCTGTATTTCTTAGAATAAATTTAGTCTAAAAAAATAAAACATAAAAAAACCCCCATTTATTTAGTGCAACTTACCTGAGGTTTCTCCCACGAAGTCACTCAGGCGCGTGCACGTGCAGAATGATCTGTGTTGGCTAGATTTGGTTTTATTAGTTTAGTCAACATTTAGCATTCTGAATGTTGACTGGATTTGAAAATAACCATTCGTTTAATATTTTTTAAATATATTTGTGCAGACTTAATACAATAAGTCTTCTCAACTAAGCCCAAGCAATAAAATTAGTTCAACTTAAATATTTTTGCCCTTCCAACATTTGGTTAATTGGATTTTTTTTTACAGTGTACATTCTTAAAAATAAAGGTCCCAAAGGCTATTTATTTATTTGATTATTATTTGATTATTTTTTATTTTTTGCAGTGATGCTGTAATAGAAGAACCATTTAGGATTCCCCAAAGAACCTTTTAGTGAACACCAATGTTTTTTTGTTTTTTTTGTAATCTAAAGAAGCATTTTCCACTGTAAAGAACCTTTTGTGCAATGGAAATATTCCATGGATGTTAAAGGTTTTTCATGGAACCATAGATGCCAACAATTAACCTTTCCCTTTAGAATTTTTGTAATCATATTCTCTCTGGAAATAATATTTGTTGCTTCTTTATGATGGGTAGGATTCATTTAATAAAAAAACATAATTAATTAATAATGAAGACCATATTTAGCTAACACTTTAAGGCAGTACCATAATGCAGCAGTGCTGGGCTATAAAGCTAGTGTCTGGCTCAGTCTCACACCTTTTGATTACAACACATTTCAAGGTTTATTTTGGGGATAGTTGTACATTTCAATCACTTGTTTTGGGAAAGTCCAGCTCTGCTAGTTAGCTAACAAAAATGTGGTTTCCAGTCCCTCCCTTATGCACTGGGACATAACAATTCCATCCCAGTACTATAGCTCATCCAGTCTGAGGCCATTTTAGAGGTATTTATTAAAGGGACAGTTCACATAAATATCAAAATTCTGTCATCATTTACTCACACACAAGCTGTTCTAAACCTGTATGGATTTCTTTCCTTTGTTGAGCACAAAAGAAGATATTTTGAAGAATGTTGGTAACCAAACAGCTGACAGTAGCCGTTGAATGACATAATACTTAGTATTTTTTTCATACTCTGGAAGTCTGCCATCAACTGTTTGTGCTCAACAGAGGGAGAAAAAAACCTCAGGTTTAAAAAAAAACAAAACAGGTTTGGAACAACTTGAGGGTGAGTAAATGATGACAGAATTTAGATTTTTGTGTAAATTATCCCTTTGAGAATTGTTATTGCTTTGGTCAATCATTTCGCACATTAGAAAGGTGCAGCTTGATATAATTAAAGATGAATTTCAGACAAGTCAATAGAACTGTGAAAGGTACATTTTGCATTTCAACTATTAAAATATAACAAACATGGTTTGATTCAGTTTTATGAAGGATCCACTCAAAAAACATAGATAGACAAACTACAATCCAACCTTGCTTCCTTCATAAAAAGTATTAGGAAGACTAGCAAAGCTAGCCTTTAACACATGGACAGAATAAATAGTTGCTTTCCTAGACTCTAATTACAAGCCTGGAGATAAGATGTGGTAAAGCTGTAAAATGTGCAAGGACATTTTCTTCTCAGCCATCTCAGACAGAGTTAAATTATTTGTCAGCTCAGACAATCAGGTCTGGGTCCAGACAGTCAGATTAAGCTGTAAGATACCCCTGCAAAGGCTGAGCGTTCAACAAAAGCAAGATGAAAGAATCTCATGCCACTTTTAGCACACAATGATTCTGTCAATACCAGACTCCATAAGTTTGCCTTATGGAGTCGTATCTCACAGAAAGAGTTAAATTAAAAAGTGTAATGGCAGTCTAAATCCATTCTGACTCGTCAATGGAAAACAAATTGGATTGCAAAATGGAGAGATTTATCTCAATTTCAGATCATTATGATCACATAACAGTGGGTCACCCCGTGAATTAAAAACAAATCCTTATGTAGCAGATCTGCAGAAGGAACGTTAACTTTAAAGGCCACAGCCAAAATATATTGTAAAAAATACAAGGAAATATAAGTAAATAAAATTAATTGATAACATGTAAATATATATATACAAAAACGATATAAGCAATTTTGGCTATATTTTGTATACTTTTCCTGTGGTTCTGGGGCAGATTAAGCTTTAGATGATATTTGGGTTGAAATATAGTAAGCATTTTCAAAAGGTCTGAAAGCCATTGTAAATGTTATTACAATTTTTAATGTTCAGTTAAATTCTCATACAACCTAGCAAATGCAAATCATGGGTCTGAATTACTCCAGGCCATCACAGTTTGTATTTGAAGTTACATGGCTTAAAGCCACATTATGATCTCTGCAAAGGCATTTGATATTAAATATTTATTGGTAAGACTAACCATAGCATTATTTAGTCAGCTGTGTGGTTTTCATTTTGGCACTTTTGAGTATATGTGGGAGTTTTTATCACTACAGACATGTAACTCTGAAAAGCTGGAAAAACACATGATTTGTGCACAGCTAATGACTTGTTCTCAACCTTTAACCTTTTTGTCCAGCATTCTGCAAAGGTATATTATAATCCTGCTATTCTAAATGATAGTGCTGTTTTACATGTAATGTTGTGCTTTTGTTTTCTCAATTTACAGTCATCATCCACTTCAGTGGTTTTCTTTAACCAGTCCCGAGGCATGTTGGGACATTTCTGAGCGCTGGCCCTTTGAAAATCCTCTAAAATGCCAGAGTAAAAAACCTAAAGGTTCCCAGGATGTTTTGCTTTTACATTTACCGAGAAAATCACCCCTGAACATTTTCCTATCTGTGAGCTGTAGATGCACAGCTGACTGCCCCCCTGTGTTCAACGGGGGAACATCCAGGTCTGAAAATATTTACTTAAGGTATTGAGAGGACTACCTACCAAGCAGTGCATTCTAGGTAAAAAGGATGATTACTACAATCAGCCAGGACCATCCTATGGAGAATCACCTGACCGTAAATTCATGGGAAAGTCTCAGAGGAGGCCGGCTGTGGTCTCACTGGAGGGGGTGAAGCAATCTCAAAGAAATAAACTGGGATGGAATGATGTGCTGGTCCATGTGATGAAAATTTAAACCTGTACATGTCCCTGCTGTCTCAGCAGTCAGTCTGCCAGGCATGACCGCAGTTTATAGGGAAAAGCAAGTGGAGTACTTTCCCAAGGGGATTATGGCTTCCTTTTTTACAGGTCTATACCTATAGCAAGGGTCTCTCCCTCCCTCCATGAGATTATTCTTCCAGTCTTCTTGTCCTTGGCTTGCTAGCAGGTGACCTTTTGGCACTGCAAGGACTCCTTTTAGTTTTCAAACTGCGATACATTGCGGAGGGCAAAAGGCTAAGGCTGAGGTGGTTCCTGAGGATCTTTCCTCCTGTGTATCCTTTTGCTCAAAGTGCGTGACAGTTTCAAAAATCATCTGTGCACTTGATGTAATCTGCTATGCAGTCAAAGCCTTGTTTATCTCCATCACTGAAGCGGTTCATTATTTAGGTCCATTTCCTTCCTGTTATTTCTCCTTCCAAACTCTGGACATGTGATTTACTGTAGTAAATAGGTAATCTTCAGAGCGTTTGTGGCCAGATGACATATCATCACTGTGCTCTTCTCTGTCACTCTCCCCCTTCCATCCTGTGCTGATTATGTCATGCCCTGAGGGGTCACAACTTGTCCATCACAGATCAATCAATCACACTGATGGGACCTGGTTGTCATAGCAACCTGTTTGAAGGATGGAAGGAGAATCACAAGGCTTTCTTGCATTTCCTAATGCTTAGTCATTCATCCTTCCTCATCTGTCTGTATGCGTGTCCACTTATTGAATGAACCAAAATATTTAACTTTTTATGGCATATTTAGAGGTTTTACTTAATTAAAATAGTTGATTATGTATTAATCTAAACAACTGCAAAAATCTATAAAAGTAAATTAAGTTATAAAATGAAAAATATGTTCAGTTTAAAAAAAAAAAAAATGTTTTTAAGTTTATTTTTGTTTAATGTTTTAAGTCTACTATGCTCAACAAGGCTGCATTTATTTGATCAAAAAATAATAACATTGTCACATATTATTACAATTTAAAATAACTTTTCAATTATTTCTAAAATTTCTAATTATAATATTTTTATTAAGTAAAATGTAATTACAATAGTCTTCAGAGTCAAGTCCAACCAGGTAACACTTTATTTTAAGGTGTCCATAATACAGAGTAATTACCTAGTTAAGTACCTAGTAGTAGCCATTGTACTTACATGAAACAAAATGTACTTACCATGTAACTAAGTTATGGAACAGCCTGTACTTACAGTTTGTAATTATGTAGATGTAATAGGCAGCTACTGTTACACATATGTAACAGAGCGAGTCTGTTACACAGCTACTTATGTAACCAAAGGATTGTTACATGTGTTGCAGACTTTATACAACGTAATTATAAATGTAAGTACACAGGCATAAGCTACTTAAAATAAAGTGTATCAAGATTGTACTTAAGCGTACTTCATGTGTATCTATACTGTACACCTTATCCAGCTGCACCTTGGTTTGATTTAACCCACCAGTACACAGCTTAAATACATGTAATACCTTTCTAATTACATTAAAATGACAGAATATTACACTGGCATAAGCTACTTAAAATAAAGTGTATCAAGCTTGTACTTAAGTGTACTAGTAGCTGTGTAACAGACTCGGCCTGTTACATATGTGTAATTGTAGCTGCCTATTGCATCTACATAATTACAAACTGTAAGTACAGGCTGTTCCATAACTTAGTTACATGGTAAGTACATTTTGCTTCATGTAAGTACAACAGCTACTACTAAGTACTTAGGTAATTACTCTGTATTATGACACCTTAAAATAAAGTGTTACCTGAAACCATTCTAATATGCTGATTTGCTACTCAAGAAACTTTTCAAATTTTTATCAATGTTGAAAACAGTTGTGCTGCTTAATATTTATGTGGAATGCAATTAAACAATATATATATATATATATATATATATATATATATATATATATATATATATATATATATATATATATATATATATATAAATAGACCAACAATAATATGCTACTGTCACACCCCTGGACTGTTTTTGTTGTGTTTTTGCTCCCCATGTGCTCCGTGACCCAGTTAATTGTGTTGATTTGATTCTAGGTGTGTCTAATTTTTCCCTGATTGTCATGTGTTTAAAAGCCATGTCTGTTCAGTTCATGTTTGTCGGGTCTACTTGTTCAGTTTGTGTGTTTCCTGTGATTCCCAGTGTTGGATGTACCCCATTTATGGACTTCATTAAATAAGTTTTGTGTATTCCACGTCTGCTCGTTCCTCCCCGCACAGATTGTGACAGCTACTGGCTTCTATAATAATTTGATCTCTTTTTAGAAATCGTACAGAACAGAATTAATTGCATGAATGCATTAATTGTGTTAACAAAAATATAATAGAACATTTACATATACTATAATACAGTTTTAACTTTTCAGTCCTAACATTATAACTTTGCATATCCATTAATCACATTAATGAAATGTTAGCATATCTGGCCACCATGGCACTTTTGTATGCTTATCCGGCCACTGTGGAGTTTTGTCTCCGGTGAGTCCAAACTAATGAGAGTGACCTTTGATTCTCTCTGGAGTCTCAGAGGCTGGGTGAGTTGTTCTGCAGGTAAAGAGCGGCTGCACTCCTGCAGCTGAGCACAGAGCTCAAATCAATGCTGCATTTACATTAATCACTCCGGAGTGCTCATTCACGGCTAACACATGATGACTGATGAATGTGTGAGTGGGAACATGTGTGAGGAGTGGGTTATGAAGCGCCTGGGCTGTGGAACCGAGCCAGGAGCTAATCAGGGTATTGCACTACGTTCGGAGACCCTACAAATCAGCACCTGTGTGGGAGAAACACCAGCATGGAAAACTCCATAGTATTCCACCAACAGTTGTCATTCTAGTTCCCCACAGAGGAAAAAAAAGATCACATACTCAGCACATCTGGCACGAAGAGGCAAAGTGATCATGAGCAGGCCCAGACTGAATGTGCAGCCCTCTTTCAGATTTGAACTGATATTTGGATATTGTGAAATTCGGCAGAATGGATTTAAACCTGACAAAATGTGCTAAACATACCGCAGTAACTGTAGTACATTCTTATTGGTTGCAGAAAGTATAATCAAAATACTGAATAAAACAAAACACAAATTGCAAGGAATGCTTAGTTTAAAAGCACCTCAGCGGCATGTGCTCCGGTTGTATTAATATACCGTTGTCTATATTGCTTATCAATTTGAGCCCAATTGAGACGCAGAGGATATTAGTGAAGAGGATCGCGCAGAATCTGTGCAATCACGGCTTTTAATGGTAGGCCTATGTTTTTTGTTTGTTTGTCTATGTTTAACGCTTGTCATAGCTATGTGAAAATAAGTGTATAAATGGAACAGTTCATTGTTGGAGCTGAGCTGATCTGAAAGAGAGATTGAGAGAGAGAGAGATGCAGAGCAGGGGACGTGAGGAACAGGATTGAGAACCGCTGCTTCAGAACATTGATTTTGAAATTTGTGAATCCATTAGAATCGTTAGAAGACAGAATCGCGATTCATACAGTATATGAATAGATTTTTAAGTGCACCCCTAGTTTTCTTCCTGTTCTCTAAAGAAGCGCAGCATGGCCTCGCCCCCTTCGTTGCATGTTCCCGGGGGCGGGGTTTATCTGGGTTTATGATGTCACTAACCCGGAATTATTTTGCTGTAGTCCTTTACCAGCCGTTCGCTGTAGGCGATGCTATGCTAATTCTGTAAAAGATAATTTCTCCCTTTTCATTGAACTTTGAGCTTCGTAACTTTGCAGATGTTGTTTATGCTCACACAGCTACATTACGCACTAACAAAAGTTAAAAAGGTGAAATCGTATTAAATGACCCTCTAGTGTAACCACACCTTGAGAAAAATAAATAGTCTAATGTTTAGAAAAGACCAGAAAATATCAGTGGTGAGAAGACGTAAAGAAAACGGTGACAAATCCAACTTAAGAAAGACAGTTGAAGGAAGAGTTATAGAGGTTTGCCATTGTATCCTTCAGAGTCTGTCATTAACCTGAGGCAATGGGGGTCTGACAGTGCGGTGGGCTGGATCAGCTCGAGTATATGGGATTGGTAAACTGATAGAAGCACACTGAAACAGATTGAATAACAGGCTAAGTGAGCTGTGAAACAGATCAATGCAGTGGTTTGGTAGCCGTAATTCAGTTCTGTCCCTGAACCTGCACCTCAATCAACTTTCATTGTCTGGCACTGAGATAAGTGCATCATATAAGTCACATTGAAAGCTCAAATCACACACACAAAAAAGGCTTCTCTTCATTGACAAATATCCTAAAATCTTAGCACAAAGCAGGTAGTTGCTTAGACACTTTATCTGTTAAAGGATGCTCAAGAGAATGCTTCGGTACTGCACCGCCACAGTTTTATGCACCAGTTTGCCCAAAGAGGCCCCATACGCCTTGTCAAAGCTGGAATATTTAAGTTCACACTGGCTTTACAACTCTCACCACACTCATTTTCAGTAGCCACCGGAGCAATAAAGCTGCAGGGTTACGGCTCTCTCCTCATGAGTTCTGGATGCCAGTGCTGTAGCAGAGGAGGGATACAAGCGGTCCAGTGAAGCAAATACAGGACAAGTCATTACAAGCTTCCTGGTGTTATTTCAGCTTCTTTGAACTTGTGATTACTGCTATGGGTGTGTTAACTCGTCTTTGATTAAGTCCCTTCCATCGGTCGTTTGTCCTTGTTGTCACTTCATGCAACCAGGTTGTCTCTGTCTTACTTTCAACCTCCTTATCTCTTTTCAGCCACAGCCTGCCTGGCGGTCACATTTTCAGATTAGTTGTCATTAGTGATGGCTCAAAGATTAGAATGTGAGATTTTGGTGTTTTGGGAGACGCACAGCAGCTGTGTTGAGGAGATAGCTGTATTCTCACACCTGAGACTGAGTTTAAGCTTAGAGTACAAAGTCTGAATGTCATCAAAAGGAAGCTGTCTGGAAAAATTAAAAAGTTTTATAGACTTCACACTTTTTCTTTTAGAGGAAAAGGTCTTGCATTGAGAATCTGGTATATTGATTTCCAGATTGATATCTTGTAAATAATGTGCACACCCCTTTTTTTAGTATTTAAAAACACACAAAGGCTGAAAATGGGACCCAAGAGGTGTGTTCAGTTAGTCAAATAAAATATCTACATTTAATTGTAATGCATTAGATACAGAATATCAAAACAAGCAACATTAGCAAAGAAAGAAAACTAATGAGCAATTTCTTTCATCCAGGAAACTTGAAAAACTGGAATATAAAAGCCTAGTTGTAAAAGTGTTATTTCTATACCTGGAAAAGTCATGTAAATTAATAAAAACTTAGCAATAACTTTATGGGAGTTATTTTTTTTTATAATAAACATTTTAGAATCAGGTTACCTAGTTACAAATAATAAATTAAAATTTTAAAACTTTACAATGACCTCTAAGATAATGAGCTCATAAAACAACATTTGGGGTATATTTTGTTAGCCCACATAACGTTGATCTCCTGTTGTTATCAACAAAAGGTTTCCTCTAGTTCTGTGGTTGTCAGTCTTTTTGACTCAAAGACCCCCCATTGTCCAACACAATATCTGAAGGCCCCTGCCCCTTTATTAACAAAAACTAGGAGTGTTTAAAAATGTAATGAATTATGATTCACTTTGTGATTCACGTAGTTTCAAAAATGGCATTTTCTTGAATAAAAGTTATTTAAGGGGAAAAATACACATAATTTCAGTTTACATCTTGATTTTGTGCTATACTGTTTTTTTTTTTTTTTGTACTATACTATTTTAGTCATTTAAATAACTTGACTTAAAAAAGTCATCCTTCGGCCCCCTAGTGGGCCCCGGCCCTCGGTTGAGAACCACACACTGGTCTAATTGTGTCTCTAATGTTGAGTCTCAGGACTGCCTGTGAATATTTCCAATGGCAATTCTTCGAGAGGGTGCATATAGAGGTCAATACCACTTTCCTGTGGTCCAGTATTTCGCCACTTATCTTTTACCGCACCTGCAAGAATATCTTTTAATGTATAAATGCAGCTTGCAGCCTGTCAGTGTTATTTGATTGGGCCTAGTGTGACATTTACAATCAGCATATAAAATAACTGAATGCTTGAAGTTTATTATCTCATTGACATTTCTAAACAGCTTTCTTGTATATGTGCAATGTTTTATGTGGTCTGCTGCAGAGAGGTGCGTAAAGTAGTTTCTAACACTTGGTGATAAAAAGTAAATGTTCTTGAAGACAGACATATTTGAATGTTGGTCCAGCAGAATGCACACAGATAATGCGAGAGAGGAAACTCAGCTGGTGGCCTGCTGAAAAACAGAGGTAACGTGTGAGAGGACACAACAGCGGAGCTTTAAAAAGGAAAAAAATAGGAAGGCATAACTGTTTTCTTTAAAAGGTGGTGCCATCACTGTACATTCCCTGTAAAAACAGGAAACTACAAGGCGGACACAGGGAGTAGTGGACCTGTTCATTTGATCTCTGTTGACTGGAGGCCTGGCATGTTCAGCTTTGACCTTCTTGGCTCAAAAACAAGTTCATAAAAGATGAAACCTGTGGTGAGGTACCTAAAATAGGAACTTTGACTGCCCTGTTGACATGGAACATTGAATTGTATCTCCTGCTGTTGTGGAAAACTCATAGGTTACCCATCCTCCTCATTTTTTGACATGGGCCAGAGCAGATATGGATTTTGATGCTTGCTCACTATGTATCAGAACATCTATGTGTCTGCTGTGATAACATTTCTGAACAAAAACAGATTTTTTTTTCCCAACACTGTGAGGGCCTGTTTGCAACATTTATGTAAAAACAGAAAAAGAGAATAATGGTGTTGCTTTAGCTAATTTTGACTATTCCTATCTGTAAGTACTGTATTTCCAATCAAGACTGATAAATATATCAGAAATATTTCTAAAGTGCAAGACAGTGTCATAACTAAGGATTGTGGGAGCTAAAATCACTTTTTGATAACTCAGAATATGTACAGTATGTTTGGTAC
Organism: Onychostoma macrolepis; assembly: GCF_012432095.1. Taxonomy (NCBI): domain Eukaryota; kingdom Metazoa; phylum Chordata; class Actinopteri; order Cypriniformes; family Cyprinidae; genus Onychostoma; species Onychostoma macrolepis. The sequence continues at coordinate 17,589,116 of NC_081174.1, forward strand.
ATGATTGATGGAAACAAAAGCAGTTGAAAAATTAATGAAAAGATTTTAATCATGGGGAAAATTTGACCATGCGTTTCACCTATCCTCAGTGGCAAAAGCAGATTTTCTATAGAACTGAACAGAAGAACTAAACATAAAAGATTTTCTGTAAAGGGGTGTTGATATAGTAACATGCAGATGAAAAAATATCCATCAAAGAGTGACTTACAATATTCTGACTAATGTAAAGTCATTTCCCAATTATCTTTGTGACTATACAGATATATCATCATTCTAGAGAATGTGACAAATGAAAATAATAAATTCTACATTACAGACAGTACATTCTGGCAGTCAAATATTATTCACAGTGCTCTGTGTGGGTTAGAAGTGTTTCACTTAGAAGGAAGCCAGGTTAACATTTCCTTTTTAACCTGCATCAAAAGATGTCTTTTTGACCAAAAGCACACTTAAAACTACCGCAGATAAAATCTTTTCCCCACATTCATCCCTGTTAGGTTTCAAACTGCACAGTTATCTGTGATTTTACTTTATCTGCTTGTCCCTAACAACATGACCAGCAGATACAAACAGTTAGAAACAGGCATATGGGAATAGGATAATATTTATGTTCAAAGTATGAAATTATTTCAGCACCATCTGAAAAATTCATTTATTCCATTCATTTATTATGACTCATTCCGCTGAATGATTGTATTAATCATCTGGCTAATTGGCTTGGCTGATATGCATCAGTGGGACACTAATGATTCTTATGAGAGTGCTACATTTTTCAATACGGGATGACATACTTGCTCCATAATCACTGCTGGAAGGATTGTGTGTAATGTTAATTAAGCCCTCTAAAGTCGCTTTATTTGACCACAGAGCTGAACCAAGGCGAAACAAATCTTTCCATCTCGATTTCGGTTTGTTTGAAACAATCAAAGTGGCACCAAGGGCTTCTGTTTTTTTAAAAACACAGCTTGTAGATTTGATTTGGCAGCTCTTACCTAATCTTTCTTGCATTCTTATTTTACCTGAGTATATATCCACCAGCACATTATGCAATAACCTACACAGAGGCAGCATTGCTTTGAATGCATCGGTGATGTATGTGTATGTCATTTCAGTTACGTAACTGTCTTATTAAAGTGACAGGAACTCGGCTTTGATACGGATGACTTGGAATGCAAGAGAAACCCAGGATAAACAAGTCTTTGCTAAGTCGCTGTGGTGGGAGGGTGGCTGTTTTTTATTTATTTTTTTATTCATGATTCATCCCTCGATTCTTTACAGAAGTAAATCCCCACTCTGGTATTCTGTCACACACAGTCCAACAATGTACAGTGAACTTTTTTATGACTTTTCTCAAAAACGGTTGCGGGCATGTTATTCCCTTCCCCTTCTTAAGGAACTTTCCTTGCCACACAAGTAATTTATAAACACTGCAGTAATTTTCTTAATATTGTCAGGAAAGCATTTATGAGTGACAATATAATACTAATTAAGAAAAATCTTTGGCATAAATTCTACCCACAAGGGAGACTATAAATGCAACCAAATTACTCAAGTATATTGCTGTAATTTGTCTGTCTGGCAAAACCTGTTTGTTTACAAATCTCTACGAAATTAGTCTTCTAAATGTAAATTAGACAACAAGGTTCGTGTAAATGTTTTGGGAGTCATAAAAAAGTGCATTTCTATAGACGGTCACTTGAACGTGTATTATAGGCCCACCCACATGTAATAAAATGCTGTCATCAACTTTGCGCTTGCTTATGATAATGGGAGCTTATTGGGTGAGATGTTATCCTAATGGGGCATAATTGCTCTATTAAGTGCCATCATTACAATTTCTCCCTGCATCTCATAGTCAATTATGCCTGTTCCGTTAACACCATTATCTTTGTTATCATTGGTGCCGTATGACCAATCAGCGACTGATGACTGACTGGGAAAGAAGCACTTTTTTATAAATGCTTTCACTGTCAAAGAGAAAAACTGTACTCTGAAGAAATAATAAAAGGGCCATTGATGAGAATCTGCATTAGGAAGGCTCCTGAAATGTATAAAAGTTACTGCAAGACAGTTGCAGATTTGGAGAACAGAAGTAAAGCAACTTCTTTTAACACTATAACATTCAGGAATGGACTGTGGGTTTGTGGAGCCACATCAGTTTCAAGTTGCCATTAAATGGAAGAAGCAACAGATCTTTTGCGATGTACATGTGATAGTAAAGTGCCCATCGAATCAGAATCAGCGCTGCACAGAGCAGGACGATGTATATAGTAAACCACATTACATGTTTTCATTTAATTTTAAAGTAATTACTTTTTGGCTGTAACAAATGTATTTCTCATTGTTAATGGTAGTTAATGCATTACCTAACGTAAGTTTATTGTAAAGCATTACCTTAGTCTGAGACGACGGAGCTTCGCAGATGATCTTATAATCAAGGGTCTCTGTCAGTTCGCGTTCAAAGGAGAGTAAACGAATACTGCAGAAATGTGCACAGCTGCAAATATGCAGTTTGTTGTGGAGAAGAGTATGTAGCACAACGTTTATGTGTTTCTTTCTACAAAGGGCATATCTATTTAGCAGTTCAAACACCGTACCGTTGCTAATATGATGCTTTAAACACGCTCATAAGTTTCCAATCTAAATCCATCCCCCGGTGGTCTGGTTTCATCTGTAGGCGGTCCGGATTCAGTGCTAAGACTTAAGTTTCATTTGGGATATCCAATATTTTTTAAAGACTGATTGAGGTTTGTTTCACTATTTTCAAATTCAACATTATTTTCAAATGTGCGCATTTTACTATGTTCTTACGTCGTAAACAAATGTGGGTGGGACTAACTGAAACTGACGAATCATCATTTTTGACAAGCGTATGCTATGCACCTATAGGAAGAAGGAAAGTTAATAAACTGCCTGTAATTGCAATATATAATAAAGCAAATATATGAAGTTACAGGGAAACTATACGTTTATTATTGTTATCGTTTAATAAATATCATTCATTTGGAAAAGTACCAACTTCTCATTGGGTGGGCCTTTGCCCACTCGTAGCTTTGCCACTGGCAAATATTTTGATTAGATAATCATTAGTGTTCTCAAATGGAAGCAAATTAATTGTCAGAGTATACATGTAATATTGTATGTAATTTCAATGCTATGGACTTTGAGAAAATATTTAAAGATGGCCAGGGTGTCAGTGTTGTCATGGCAGTGAAATAAACTATATATTATGCAGGATGACTAGGCCTATATCATGCATCCAGGTGATCAAAGGTGATTTATTCTAGGAGAGATTCGGACATATGTGTGTAACAGAGGGACAGAAGTGTGAGGCATGCGGATCCATGTGCAAGCTTTTTATTGACAGACGTGGTCAACAAACGCAGGCAGGGTCAAAACACTAGTAAACAGGTATGGCACGGGCAAAACAAGAATATTCGTGGGTCATCGATCGGCGAACAGAATCCAGAGGGCTTGACAAGTTATTACATTTCTGAGATGCTTTCATGCGTCACAGAAAGAGTGTTAAGGCAAATTTTGTAGGAAAGGAGAATAATCTCACAAGGCTCAGTTATGTTTTTATATTTATCTGTTGAGAAATTCTTCTCACAAACGTTTGCATTCTTGATCTATGTGTGTCATTTTTTAGGGAAAATGGTTGTTTGTTTTTCCTTTTTACTCATGACACACATTTTTACACCAGTTCAGACACCTGAAGTCAATGTGGCTTGTATTGAGCCTGTTCATCCTTTTATGTGAACAGGATTAATTTGCATTACTAATTAGAATTTCTTATTTGAAAGTATTTTGTGACACATGCATAATTTGTTTTTAATGAGTTTTTTTTTTAAATGAAGTACACTTCCATTGAGGGATGGAACAGGTTTCATAGGGATGGGATGTACACAGGTGCTTTGATGAGGAGACTGCTGGTAGCATGAATATGCAAAGAGGTGAATAAATGAGGGTTTTCTTGAAGGCAGCGTTGGGGGCAGCCCTTGTGTGGATGAGACATTGGCTTGCAGATGGTAAATGAGACCAAACAGAGGTTATACACTTTTTAAACTCTGTTTGGTATCGTACTTTATTTTCTATAACGAAAAAGAGATGGAGAAACAGAATTGTGTCATAGCTGTCAAGTTGGTCTGTATCACTTAATATTGTCTCAAGTTCACACATTTTTACTATCACTTGAATAATAAAAGTACAATAATACACTGTCAATATGACACTGAAGACTGGAGTAATGGCTTCTGAAAATTCAGTTTTGATATCACAGGAATAAATTACATTTTTAAATATATTTAAATAGAAAACAGTTCTTTTAAATTTGTAATAATATTTCACAATATGACTGTTTTTATTGTATTTTTGATAAAAAATAAATGCTGTCTTAGTGAGCGTAAGAGACTTTTTTTTTTAAGAAACATTAAAGGAGTAGTTCACCCAAAAATACAAATTTGCTGAAAATTTACTTACCCATTTGGAGAAATTTAGCATTACATAACTTGCTCACCAATGGATCCTCTACAGTGAGTGGGTGCGATTATAATGAGAGTTTAAACAGTGGATAGAAAACATCACAATAATCGACATGCCTCCAGCTGATCGATTAATGTCCTGTGAAGTGAAAAGCTGCATGTTTGTAAGAAACAAATCAATCATTAAGGCATTATATGTTGAACGTCACCTCAGGCCAAAATGCAGGTATATGATCCATAATAAAGCTTCCTCCAGTGAAAAAATCAATCCCTTTTTGTCCTCTCACACCAAAAGCCACCAGCATATTTAAAACAGTTTTAAATATTTTTTAGTTGTAAACAGTGCTTGATCCGTTCATATTTCTCTTCTGATTTAGACAAGATGACTTTTTCACTGGACAAAGCAATATCATGGATGAAGTACTTGTATTTTAGCTGGAAGCAACAGTTTAAAGTTAAAAACGTCTTAATGATAAACTTGTTTCTTACAAGCTCACAGCTTTCCAATTCACAAGATGTTAATTGATAGACTAGAGCCGAGTGGATTACTTGAGGATTATTGTGATGTTATTATAAGCGGTTTCAATAAAGAAACAAACTCATCTACATCTTGGATGGCCTGAGGGTGAGTAAAATTCATTTGTTTGAAGACAATTTGCATGACATTTCAAATATCTTCTTTCTTGTCTTTAATGTCTTAAGCTTCTTATTTTAAAATTTACATCATCAGGACTTGTTGGCATTTCTGAAATAAGCTGCTCATTCCTAGACTTCTGATAGAACATCCAGTCTTCCCCTGAACTCCGGCACACAAAGCACTCCGTCTGTTGCTATGCTTATGAGGATGAATTGCAATTGTTTGTGTGAAGTGATTTACGACACTGCTCTGCGAGTAAGTAGAATTGTTTCTGAGTTGAGTTAGTTGTGGTCTGACTGCATACCAGAAGCCTTGGCTAGAGGGTTACGAGAAAGTGAAGTGGTCAAGTGACAAGACCAGTCAAATTTGATCATTTTCGGATTGCTGAGAAAAGCAGGTAATTATTTTTTTTTTGATGTGCTAAAATACAAAAAAAAAAAAAAACTTACATTAGGATTGAATTGTGGATAAAAGTAAAAAGATCTTGTGCTCTTGAGATCATTCAGTTAATAACCAGTTTACATTTTACAAATATCTGTTGTGGCGAGGCTGTTGAATTTCCCAGGGTTCTGTTTTGTCCCATAATATAATTTAAATCCAACTTTTATTTCCAGCTGTTTGAAGTGTGCAGGTGCCTTTAATGTCACAATACTTTGTCAAATGCGTTTAAGCATGTATAATATATATAACACATTAAAATGAAAGCTTGATGTGTTGCACTGGAGGTTGTTTTTATATAAATGTGCATGTTGTAGGATAGATAAGTGAGAAATCTGCTCTTTTTGTTAAGAATGTGAGTGTCTGAAAGCCTAAAAAGGCTGAAAAGTTGGAAGACCACAAGACATGTCCAAATCCAATGTATATGTGTCCTCCTGTCTGATAAAATGCTTTTTTTCTGGTTGGTTTTTGAAGGGAGCATAGATAGATTCATTGCTTACTGTATGATGACCCCACAATTCTGTGCATGGGCCTTGGCAGTTGGTCAAAAAAAGAGGTTTGATGGAGTTGTTGAATGGATTACATTTACGAATGTGTGTCAATTTATTCTTTCAAATATAATTTAAACATGCTTTTGATAGAAGTCATTAATTGATGTACGGGATTGGGATTGTTAATCAACTTTCAAATCTGCTGTAAAATGCAGCTAAAATAATGCCTCTTATTGAACACTGTGTATTTTATTTTTGCACACATTTTAAAACACTTCTCAAGTGTTCTTTTCCATTCTATTGTGCCCCACAATTTTAAAACGCAAGGGTGTTCTGCATGTGAACTGCCCATATTATGTGTTCAGAACTTTTTGTGATTGAATCTTCTTGATCTTCCTGCATTCTAGTCACTCTTATGTGCCCTCTTACTGTGCTCGGTCATGCACACTGGATTTCACCCAACCTTTTTGACAGTCCTTACTTATTCCGTGCCTGTCTTCCTTCCATTTCCTGTTACTCTCCTCTTTTTCCTTCAGTACCTCCATCATCTGTCTGTTACCTAACGGAACAGAAAATTGCAATTCGCCAGCAATTTTCCCCTCTGTAGAGCATGGATGAAGAGTTCGAAGGAAGGCCTCAATTCTCTCTTAGCCTTATATCTAGCACTGCATCATAGTCAACAGCCTCCGTGATCCTATCTTTTATTTATCTGTGTCAGTATGTCACACTCCTCTTTGTTTAAGCTACTCCTTTATTTATTCATTTTTGTGGACAGAGACAGGCAGTCCATCACCGCTAATACCTTTGTCACCGGCCTCACTGGATGTTTCATAATCCAGCTATCCAGCCGCTAAACACTTTCACTCCACGAAGATGAAGACTCAATTTTTGAAGTTTAATCATGACAAGTGTGAAACTACAAAGAAAAGAAAGTACATAAATGTAAATTTCACAAAGTAAGCAAGAAAATCAACATCAAATGAATGAGCATTCATAAGGCAAAAAATAACCAACGATGCAATGAAGTTATATATCAACACAAATAAACATTAGGAGAAAATGCCAAACATACTGAAGTATAAAGCAACTAAACGCTATATAACAATGTTAAACAACTATAAAATACAGATAAAGATTACAACTTCACATCATGATCAAACAATTACTTACAGACATTACATCTCAATGGGCTGTGAAAGGTAAAATGGATTTGGATGATAGGAACCACATGGAGCACCTTGCAGTGAACACTAATCTAATATGGCCTACTTCCTCTTAAAACAGGAAGCCAGGGGTGGACTAGAAGGAAATTCAATTCACAGCCCAAAATGAATATGAAATGAAGTTCAAATTTAAAGTCCAGCACAAACTTTATCGCAGGTGTAGTTATAGGTCCTACAATTTACATCCATTTCACTCTCCCCATTGTGCCTTTTATGGTCACTGTTGGTGGAGGGGTGCAAATCTGTAATGTTGTTTTCATCCAAAAGTGTGCCTGCTCATCCTCACCCCTTTGTCCCATCTATCAGAATGCAGTGGCTGCTCGCTGTAGTGGGGTGGGACTCAGAGGGCACAGGCTCATAGGAAGCCATTGACTCGTGAATAACCTCTATGTGTTTGCCTAGGAAGACACCAGAAGCCACAGACACAATAAAGGATGCAGACAGCAGCCTGGCTTTAAATCTCTATACAAAGGAAGGACCTCTCCAATAGCGCTGTGGTGTGACTAGCACTTAACAAGTGCAGCTTGTGTCTGTTGAGTGGGTGGATGGACTAACACACGCCACGTTTGTGCTTGCATTCGTGTCATCTGGTTATTTTGCATTCTGCAGCTGTCATTTTGCATTTTTACGATTCGCAGTGTTTAAATGTACATGCATAAAGGCTGCCGAGGACACATGTTGACTGAACTGCTCCAAAAGCAATTAATGACTAGACTCTTCATGTTTCTAATAAAGATGCAGAGTAAAACCATTAACAGAAAATACAAACATCCCAAATCAAATTATTTAAGTATGTGAGCTGACTCTGAATTCTGATTGGATGAGCAGCTTTCAAAGCAGCTTTAAGATGAAAATAAACGTACACCTGTAATTGCACATTGTGTATGAATACAGGGAGTTGGTATGAATGAACTATATTACTTGGTGGAAGAATAGTTTTATTTTACTATTTAAAAAAAATAAAAAATGTGTGTAGACTGATGCTGTGTGTTAAGTGATTTTGTGTATGAATGCAAGAAGTTGGTTTAAACCATATATTTGGTGGAATAATTAATTTTAATTTTTCCATGGTCTGTCTGAATATTGGATTCTGATTGGCTGGCAGGTATGCAGTATAACCGTTTAATGCACAGGTAGTTCCAAGTCAGTTTAATCACCGTTCCATATTAATGCGCTGCTTTAATTGATGCACACTAACCAACAGGCATCACTCGCGCACACACTCACACACACATAAGGAGAGAGAGCACAGCTGCAATTGACCTATCGGTAAGCCCCGCCCCCCTTAGTTACAGTTGCTCCCTCGGACAAACAAATGGAGTTGCTCACTGTCTTTCAATGACAGCTGCAGTGTGAAAACCTTGTCCCACGATGTTTTCGCACAATTTTGTACACAGAAGGCCACCAAATGGGAATTCAATATTCCATGGAGGGATTTATACAATATTTAAAAATAAATACGGTGGGTAACTCGAAGCGAGGGTTTACAGATCACAATGCGAGCGGGAGAAGTCTCATATTATGGTCGGTCATCACGATCGTGGATCAACACTGTTCATGTATGGCAGGGAACGATTAAATTAATGCACATTTAATCAGTTTAATGTGGAGAGGCACTGAAATGTGGACCTTCCTTTATGTGTTTTTGACCTAACACTGTACAAGACGCGAGAACAGTCCGCTATTTAGGTTGTACGTTAGCATGGACTCACTAACTTCAACCTTAGCTAGTTTTAGCCAGAGATAGCTTGCTAAAGCACAAGATAACATTAACGTTCTACTTGAGCAGATGAAAATTGTAACTTAATGAGAGTATGACAACCAGAAAATGAACGTTTTTGTCTTCATTTGAATTGGGGTGAATACTTAGGGACATTTTGCTCTGTTTTGTTTGGATTCAGGAAATGTAATATAAAATAAATTATATCGCCCATCCTCTCAGGATACCTGGAATCAGTGTTACAAGTACCCCAGGCACATCGTTTTTCCATTTTTGAAGCATAAACCCCATAAAACCGATGCGAGCTTCGGATCTTCCAATGTTTCTCTATGGCGCTGAAACCTAAAGATGTCCGAGTTCCGCTCCCCGTGCAACTGATACTCGACTTCCATTGACTAGTCTGCGTTCGAGGGGAGGGGCTTACCGATAGGTCAATTGCTTTGGCAATACAAATGTATAGTTTTTGTCATGCCAATAAAGCACACTTCAATTGAATTGAATTGAGAGAGAGTGAGAGAGAGAGAGAGAGAGAGAGGTCGGAGATGGCAGATTGTGCTGCACACACACATAAACTTCAACGTCAAGGCTTCCCCGCGATTTGTATTACTAAAATAAAAGATAGATACTAGATCGCTACATTATATTCCCCAGCAATGAAGTGATAAAATCGCTGTTTTTAAAGTAACGTTGTATGTAGAGAGAGACGCGCAGACGCAGCAAGCAGGTACACACAACTGTCATTTCTCTCTCTCTCTCTCTGTCGATCAATCGATCGATGATTAATTGAGATACATGCTATAATTCATTCAAATTTATGCCATGGTCTGTCTGAATACTCGATTCTGATTGGCTGGCAGGTGTTAATTAAATTCAGGTAGTTCCAGGTCAGTTTAATCACGTTCTAAATTAATGCGCTTCCTATAAACATTGGTAACCATAGTAACATACAGTTACAGTTGAATAGTAATACAGACGAAAATAACTGTCATTTTTATCGTTCTGGTCAAATATTGCAGCGCAAATATTATTAACAACTTTAATATGTGAATGCTGGCAAATGACCTTGGCATAAACTGGATAATCAAGGCTAGCTGTGCATTAAATTATTTTATACTACGGGGCCGTTGAATGCTTGAATCTGATTGGCTGACGAACGTTCTAAGGTGTGCAATTATCTTCAGGGAAACGCACGGCGAACGTAGTTCCAGGCAGCTCTTGACCGCATTACATGACCATATCACTTCGCCAAATGATTAAAAGGTCTTACAACAGCAAAATAACCAAGACCCACAAAGACACTGGCCAAATAAATAAATATAGTAAACAATATGATAAAAACGACAGATCATGTCCATGTTTTTGCCACAAAATTATGCTTTATTATGTACGGAAAGCACATACTCTATCTCTCCCGCTCTCTCTCCCTCACAGACCGCACACACATAACAGTTACAGTTTGCACACACACACACTAGCATACATTGCGCTAATGTTGTTAGCGCTACTCTGACAATTTTATCAGTAAACAACTTAAAAACTACATGACTTCTCACAAGCGAGGTAACAATAACGGCGCTGTTCGTGAACAAAAGGAACTAAGTTTCATTATAACTAGAGACATTGCTGCCAAACACTATTGAGAGACGCACAGAGGTAATCTCTCTCTCTCTCTCTCTCATAACTTATTAACTGTATTAACTGCATTAATATTCTATCAGCGGCTCAAGCCTCCGTTACTAGGTTTAAAATGACGTTTTGGAATTAGCAACGGAGGCGTTGGATGAAATGCGGAAGAAATAATCCTACTCACAATAGCGATTTAAGTAGAAATACCGGACGAATGCCTTGAAATATATCATCTGATCGATGTCTTGAGGTGTGGCAACCGTAGTATAAGCGGAATAATTGACTTCGGTCAGTTGAATTATTAGAAAAATAATGCACACCCGAGGTGTAACGGCCACTCGTTCCGCGAACGGCCCGTTGTCAATTATTCCTTACTTAAATGCACTTGGCTCCCTCCGCTTTGCGTCAGGCGTTCTTTGCCTCAACATCGTGCATTTAAAACCCTTTAATGCACGGCTAGCCGTTGATTATCCCTTACTTAATTTTAATTAATTTAATTTAATTGATTTTAATTATTTAATTTAATTAATTTTCATTTCATTTCATTATTTTATTTTATTGTAACAAGCATTTCAGTGATTTTACTGTCTTACTGCAATTTATTTTTCCATTCTTATTACTTTATTTTAACATCTTTGAGTCAGATTTGAACTATTCTGTTCAGTTCCAACTAGCCTAATTCATATTCAGTGTCAATAGCTGTATCAGTATCATTTTCTGTATTCTCAGTCTTGATCGTAATATTAACGGTTTTCTGGGCTATAGTACTTTCTTGTAAATATGTTAGCCAAGTCTGCTTAAATGAATAAATGTAAAGTCTTATGCCCACAGGCAGCTCTAACAGGTTGGAGGGGCTGCCTGCATGCAGACTGAAGTTGAAGCAGATTGCAGGCATCTGGCATGCCAATGTTGTATGCTTTCCCCCCTTAGTGAGTGAACCTGCTGTAGAAGTCCTCCAGTTCTAGACAAAAGCACTCAATCATGGTATAGTGTTATGCTGAGGTCGGGGTTTTGGCCCCTGACCTTCATTTCACTCCCGCAAAATATACACTTGGGGTGTTGGCAGCATAAGTTTATTACAATCCTTAAATCAATCTACACACAATGTTGCAATGCATGGAGTGAGAGCTTTGAATTATTATTATTTTTTTTAAAGGAGCAGCTGTTAGGAGTGACATTTATATGCCCAAGTTCACCAAAAGTTTACAATAATTTATATATCTTCATCTAAATATTTTTATAGTGGGCCCAGAAAGTATTGGGACTGCCAACTGATTTCAAAGTGATTTTTGAGGATATTCAGTTTCACACAGAAGAGTAACCACAGGTGAATTTCATCACATAAACTATAAACATTAGTTCATGGTTAGTTAAATTCATATGTAGTTAGTTATCGAATGCAATGACTTTTAGCATTCATATATTAGCTTTAGTGTCCAGTACAATTTTGGGAGCACTGCAGTGTTATTTTGTATATACAAGTATAGTATTTTGTAGTATATTTAGTACATATATATAGTTTAAGTTTTAGTTATTTTGTTGTGAGCTTTTGTAATTATTTTATTAGCTTATATATATATATTAACACTTATAGTTATAATAACTCATTTCAGTTTTAGTTATCTTAGTTATAAATATATGTTATCAGTAACAAATGTGTCAAAGAAATATGTTTTTTTCTCATGAAACATGTCATTTACATATTTCAGAGGATGTCAAATGCTGGTAATTATAATATATGCCAACATGTGGCCTGTGTTGCCGCCTCTGGTTATTACTTGTATCATACTGTGTTGCATATGATTGACAAGCTAATCAACTATAAATTACGCCCAACTTTTGCTTTGTGAATGGAGAATATTTATGCACAAGCTCTGAAAATATAATCAGTCTGTTAATTTAACCAGAATGCGTGAACAAAATGCAAAACCAGCTGTGCTGTAAAAACTTGTCATGTTGCTGACTTTCCTTGCAGGATCCGAGCTTTGCAGCCTTCCTCCTTGACAAGCTCCAGACTGTGGAATGGCCTCCGAGGGGCTGCGGTGCCCAGAGCAGCTGTGAAGTGTGTGGAACCCCGCTTCACCACCTGAGGCGCCTGGCACTCCACTCTGCCCTGGGGTTGGCGTTCGACGACATGCCTGACCTGCAGCCCGGACCCCTTTCTGGCCTGCTGCCACCACGTGTGGCATCTCACAGTTCCATCTCACCCTCTGCTTCCTGGGAACGGCCCACACAGTATTCTCCAGTTCCTAGCAGTCAAAAACTCACCGGGCATCCATGTGGTCCACAGTCCAGGGAGAAAACGCTGGAAATGGGTTGGAATCAAGATGGAGCAGCGAGAGTGGGTGGCAAACGAACCTGTTTGGCCACCGTCACTCCACTTCCTCTAAATGCTCAACACTACCTGGAGGGAGTGTGGCGTGTGACAAGCTCCTCAGAACATCTTCGCTCATTGGTAAGAAAGAGTTGCTTTTCTAAAGCTGTATGTTATGCAATCTGAATATTCTACTTTTGAAGTTAAAAACTATTTACTGTGAAAGTGCTGGTAGAAAGCATCTTTCTTAGTAAGTACTTCAACCTCTTTATGATCAAGAGTGTAGAAAAGATCTGAAAACCCATTTTCCATTTTAAAATTCCATACTTTTTTCAGACTCAAATCTCCAAACCTCTCAGTAGATTTTTGCACTATATTAAGCATAAATGGTTAATAGAGCATTATTTACAGCTTAATATTTGGTATATAGTAGTCATCTGTAAATATTTTTATTTTATCAGTTTTTTTTACATTTATTTTCTCGAAGTGACAACCTACAGAGTCCCTAAATAAAATAAAAAATAATAATAAAAAATACAGACTTTTACATGCACATAAGAAACTTTTTTGTGCCCTCGAGAAACTATTTACATGTGCATAGAATTTTTTTTGCATGCTTATGCATTAAAATTTCTAGTTTTATATAACCTATTTTCTTTGTGCATCACTGTGAATAAAACGAGAGATTGGATGCACATGAATTAATAGAGATCTACTTGCTCAAAATTTGTCTTTTCTTATTGTATTACTACGGAGCCCTTTAAGGGACATGGTGGTGGGAAAAATTCGGGGTGGGAGGAAAAAATATTTTTCAAATGTTTTGCGTTCTCTCGCAAAACTTTTGCATTCCTTCGAGAAACTTTGTGAGGGAACGCAAAAGTTTTGTGAGGGAACACAAATATCTTTGCGAGAGAATGCAAAAGTTTTGCCAGGAGCATAAATATCTTTGCGAGAGCATAAAAGTTTTGTGAGGAGCATAAATATCTTTGCGAGAGCATAAAAGTTTTGTGAGAGATCGCAAAACATTTGAAAAATATTTTTTCCTCCCACCCCGAATTTTTCCCACCACCATGTCCCTTAAAGAGCTCCGTAGTAATACAATAAGAAAAGCCTTGCAAAACTTTTGCATTCTCTCGCAAAGATATTTGCGTTCTCTTGCAAAACCATTTGAGTTCGGACAAATTCTTCCTGTTTACTTTACAGCTTGCAGTGGTTACAGCTTGTATGTTCACAATGGAGCGGTTAATAGTGTTTTATTTTAAAGGCACGGTTCTGGGACATAATAAAACGCTTAATGTGGCTTAATGTTTTAAAACAGTGATATTGGATGACCAAATTCGATAATAATAAAAGCTGATAAAATTATTAGGCTAATATTAATAACCTTATTAATAATATTACTATTAATAAAGCAGAATATGAACACATGTTCAGAATATGAACGCAAAAGTGTTCAAGTGGCTATATATCCAAATCTGAGTGAAGTTAGTTGTACAAATTGTAACTACTGTAAACAAGTTTACAGAGATATCTCTGATGGTCCTTGGGTCCAATTGGCCCCCAAGGCCACTGTCTGGGCTGTTTCTGCTGAGGGCCTTTTGGGCCACAAAGCACATCATGGTTGCATTGCAAATATACAAGTCTTTGTGATTATGACCTAGTGATTTGGTTTATGGTTTTACCTTGAGCAGAATTATTTATTAGCTTTCATAAAGGAGTCCCTCATCGCGGGGTTTATGTGACTATATTTATGCCATTATGGAGCTCATGTCCAGTTCAGGGCCGAGGATCAGGCTGTTATGACAGGACTCAAGAACCCTTCTCAGAGAGAATAAGATATTAGCTTTTTGATAATGTCTGTCTCAATCAGATGGTAGTGTTCTGGCTTAAGGAGACTTAATCAGACAGAATGGTTTAAAGGTAAACATAATGTATTATAGATGTTTTTCAAATATGAGATGCCTTTTTAGGAGTTGCTTCAAGGTTATCATGGACATCTTAATTGATTTTGCATGCTGTAAAAACGTGTGGCACATCAGGAAGGCAAAAAGGACAAAATTCCACAACCACAGATGTAAGTCCTCAAAAGAAACAGTAACAATTTGAATATTTCACCTTTGATATGCTGAGTGCTGAGTGACTTAGCTTTAGCCAGACATTATTATCAGATATTGTAGATTAGCTTGTCTCGTATTGGCCTTCTCGGTTCAACTTGACCTTCCCGTCAGGAGATTGAACATTAAGTCATCTTGATATGGAATGCATTTGGATGGCTCGCGGTGACCCCATTGTCACAGATGAGCCATTTGTCATGGCTGATGCTTAGAGAGATGAATAAGATTAAAAAACTTAAGCACTGTGAATGTGAGTTACCCCTAGTTGTATGCACTTTATAAAGGACAGAGACATGTTTGAGAGTTATGTTTAAAGGATGCAGATGTGCTTGTGAGTTCACATCTTTCTCTTGTCAATAGTAACTTGGAATGTCAAGGTTTCCATGGAAATGCAGAATTAAAGCCATAAAGTGTTGATTGGAGAGAGTGACCTTGCCTGCATAGTAAGCATAGAATTTGACCAGTCATTTCTCAATAGATAATTAGTAATGAATATTCAAACTTGTAAAACTGTATGCTACCTGTCATCGTATGTTAATATTTATATAGATGATTTATATAGCTGATGTACAATAGCAAGTCATACTAAGCAGCATGTGGGGGAATTCCCATAATCCCGTGTGGCTGTATAATAAGCATATAAATGCCTGACTTTTATATATATATATATATATATATATATATATTATTATTATTATTATTTATTTTATATTATTGCTTATTTAGTCTAAAATAATGTGTTGTCTGTAGGTATTTTATTTCATTTTATTCTATTTTATTTGGTTATTTAGTGTGAAATAGTGTGTTGTCTGTAGATATTTTTTTATTTAATTTTATTTTATTTTATTTAGCTATTTAGTGTGAAAATGAGTTGCCTCATTGTAGTCATTGTAGTGGTTAGTGTTAACAGTCTTTATTTTATTTTATTATTTTATTTTATTTAGTGTGAGATAGTGTGGTGTCTGTAGATATTTTATTTTATTATTTAGTGTGCAAGTGAGTTGTCTGTAGTCAATGTAGTGGTTAGTGTTAACAGTCTGAACATTATTTTATTTTATTTTATTTTTTATTTATTTTATTTTGCTATTTAGTGTGAAAGTGAGTTGCCTCTAGTCATTGTAGTGGTTAGTGTTAACAGTCTGAACATTATTTTATTTTATTTTATTTTATGTTATGTTATGTTATTTTGCTATTTAGTGTGAAAGTGAGCTGCCTCTAGTCATTGTAGTGGTAAGTGTTAACAGTCTTTATTTTATTTTATTTTATTTTATTTTATTATTTAGTGTGCAAGTGAGTTGTCTGTAGTCAATGTAGTGGTTAGTGTTAACAGTCTGAACATTATTTTATTTTATTTTATTTTATAGTGTGACATAGTTTGATGTCTGTTAGCAGTTATTGTTCCCTTGAGATTTATGCATCATAAATCTTTATAATAAGTTATGGATACATGCAAGTTCATCAAGCTTAGTAACAACCCCCTAAAATCCTTCATATTTTTATATCCAGTCATAATTACAATGACTGGTCACTGGACCCTCAGGATGAAAAATCCTGGATATAAAATATTGTGTCAAAAATAGAAAAAAAAATAAAATCAGTGTATAAAATTTTATAAGTATAACATGAAATTATTGATGAAAGATGGGCTCACTGCCATCACGTTTGTTGGAATGAATGACTTGTGTATTTTTTTTACGATGTTTGCATTTGGTAGTCATCCTGTAACACCTCTGCATAATACAGAATATTGTAGTAAAGAAAAGCTGACTGGCCCTGTGTCAAAGAAGCACAATGGATGCTGTCTTCCCCCTCATCTCACAGGGTATGAAAAGCAATTAGACCTTGAAAGTCACAGCACATCCAAACCACACAAAACACAAGGCTGTTGGTACCCTGGAGAACGTTTCCACCCTTGAAGACAAAGACATTGCGCCATGAATTTCAATAGAGCCATATTTGACAACGTGTTTTGTCCTTTTTTTATTCATAAAGGTGTTTTTTTCATGTTTTGTTCTGTATACTTCAGCATTGTGCAGACCATAGCCTATAATACACCTTTAGCAAACTGCAAAGCTGCGTCAGGAAAGCAGGGATGGAAAGTCATATCTTTCATCCATACATCCCACTTAATATAATATCAGCTTGGAGGCAGTTAGAGGCATCCAGCCCGCGTGTTTCTGTAGTGTAGGACAGGCCTCATCAGCTTGTCTTCAGGCCTAAATGCCACCCGCAGCCCACTAATGGGCCTCCTCTGGCAGCTGGGCTCTTTTAAGGCCTTGAGGAGCACCGCGCAAGCTTTATTTGAATGTGTGGAGGGAGCCAAAAGTGCAAATCGTCAACAGATGGGACCGCAGTCTCACCTGGGGTGAAAAAATGGCACCTGACGTCCATCTGGGATGGTTGTCTGCTAGACTGCACATGCTGCCCTGCTTTAACTTGGCAGTGGTCTCATTCTGTGAAGGACGTTAAGGGCCTCTTCTGCAACACTCAAAAACAGCAGACCGAATTTAACAATTTAATTTCCTTTCCTGTGCTGTCATGCAGTGGAGAATCACTCATTACTTACAGTGATTTTTTTAATAGTAATGCAGTAAGGTTATATTTGAGTTGGTAACATGGTTTAAGGGTTTATAAATTGTTTTGTGGCCAGCAGATTGCTGTTGTCTGACAACATTTAATATAAGCTGATAATTAATAGCGTTTCAGAGGGGCTGCTCTCTCCTGTCACCACTTGTGCTAGTGAATGCTCTATAAATGTCAAAGTTAAAGTCCAATGTGACCTCTTCGCTGTCACTGAGCTCCATCTGCTGCTGGGTTTTATTGGAACACAGCTGTGGCCATCTAACACACTCTTGTGAGCCTGTGTGTGTGCGCGCGTGTGTGTGTGTGTGTCTGAGAGAGAGAGTACAATGTTGCACTACAAAATGAAAAGCCCTGTATTGAAATGTTGACTACAGGGAAAGGTCATTATGCAATTTACCTTAATTTGACAAACTCAAATGGATTGTCATGGCTGTTACACAGATAGCAAATTTGTTTGATGGATGAGCCCCCTTTTTTCCACTGGCTGATGTATCCAAACTTACACTGTAAAAGTTATTTTTAAGGTGAGTGAATAATGATGAAATAACCAAACTTTGTTTCAATCAAGTTTGTTCATTTGCTAAAAATGATCAGTTAGTTGATTCATGACAAACATTTAAAATGCTGAATGAAACTGGACTATTTTAAATTTAAAGGAACAGTTTGCATAGAGCTGTTATGAAGAATTCAGGAAATGTTCTTGTAGTTACTTTAAATAAGTAACTATTTCAGTAATGGCACATTTGAAGTATGGAAACTTGACATTTTAAGTTCACTCAATACATTATTTAAAAATACAGTACTGTTCAGTTCGGGGTCTGTGAGATGTCAAATTTGGGGTCAGAAAGATTGCTGCTTAAGAAAAGTTGTGCTGCATAATATTTTATGGAAACTGCGACAGGCTACATTTTTCAGGATTCTTGGATAAGTTCAAAATAACACCATTCATTTTCAATAAAAATTATTTGTAACATTATACATGGCTTTCATTTCACTTTTGACCAATTTATTGCATCCTTGCAGAATAGAAGTATAAATTTCTTTCTAAAACAAACATCTTACTGACCCTGAATGTTTGAAAAGTAGTATAATCAGGTAAATTAATGAAAATAAAAAAATAAAAATCCATGTAAGCATGTTGCCTTCATGTTTTTATTTTTAACTTCTACAAACGCATATTTTTTCCAGTACAGTATAATTAGTTCAAATGAACACAGCCTGTCCATTCTGATCTCAAATCGTCCCTCTTTCGGCATCCTTCTGGGCTCTAATTGTGGACCCTGACATGAGGCTGTAATTACGGCTGGAGTGAAGGGAGCTAGATTAGCACACAGCCATGGTGGGTGTTTGAGACGAGTCTCTCTGGAGCAGAAGACCCTGCACGTGTGTGTGAGAGATTTTTCTGTGCTCGTTATCTCTACATCAAGCTGTCAGCAGATCACAGCTATTCCACTTTTCCCAGATTCTGTTGTACCTACTCATGCCTTTTCATTTCCCCTCTATCCTTGTGCATTCATGAGTACATGTGTGTATGTGTGTGCTGTCATGTACTACTTGCTTTCTTTTCTTTTAGGTGGAAAATTCTAATTAAAACTTACATTACGAACACATGTACATACTGAGGATGTAAAGATTAAGTTATTTTAAGATGTAGAGATAGCTGCCAGATCAGTGTTCGTTCCAGGGCCATCATGTGCCTATTTTATTATTTGAGGGGACAACAGTGAGTGTCTTGGCTTACTTGGTGCCCTAGATTAAATAACACATGAACAAAGAGGTTATTTAGAAGCTTTTTTTGTTTGTTTGTTTTTTATTTTACACTGTAAAAATTTTGTAATTTTAAAAAAATGCTACAGTAAAAATCTGTTAATTGTTATCTGTAAATGATCTTATTACACATATTATGGTGAAAAACTAAATGGTTTAACATCAAATTATACTTTTACTGTAAAATAATGTCAAATGTATGGTTTCTGCAAGTAAAAGCTATTAATTACCACATAATTTTAATTTTGAGTTAAAAACAGTAAAAGTACATTCCAAGAAATCCCTGCGTGATGGTATGATTTATATTTAATATACAGGTGCATCTCAATAAATTAGAATGTTGTGGAAAAGTTCATTTATTTCAGTAATTCAACTCAAATTGTGAAACTCGTGTATTAAATAAATTCAATGCACACAGACTGAAGTAGTTTAAGTCTTTGGTTCTTTTAATTGTGATGATTTTGGCTTACATTTAACAAAAACCCACCAATTCACTATCTCAACAAATTAGAATACTTCATAAGACCAATAAAAAAAATTCATTTTTAGTGAATTGTTGGCCTTCTGGAAAGTATGTTCATTTACTGTATGTGTACTCAATACTTGGTAGGGGCTCCTTTTGCTTTAATTACTGCCTCAATTCGGCGTGGCATGGAGGTGATCAGTTTGTGGCACTGCTGAGGTGGTATGGAAGCCCAGGTTTCTTTGACAGTGGCCTTCAGCTCATCTGCATTTTTTGGTCTCTTGTTTCTCATTTTCCTCTTGACAATACTCCATAGATTCTCTATGGGGTTCAGGTCTGGTGAGTTTGCTGGCCAGTCAAGCACACCAACACCATGGTCATTTAACCAACTATTGGTGCTTTTGGCAGTGTGGGCAGGTGACAAATCCTGCTGGAAAATGAAATCAGCATCTTTAAAAAGCTGTTCAGCAGAAGGAAGCATGAAGTGCTCCAAAATTTCTTGGTAAACAGGTGCAGTGACTTTGGTTTTCAAAAAACACAATGGACCAACACCAGCAGATGACATTGCACCCCAAATCATCACAGACTGTGGAAACTTAACACTGGACTTCAAGCAACTTGGGCTATGAGCTTCTCCACCCTACCTCCAGACCCTAGGACCTTGGTTTCCAAATGAAATACAAAACTTGCTCTCATCTGAAAAGAGACTTTTGAGACTTTGGACCACTGGGCAACAGTCCAGTTCTTCTTCTCCTTAGCCTAGGTAAGACACTTCTGACGTTGTCTGTGGTTCAGGAGAGGACAACTGTAGCAAAATTCCTTGACACGTCTGTGTGTGGTGGCTCTTGATGCCTTGACCCCAGCCTCAGTCCATTCCTAGTGAAGTTCACCCAAATTCTTGAATCGATTTTGCTTGACAATCCTCATAAGGCTGCATCTTTTTCTTCCACACTTTTTCCTTCCACTCAACTTTCTGTTAACATGCTTGGATACAGCACTCTGTGAACAGCCAGCTTCTTTGGCAATGAATGTTTGTGGCTTACCCTCCTTGTGAAGGGTGTCAATGATTGTCTTCTGGACAACTGTCAGATCAGCAGTCTTCCCCATGATTGTGTAGCCTAGTGAACCAAACTGAGAGACCATTTTGAAGGCTCAGGAAACCTTTGCAGGTGTTTTGAGTCGATTAGCTGATTGGCATGTCACCATATTCTAATTTGTTGAGATAGTGAATTGGTGGGTTTTTGTTAAATGTGAGCCAAAATCTTCACAATTAAAATAACCAAAGACATAAACTACTTCAGTCTGTGTGCATTGAATTTATTTAATACACAAGTTTCACAATTTGAGTTGAATTACTGAAATAAATGAACTTTTCCACGACATTCTAATTTATTGACATGCACCTGTAAATGATATTGTATAATTAGAATGTTAAGTATTACATTTTCAGTTATCTGTTACTTAGTTAATGTTCATTGCATTATATATTTTATGGACAGGCCTCTCATCGTGTTTCTTTCTACAGTATTTTATCACCTGTATTATATTGGTTATCAGTACATTTAAAGGTAAAAAGCAGATTTTGGTAGTTCACGTAGATCAGTATTAACTTTATATCACTTGATGAAATATAGAGTCATAGTAAAAAAATATAAGCACCAATATGCCATACTTTTTTTTTTACTGTCAATTTCTGGCACCCATAGTTGTGCTTTTAAAAAAAAAGATATATTTAACAGAGTAGCTTTGACATTTTCTTAACTCTGTGTTTAAAGTCATACTTGAGTGTGGGTAGATAGACTCTTTTATTTTGCTTTAATTTGAAGCAAATGAATTACAGAAGGTGCAAATTATGCAATATTTATTGAAGTTGTGTTACAAAAAACTGGGATTAAAAGTCTGAAGGGGCTTGAATGGGCATGACGCTTCTGTTTGGTCCCTGTACCTTTAGGAAGACTCATTTCTCACTGTGTGAAAGCTCACTAGCTGCTCTTACATAACAAATAGCAGGTGCATTTGATCTGGAGCTTCTTAAACTATTCAAGGACAGTTCCTGGAGTGCCTCTCTCAAGAGTACAGATTTCTGTTATTTTCTTAGTCAGTATGTGATCTTTGCTATGTTTCCATCAGCCAATAGCCTAACACCATTGCATTTATATGAAAAATATAAGTGTGGATGATTGGTGTTATAGCAGTTATAAAGAAAAAATGGTTTTGCCATAATTATCATTACTACTGAGAAATGGCTTCATGTTTAGTTCATGGGCTGCTTGGTTGAATTCACATTACTTCTGCACAAGTATCCGTGTTTGTAATCCTGTTAGCCAAAGACTGAGCGTAGTAAAAAAGCTGTAATACACACTCTTCAGCAACCTACTCTCCTCCAGACACAATCGTGTCATGACCGCAGTTTCTCCGGTAGAAACTAGAGCAAAGACACATTTAATCAACAGGGTGGTGAAAGGATTATAGGTAAATGTTTTTTTGTCATTAGACTCGTTACTGTTTCGTCACTCTTCTACAGTGAGGGATTAATCCTGGGGTTTGCTTTGTTTTGTAACAAAATTATTTAGGATATATATAATATGGATATATATCTAAGTATATAAGGATATATACATATCTAAGAACTTATACTATATTGCATAAGTTCTCTGAATGTGAATGGAGTTAACTTTAAGTTAAAATAGTCCGAAAAATTGTCAAAGCGTTCTTGAGGAGACAATTTAATCCTTAGATGATTACTGCTGTCTTCTCCATGATGCCATCCAGCTTATGGTTTTCCCCCAGTCATCAGTTATGATTATATTAATCATTTATAATATTTATATAACATTTATAATAATCTACACACTTTTTCTGCTCATACTAAGTCACAATTCTGTCATCATTTACTCACCCTCATGTTATTCCAAACATGTATGATCTGCTTCTGTTTTTTGTCCATACAGTGAAAGTCAATGTTGTTTCAAACTTTAATAGACAGAAAAACAGTTGAAACATTCTTCAAAATATCTTCCAATGTTTTCCGTAGAAGAAAGTAAATCATATAGGTTTGGAACGACATGATGGTAAATGATGACAGAATTTTTATTTTTGGGTGAATTATCCCTTTAAGGCAACATTTACTACACTGTTTGTTCTTTTGTGATTTATTTCCCAACAGAGTCCAACTGTAGAGAAGGACAGTTTGGCAACTATAGTTTCCAGGTCCAGTCAGGTCAGTGCTGTACCTCTGGTTTCTCCATCAGGACATAAACCGAGTCACCATGACCTGCCAGCCATCCCACCAGCAACCCAAACCAGCATAGCAACCTCATTCTTCCTCAGGTAAGCCTAAAAGCCTGTTGGGGATGTGATTTGCACAGTGCACAGCCATCAGTTCAGCTAATCGTGCTCTGTGGATCCCAGTTTCAATGTTGTGGTTCCTTAGCACTTCCTCAGGCCCTCACTCCCAAGGACCCAGAATCCTCCATTGCCTCTGGCAGTCACGTCACGGCAATGCTTGCTCAGTGCCCGTGGAGACTGCAGTGATGTTGAAGGCAGTTCAGCCTAATGTGTTGAAATGTCATCGATCAATGCTCAGGCTTAGCAGTCTGAGAGAGTGCAAAATCCAAATGGCAGAGGTCTCAGAGCTGAATTGGCCATGTATCCGCAGGGATAATGGTTAATCGCTATGTAACAATTGTTTGCCAAAATTGTTCTTGAGGATTGATGTTTTAGTGTAACATGTATCTAGTACATGTATGTATGTATTATTTAGTGAAACTAAAATACATTCTATCTAAGCACTTAACAAAACATCTATTAAAAAACATTTAAATAAAAAAAGATATATTATAATTTTTTTTATTATTTACATTTTTTAATCTTGTACTTTAATTGAAGCAAAAACACCTGACTATATGTACAAAGAACTTCACATAGTCTGTGTCTCCAATTTAGTTTATGGATTAATGCCATAGAAATGGTGATGCATGTTCAATATGTCCAAAATCTTATATCATGATATGATTAATTTTATTTCATGGCAATGAGATAAATGTACTCATATAGTTATTTTTGCTTAAAATATAGTTATTTTTGCTTTTTAAAATGTTCGATATCATAGAAATTTAAAAAAATCTTGTCACCAGTGTCAAAAAAAAACAAACAAAAAAAAACTAATAATATCCTAAATGTAAAAAACAAACAAACCTCAGGCTCACTGAAGAAAAGTAATCAGTCAATAAGAAATAAAATAAAAGTAATAAGAATAAAAAACTAATTACAAGATATAGGACAAAAAACTACAATAGAACAAATAAATAAGAAATGCTACATACAGTATCTCACAAAAGTGAGTACACTTCTCACATTTCAGCAACAATTTTAGTATATCTTCTCAAGGGACAATACTACACAAGTGAAACTTGGATATATTTTAGAGTAGTTAATGTGCAGCTTGTATAGAAGTACAAATTTACTGTCCTTTAAATATAACTCAACATATAGCCATTATTGTCAAAATAACTGGCAACAAAAATGAGTACA
Organism: Onychostoma macrolepis; assembly: GCF_012432095.1. NCBI lineage: Eukaryota > Metazoa > Chordata > Actinopteri > Cypriniformes > Cyprinidae > Onychostoma > Onychostoma macrolepis. The sequence goes on from NC_081174.1 coordinate 17,613,506, forward strand.
CCCTAAGTGAACATGTCAAAACTGTGTCCAAAGTGCCAATATTTTGTAGGGGTACCATTGTTATCTAGCACTGCCTTAATCCTCCCGGGCATGGAGTTCACCAGAGCTGCACAGGTTGTTGCTGGGATCCTCTTCCACTCCTCCATAATGGCATCACAGAGCTGTTGGATGTTAGACACATGGTGCTTCTCCACTTTCCGTTTGAGGATGCCCCCACATGTGCTCAATAGGGTTCAGGTCTGGAGACACTTGGCCACTCCATCACCTTCAGCTTCATCAGCAAGGCAGTTGTTATCTTGGCGGTGTGTTTGGGGTCATTATTATGTTGGAAAACTGCCGTTCGGCCCAGTTTCTGAAGGGAGGGCATCATGTTCTGCTTCAGAATGTCACAGTACATGTTGGAATCCATGTTTCCCTCAATGAACCTCAGCTCCTCAGTACCAGCAGCACTCATGCAGCCCCAGACCATGATGCTACCACCACCATGCTTGACTGTAGGCAAGACACAATTTTCTTGGTACTCCTCACCAGGGCGTCACCACAAATGCTGGACACCATCTGAGATAAACAAGTTTATCTTAGTCTCATCAGACCACAGGACATGGTTCCAGTAATTCATGCTCTTGGCCAGGTTGTCTTCAGCAAACTGTTTGCAGGTTTTTTTTTGTGAGCCAGCTTCAGAAGAGGCTTCAAAAGATAGGGGTGGGGGGTGGGGGTTGTTGAGTAACCCTCCCAATAACCGAAACATTATCTAAAAAAGGCACAAACTAAAAAGACTGATGAAAAGAGGAGAAAACATATCGCATACAACATCTTGCACCAGCACTAACATAATATTAAAATATTTTTAAACTACTCATGACCACTTTCACTATAATTTATCACATTTTGCTGTAGGCTTATTTAGTCTAACTTGTAGAATTTATAAGATAATCTGTTAAGGGAATAGATTTTTCCCTATAGATTTATATTACAACTGTGGCATGTTGTAGCTATTGTTTCTAAATTTTCTCATAAAAAATGCAATATAGATTAATAAAAAAGTCATTGGTCTGGTAATGATTAATAGGCTAGCCTTATTATAACAAATGATACAGTTAAGAACTATGATACTTTTTCATGAGAGCAAGTACAAGTCAGAATCGAGAGCCAATGGGTTCTAATGATGAGTGATGGAAAAACCTGGCCTTCAGATATTCCAATGATGGCATAGATTAAATCATTAAGAGCCTGATGAACTGTAAAGGAGTAAGAAATAAACAATATCAATATAAGAAAATGTTAAGTTAGATTGACTTCCCATGGCGTGTTGAATTAGAACATTCTGTCAAACTATAGCCTAAGTGTCTAAATAATATAAAATACATTATATATCGTATGTAAACAAGTAATTCGCAATCAACCAACTTTGCATGTGTGGTGGATAGCACAAAAGACCATTTTACAAAAATAAACATTTAAGTAAACAAATAAATAAACCTTAACATGACCTGAGGTCCACTTCAACCCCCCCAATGTTCAAACCAAAACTACGCCATTGGGGCGGGGGCAAAATTACCAAGAGTCAAGTAGTCAGACATTCAACAGTCATAAATACTGACGTTAACACACAGGGAAAATGTGTAACGGATGCCTCGCAGATAAAAATGGGGTTTTGATTAAAAGATAGTCAACATTAAGCATCAGCGAAACCCTAAGATTTCACAACATTTTTTACAATAGTGCTCTCATTATAACGTTATGCAGGCTATATGATAGTAGTTATTAATGTTCTGCATTTATGTTTTGAGCTGCGCGTGCTGAAGATGACCAGTAGAATTAATCATATGATAGCAGGTTTTTAATCAATGGGATTTAACTCATTTATCTCATGTAGAATACGCATCGTTATTTAAAGAGCATAACTTTAATATTACAACTTATAGGCTATCTGCACAAAATGCCCCGAATGCACATGAACGTGTCTGCACAGCTCTGAATGAACTCCTTTTGTGGACGCGTTCTTCACGCAACAACGTGAACGTGAACAACGTTGGAAAAATTCCAACCCGATCTCATGAAAGTGCGTATAAATAGTACGCCAAATAAAAATGAAAACTTGTGGTATTGATATGCAAAAATGGACTTTGGCGTGTATATGCTACGTAGGGGTTGAACGACTTCTGATTTTTTAAAGTCAACTTTTATGTGATTAAAGTCAAGTCGAAGTCGACTAGTCACTGATGACGTCATTAATGAACAAATAAGTCTGGAGCTGAGACTCAAACACCTTGTGCACAGATATGGCATATGACACAGCACTGCCCACATGGCTATGGCCTATAACAGCTCATTTTTATCAGTTCTTTTGTCTTTGGGTCGTTATATTTCTCACAGATTACTGCTCGTTCTTAATCTGATACAGATAAAGTAGCACAGTAAAGATTACATTCATATGAATGCATTAGTGAGAGCAATTGCGTGTGTGAATTAATTCTACCTGGCAGCGACTCTCTAGTAGTGAAGCTGTGGGATTTAGTTAAGAAATATATGCTTGAACTTTTCAGTTTCTAAGCTATTTTATTGAGAAATCACAGAACAGCGTTGACAATACATTTCCGCGCTGAAAGATTATGTGCGCGCAATCTGCGCATGATGCACGCGCTACTGTTTGAAGCCTATGTGTGTGCGTTACAGAGCAGCAGCGCATTTTATTAGAATGGCGATTAACTGACCTGTACTATAAGCTGTTTAAAACGTGCATTCTCCTGTTCAATTTCGAGCATCCAGTAATATAATCACACATGTCTTGTGGAGCGCTTTCAGAGTATGCATTTAGGCTATTTGTCATTTTAACTGTTTGGAAACGGAGCGTAAATGTGGAAGTCCTTCAGAGATTTTTTATACTCTTGCGCCCTCTATAGGACCAGCGACTAGTCGACGTCAAGCTTAAAGCGTCATGGCAGAGCATTAAAGTCGACTAGTCGATTAGTCCGTGCAACCCCTAATGCTACTCGATGGGTAGGATTAGGATTGTGAGGTAGATCATATGCACGGAAACGAATTTGCATGCGAAATCTGCATATTATATGCACACCAAACACATTCGTATCATATATACGCCAAAGTCCATTTTTTCGTATCAATACCACGAGTTTTCGTTTTTATTTGGTGTACTATTTATATGCATTTTCATGAGACTGGGCTCAAAAATTCACAGCGTTTAATGTTGTTCTCATTATAATGTTATGTATATGACAGTCCCGTCATAGTCGTTAATATTCTGCATTGTTTTTTGTACTGCTTGCTCTGTGCACTGAAGAGATAATGACCATCGTGTTACAATGAAGCACTTTACTGCAGAGCAACTCAACCAAATGCATCTTATACTAGATAAATAATATATACACAATATATATAAACTGGCTGAAATGTTTGAAATAACTTGTACCCTACCTGATCGAAAAAAAATCCAGTCTTTCACTCTGCCTGTGTCAATTTGAGTCTTGTTAAAGATTTAAATCTCTGCCGCCAAGATGCTCCTCTGTTGGTCAATGGAAAGTGAAACTTAAAGGCATACTCCACCTCAAAATGAAAAGTTTGTCATTAATCACTTATGATTAATAATGATTAACGACCTCCATTTCGCTCCAAACCCATATAAGCTTAATTCGTCTTCGGAACACAATTTAATATATTTTAGTTGAAAACCGGGAGGCTTGTAACTGTCTTTTATGGACCTTGACAGTGCAATTTACTATGCAGTCAGTGGGACAGTCACAAGCCTCCCGGGTTTTCATCTAAAATATCTTCAATTGTGTTCCGTAGATGAATGAAGTTTGGAACGACATGGGGGTAAGTGATTAATGACAAAATGTTCATTTTGGGGTGGAGTATCCCTTTAAATCTATAGGGGTGGTTGGATTTATTAAGGCATGTTAAAACATTTATTTAAAGCTTCTTTCTTTTCAGATTCTTATTTACAGCATTATTTTAGGCTGTATATTAACTTATTGGGAGAAAACCGGTAGTTTTCTTTCTCAGCTGTTTGCTTTCACTTAGTTTTTCTCAATCGATTTGACACTTTTCTCCAATGCAATGTACTTGTTCTCAAAACAATTAGCACAGCCATCCAAACACAAAATTATCTTAATCAAACAGTTCAACTTTAATGCAAAATGAAGCACTGCAATTTTTTTCTAGTAATGCGCTTATTAAAAGTAAATATTAACATCAAATCTATAGGTTTGTTCTCTAATGATTATAAAACATAGTCAGCTGTAGATGCACAAATACACTAATGAAAATACATGTTTATTGCAATTCTTCAATAGGGAGTTTTGTTATATATATATATATATGTATATATATTGTGTACAGTGGGAAAAAAAATATTTGATCCCCTGCTGATTTTGTACGTTTGTCCACTGACAAAGAAATGATCAGTCTATAATTTTAATGGTAGGTTTATTTGAACAATGAGAGACAGAATAACAACAACAACAAAAAATCCAGAAAAACGCATTTCAAAAAAGTTATAAATTGATTTGCATTTTAATGAGTCAAATAAGTATTTGATCCCCTATCAATCAGCAAGATATCTAGTTCCCAGGTGCCTTTTATACAGGTAAGGAGTTGAGATTAGGTGCACTCTCTTAAAGGGACTGCTCCTAATCTCAGTTTGTTACCTGTGTAAAAGACACCTGTCCACAGAAGCAATCAATCAATCAATCAGATTCCAAACTCTCCACCATGTCCAAGACCAAAGAGCTGTCCAAGGATGTCAGGGACAAGATCGTAGACCTACACAAGGCTGCAATGGGCTACAAGACCATCGCCAAGCAGCTTGGTGAGAAGGTGACAACAGTTGGTGCGATTATTCGCAAATGGAAGAAACACAAAATAACTGTCAATCTCCCTCGGACTGGGGCTCCATGCAAGATCTCACCTCGTGGAGTTTCAGTGATCACGAGAACGGTGAGGAATCAGCCCAGAACTACATGGGAGGATCTTGTCAATGATCTCAAGGCAGCTGGGACCATAGTCACCAAGAAAACAATTGGTAACACACTGTATATCTAAACAAACAAACAAACAAAAAAGTTCTAAAGATGTAAAAAATAGTTGTCCAACTCCTATCACCCATCTGAAAAACTAATTGCCCTTTTAAACTTAAAATCAGTTTGTGCCAACTTTAGCAGCAAGAACTGCAAACAAACTTTTCTGATAACTACAGATCAGTCTTTTACAGCACAGTGGTGGATATATATATATATATATATATATATAACTGCATTTCCTGTGTTGAGTGTATGATTAACCGAGTAGTTTTCAGTTTAGGGCCAATCGAAAATATACCATGTTTATTTGATAAAATGACAAATTACAGAGTTTTGTTTGGACAAATGGTACATAAATGTTTGTGATTTGTGTAAAACTTTTTTCAGATATTTTAAAGTATTGGTTGGTTGTATTGACTATTGTGAAAACATTTGAGAGTTTTGTGCACTTTGTTTTGAGAAAATTATTTGCATGATTTGTCATTTGTATAAAATGAATGAAAACGTGTTTAGGACAATTACAAAGTGTTCAGATCACTGTGTTAACTGTTTTGAGAACAGTGACCTGAGTTTGGAGAAATGCATCAAATCGATTGAGAAAAACTGTAAGACCTAAATTACTGTGTTTACGAGGACACTTGCAAAGATGGGCATTTTGACACATACAAGTGTGTGTATTTAACTGTTCAAGGTCTATAAAGTGGAAAAAATAACTATGAGCACAGTCTTTGTGAGTGTGAGCATTTAGAAACGGTGTCTCAGATAATGCGCACATATAGCGAAATGAGTTCTCTTTGGCTGCTGATTGCGTTTCAACAGCTTAAATCACTTTTTAAACCACAATGCTTGAAACATGTGCAAACGATAAGTTTTCGTGATCACGTAGCACAGCAACATCACGTGAGCATGTAACCGTGATAAAGACGATAGTCCGGGTGACAAATTTCTACCAGTTAATTATGCCTACCAGAATATCGCCTATTTTTTTTCATACGTTTTAGAAAAAAAAATGGTCAAAATCCTAAAACTTTGCTTATTAGCAGGTTTAAATTGAATTTTGAATCCCATATTTCTAATATGCTCTCATACTTTTGGTTCCCACTAATGTACTGACAAAAAGCTGAGGCAGGTTCTCAGGTGCAGGGGAGGATGAAAAAAGATACAGATATTCATAATTCTGTCTCTCTGTTTGTCGTCATTATTTTGATCAACAAAAAAGACAAAGCAACAATCAACAACCAACAACAGTGGCTCACCTAATAAACTCAGGCAGGAGTTTGTGTCTATGACCGAATGTCTGGGAATAGAATGAGATGCTCAGAAGTGCGAGACACTAATTGCTGTGTGACACTGCATACAATTAGCCTATTGACAGCAGTGCTCCTCATCTCTAGCTCACCACCTTCAGTACCACCTTCTGTAAATGACTGACAGACATCGCCCCAGGGGGTTTGCCTTGGCCATTAAGTTTCCTTAAAAAAAGTAATAAAGAGGCAGTGGGTTAGTCATGCCATTGATTTTAGACACTGATCACTGTATGACCTGTGCTTCTGTGTGCATCATTAGGTATTACCACTAATCTTTTTCCATTTGAGTTGACCCGAATCTAGTGAATTAGTATGCACTGTCAGCTAAAGCACTATCTATCTTTTTGGTGCCCAGTGCACACAGTGGTTGATAAATAAGGTGGGGCATAAGGGAAGCTTTTGGCAGTGATTTCTGTGTACACCCAGTCAGTCCAAAATCCTGCGAATGAAAGAATGTGCTATTATGTAAATGAGGCACGACTGACAAATAGACATTTTGAATATTGCTTAGACTGCCTGTGGCAAAATATCCATATTCATGGCAAAATGTTTTCATGCTTTCCTCAATTATACGAGTCAGAGCAGCTCAAATGTCAGGCGTTGGGCTCATGTCCTCTCCCTGGCCTTGACTTCCACCTGGAGCTCACACCTTGCACAGGGTCTTTAAAAGCAAGTTGCCATGGTTGCACAGTTGTGAAAGAAAGAGAGGCAGAAAAGGCGAAATAATTATGAGAGAGGAGGTGGAGAGGTGATCAGAAACATATAATTTAGGACCCCCTGTTGCTTTTTTCCCTCTATTGAAGGCATGTTTTGTTAAAAATAATTCAGAATATTTATATATTTCCTTAAGTATTAGCCTTCCAATTGTTTGTACTTACAACAGAATGGGACCATAGATGATATGTAAATTGACTGTACACACAATAAAACTGTGAATACGATACAATGTTATAGATGTGAAGGAGATTCTAGTTAGGGGTGTGTGATACTGCAAATTTTGGTATCAATCCGATACTGAGTAAATACATTCGTCACAAATCCAAATATTCCATAATATTTCCATATTTGCGATGCAATGTATCTGAATGCTAAACTATTATTTATTATGTAAATGTACTTCAGACGCATTCCAATGAGGCGCGCGCACTGATGTTTCGCTCACTGTATTTTATTTTGATAAAGTACCAACTGCGCTGTCAAGTTAGCAATGCTGGAACTGGTGTGTGTGTGTTTACGCTCCGGCGCGATCACTTCAACTGTTTCCTTATACCAGCAGAATCAACTATAAACAGTTATTGCCTTATTAATAATCGCTGTATAAAGGTCTGCTTTTATTTGTGTACACTCACAATGAAAACAAAACAATTGTAATTTGCATTACTGTCTGTTCAAAATAAATGAAAAGAAAGCATAGCAGATTTATTTTTCCCCCGTTGTACCGAAATCGTATCGAACCGAGGTACGTACCGAACCGTGACATCTGTGTACCGTGCCACCCCTACTATCTGTATCTATCTATCTATCTATCTATCTATCTATCTATCACGGAGCCGATGAGACAAGAGGCGAGCGGATCCAAATGCAAACTTTTATTAATAAACATTGTCGAATCACAGGCAGGGTCAAACAACGGCAAACAGGAATGGCAGGGACAAGACACAAGAGTATTCCGAGAGCATGCGTGGGTCGACGATTGGCAAACAATGTCCAAAGGGCTTGGCAATAGGGGTAATCCGAGCACACAAGCAATAATCCAAACAGGAGCAAACAGAGTCCGAAAGGCAAGACAAAGGGGTAATCCAAAAACACAAGAGCAATAATCCAAACACGGTAAGCAGGCAAGGCAAGACTATGACAACAAACTAGGCTCGTGAGTAGCTATCGCTTGGAGAGTGATAAATGCTATACAATACTCGGCAGTGAAGGAGAGAAAGTCCATGGCTTAAGTAATGCGTGCAAATGGGAATCAGCTGTGTGTGATCAATGCAATCAGCTGTGTGTGTGTCGTCAGTGCAATGGATGTAGTCCGGAGGTGACGTGCAACAGTTAGTGTAATGCAAGAGTCACTGTGGTGAGTGAGTGACCTCTGGTGGATGGAAGTTCATAGACCGGATTCGTGACACTATCTATCTATCTATCTATCTATCTATCTATCTATCTATCTATCTATCTATCTATCTATCTATCTATCTATCTATCTATCTATCTATCTACAGTGTCTCACAAAAGTGAGAACAGCCCTCACATTTCAGCAACAATTTTAGTATATCTTCTCAAGGGACAATATAGAAATGAAACTTGGATATATTTTAGAGTAGTCAATGTGCAGCTTGTATAGAAGTACAAATTTACTGTCCTCTAAAAATAACTCAGCATATAGCCATTATTGTCTAAATAACTGGCAACAAAAATGAGTACACCCTAAGTGAACATGTCAAAACTGTGTCCAGTGTCAATATTTTGTAGGGGCATCATTGTTATCTAGCACTGCCTTAATTCTCCTGGGCATGGAATTCACCAGAGCTGCACAGGTTCATAACATCACGGAGCTGTTGGATGTTAGACACATGGTGCTTCTCCACTTTCCGCTTTCCCCCCACATGTGCTCAATAGGGTTCAGATCTGGAGACACTTGGCCACTCCATCACCTTCAGCTTCATCAGCAAGGCAGTTATTATCTTGGCGGTGTGTTTGGGGTCATTATTATGTTGGAAAACTGCCGTTCGGCCCAGTTTCTGAAGGGAGGGCATCATGTTCTGCTTCAGAATGTCACAGTACATGTTGGAATCCATGTTTCCCTCAATGAACCTCAGCTCCTCAGTACCAGCAGCACTCATGCAGCCCCAGACCATGATGCTTCCACCACCATGCTTGACTGTAGGCAAGACACAATTTTCTTGGTACTCCTCACCAGGGCGTCACCACACATGCTGGACACCATCTGAGATAAACAAGTTTATCTTAGTCTCATCAGACCACAGGACATGGTTCCAGTAATTCATGCTCTTGGACAGGTTGTCTTCAGCAAACTGTTTGCGGGCTTTCTTGTGAGCCAACTTCAGAAGAGGCTTCCTTCTGGGATGACAGCCATGCAAACTGACTTGTTTCAGTGTGCTGCGTATGGTCTTCTGCTTCCGCAACCTCTAAAGCAATGCTGGCAGCATTCATGCATCTGTTTTTTGAAGCCAGCTTCTGCACCTGACACACAGCACGAGGACCTAACTTCTCTGATCGACCCTTGCGAGGCCTATTCCGAGTGGAACCGGTCTTGAAAAACCTCTTTATGACACTGGCCACTGTACTGTAACTCAGTTTTAGGTTGTTACTGAACTTCTTATAGCCTAGGCCAGGGTTTCCCGAATTGGGGTTCGCGAACCCTTGGTGGTTCGTGAGAGAATTGCAGGGGGTTCGTGAGTTGGTACACGGTATGCCTAAGAGTGTATTAATACAAAGAATTAATACAAAGAAAAATTTTTATTAAATTGAAAGTTTTTTCAAATAAATGCTACAGGTTTATACAAATGTGATGTAGGCTAAATGTAAAATCTTAAATGTACAAAAATAATTATATTTATGGGAAACCCTGTATTAAAAAAAAAAAAAAAATCTTGTGGAATTGCATTGTAAATTACAGTAATATGAATTTTTATCATTTGTTGAGTGTAATAACAATAGCTATGAAAATACTACTGAAACTTAGTACAAAATAAATGTTTTTAAAGTTAAACAAACAAATGTGCCATTAAATTACTGAAATGTTTACTTAAAATCTCAGGGGGTACTTCAAGTAAATAATTTAGGTCAAAGGGGTTTGGCTGACAAAAAAGTTTGAAACCCCTGGCCTAGGCCATCTTTGTGGAGAGCAACAATTCTAATTCTCAAATCCTCAGAGAGTTCTTTGCCATGAGGTGCCATGTTGAACATCCAGTGGTCAGTATGAGAGAATTGTACTCAAATCACCAAATTTTAACTGCTCTAATATAAGATACACAAATTTGTATGGTCCTGTGAAGCAGACAAAAACATGAACTTGATGAATGGGTCATGTGGCTTTACATGGTTAAATGATGTATAGCTGTTATCACTTAGGGTGTACTCACTTTTGTTGCCAGCTTTTTTGACAATAATGGCTGTATGTTGAATTATTTTCAGAGTACAGTAAATTTGTACTGCTATACAAGTTGCACATTGCCTACTCTAAAATATATCCAAGTTTAATTTCTATAGTTCATTTCTATAATCTATCTATCTATCTATCTATCTATCTATCTATCTATCTATCTATCTATCTATCTATCTATCTATCTATCTATCTATCTATCTATCTATCTATCTATCTATCTATCTATCAGTCTGTCATACTATTTATCATGCTACTGGTCTGTCATTCTATCACTCGTTCTGTCTTTCGTTCTATCTGTTGTTCTTTCTATCTATGTATTTATTGTTTTATCTATGATGTCATTCTTCAACGTTCTATCATTTTATCATTTTATCTGTTTTTCTGTCTTAATCATTTTGTTTTAGCGTTAATGCTTAACCTGGCCTGAAAACAAACAATGTCCCATTTACTTATTAGAAAACAAAGTAAGCAGTTAGTAGTATACATTAATAATAAGCAAAATTAGTATTACACATTATTTAAAAAATGTTTGTGAATTGTTTCCATGTCACGGTTATTATCAAACCTGTTCTTTAAAACTACAAAAAGTACTTACAATCACAGTTCAGAGTAAGAAAAGACTCAAATTTCACCACCGTTTTGAAGAAGTTATTCATTCATAAGTTATTCATTTATTTGGAAAGCCAACATTTTTTGAGAATGACCCAGTTAGAGCTTCCCATATTCCTCTTGTGCTCCTATTGGGCCATCCAAGCCTTGTGTCTGTGCGAATGAAGGGGTTTTCAATTCAGCATGAGACTCTGGAGGCATACTGTGGTTTCTGTGACCTTTAACCCCAGTTGTTTCCCTTACAGATACAGATCAAGGATGGTTGTTGTGACAGATTCCCTTCCTCTCATCTGTTTGAAAGTGGCAGTCTAGTAAACACGCCAGAGGGAGTGCAAGAACAGATACAGACACACACATATTCTCACCCACAGACTTGCCTGGGAGGTTTCAGGTATAAAGTTGTTCTTTATTTTCTGATATAGCACAGCATAAACTTAAGTGAAAAGGTGACCACTCAGCTCTGGTGATGGAGGGATATTTACACTTATCTCCTGCAATCAGCAGCCTTGTGACCTTTGGGATCATGACTGGATATAGGAGATCAGTGTTATGTTTTATAGCAAACATATATGTGTCATGTATTGTGTGTGATATACTTCACATCATGCATGATGCTGAATTGTGCAGAGGTGTGCAAAAAGCAAGTACCAGGAACAAGTGGGTTTTTACGACTGAAGGCCAGCTGTAATCTCGCCTTTAAAGATTTACAGATAAAAGCAGAGTGGCTTCTCTATTTCCGTAGATGGGGACCGTCTCTCCCCGGCTTTGATGTCGCCCTGTGGATGAGGGCTTCTCTCATGTGCTTTTCCATGGGCTTTCATCGGCACGCTGAGTGTGTATTATCTGCTGGAGTCATGCACCACATTATTGTCCTGCTGACTGCTGTGCTGAAATGCATAATCGTCAGGGAACAACAGAGCCGACACCTGCTTGCACTGAATGAAAGTGCTCGTAATGAATGCAGGGGTCGGGAATGCATCATGTAACAGATGTGGCTGAACACGCATTTCTGCTTTTAACAACTTCTGTTACCTGCTTTTAACAAAAGCTTTTAGGTTTACAATAACCTCTCTCTCTCTTTGTGCGATACTATATGCACTTTGTAGAAATGTGTTCGGCTTATCGTGGTTAGGAAAAGTTATAACCTGAAGAACTTCCTAAAGGCAAAAGCTTATATGTAGATTTGTTGTGATGGTGCATTGAAGCTTCAATACAAAATTCAATGCAACAAGATTTACTGCAGCATAGCAGTATAAATACAAAGCTTCCGTAATGTAAACTGACATTGTTTACTGCTAGTCTCCTCATTTTTTATTCTCTCTGCTTTGTTATCAATTTGCATTAGGCTTTACTGACACTGAAATAGAAAATGGTTGCTATTATTCATTTTTCCAAATAACTTATATGTTGTCAATAAAACAGGATTTCAGTGCTATTGCAGTACAGATACACATGCTTGGAGAAAAAAGAAAAGAAAAGATTTTATATATAAAATATGATGTTCTGTAACTGTGAAACATCCTCCTTTTTAGCTAAGTGAACTTTCATTGAACTGCCGAAAAAGTGTATCTCTGAGGGTTTTTGGGGGTCTTTATATTAGGTGTCTGTTTTTAACTGCCATGCACTTACATTACAAATAATGAATTGTTTGGTACAGTGTACTTATTGTGTACCTGTTGTATTGCAGATCACTTTTTCTGCTGTTGAGGTGGGATATGGTTAAGGTTAGGGCCAGGATTGGTTACGTTTAAGGGTGGGTTAATGTGTAGAGGTAGTGTTAACAGTGTAATTACAGATATAACTAGATACATTAATTAGTTATAATATGCAAGAAGGTATTTTTAAATATAAGTACAATGAAAAAACATGTATGCACACAATAAGTGCATTGTATTACATGATTACCTTAAATGTAGGAACATAGTGAAGACACTTAATATAAAATGAGTCAGAATCTTTTTTTCAGCAACTGTCTAAAAAATTAAATACATAGAAATACATAAAAGCTGCCATTTTGATTAATTTAACAGGCAAAAAGAGTAACAATAATTTTATTTTAGGTTGGGATTTGAACCTTAGTTGTGTATCACAAGACCAATGTTTTGTATGTAAGAGGATTTCTGTTTTATATGGATTGTGTGCAGTAGTAAACATTGTATTTATTTATAATAAATAGTAATATTACTATAAACTATGAATTAACAATACAAGTTTTGGCACAATAAGTACATATTTTTTTGATGTAAGTACATAGTAGTTAAGGCCACCTAATATAAAGTGTGACCCAAGTTATTTTTCATCTTTTATTTAACTTTCATTGCTTTGTTTAATTTGGCAACTATAACTTCTTCCTGGTGACAGATGAATTTACACCCAAATATGTAAAAATTTATAAAAATAATCATATAAAAATGCAACTGAGTGGCCTTGGATATTGCAAAAGTTCTGAGTTTTCTCCTTTCTTTTAAAGATTGATAAGCCCATTTATTTACTACTTTGCTTGATTATATGGTTAGTTGCATTTTATTATTTGCATTTAGCATCATTTTTCAGTGTTGTCCACCACTATTAGAACTAAAACACTTCTCTAGGAGTGTTTTCTGTGAAATTTGGGATCAATATTTATTATGCAGTTACTTTTATGAATTAATCTAGGCATTTCATTCTCATCTCTCATCATGTTTCTGATGAGGACGTATTGTATAGTGCATCAGTGTGCAGGACGTGTTTCGGCTTTTGTTTCTCAGGTCGAGTGTGTTTTGTTGTTGTTGGGCATGTAGCCATGTCTCCGGTCTGGCAGTCTGTGTTGACAATTCTGGGCCAAAGTTTCAGCCCGTGACCCAGTTTGTACGCAGAAAGATGGAGTTGAATAAATAATTGTAAAAATCTGATGAGAAATAGCTCACATTTTCTCTCTTTTTCTGCATCACTCTATTTTTGTTTCTCATTCGTTCAATTCTCTCCACAATCACTCCCTGTCAGCCTTGTTCCTCCAGCCTTGTTTTGTCTTGCTCTCTCACTCCTTCCTCATCCCTCGTTTCCATGCAGTAAGTAGCTCATGACATGAAGTCTGTTTAAAATGCTATTTACAGAGAGAATATTCTCAGGTGCTTTGAGCACCAACGCTGCCTGTCAGCGCTGTACTCGCACAGACGTGTGTGAGTGTATTTGTATGTATAGGCATGTAGGTGATGCTGTCTAAGTGGTAATTAAACATCAGTCTGTGAGTGTGTGGAACTCTGACACTCAAGAAACAGCTGACAGAGACAGAGAGATAGAGAGAGAGAGACTTCAGGTGAACCAACAGTGGAAACATCTTAACACAAAGTTTGCGAGAGTGAGAGAAAAAGGAAAGAAAGAGAATATACTGGTAACAAATGCAGCAACGCTGTTTATTCCCCCAGGTCAGCTCTTAAAGTGCAACAGTAGACTGGAGGGGAACATTTTTCAAGAATTATGAAGATAATGTTATGAAATTTTGCTAACAATAACCTTCTTGTACTTTCACACACACACTGAGCTTCATTTTTTAAATCTTGTAGCTCGCATGAGATGAAGACTGCTTATAAAGGCTGTTTTTACTTTACATTTTGAAATCACATGATGAGTCGGGTCTGATTTAATTGATGTGGACAGAAAACTGTTTCAAAGTCTGTGTGTATGAAGGAAAGTGATTTTTTAAATTAAAATTAACTTATGTTAATGTTATGTTAATAATTAAAATAAGTACTTCTGTTTTTGTTGCCGAAAACTGTACATGTGAGTTTAGTTTGGAGACTATATCATAAATTGTTACAGCAAAAAAAAAAAAAAAAAAGGCTGTCAAACTTTACATACCCCATGTCGTTCCAAACCAGTATGACCTTTTTTCTTCTGTAGAATATAAAAAATAAAAACGGTATTTGAAGAATTATTTGACTGTTTTTGTCCATACAATGAAAGTCAATAGGGTCCAAAAAACGTTACTTTCATTAAAGGACTGAAAAATACTGAGACATTTTTCGAAATGTCTTTGAAGTCAGGTTTAGAATGACATTAGGGAGAGTAAATGATCGTTTTTGCATGGACTCTGCCTTTAAAATGAACATAAGTCTGGCCTTATTTAAATTATTTTTATTATTCAGATCTCTAAATTATTTGAAATTCTTTTTGTCTTGCTCTCTGTAATTCTTTTTCTGTCCTTCCACTTTTTATGCCCTCTTTGCTTTTTAGGTATCCCCTTAATCCTGCCTCTCTCATTTCACACTCTGTGCCATCTTAGACGAATGCTAATAAGATCACTGGAGATTACCTGCTTTTCATTTTTAACCACCTACTTTTGCATTTAACCTCCTTTCGAGAGTTTTTTTTCATGCATATAGTAGATGAAGCTTCATTGTCATTCAAAAGGGTAGAAAAAGGGGAGGAAATACAATAAAGGACACATGGTAGGCAGATATTGACAGAGCCGATCCTTGAGTCTCTGAGCTGGACTATTTGATGTTTTCCAGTCGGGCACTATTCCTTTGAAAATGAAGGGGGGTTGTGCCTCCACCCCACTGTCTGAACTCCCCCCTTCTCCATATTATATCTAAGGGGGAAACGGGGGAGATTCAGGATTTCGATCAGTAGAGCTGCCATGTCCTTGAAGCAGCTGAGCCCCAGTAGCTCCTGATGCCTCCAACAACTGCTCAACCTGTTGTTGGCCAAAAATATTGAACAGGATTGTTTGATTGGAATCGGGTTCCTAGTGGCTTCTACTTTATCTTTGTTCTATTCAGCAACAGAAACTGAATGTGTTCTGCCAGGCTGAGTGTGTGCTAATAGTCGCTAGCAAACTCAGATGTGCTAGCATGCTGTTAAAGAGCTGTCCCATCATTTGTGGAGGCAAAGCCCCCTGGCACTACTTGACAAAAGCTCCCGTGTCCCTCAGGGCAAGGTCACGCCGCACAATTCACGAATCCCAAGTCAATAATGACGGGAGCTCAAAGCAGCTGCTATACAACATTAAGACAAAGAGCTGAATGAGTGAGAACATGGCAGCTCAGCAGGTAACACAGGTGTCGGGAAGCAGTAGAAGGTGTTGAGTGATGTCGTGGTGTTTTGGGTACACCATTTAGATTTCACAGCAATTATTGAGCCACGTTGCCCTTTAAGCCGATCTTTTTCTAGCCATAGGCGTTGAAGCCTCTCAATGGAGGCTCATATATGAATCAGTGGTTTCATGCTGATTCTAACCAAGGGAATATAGTTGGAATGAAAGAGACCCTACATGCCATGACTGAGGAGGATGACTGTGTCTTCATAATTTAAGAGGTTGAATATATTTGCTGAGATTTATAGGAAAGAAACAGCGTAGCGGATTAGCCTTGTTCAGTCACAAATCAGGCACGTGCAAAAGGGGGGCTTTGGGGGCTCAAGCCCCTGCCCTTTTTCAAAATTTTCGAAAAGTGCCCCTCTCAGACAAATAGCAATGATATTGTAGTCAATAAAACAAAATGCATTTGAATTATAATTAACATGACAATGTGCACAAAACGGTAACTAATCGCTCAAAAGTCGGAAAACTCCTGTTTATTTTTACATATCTGTCAAATCTGAGGCGTTGCTATGGTTGCATGCGTTTTGCTTGACCAACTGATATTCCACAGTCTGTTCAGAAACCGAGGCTCTCGAGCCATATATGGTTCTTTCAGTGAATAGATTGACGGAAGGAAAAAAATAAACCAAACAATATTTTAAACTCTTTTCATCAATAATCAAAGTTAGTGTGTCGATTTAATTAAAAATCCATTATATACTGTATTTTAGAATATTACATAATTCATCAATGCCCGTTTGTCATGTAGTAATACACCAACCAATCATGATCTGGCACATTTCATTGGACAATTATGTGAAGTGGAGCAGTCATTTTCCGTTCTTATTCATAAATCGGTTGAAAATTGCATGGGACATGCCTAATCAAAGAATCCTGAAAAAAGTATCACAGGTTTCCAATACTGCTAATCAGTGTTGGGCACGTTACTTTAAAAAAGTAATTAGTTATAGTTACTAGTTACTTCTCACAAATAGTAACTGAGTTAGTAACTGAGTTACATCATTATAAAAGTAACTAATTACCAGGGAAAGTAACTATTGCGTTACTTTTTAAAAAATGTTCAAATGTCAAATAACTTTGGATGCCCCCAATATTAAATATGTTAAATTAATGAAATGGACACCAAAAAGAATAAATTATTATTATAAAACATTCTACATTAATCTACACTATTTATCTACTGACACTTAGTACCAGTCAGTCAAGCATTATAATATAATATTATGATAATTTAATATTATATGATGATAGAACTTTAGTAATTAGAATAACCAAGTGAAGGCATATTTGTCATCAATATAAAACGCCATAGCCATAAGTAACGCCCTAAGGATCAATGAGCTGCTGGGTTCATGAATATTAATCACGTTGTCTGCGTTCGCTCGAATTGATTTGCTGAAATCAAAACAAGCACGATAATAGGTGAGAGCCAGCCAATGAAATTGTCGTTTGCGCATTAGTTCCGCCCACTACCAGAGAAATGAACAAAAAGGAAAATGCAACAAAGAGTATAGTTTACATGTAGCGCGTCAATTCTGCATGTTATGAAAGACTCTCTTGATCTGTATCTTTCTTTGAGTGCGTGTTTGTGAGAGAAAGCGACAGCGAGTCGTGCGCCTTCACACTAGAGTTTATGGTACGTCAAATACAGCTACACTGCGCATCCATTCAGATGAACTGAAAAATTTAATTCTAATAATATAATATAGTAACGCCACATTTTAATGTCAGTAACGGTAACGGCATTGTAAGGGGGGAAACAGTAATTCGTTTGATTACTCGTTACTGAAAAAAATAACGCCGTTAGTAACGCCGTTTATTTATAACGCCGTTATTCCCATCACTGCTGCTAATAAATCAGAACTGCATAAAATGTATTTTAAAGTATGACCAAAAATGACTTCTTGCGAAAATATAAAATAGTAATGTATCCAAACTTTTAACCTATATACTATACAGAGGCCAGTGAGTAGGTGCTTTGCAGGTAAACCTCACTCCCCTGAACTCCTTGTTAGCACGTCCGCTTCCCATGCAAGAGACCCGGGTTCAGGACCCATTACATACATATGTTTTTATTTTTTTTACATTGCCCCTATTTTACATTTGAGCCCCTGCCCCCGAGGAACTTTCTGCACGTCCCTGTCACAAATGCATTGTGAAAGAATACCAAACACTGTACAGCACCAGATCATCCATGAAAAGAATATTATGTTAAATAAGAACACTGCAGACAATAGTTTATCTGTTCTGGCAGATATTTGGTCAACTTTAATAATGGCTCAGTTTTTTTTAGTATTAATCTTTGTTAATATTAATTTTAATATTTACTAAAAATCAAAAGCATCTGTTGACATTTGTGAATGCACTTTAAGTTAATATTTAAAAATATTAATAATTTAATAATAATATTTGGTCCCACTTTATATTAGGTGGCCATAACTACTGTGTACTTACATTTAAATTAATAATTTGGTACAATGCACTTATTGTGCACATACATGTTCTTACATTGTACTTATATTGTTAATAATACCTTTATGTAATTACATCTGTAATTAATTTATGTAAGTACATTTATAATTACACTGTTGACCCATCCCTTAAACCTTAACCCACCTTTAAACCTACCCATACCACCAAACCTGTCCCTAACCTTACCCGTATCCCATCTCAATAGCAGCAAAAGTGTTTTGCAATACAATATGACCACAATAAGTACATATTTTTTGATGTAAGTACATAGTAGTTAAGGGCACCTAATATAAAGTGTGACCTAATATTTTTTTTAGCAATCTCAAAATGAATATCCATTTTTCATGATGTACATTATTGTGACTAAATTCACCTGTAACATTTAAAACAACATTTAACAACAAGTCCATTAAAATAATAGAACATTTTAATAATGGTCATTTATTTGTTATTGGCCATAACATAAAAAATAATTATCAGCCAGAATGTCACAGATCACTTTGGATGAAAAAAAAGTGTTCAAGAAAAAATCAAACAGTGGTTAAATGTCTAAGGTATATTTAAATTGATCACTGTTTGTTGAATCATCTTTGCTGAATTCTTCAGCAGAAACCTTCAGTTTAAGAGCAGCTTTTCAGTTTGTATAGCCAGCTGCCCTGTATTATCAGCATTCCCATTTGAAGTCATTTAAAACTTTTTTTCAGTGTCCACTGCTCATATTGATTCAGTGGGGGATTTTGTTATAGATATTTGAAATATAATTCATTGGAAAATGCTTGATTTTCTTACTCAGACTGGGCTATTTCGAGGTGCATTATAATGCAGCGTCCTTCCATTTAGTTTCAGTGAAATTATATACTTTTACGGAATTTGTTTGCTGTTTGTAAGATTCCTCATATACTATAAAGATGTTATCAAGAATATTTTTAAGACTTTGCAGTTGTCAGAAATATAACAGAACTTCTCTGCAAGACTGTTTGATGCTGGCTCAGCACAGCCTTGACTTAAAATGACTTAAAGTTTTGAAGGTAATATGAGTTATGTAGTTTGAAATGAAAGAAACTTTGTAAGAAGATTTTCTTTTGGAGAAATAGTTTTTTATCCCATCCTACAATTTTAAGCTGCTACAGTCCAAATTAAATTCTGTTTTTGAAAAAGTGCCATATTGAGGGTCAACAATATTTTGGGTCAAAGACTTCTTGCCTATTCTATATTTTCAGCTGAGGAAATGTCTGACACAAGTGAGGATACCTGATATTTTTTAATGGTCAGAATTTTAGATTTATCTGCTGCCATGGTTTGCCTGATTTTCCTGAATAGTTGACTGATCCAGAGAAGAAGGGGAGGAATGAAGTGGGGGAAAATAAGGACATGTTGGACGCCTAGTCACATAATGAGCTACAAGACATAGGCTGCAAGTGGATTAGAGAGATTGGTGACAAATTGTCCTTAAGTAACCTAAAGGCCGTCTTAGCTAATGATCAGGTGGCAAAGTTGACTCTTGCTTGACGTACATTGGGCAAGAAACCAGTTGTCAGCATGAAATCAGCCTTTTTTACAATCTTAATGCATGTACACTAGTGTTTAATATTTTGGGGTCAGTAAGATTTTTTGCTTTTAAGAAATTAATACTTTTATTCAGCAAGGACACATTAAATTGATCAAAAGTGTTTCACATTATTACTGTTTTTATTGTATTTTTGAATAAATGCTTTCAAAGACATTCAAAAATCTTACCAACCCCAAACTTTTAAACAGTAGGGTATTTGGTCTTATGTGAACAATTCATTGGTGCTTATTACATGTTAAAAATGTAATAACCCCTCTATCACAATAACTATTAAAGCATTGTTTTAGCAAATTAGCTTTCGTTCTTGATTTTGGTATGCGGCACCCACTTTTCTCAATCAAACAATTTCCTGATAGGAAAAAAAAAATAAACATCTTTTTTTCTGCTGAATATCCAATATCTTTCACAAATAAATAAATCAAATCATAGAAGTAAAAAGGGGCTGCAGCTGACATTAAAATCATTTTGACACCTCAAAATGCTGGATGTTGAGTTCTTTTTAAAACTCACAAAAACTGGAAAGTTCAATACGTTTTGGAGAAATTAGAGTTTAGAGAAACACCAAACCAACACTCACCAACCCACACACCACAGAACTCTCTGAACTTATTGCATTGTCAGCTTGACCAATGGCCATATTACATATTGTTGAGGGAATGGCGACTCAGAGCAGATGAATCTACTATTGAACAAAGCTATCAGACTAAGTCCTGCAAGGCTATATGTCATACTTTCTGCTAGAACAGAACATCCCTCTTCGTTCATTCCACCTCATTCACCAATTCATCATCCCAAACACACACACACACACACACACACACACACATACATAAATATTACATGTTAATTGGCACACTTAATTTCCCCAAGCACCTAAAATCAGGGTCTGCATGGTTAATAGTTAACAGCATTGTTTTCTGACTATTAGTGAAAGCAGTGGAGGTCTGTAGCTTTGCTTGCGGGCTAATGTCCTCATTAACATCGCACAGCTCACCTGTTCCTTCAGCCCGCATGCAGTCTTTGTTTGTTTTATCTTGCTTCATTGATTTATCCATCAGTGCTGCCATCCATCCGTCTAACCAGCCCTTATTTGTATTCTGCTAATCACCTTCCTAAAAGGAATAGTTCACCCCAAAATGACAATTTGCTCACCTTCATGTCATTCCAAATCTGGATGACCTGTATGGAATACAAAGAAAAAAAAAATTTGGACCCCATTGACTTTCATTGCATGGCCAAAACAGATTTTCATTGTATAGCCAAAGATTACAGATTTGAAATGACATTTTTGGGTGACCTATCCTTTCAAATTATCACTCTATTGTCACAGTATCATCTGTTATAAGATTCATCTAGGCTCTTTGGTTTCTTTTTGTTATGTTAATAATAGGAAACGGATTGACATGTGTGTTAGAGCAGGAAGACACTTATTATACCGTGTTTCCTTGCTTCTGTTTCACATACACTAACTCAGTCTCTTTGAAGTCCAGCAGAATGAGGAAAGGGGGCTCCTCTGCACTCATGAAGTATTCATGCCAGTGTGTGTGAAAGTGCATGCTTTGCACGTCAGCGAAGTGTGTTCGTGTGATTGAAAGAGAGAATGTATGTGTGCAGACAAGTGTGTGTGGAGCATGCTGCCTATCAGTGGCGCTTTGCACAGCAGCTGTGTACTGACACTGTGTCTGGGAGGGGAATGGAAAGGGGGCTGGGCTGAGGAGAGGAGAGGAGAGGGAGAGAGCGAGTGCAGCAAAGCGAGAGGGAGAAGGTGAGAGCGACTCACCAGATTGAGAGAGACGCAGAGAGTAGACGGAGAGGACCGTTGGACTTCTGCCAGGGTTTCCCAGCAACAGCAGAAGCAGGAATCGACTCTTTTTTCCCTCATCCCAGGGGATTTGCCTTTTCCACTGCCTTCCCTGGGAGTTCTGTCATTGGGAGAGTGGCGGAGAGGAGTGCAAAAGAGTGGAGGAAAGGAGCACAGCAGAGAGGGACGACGTGCCCCCGCCCAGCCTCAATGCAGAGGTGAGGGCTATCTTGGAGGGAAGTGGAAAAGTTGATCACAGTTTTGGGTTACAAACTTTTCCGACAGGTGACCGGAAGCGCTAAACTTTGGGAAGTCAATCGCTGGCGACTCGCTCCGTGGAACTACAGTGTGGCAGAAAGTGCTTCTCTGCAGGAGTGCTATGTACCTGTTCCAACTGCAGAAAACTTTTGAGGGTCATCATGAGCGTTTCTGACATCTGCTTATCGCCCCGCTCATCTTGTTGCACCTGTATCCACTTCCTCATCTGGGAATTTGCATGAAATGGACCCCTGATGACAGTGACAGTAATCACATCGCCCCGTCTTCCAGCAGACACCTCAAGTCTCCTGTCTCCAGCCTGCCTTTCGCACCCGCCCCGCCTCGCTCTCACATGTGCCGGGAGCTGTGTAGTGCTCTTACCGGGGTCTGGAATGAACAAGTTAAAAAGCTGCTTTTCTCACCGCTGTGATGATATGACCTCTGAACTGAGATAATGGATTGGAGAGAACTGTAAGTATAGTGAACTCGTTTGAGTTGTTAATTGACGTTATAAGCGTTTTTCAGTAGGATTTGGGTAGTTCAACTGGTTCTAGCAAACTAAAGATGTTGGGTTTGATTCATAAGATTTATTTGGATAAAATGTTTATGCAGTCAATATTTACTCATCCTCAACGCTTTTTAAACCTCTGAAGATATTTTTAAGAATGTTTCAGTTTTTTTGTCCATCAGTTGATTTCCACTGTGTTGCCAAAACAACACTTGAGATATTTTTGTCCATCAGTTTTTGTTTAAAATAAATAAATTCATACAGGTTTGGAATGACATGAGGGTGAGTAACATAATGGAACTCTCTCTCTCTCTAACATTCTGCTCCATTGTTCAAAAGCTAATTAATGTTGTAAAAGTGCTTTAGTAACCACAGTTGCATGGTTTGCTCTCAGTTGCAACCCTAAAACCTCACTTGCAGTAAAGCTAGTAGCAGCAACAGCAAATCCAGAGGGAGACTGTTCACTGCAGGGCAGGGAAGGGAGATTTAACAGGTGGGTGCATCTGGATAAAGCCCAGCCTAGCGTATCGGAGCTCACTCTACCATGCTGCTTTTCACCCACTCTGGTCACTCACCTCTGTTCGCTCCAGTCTGATATCTCAATCTTTTGTGTGTGTGTTACTGTGTCGTGCTTCATAAAGAGCTTGTAAAGCATTTGTCGTGCAGCCAGACGCGATGAATGCGGCTCTCTGCCCTACATGTGGGTGTGGGTCTCCTCTTTATGTTAGAGGAGGCGCTGTATGTGTGTGTGAATAGGTGAGGTGTGTGGAGGAGGAGGCAAAGAAGAGGCTTTGTCTCCATAGGTGGGTTTAACATTAATAAAACCCTCCTCCTCTCACTCAAGTATTTTTTGCAACCTCTTATGCGCCCTATTACAAGCTCTTCATCTTCACTCCTAGTCGCTCTCCCTCATTCACACCCAGAGTCCAAAATTAACACTTGACAAGTGCCAAATGAGAATAAAAATTAGCTTGGTGAGTAAACAAAATGCCCTGCAGTTAACATTTATTTACTTATACATTTTTACATTTTTTTATTTAAATATATAATAATATATAATAAATATATAATATTTTAGTAAATAATGAAATAATGCAAAAAATATATCAACTTAGATATATTTAATGTCAGTAAATTGTGCTTTGTCCCCCATTTAAACATGCACGTAGAGATAATGCTAAGTGCTAATTTCTTTCTTTAATCCGTGTGTGTTTGCACACACATCCCATCGCACCTTTTAATGCATGGCGCATGCACATTTCCTGTGGGGGCCTCCTCTTGTGTCCTTCATGGAGACTGTAATTACACAGTGTTCTCTGTGATTTTTCACCCCTGAAGAGGCTGTGCTGAAGGAGTTGGAGGGAGAGAGAGAAAGGATGTGAGGAAGAGTGAGGCATTTAATGAGCTCAGGCTTTTCTCCTCGAGCCCTTCAACCTCATGCTAACAGGCATAAAGACACAAACGTCTGCTAGAAAACACACACATCTTTAGGTATCTTGCATCTTTTTAATATTAAAAGACATGTATGGCCAAAAGCATGTGGACAACCAAACACCACAGCAATATTCACATTTTCATTAATAGGAATCTTGTCCTTTCTTAAGGTTCTGCTCCTCTGGGAATGCTCTCGACTAGATGTTGGAACATGAATGCAGGTTTTAACAGGAGCATAAGTGAGGTCAGGCACTGCCGTTGGGTGAAGATTTGACTTAATTGGAGTCTCCACATACTTTTGACTGTGTAGCTAATTATAATTACTTCAGCCTAACCAAAACCAAAAAAAATAAAACATTTGGCATTTCTAGAATAATGAAGACATTGTGTCTTTATGAACCATTTTCAGTCGTTTCTGATTGCACCATAAAAAGAAGGTTTTTCAGATTTAACTACCCATTGCCAGCAATCTTATGCCTGTACTTGTTTTGTGGCTAAAATAAATACTTTTGTCTTTTTTTAAACTTTTCTTTATATCATGGTTCTCTCTGTCTGTGAGGCTTTATGTACCCCACTTTATCATTTAATTTGACATATTTTTACATTTATTTTAATTTATATTTAATAATATTATTTAATATTTACACTACTGTTCACAAGTTTGGGGTCAGAAATATTTGTTTTTGTTTGCTTTAACTGAATCAAAAGTGACAGTAAAATATTTTTATATAATTACAAAAGATTTAAGTTTAAAATAAATTGTTTTTCTCATCAAAAAATTGTATCAATGTATAAAATAACAAGCAGCAAAACTGTTTTCACCTGTGATATTAATAAGGTTTTTTTTTTTTTTTTTTTTTGCACCAAATCAGTCCATTGAAATAATTTTGGAAGGATCATGTGACACTGAAGACTGGAGTAATGGAAAAATTACATTTGAAATATATTATAATACATAACAGTTACATTAAACTGTAATAATATTTCACAACATTTTTACTGTATTTTTGATCAAATAAATGCAGCCTTTAATTTTTTGAGTCACCTCATGTAGTTTTCTTGTGTCTGTAATCATGTTCTTTGCTGCTGGATTGTCATGGACATGGAAACTGTTACTCATCCATTCAAACTGTGTTCATCTCAAATCTTTGGATGACAGATATGGAGAAGTATCGCAATGCAGGTCTAATGCAGGAAGAACCTCCTGGACATGACTCCTTGACTTAACTTTTTGTTTGCTGCTCTTTCCTAGGGCTGCCCAGAAGCTGAACCTCTCCAAACGGAAGAAGCCTCAGCCGCTTCCACCCTCCCCACCTGACCCAGAAGAGCCGTTCTTCTACACTGATGGCTTCAGCGCTGCCCTGCAGCTCTCACCCCCGCCTGTGCCCCCATGCCTCCTCAGGGCAGGGTCAAAGGTTAAGGACAGTCCTGGGATGGGAAAGGTAAACTAAAAGTTTTTTTGTCTCTTATACCAGTTTTTGAGATTTTTGGATGCTAATGGTTTGTAAAATATTGAAGGTTGTGCAAAAAATTATTGTTATCTGACAATGAATAATAGGTCATCTTGAAACAATGTTGACCGCTTATACAGCATTTCAAAATTGTAGAGATTTTTTTCTTCTTTATTAATAAAATGACATCATGCATAAACCCCTGGTTGCCCTCTGCTTAAGAATGCCCCGTGGGTTTATCGATTTGGCTAGTTCTCGGGTTACCATCAAAGCAGACTGTGTGTGACAGCATGGGTTGGCCCAGTTGTCCTGATTCCCAGGCTGTTGAAATTCCAAGAAGCTCCTTCGGAATGCCAGACAGCATTCCTTGTTGTAAGTGACTGACAGGCCGTGGGAGTGGGAAAAGCAATGTATGAAAACAGAAGGGTCAGAGAATGACATCAGGGGGCATTTGAATGAAAGACATATTTCTCTCTCAGAATAGAGCTGTTTATTAGTGCTGGACAGTCTGAGTGCACAAATGCTAATGATATCCCAACGACTCAAGAGCCATCCATATTTGTGTCTTGTCCGTGGATTATTTGAACACCAAATCTGCTGTGAGCATTACTTTTGGTGATCTGGAACATTGTGTCTGAGGATTTCCTAAATAAAGTAAATAAGAAACAATGGACAGATCAGATGTCATTGTTTGCTATTTGGGATTGTGAGGCAAAGGAATAACTATTGTCTGAACCTGTAGCAATGTAAGATAAGCCCGTTTTAAGATAACAGGGATAAAATAAGCAAACTGACAGCCCTGTTTCTCCATGCTATTTGTTTAGTATCAATGCTGGAGTTCAGTATTAAAAAGTCATCTTTTTGTGAAAATTACAGTAAAGTAGGTTAAATTTAACTAAACTAATAAAACATCTCCCTTAGGGATGCATGATATTAAAATGTTATCCAACACTGGTTAGCTGATAATTGTTTTCATATTAACTGACAGATATTAAAATTCTATACATGTTTATTTAAATTCATAAAAGATAAAACACTAAAAACCTAAAATCAAATGTTTTAAATGCTGCAAGTGAATTTTATGCATAACAAACTTTATTGTACCCACATTTATAATGTACAGAATGAAAAATTAGATTTGCTGAAGATTTCTTTAAAAAGTGTTTTAAATTAGTGTTTTTGAAAGATTAACTTAATTAGCATACTGCAAAGGTTATCTGAATCTAAAAAAACAGTCTGATAATGGCCAATAATATTCATGGTGCCAATATACAGTATTGTGCATTCATAGATCATCCTAATGTGTTCTTAAAGGCAGTACTCTGAACATAACGTGCTTTGCCTATAAAAATGCAATAATTCTCAGTGACTGGACGATCACTGTCATGCTAAAGCATGTTGGTATCCATTAGGCAAAGCACTTAATCCCAGGTCACTCCAGGGGGACTGTTTCTGCAATTAGTGTACTTTGAGTCACTTTGTATAAAGAGCATCTGCTTAATATTAACCTACTAACCAGAATGAGCTGAGGTCATGCCCTTTCACTGTCTTCTCTGGAACATCTGTACATATACTGCTACATCTTGTCATGTAACTGACAGTTCCATATATACTCTTTCATGGGACTCTCTAGAGCATCATGAGCATCTCAGCATGTTGCCGCTATTTTGGGTAACAAACTCATTCCTTTCCTTAACACCCCCTGGAGGTCTAAAAGCCATGGAAGATTGCACTGACCCACGTATGACCCTCCTCCAGCACAGGTGATGCACTCTAAATAAATTCAAAGAGATTGGACCCATTAGAGTCTGCTTTAGGATGACTTCTCTGTGGGAAAGTAAGAAGATAATGTGTGTTCTTAGCATAAGATACTATAATAGACTGCTGACTCATAAACACCAGCAGGTGGTGCAGGTTTATATGGTGTCATGTCTGCAGGGAGATGATTCGCTCATTAAGAACGGTGAGGTCACCTGAGTTACTTCTTAAAATGCATGCAGACACCTCTGGAGGAGTCAGCTTATTGCATCATCCTCATATCCATTGCAGTTGGAGGGCTACGTGAATAAAGCATTTTCCTTCCCTTAATTGTGCACCTGATTGTGTTGATGCACTGTGCAAACACAGCATTAGAAAAAGTGCACAATAGGCATTAAAAGTTTTCTTAAGTCACACCAAAGGCAGGCAGCTGCAAGCTTTTAATTAGTTTTTATCAAGAAACAGACAGTGAAGTGATTGCTAGTAAGCCCCACTGAGTTGAAGTATGTTGCCTGCTGATTTTGAGACACTTGTAAAGGAAATGGGTATGAACACTCTCATTTTTTTTTTTATTTGTGGAAGAAGGAAATGTCAAAGTGCTTAGAAGGAAGCAGGTAGAGAGGAACAGGTGATTGTGGGAAGGTAGCGCTAATGCAGTGAGGGTAATGGAAGTACATTTGTGTGGAAAAGACTGATTGACATATCACTCGTGCTTTTGCATTCAAGGGAATTGCTTGATTTGCTTTTTTTATTGCAAGTTAACAACAACAACAACGGCAACAAAAAAACAACAAAAAAATTGTATAATTGATAAATGCTTAAAACTCATAGTAAATAAAACACCAAAGGAATTTCTACCATAATAAGCCATTGTTTTTCAATACAGGGTGATCACTTGCTATCAGATTTAGTTGCAATTGTGTTGGGTTTAAAAAAAAATAAAAAATAAATAATTCATTTTATTTCATTTTATCATTGGATCATTATCCCCAAGCTTGCTAAATTAAAATTTCTGGACTACCATGTCAACCTCTATGTTGTAAAAAAGTGTTTTTATATTTAGTTTTGTTTTATCTTGCCTAGGGTACTAAGGGGTCATGAACTGCCTTTGTTTTTTGTTTTATTTAGGGCCACTTATAATGTTATCAAGATTTTTACATCAAAAAACATAATATAAGTAATATTATATATTGTATAATTATAAGTAATGGGCTATTTTCTCTCCTGTTTTGACCCCCTCATCAAGACGCTCTGTTTGAATAGGCGTGACAGATTGTAGACTCGGAAGTAAACGCCCACTGCTATGATTGGCTAACAGTTTTTTTTGTTTGTTTATGTTTGACAGCCTATTTTCATAGATGGATGCTGCTGTGTTTTAGGTTAAAACGCATAAATAGTACATATCAAACGATCTGTAATAACAGAAAAAGCAATAGTGCTCACGTAATGAAAACAGTTAATCACACTTGTCGTGTGACATGAGATCCAATATAGTCGGCACAGCATTGTCTTTTAGTTTCAGTCTTTCTGAAAACACATTGTGACTTGTTTGTAAACGAATCCACAGTAAAATGAAGTAAACAAAGGACCAAATGCTTACTGACACAGTCTGGCACCAAGTTCATCAAATAAAGTTTAACATTTGGTTTCTGCGTAGAGCTGCGTTTACTGCTCTTGTCATTTACCTATGACGTGCGTGAATTGGTGGGTGGGGCTAAGCAGGCATTGATGTAGAAGCAGGTGTTGATCTTCTGCGGAGGCGGCGTTTAACCACACTAGTACATCATAAAGTGGCACATTCCACAACCTATCAGATTGGCTTCCACTAGGGCTGGGCAATTTTTCCGATTTTATCGATTAATTCGAATTTAATGATTTGCCACGATTACATTTTTTATAAATCAAAGAATCACGATTTTGAAAATAAATTTTACCAGACATTAGAATTAGACACTTCGACAACATGCCAATGATAACAGTGAAGAGAAAAGAACGATCCAACTGCATGTCGGCGCACATGTTTAACTGACGTGGGCAGTGGAATAGGAAAAAATGCAAGATGGGAATGAATTTCTTTTAACTTGAGCGCTGCTTTTTTTTCCATGTTTACATAGAAAAAACAATGGATAGATCGAATGAAAAACCTGTAAAAGAACTACTACTGTATGTCTGATATTTCGTGTTTGCATCATGGTGACAGGCTGAAAGCTGCTGTTCAGTGTTTCTACACAACATTTATTGATAATAGTCTACTGGTGTTATACTTTCCATCATTTTGAATTTGAATTACCTTGACTTCTTAGCATTTTTAAAAAACATTTTCCTTGTATTATTTCTGAAAATATAATACGTATAATGCTGAACATGTCAGTATGAAAAAGAACACAGTGAGCCTAATCGGGCAACAAAGATCCTTATTCTCTGCAAATTGAATTCTTTATCTCAGTGGAGGACTGTAAACTTCGGGGGCTGTTTGTTGCTGAAAGTGTCCCTAGTGGCAGAGCTATAAAATAAGGTGTTAAACACAGACAGTTGAGTACATTATTGCTTCATTGAGTAGGTGTAATAATGAACTATTCTGCCTCGGTCATATTTCACTTTGCTATCATTCATGTTTATGACTATAAAAAGGGAATAGATGTTGCATCCATGTTTTGTGTTAAGTACATAATGTTAATATATTTTAATCTATTATAATATATTTTAAAATGTAATTTATTCCTGTGATGGCAAATCTGAATTTTCAGCAAATCTCCAGTCTTCAGGAAAACATCTTACATCTTTCAGAAATCATTCTAATAAGCTGATTTGGCGCTCAAGAAACCTTTCTTATTATCATTAATATTGATAATAGTTGTGCTACTACTACTAAAATTTTCATGGAAAACGTGATATATTTCATAAATTTGTTAATATTAAGTGTCTATAAAGTGTCTAGTCAGAGCATGGTAGGTCTGTTTTCTGAATCCAGCCACACTTTACAGCAGGATGTCCCCTGTGTGGGAGCAGAAGGGCTTCTGATGATTACATGCTTTCAAATTTGCCAGTATGAGGGGAGTTCTTGGCCAGGAAACTGAAAGACATTATTCTCAAACCACTCAATAATTGTGTGAATTAGTGGGTGGGAGGGTGCAATTACAGCCGTATGCTTTGAATTCAGCCGCAAAATCAAAAAGAACTTGTCACAAATAAAATTATGTTGGAAAATAATTATTATATGAATATAATTGTGTGCTTTGCAGGTGAAAGTAATGGTGAGGATATGCCCTGCCAAAGGATCACGAGACACCTCAGAATCCATGTCCTTTCTCAAGGTAGATGCCCATAAGAAACAGCTGACCTTTTGTGAGCCGCCCACCTGTGCACGCTCCACCTCTGCCACCGCCCCAAAGATGTTTACCTTTGATGCTGTCTTTACCCAAGATGCTTCACAGGTACAGTAATGATATAAATGCTTCAATTTTTGGCAATCAGCGTAATAAAAGCAAGCATTTTACAAGTTATAGCAAGGAGATATCCTCTATTTCCTGTCTGTATAATTTTATTTTGAACAAAATCTTCACAGAATTGATGTCAAACAGGCAGGACATCCATGCTGAGATCAAAGCAATGCATAAGGGAGATATTCAGTTTCGCTTGGTTTACGAGGTAGATAAAAGGTTTGGGTTGGTGAGTTGGGGTTATCGTTCCGAGCCCACAGCGCCTGAAGGGATCTCAGAGGAAAAGATAACATAGCTCTTTTCTCTGCTTCCTCCTGAACTCTTTGGGAGTTTGGAGTCTTTGGGTTTCCTGTCCTAGAAACATCAGGTCTGATGATCAATGACTACCCCACATTGTTCGGAACAAAAGAGGCTTTGAGCGAGCACACATCAGAGGTGGTTCTTACAACAACACTGTCAAAGCTTTCCTCAAGCTGCAAAACACACACACATAATTCCAGGGTTTGAAATCTTCATCTGTGTCCTTACTGTATTCTGCACCTCTTTGGGAAGTTTGCAAGGATGAACAAGGATCAAGTTTGCAAGGATCTAACAATCTATCTATCTATCTATCTATCTATCTATCTATCTATCTATCTATCTATCTATCTATCTATCTATCTATCTATCTATCTATCTATCTATCTGTCTGTCTGTCTGTCTGTCTGTCTGTCTGTCTGTCTGTCTGTCTGTCTGTCTGTCTGTCTGTCTGTCTGTCTATCAATTTGTCTATCTATCTATCTATCTGTCTGTCTGTCTGTCTGTCTGTCTGTCTGTCTGTCTAACTATCAATCTGACTATCTATCTGTCTGTCTATCTGTCTAACTATCTATCTGTCTGTCGCTCTGTCTGTTTACCATTCTATCTCTGACTGTCTGTCTTTCTGTCTGTTTGTTATTCTAGCTATCTGTTTGTTTGTTGCTCTGTCTATCAGTCTGTTTCTGTCTGATCTGTTTGTCGCATTGTCTGTTGTTCTATGTCTGTCTGTCTGCCTGCCTGTCTATCATTCTATCTATCGTTCTGTCATTCTTTCTGTCTCACGTTTGTATTTGGTTCTGTCTGTCTGTCTGATGTTTTGTCTGTCATCCAGTCTGTCCATCATTCTTTCTGTCTGTCTACTGTTTTAACTATGTATCTGTCTGTCCATCTGTTTGTCTGATGTCTTGTCTATCCTTCTGCAAGTCTGTCATTATACGAATCTATCAATCTACTGTTCTATCATTTTGTCTGTCATTCGTAGGTTTGTCAATCTATCTGTCTGAATATAAATACTGTATGTACAACTAATACAGTTTTTCTCAGTCGCTTCGGTGCATTTCTCAAATCATCCTTAATATTTGCAAAGAAGTATATGCATTTCTCAAAACAAATTCATACAAACAGCACCCCTCAATGGATTTCCTGCAAAAGCCTGTAACTTATTCAAAATCTTTAGTTCATCTCTCAAAAGTAAGTATTTATGTCAATGAACATATCAGTGCAATCAGAATGAAAAGTCCTTGTGTAATTGTTCACAAACAAGATAGTCAAAATGCTTAGTCATGTTGTCAGTATAACAGTGCACTCTGTTTCTAGTAGTTTCTGTATTGAAATACAGAAGGCTGCGCTTCTTATGTATGCCATATATCCTTTCAAATGTACAAATTTACACATTACTGTATGTGGGATATTGATTGAAAGAGACCGTTTCAAAATGTTTTAATAATTGAGGATATGGTTGATCTTCCAATATTTAGCTACACCCTTCAGCAATTGTAAGGCTATGACTGACAACATAGTCCACAACAGTGGCCCTTATTTCATCTGATATGTGCCTATGTCCTTGGCCTCTTCTGCCTCTTCCTCTGTTTTGCCTACACTGTAAAAAGTGATAAGTTGACTTAACTTAAAAAAATTGAGGAAACCCGTTGCCTTAAAATAAGTTAATTGAATTGTCAAGTTCACTTAACTTGACAATTATTATTATTTTTTTTTAATTATTATGTACTTAATAATTTTAAGGCAACGGGTTTCCTCAATTTTTTTAAGTTAAGTCAACTTTCACTTTTTACAGTGTATGTATCCTTCAACCATGCATCTTTACTCCTCTTCTTGCTCTCGGCTGTTGACCCTGATCGTTTTCTGGATATTCATCCATCGTCAGAATTTGTAACTCTTGTGTTGTCCTCTGTCTCTATATGCTTTCCAATTGAAGATTCATGAGATGCACCTTTGAGCTATTTCAGAGAACTGGTTTATAACTGGTTGATCTATATTCTCCTCATTAGTGAAAGTCAAGATTCACTTGGACAATTCATGGCAAATTTACAAAAAGTCTAATAGAAATGTGCAGAAAATATGCTTGACAGTTTATGACAACCAGATCAACCATTTTGCATTTTTGAAAATGTAGGGAACCGCAGACAAATGTACATAATCAGTTGCATGAATGTACCAAAGCAATCACAATTTGTTCAAAAGAATGAGGAACTGCTTTTATGATGTGCACAAGTGACTAGATGATATGGATGTTGCACAAGTAGATTTGAGAATTTCATTTCTGATCTGAGAAATGCACCAAAGCAACTGAGAAAAACTGTAAAACAGTTTGAGTTGGTGTTTAAATCTGGGTTTGTGTCCTCAGGCGGAGGTGTGCTCAGGGACAGTGGCAGAGGTTATCCAGTCTGTGGTCAACGGGGCAGATGGCTGCATCTTCTGTTTTGGTCAAGCCAACCTCGGTTAGTAAGCATCAACCTAGTAGCCCATATTTGATAGTTATTAACTTTATTGTTATGATAACCCACCTCTCTCTGTCACAAGTGCATTTTTTGATGGAGTAGCCTTCAGTCACATGAGGCGAAAGGAAAATCGCCACAAAATACACAGTTTTGGCTGCATTGGAAATTTCCTAACAAGGAGGCAGGGAAAATGCGGGGAGGGCATATGTGTTTGAGCAGTAATAGCAGTTTGTTGAACACAAAGTGCCCTCGTTTTACACTTTGTGTTTGAAAAGCGCTCAGTTTCTTTCTCTCCTACTCTCTTGTTGATCAGCCCCTCACTGTGAGAGACTGTGTGCCTCCCATCGAGCTGCTTCAATCCCCCACAGTTAGCTTGGCTGCTCATTTGCTCTGCTTTAGCGTGGTATATTCTCTCATGACTAACATCCTTGTGGGTTAATTTTATTAGCTTAGGGGCGTTTTACATAGACAGTACTATTATTAACACAAATCCTATTATAGACCCACTCTTATATCATTATGTAGTTAAGTCAAGCTAAGTTAATCAGTTAACAGTATAATTTTTATCATGTCTATTGTCCATGTCTATGCAAACTTATTTTCTGTCATTTTTCACTTTAATCAGGTAAGGACAATTAAAACATAATATAGTATTGTCTTCCTCACGTTGAGTAAATAATATACATTTTATCTCCGGTCGTCCAACATCTTTTGAATGTTTGGTTACATCCCTCATTAGCAATAGCCAGTTTTTTTTTTTTTTTTTTTACTTCACAGGCAAAAGCTACACCATGATCGGCAGGGACAGCTCTACACAGAGCTTGGGTGTGGCACCCTGTGCTATCTCTTGGCTCTTCAAGCTCATCGAGGAAAGGAAAGAGAAAGCTGGCACACGATTCTCCATCCGCGTGTCTGCTGTGGAAATCTGTGGCAGGGAGGAGGTGCTGCGAGACCTGTTGGCTGACTTTTCCACAGGGACTTCCCAGGACAGTCAGGGTGCAGGAATTTCCCTGCGAGAGGATCCGGTCTGTGGATCACAGGTACATTAGAGTTTGTTTTTATGTATGTATAGGTCTACATAGTGTTCCTGTAACTCAAATAATAGAGCATGGTGCTAGCAATGCCAAGGTTATGGGTTTGACTCCCTGGGAATAGATTAAATAGATAAATTAGGTTTTTAGATAACAATTTAGAAAATGTTAAATGTAACATAATTAGGTGGCACACTATGTCTTTTTTTATATACACACTGATGTTCAAAAGTATCTTATGCTCATTATGGCTGCATTTATGTAATCAAAAATACAGTAAAAAAATAGTAATATTGCGAAATATTATTACAATTTAACTGTTTATAAATGATTACAATATAACAGTTTTTTATTTTAATATATTTTAAAATAAATAAATGTAGATGTAATTTTTAACATATTTGTAAATAAATGCATGCAATTTATTCATCTTATTGAATATACATTTGTAGGAGTTTCCATTTCAGACGCAAATTTATGTGAGTATTAAAATAAATCACGCGATTTACTAACGTTTGCGCTCATCAAATTACTAGTATTTGCGCCATTATTTAACGCCCAAAAAAAGCTAGTCTTAAAGCAGTGGAATTTTCCTCTCCCATCGGCGCTTTTATGGAATTACGCTCTAACTTGCGCCCTAAATGTCTTTACTGTCACTTTTGATTAATTCAATGGATCTTTGCCAAATAAAGAATTTATTTATTTCATAAAAAGAATCATACTGACCTCAAACATATGGTAGTATACAGTAATTGCAAGTCACCACTCTTTGACTACTGTCAAAATGAAAATATTCTTTAATCTAATTAATCATCATCAAATTGCTTCTGTCTCCCTTCTCTTTCTTTATCTCTGTGCCTCACTCTCACTTTAAAATGTGTCCAGCTGCAAAACCAGAGCGAGTTGCGGGCGTACTCTGCAGAGAGGGCGGCATTCTTCCTGGATGCAGCTCTGGCAGCACGCAGCACCAGCAGATCTGACTGTAAGGAAGAGGACCGCAGGAATTCTCACATACTCTTCACCCTACACATTTCCCAGTACCGTATGGAGAAGAGCACCAAAGCAGGAAGTATGGCTTACTGTGCTCATTTTCACATTTATTTAGGAATGAAATGTGATATTTATGATATAAGATTTTTAATATATGGCTGTTTATCTTTTAAGAGCATAATAGTTTACTTTCAATGTTGAGAAGAAATGCTAAAATAATATTTTGATCAGCCATACCTTAACTTCCAGGGCTTAAAATAAAACAACTTCAAAGGCTATCTACCTCCACCTCAAAAATTAAGTTATACCACCTTATAACTGTCTGAGAATTCATATCATATATCTTCATGCATCATTAGTATTTTGAGAAGACTGTTACTGAGGGCGTCTGATACCTGACTTTTCCATTATCATGCTCTCCATGTTCTCAGAGAGTATCAGTTACCTCAATTTAGTCCCGCTGATAACGGCTGTACGAGAATGCTAACAAGAACGGTTAGCACATTTTCATTACTGGGCGTAGCCATCCTGTCAAGTCAGCATGTCAACATTAGAATGATCATTAGTATTGCGCTCCCGTCGCTGCAATGCAGGTTGGGTTCTGGCCATTGACACTAGCCAGAATAGATTTTAATATGTAATGAGGCTGGAGTCTCTTCTGCAGAGATGTTTATAGAACCCAGCATGAAATGAGAAGCTCGTTTGCATTCCCGCTCCACAGAGGGTTTTGGTTCTGAGTGCTGGCTTTGTAAATCCTGCCGACGTGAGGTTAATGGCCTCCATCTCAGTGTGAAATAAATGCATCTTCTGTAATGATACTGAATGAATTTTACTCTAGTGACCTACATGGTACTGTAATCTAACTAGCTGTACTTACTTTTATTGCTTGCTGTTTGATGGACTACCAAGGATATTGAATCTCCACTTACCTTGCAGAGATCCTATATCTAACTGCTGTCTCATAAGGTACCCAGCAACACTGTGATGTGTGGTACCTGTGGCCTTTTTGATGATAAAATACATTCTTCTATCTCAGCTTAATGTACAGAGCAACTAAGCCATTCATAGATTGTGTTTAAATGGGATTTTAAGCCCAAAGAGTCTTCAACACTGGGAGTAAATTTCTGTTTTAACAGGCTGTGTATAACTTTGCAGTGTCTG
The DNA here is from genome assembly GCF_012432095.1 of Onychostoma macrolepis. NCBI lineage: Eukaryota > Metazoa > Chordata > Actinopteri > Cypriniformes > Cyprinidae > Onychostoma > Onychostoma macrolepis. The sequence goes on from NC_081174.1 coordinate 17,650,294, forward strand.
GGAGTCGTAGCCGTCTGCATCTTCTGGACTTGGGCAGTTGTGAGTCTGATTTGAGTCAAACGCGAGACGGAGGGAGAGGCCAGTGTCTGTCATTGGGTGCCCTTGGAAATGTCATCCTAGCCTTGGCCAATGGAGCCAAGCATGTGCCATACAGGTATGTGTTGTGTGGTTCAATTAATCAATATAAACCAATAGTGGGAGATGATAGATCTCTGTTAATGGTGGTAATGTGTCTCTGAGCACACTTTGAGTCCTCCTGATCTGCATCTGCAAGGTATTCATTCTCACCCTCCTCAGATCAATGAAGCCAATTAGCCAGCTTTGCAGGGAGAGAAGGCAGCCAGGGTGAATTGGACTTGATGTGGGATGTAGGCTTATTGATAGGAATATGGGTCAGGGAGTAGCAGATTTATGCTGAAAGGAAATTAAGAAATACTCACTGGAAGGTGGGATAGTAAATACAGTGACGTGAGCAGAGAAAATTAATCTTTTTCTTTTAAATGTGGCTTCAGAAAATAGCATCCTCCACAACAGAGAAAAAATAAAAACATTCCAAATCAGGTCACCAGAAAGTGAGCATCATTTTCTTTTGATTCTTTTTATTCAAGAACGATTCATAATCCTCAATTTTAAAACAACCTCTCAATGATGTTAGAGGGAAAAAGGCAGAACGTTGTAAAGCCTAGCTTCCTTTTTGGCTAACGAGAATATTTTTTTGATGTATAATTCAGAGACAGCAAGCTTACCATGTTGCTGAGGGAATCGCTGGGCAACATCAACTGTAGAACCACCATGATCGCCCACATCTCTGACTCGCCAGCCAATTATGCCGAATCTCTCACCACTGTGCAGCTTGCCTCCCGTATTCACCGCATGAGAAAGAAGAAATCCAAGGTTTGTGATTCAGACTGATGTATTGATCATTTGAATTGTGTATGCTTATGTATTTATGGTTCTTTAAAAAATAACTGAGATAACCATATAAGGCAGTAAGTACTGCACTAAACCGTTCTAAAAGTAAAAAAATTAAAAAGAACAAAAGAAGTTTTGGACCAATATTTATTGTGAAAATGCTTAGTAACTATATTTTATTATAAATTATTTGAATGAACAATAATATTTTCCAGATTATTTTCAATCTATTTTTTGTAAATAATTTATTTTGACTTTGGTTCAATGACAGCATGGTATTTGCTAAAAGTATTTATTTTTATCAGTATTTTGTCTACATTTTCTTCTTGTCTTTATACATTCTACAATAGGTCAGGACTGTCATTTTCCTAAATTACATTTTGGCTTTTATTCATCAGAATCATTCACAATTTAAATAATGATTCGTGCATTGTCAGAGAAACAAATGTTACAGTGATAATTTAACTGCTAAATTTCTCAGTGACCTATGTCATGTAATCAACAAATGTAATCAATGCATTTGTTCCAGAGGAAGAACAGCATGTAACCTTTCCCATCACAGAGGCAATTTTCACCTTAATTAAGCTGTTTTGACAGAATATATTAATATTTTATAGACCTAAAAAATACTTACTGTCTAACGTATGCATAGTATTGACAACTATTTTAGCTTCTCCTTTGGTATGCACTTTTCACCTTTGTTGATATTGACATGCTGTTTCATGAAGGGGTGTCTCTCTGAATTTATTGCGTGCTGTTAGAGCTGTCTGCAAAGATATATTGAAGTCAGTGTGGTATGTTATTTTGTTCAGTATGCATCAAGTTCCTCTGGAGGGGAGAGCTCCTGTGAAGAGGGACACATCAGACGGAGACCCTTCTACCCTCGGACTGTGGCTCTTGACCCAGACCACCCTGCAGTGTTATCCAGTGACCCAGATTACTCCTCCAGCAGTGAACACTCATGTGATACAGTGATCTATGTGGGGCCTGGTGGGACCCCTATCTCTGATCGTGAACTCAGCGACAATGAAGGCCCACCTGCATTTGTTCCTATTATTCCCTCCCTGAACAAGAAGCGTGTAAAAGAGGGACCTAAATCTGATGGGGACCACCTCAAATGCAACACTTTTGCAGAGTTACAGGAACGGCTTGAGTGCATTGATGGCAGTGAGAGCACATCTGTTTTCACCAGTGAAGGAAAAGGCCAACAGACAGCCTTCAAAAGTGGAGTGGAAAAAGTGTCAGAAGGGACTTCAGTATCAACCAGTACTGCCAAGTCTTCTATTCAAAAGCCTGCGCACATGCAACATGGGGCCACATCTGAAATTAACACGACTTTAAGACAAGATTCAGAGCCTGTTGTTAGAGAGAAAGTCTTTAGTAGAGGACCTATACAAAAACCCACTGCCTCTTCATCCTTGCAGAACATCTCAAAGACCTCAGTTTTGAATAGTGAGTGTGGCTTGGCCACACGGACACCTCCAGTAGGTATGAGCCAGCAAGCCCTTAGGCAGGGAGAACCCAATGACTCCCCAATTACTGACAGATCCCATCACCTCAGTAGAAGTCCTATGGAAGTGAGCCATCTACGTGCTACTCTGAGAAACAGGTGCCTTGATAGGGATGTTTTAAGGACTACAGTTACATTGCAGCAGCCTGTGGAGCTCAATGGAGAGGATGAGCTGGTGTTTACGGTGGTCGAAGAGCTACCTGCTGGTCTGGTTCCAGACAATGGGAGACCATCCAGCATCATTAACTTCAACACAGACTGCTCTTTGCAGGCCCTAGCATCTCACTCACGGCCTGTTAGCATTATCAGCAGCATCAACGATGAGTTTGATGCGTACACATGCCAGATGAACAGGTCCCAGCTGAACCAAGGTGCTACTTCCAAGTCACAGGAGGAATTTACAGCTGGGCATGCAACTGCACACTCTTCAGTCGGCTCCTGGTCTTGCAAGACAAATATTTGTACCCCAAGTAGTAATGAGACATCAAAGGCAGTGCGCAAGGGACCAGTCAGCAGCTCCATGATGGATTTACCTGGTGGTTTACACAAAGACCTGGAGTCTTTCTCCAAACAAAGAACAAATAGTCCACTGGGTGACAGTGGAATTTGCTTTTCAGAACAAGACTATGATTCTGCAACCATTGACAAATTGTCCATATCTAAGTGCCCTCTATCTCATGACAGTACCAAAGCATCCCTTGGTGGTCCAAAGTCGATAAGATCTAATAGACTCATGACCTCACAGTCTGCCCAGATCTCATACATTTCTACGCTCCCTAGAAAGAGCACCCAAACTGCATCTTCTAGCAGTAGCTACAGCCATGAGCTACAACGCCAAGGTAGCAGAATAGATGAACAATGGACCCACACTAGTAGTGGGCTACACTCGGCCAGGAATTCTGAGTTTAGCTCTGTTAGCAAACCACCGAAAAATGGCACGAGTGGGATTCCGTCTAGAAAGACAAGCGGGAATAGCAACAGTGTACCTCGCCCTCCTAAAATGCATGTGTCGTCCACATCTCAAAGGGTTGTGGATGGTTGTGAGAAGTCGAGTGTTAAGAAAGGGGACCTGAGCAAGATGCCTCAGCTCAGGAGAGGAGCCACCACTCTCGGCATGGTCTCAGTGCCCCATAGCTCCTCTGAGATGAAATGGGGTAATGATGCCTCGCAAACAACTGGTAGCCTGAAATTCTCATCCTTAGGAAAGAGAGCTAATGGACAAAAGGGTAGTATGCTCCCTAAGTCCGGAAGCATGTCACCCCCTGCTCCACCTGTCCGAAAGTCAAGCCTCGACCAGAGAACACGCATTTTGTTGTCTCCTAGTGCCTTAAAGTCTGTAGGTAATGATGGAACAAGATTATCTTCCTCTAAAGTATCGGTTTCTGAGGAGGACTTTGATGTTCGAGTTAGAGGGGAATCCTTTAGCTTTAAGTCATCCAGCCTGAAGACAGCTTCTAGTCTCAGATCACATAGTGCAAAAGGAGACAATGGAAGGCATTTTGGTAGTCTTATGTCGCTTGAAAGGTGTGACAGTTTAGCCTCAGTGGGTTCCAAACCAATAACATCAAGGGAAAACAGTAATGTCAGTATCAGTAGCACTGGCAAATCTGCTAAAATGGTGACAAAACCTGGGACACCCTGTTCAATATCTACACCAAACGCTACTTCTCCATCTACTAGTGGAATTTGTAAGCTTGGACAGATAAAAGCCAGTATAACTCCTAGATCCATTGTTGGGAATGGCAACAAAGGGAAGACCTTGTTGAGTACTGGTTCAAAGTCTCTTAGCTCCTCCACCAAGTTCCTTGCCGTCTCAGCTGCTCGGAACACCAGTCTACCTCCAACTGGAAAGCCCCCAACTCGCTCTGTCACAAGCTCCAATACTAAACAAGGAAAGGGCACTATTATGGGCACAAAGCAGGCGATTCGTGCAGCCAACAGTCGGGTCAGTGAATTAGCAGTTGGTAGCTCCAAGAAACACCTCAGGGGCTCTGACCAAGCAGATGGCAACAATGATGCCAGAACTTCCAGTGAGACACCACTGGCTGCTCCTTTGCCTTCCCCTTACAGCAAGATCACAGCCCCTCGCCGTCCTCAGCGCTATAGTAGTGGCCACGGTAGTGACAACAGCAGTGTACTTAGTGGTGAACTGCCTCCTGCCATGGGGCGCACTGCGCTTTTTTATCACAGTGGTGGCAGCAGTGGCTATGAGAGCATGATCAGGGACAGTGAAACCACAGGCAGTGCATCTTCTGCCCATGATTCCATGAGTGAGAGTGGAGTGTCCACGTCCAGTCGAACAAAGGCCTCAAAATCTCCCAAAAAGAGATCTAATGGTGAGTTTTACTGGGAAACCACTCAGGGCATTATTTACTGGTGATCAATTCAAGATTTATTAGATGGCTTTCAAATGTTACAATGGAAAATAGGTAGTATAGTGAAGGTTGTTGTAATACGCGTTGTAATGTATCTAGACTATGATAATGAGGACCACAAATATTGCTTATTATTTCCATCCTAAAAATGGTTTTACACAAGTATCTTAGCCAAGGTTTACATCACAGTCTTCTAGTATAACTGCCCCTACGAGCAATAATTGGAGACAAATGGGGCCAAAATCTCCACTAGGATGTTTCATACAGTCTGACATAAAAGACCATTGATGTTGCACAGTGTGCCATGGCTTTTACCTAAGATTCCACCGGGACAATAAATATTAGTAAAGCATCCTGTCCAGCCAGTCAGTCTATTTAGTCCATTTAAATTTTTGAACCCAAGGTTATTAGGCACATTTGGTGTTTAATATGCACTCACCCTATTCTGTAATCTGCATTTACCCAAAAATAATTTTTTGCTTTAAATCCTGTAACCTCTTGCAAGCCTCATACATATTTAAAAGCATGCCAACAAACTCTGCTGTTCATCTCCGGCCCACATGAAGAGCATTACCCTGTGTGACCCCTCCAGGCCTGCAGCGACGCCGTCTGATTCCTGCTCCTCTGCCAGACACCTCTTCTCTGGGCAGGAAGGTTGGTGCAGCAGGCCAGTGGGTCGATCTACCTCCACTGGGGGGTGCTATGAAGGAGCCCTTTGAGATCAAAGTGTACGAAATTGATGACGTGGAACGCCTTCAGAGACGCAAAGAAGGGTTGACAGAGGTAAGAAGACAGTATGCCTGACAAGTGCATTATATGCTGTTTTTATGCTAATCGCTGAATTCAATCTCATTCTGGTTCATTTACGAAGTGTATATAAAAGTTCAAGTAGTGTTTAAGTAGTTTATTTGTCAAGAAATGCTAAATCATTGGTTAAAAATAAATAAAATAAAGGTTAATAAATTGGTTAAAAATTGGTATTTGATTAAAAAAAAAGTGTTAGCATGAGGCTAACAGGCTAGTAGAAGTGGAGTAAAGGTATTTCCCCTATAGAGCTTGGGAACCTACATCACGCCGCGTCGGATTCCGCCATGTTTTAGGTCACGCTCAGGAGCACACAGCGTAAACAAATGCAAATCACCACAGAAAAAGCCGACCGTTTTACATTCATATTTTTTGAAAAACATCTTACATACGCTTAGAATAAAACGGACTAATATGTAAATCTCTTTAAATAAAAAAAAAAAATCGCTCTGTTGTTTGTCTGAGAGGCTGCAAATATTCATTACTAATCAGTCTCCTTCACTACATTACTGATATATGCTAACTGCTAAAACACTTACGACAATTGACCATGGTTTTACTATAGTAAACGTGTAGCGACCGTGATTTTGGTGTATGTATTACCATTCCTATAACCACAATATTATTAAATACCATGGATAAACTATGGTTAGAGTAGCTAAACCATGGCTAATTTTGTAAGGGGAGAATACACTACAGCTAGATCTCAAACAGTGGATCATTGTTATATCGTCATATTGCCCGGTAAAACTGCTCAGTGTTAAGAGTTAAGCCCTTATAGAGGTAACAGAACTTGAAGCTGCTTTGAAACGATGTGTATTGTGGATGCTATGCAAATAAATACATTGACTTGACCGAACCAAGTTGAAGACTCCTACTAGCGATGCCGAACAACGATGCGAGCGATCAAATAAATGAAGGAAACTTAATCCGTACAAAAAAGTGGCCGGGTATTAACGAGCTGCCGCAAATAACATTTCCGTATATGATTTCCTTCTATTAGTGGTGTGAGGGCTTACAGTTTAATGCAAATCACTATATCTATAATATATTAAATCTACAGAGATGAATTATAAAGCCACATTTTATTTTAGATGTTTACCATACGAGTTTCGGTTTAATTTTCATCTGAGTTCCGTAGTGAATGTAGACATATTTAATGTTTATGATTCAACTTAGATCGCGTTGGAATGATCAATTGCCATAGCCTTTATCATCAATGTCTGCAGGTAAAACCTCTGGTTTTTCGGCATTATAACGCAGAGAAAGCACGTTTTTCACACCGGCCGTGATGATACAGTAAGCCTTAACCACTGCAACGCAATCTTAAGTAGAATAATATAAACATTAAATAATATAAAAAGTCTACATTCACTACCACTCAGTCTCCGCTGTAGCTCCCGTGACCTAAATTCCCAGAATGCATTGCCGCTGTGACGACACATTCCCAGGCTCTATATGTGACTTTATTTTGTTTATTTTTATTCTTCGTAAAACAATCCCACAATTGATTTTCAATCCTCTTTACTTTAGTGTTCAGCATGTGGCACAATCCCAGCATGGAGTAGCATCAGTTTTTCATTTATGCTAAACCTAATAGCATCATACTGTAGCATGAGATTCTGATGTTTCTCTCACATCCCGTGACAAGTGCAGTTGTCAGGAATGAAGCTTATCTCTGTGACAATTACTTATGTTGGCTAATTGATTTTATATTGGACTGATAGCTTTAGTTAGATAGGGATGACTGGTGTTGTAGGACAGAAAGAAGTGAGCTTAGCTAAGGTCTTTCCAGGGAGAGGACGTGATGGTGAGAGAGAGATAGAAGGAGAGAGAGCATTGGGGAGGGGTGCCTGTGATGAATGAGGTGTGGCTCCACAATCTGTGGCCCGCCTGATCGGTCTTTATAGCCCACTCCACACAGCGCGTCTATGGGTCATTAACCGTTTCTCTGTGAGTTTCTAACCCTGATCACACAGGCAATTGTGTGGAGAAGACGAGAGGAAAAGACATTAACTCAGTCGAATGACGCTCTGATTTATTTTCAATTAAGAAAAAAATGATCTCAGCTCGCATATTAGAGTCTGGCAGTTTGCTCATGAAGAATTAGGCTGTTCACCCTTTTGTTTTATGTGAATCTGTATGTATTTGAGTAGGAAGTTGTATAACTGCTAAGTTTATGTTTTGTGAAATTAAATTCGTTTGCAGTGGGCATACCATAAAAGCCTGAATGAGTTTTTATACATCTGTAGTTGACAAACCTGAGATATCTGCAGAAAAAGAAATTGTTATTTTGCATTTTAATTTACTTTCTAATGGCCACCTGGTAGTGACACAATACACATGATAGGAGGAGGTTAATCTATACTGTAATTCAACCTCTTGAACATGATCTTTCTTTTTAATCCCTTAAGCAAACGTGCCTCTAGAAGACCAGCGGGTGTTTAACCTGGATGCTAATTTTATTTCTAGCTTGGCCCTAATTAATCTGACCACAGGGCTGAGGACCTAAATCCTCTGTACAGGTTAGCGAACATTGAATCAATTCGGCTTAAGCCACTGCACTTTAAATCGGCCTTGAGGACGGCCACACATAGTCTAGCAGGTGCTTGGAATAGGTGCAAGAGGTTTGGGAGGTTTGTGGTTGACTGTAAGCAACTCACACTGCTGTTCCACACTTGCAGGGTTTGCAGTACTTTAACGCCCGCCTTAGGATGCTGGAGAAGAGGCAGCAGCAGATCAGGGAGTTAAGAGCCAAGCACGAGAAGCTGAAAAAGGAGCTAGAGGACGCCAAGACTCGTCTCATGCTGGACCCCAGCAAATGGATGGGAGAATGTAAGTTCCCAAGTATTATTGTCTAATGTCATGGGTTTTCAAACTTTTTCTATTTTAATGAATATCAAATGATGACCTTCCCTTTATGAAAGACACCCTTTTTAAAGTATTACAGCAAACATATATTTTATTGTATGACCCATCTACTCATGATTGTATTCAAAATTAAATCCTGCAATTTTATTGTTACTGCACTAAATCCAAAGTAATTCTTAAAAAATTATCTGAAGAATATTACTTTGTATTAAGTTCATACAGTGTCTTTTTTCCCATCTATTTATTGTTTAAAAACTAGGACTGTCAATAGAACAAATTAAATGTGATTAATCTCGTGATTTCTGACTTTAAAAAGCTGAAAATTTGTGTCAAGCATATTTCAAATCTTAAGTTGACAAGTTAACTTGCCTCGCTGATGCTAATTTCCCGCTCGTCCCCTTGTGGCCCCTTTGACCTCAATTTGAAAACCTCTAATATGTGACACTGAATATTTCTGAGTATTACACAAAAATATTATTCACACTTTTGTTTGGTTGAACTTAGTGGTGTGGTATACTTGCTACAAATTTCACAAGCTTTTAGCCAAAAGGACTTTCTGTTGGCATTTTTACTGTGACACTCTACCATGCATCAAGGTCAGGAATGATTAATTTTACCATGCATCTTACACAGCATAAGTTTCCCAGTAATGTGATGTAGACTAATAGCTCCCTTTATGACTTTAATTTAAGTGTTTGAACTTAGTGCCAGAGGATTTACAAGAAAATGCTGAGGTAATGGTGCATTGAGCATCTTGAGCATTGGCTACTTTGAATTGGTGCCTGAGACAATGTATTACAATAATGGATGACATTGGCTTTCTAGAATATTCTCCATAAATGTAAACTGGGAAACAATTTGTTGAGCTTGTGTAATTGTGATTCTATTTCACTGTTGCTGCCTTCAATGCTTAAACTGTAAGAACTAACTCTGGACACAGACTTCATAACAATCACCAGGATCTTAGACTCAGTTTACTCAGGATTTTCTCAAATACATTTGTAAAGACTTTCAGCATCAAACAGGGCAAGAAAATGACTTGGAGAAAATGAAGCTGAATCATGTTATTAGTACTGTTTACTCTACTGAGAATGAAAAAGAACATTGCCAGCAGCAAAGAAACCTCTGCTGATTCTGTATGTCTGTTTTATTCTGTTTTTGAATTACAACTATTACAAAGCACTAATACAGCAACCTTGATATCGCAACGTATCTGTCTCCACTTTGTTAGAAGAAACACTTTTGTAAACAGTATGTGGGACAAAAATCTCAGGATGTAAAGGAATAATGTAGAGATAATGGCAGGCGCATGGAGAGAGGGAGTGAATATGTGTGTCTGCGTGTGTTCTTGAATCAATAAGGTATTATTTTTCTCTTCTGCAATCACTACCTGCCCACTGGCCAGGTGATGTTTACCATTCATGTGTGACTGCTGTCTTGGGTAAAGCTGTGATTGGGGCTGTCATGCTGTATAAATCAGCCCCTCTTCAGAGCCTAGTAAAATGAGGATGTTTCTACAAGCCCATCTCCCACACCAACCAACCATCACATGCAAAGATTTTTGTTTATGTCTTGAATGATAAAACTATCAATCTAGGTGTGTCAGTAGGAATGCATTGCACAGCACCTATAGACACATCTTTATTATGTAGTACAATAATGTGGCTTCTATGTGTGTATTTATTTTTAGAGATTGCTTGACTTTTATATTTTTACATCTTTTAATTAGGACTGTATTCAAATTAATTATTCAGATTAAAATTAAAAACAAATTTACCACACAAATGATTATTTACTGAGAAATGTCACCAAATAAAGATAATTTAAACATTAGGTTATTGTGGTGGACAAGTAACTCACTGAATAACCATTGCAAAAAATAAATTTAGTCAGTATACAGTATTATTCATTTTATGTTCATATTGTTGAAAATGTATTTATTTATTTAAAGAATTTTGTACAATATTAGAATGTTAAATTGGCCTACCATGCCCTGTAATTTATTGAAAACATTTTTAAATGTAAATATATTTAAATGTCAAAATAAATGGTAAATTGACATCCCTAAGTTTTAAAATAATACTTTTGTTTATATTTTTCACTCTTTTTTCCATTAGTTGATGTGGACCCTGATCTGGACCAGGAGTCGCAGGACTACCTGGAGGCTCTGGCTCAGGCCACAGGAGACCTGGAGTTTTGTGTCAACCTATGCAAGTCTCGTGTGATGATGGAAACCTGCTTCGATATCGCTGTGCCCACGATCCCAGGACAGAGTGGACAACAGGAGATGGAGGTCTAGGAGAGAACAAAGCAGGACGTTGTTTGCAAGCTAGCTGTGAGTTACGGCAAGAATGTTTTTTGTTTTTGGAATTGAGACTGTCCTTCAACAAGATATTGAATAAGCATGGTTAGAAACTCCCTGAAATGCTGAGAAACAAAGAGACTGAATAGAGTAAGAGCAAGACCGTGTCCTGAGATCTTTGTTAAACTTTACCAGGAAGTGCCTTAAACCAAAAAAAAAAAAAAAAGAAAAAAAATCCCAAGAACTATCTTTGTTTTATGATTGGTGCTAGTATTGAGACCAACTTTCCCAAGTACACTTTGAAAAACAAAGTATTTTGCATTGCAATGCAGTGTATAGTGTATTTATAAGTGCTAAAGTGTGTGAAATATAGTTTCAAGTATTAAACACAATAAAAAGTTAAGAAAAAACTCCCCATACTATTGCCTTTTCTAATATCTAAATGACCACAATTAGAACTCTTCGACTTTTTTCTTCAGCATAATGCATAAACGTGCTTGCCCCTGACAGATGTGGTGCCAGTTGATTGGATAAAGATGCTGAAGCAGTGGCACTGTCATCTGTCTCATTTAGTGACAGTCGCTCTGCATAATGATTGGCTCTCTGATACAGATCAACTACTTTACCTGATTGGTGCAGCTGGTGGCAAATCAGAAATTAGAGCTTGTCTCAAACACTTCTCAGGACATCAAACCGAAGTGAGTTTGTACTTATGAATTTCAGTGTGTGCTGTATGCGTCATACTGTAACGTATGCATGTGTGTGTTCTTCTCTGATCATGCAACATCCAGCATTAAGCTGGTTTCTTGTAACGTGGTAAACAAATTCACTCTATCTACCTGAACTTCAAAAGATTATGCCTTTCTACACTGAAAATGAATATGTTCAGATATACAAACGGCTATCATCTGTTGACAATATCACAGCACAGGACCTTCTCCTCACTGTGTCCCGTGATTTATCTTCAGCCTCTAATGTTTGATGATTTTTGTTTGTCATGTTAATCCTTAAAGTGTCTCTGGAGAGAAGTGTGACTGCTGTTTCTCATAAAGAAACAAATAGAAGAGATTATTGGGATTTGCAAGGGTTTGAAGTAGAAAATGTGGCTATTTTTTTACATCTTAAAATTCTTTCTTTGTTTTTGTTTTTGTTTTTGTTGTTGAATGATTCTTTATTTAAACAGAGAAAAAAAGACTCAGGCTTTTTTCTCCAAGTTGCTGCATGATATTTTCTATTTGTTCTTCGTAAAATTTATTTAATTTTTTCCTCTTTGTTTTGTATGTTAGTCTGTGATTTCTACTAATAATTTAAGTTTAGCAGATTTGCCAAGCATTTAGACTTTTTCAATGTCTATAACGTTATCAGTGTTCCTGCTTTATATTGTACAGTTTTTTATCCTTTTTAAAAACCATGTATAGACTCCTAAGTTTGCATTAACAAAGTTATGAATAAAAAGAATGTTTCCTCTTTATAATTCTGTGTGGCTATTTCATTTTTCTACATAAAAGAACATTAAGATTTCTTCTCTTATAAAGGTCAGAGTACAAACGACAAAAATATTTTGTACATAAATATCTGCAAAGCAGAGAGTACAACTGAATGAATTCCATAATTCTTCTAACAAATGATAACACTTTAAAAAGTAACATTATCTGCGTTTTATATTCTTATTTATAATAAGAAATGTTGCTTGTCCACCAAATCAGCTTATTAGAATAATTTCTGAAGTATCATGTGACAATGAAGACTGGAGTAATTGCTGCTGAAAATTCACCTTTTTTAAACTATTTTAAATATATTAAAAAAGAAAAGTTAGGGAAAGAGGCTTCTTTCAAAAAAAAAAAAAATCTTAAAGAGCCAAAATTTGGGCAATCTCGACACTCCTCAGGACAGACACGGACAGGCTTACAGGATGGGCCTCCAGGTCGAAACAGACAGTTCAGGGCACCATGGCGGATCAGGGAACTCAGGAGGCCAAGGGCGGAGCAAGGAGCTCTGGAGGCCATGGCAGGTGGTCTTCGTGGCCGTGGCCTTGTTCCCCTCGGCCCGGCCACTAGTGTTGGGTACCGAAAGCCGGTACCAATATGGCACCTGTACCTATGTATGTAGTACCGGTATGTACTAGAACCGAATCAGAACGCAGATCCCCCCCCAGAAGATTTCTTGGGGGAACTTGCGGGCTCCAGGCCCTCCGTGGGCTAAACACAGGAACAGGAGCCCTTTACCACCTGCCCCAGACGAGTCTCCATGGACAAGGCAAGACCGACAAGACACATTTAAACTGTTCCTGTGGACACAAGACTGTAAAATGACTTGACTCTTGGTCAGGGGCTGGAGCCTGCACTGGACTTTTGGTCAGGACACTGGAGCGAACTTTGGAGCTGAAGTGAGCCGCAGCCGGTGGGCTTGAAGGAACCACAGTCGGCAGATCTGAGAGAGCGGCAACCCGCGAACTTGACTTTGGAGCGGCCGGCGGGCTTGGGTTAGCCACAGCCGGCAGGCTGGACAGATGATCTGCCGACAGACTTGACTGATGATCGACCGGCAGGCTTGACTGATGAGTGGCCGGCGAACTTCACTGACGAGCGGCCAGCAGACTCGCAGTGCTCGCGGTGATCCCGCTGAACTGAATTTCCGCAGTTCGGAATTTCCGCAGGCTAGAGCGGGATGACGAGCGGCGACTTCCATGCCGTGGGGGAACACAAACAGGAACAAACAAAAAACTTTCAAAAAATGGAAAACAAAACCTTGAAAAAAGGTGCCGCTCACTTTCGATTTAGGTCTGGTCTTCTGTCACGGTGCACAGGCCGCGAGGCAGCCTCTGCTAGCAGTGCAAGCTGCACAGGCTTTACAGCTTTTCTCTCAGAACGCCACAAACCCCCGTGTCATGCAGCTACAGCAGCTGAAGCAAGCGCAAAGCTGTCTCCGCTTGCAACACAGGCCCTCACATGTCTTTTCCTCCTGTTACTCCTAACCCCTTTCCTTTTCAGTGACCTCCAGCTTCCATAGCAGACGCTAGCGTGAGACTGCCTCCGCTAGTGGTGAAGACCCATCCATATCAAAGAAGCTCACTGAACCCTCATCAGCAGACCTCTTCAACGCCAGTCCATCCCTGTTCACTCGTATCTCGGACCCGCCATAGCCATCCTCTCTAACACCACCAAATCCACCCACTCATCTCCACTTCAACCATCCCAGCAACACCCCGCTCCTGCAGGAGACTTATCTGATTTTTCTCCACTTCCGCAGCAGTACTCGATTCCGCAGAAGCCTTCTTCTCTTTTCAGATGCTGTAGCAGTGACCGCTCCCTCAGAAGCCTCCTCTTTTCAGATGCCTTAGCAGTGACCGCTCCCGCAGGAGCCTTTTTCTATATTCCTCCACTACCGCAGCAGTGTCTGCTCCCGCTGGAGCCCTATCTGTATTTACCCACTGCCGCAGCAGTGACTGCTTCTACAGAAGCCTTCTCTTTTCAGATGCCGTAGCAGTGACCGCTTCCTCAGAAGCCTTCTTCTCTTTTCAGATGCCGTAGTAGTGACCATTTCCACAGAAGCCTCCTTCTCTTTTCAGATGCCGTAGCAGTGACTGCTCCCACAGGAGCCTTTTCTATATTCCGCCACTGCCGCAGCAGTGTCTGCTCCCGCTGGAGCCCTATCTGTATTTATCCACTGCCGCAGCAGTGACTGCTCCCACAGAAGCCTCCTTCTCTTTTCAGATGTCGTAGTAGTGCCCGTCTCAATAGAAGCCACATTCTCTTTTCAGATTCCACAGAAGTGCTCACTCCCGCAGGACCCTCTATCCCTACTTCCCACTCATCTCTACTGCCCACTGCCGCAGCAGTGCCTGCTCCCACAGGAGCCCGTATCTCTACTGCCCACTCATCTCTATTTCCCACTGCCATAGCAGTGCCTGCTCCCGCCAGATCCCGTATCTCTACTGCCCACTCATCTCTATTTCCCACTGCCGCAGCAGTGCCTGCTCCCGCCGGAGCCCGTATCTCTACTTCCCACTGCCGCAGCAGTGCCTGCTCCCGCTGGAGCCTGTATCTCTACTTCCCACTGTCGCAGCAGTGCCCGCTTCCGCAGATGCCACATTCTCTTTTCAGATGTTGCAGCAGTGCCCGCTTCCGCAGAAGCCACATTCTCTTTTCAGATGCCGCAGCAGTGTCCACTCCCACAGGAGCTAATCTCTCTCTTCTCTAAGGCCACAGCAGTGCCATTACTCCAAGCGACGTCCAGCACCCCACCAACATTAAGCTCTGCCAATTTTGGGGGGTATCAACGCACCTCTCTGGCTGCTGTCCCGTGCTTATTGCATCTTTGGGGGGAACGCTCTGGGTCCGGGCTAAATGCAGAGCTCGGACCCCTCTCCCCGTACAGGGGGAGTACCCTGGGCTCGGGGGTAAGTACCGAGCTCGGAGCCCTCTCCCTGGACAGCACGCCAAATATGCATAACCTTTACTCAGTTTATTATATGTAAGTGTGAACTCGTGAAGTGATGTTTCATTAACAAATTTTGGGAGGAGCACGCACAGATAATTAACGCAGCCAATTCATCATCAGCAATCACACCATCTATCCAATCAGCTCGAGAGAGAACCCCTATAAATAATCAAAGCAGTCTTACCTCCATCACCTCTAGTCTTTCAGCATCCCTCCACCACCCCGACTCCTCATCTTCAGCCCGTTCCTACCCTACCACTCTGCATTTAGCCCGGACCCCTCTCCCCGTACAGGGGGAGTACCCTGGGCTCGGGGGTAAGTACCGAGCTCGGAGCCCTCTCCCTGGACAGCACGCCAAATACGCATAACCTTTACTCAGTTTATTATATGTAAGTGTGAACTCGTGAAGCAGGATAATTAAACACACACAGCTGAACAGAATCATAATCAAACTAAACAAGGACAGGAAAAAGACTATATAAGGACACAAGAGGGCGGGAAACATGACACACGACACAGGACTGACAGTTATATGTCAGTATAATAACATAGTACAAGTTACCAATCATATGAACAAGATCACATTTCACATGTGCTTGAGAAGAGACTGTGCAAAGTAATGACAACTTGACATTAAAGCAATCGTCCACTGTGGACTTGTTACATTTTTACTGGTCACAATAGGGCTGATGAAAAGATGCTCCTACACAGATGGCTGGAGCCAAAACAAATTTGAGAATTTAATCATATCACAGATTGATCTTCATTAGGTTTTCAGCTCTATAAATGATGGTTTACTGGCTTTGTGATTCATTTAGGCTCTTGGGCATCGTGAGTCTAAAGACTAGAGACCTGAGAGCTGTAAAGGACAACAGGGTAAAATCACTTTGAGTGATTCCATTGGTGGGTTATTCCACCTGCTCTCTCCTGTTCTCCTCAGCAGATGGTCTCATCAAACGGATCGAGATGTTTTAATCAGTCTCTCTGAAGACATCTAGTCATTTATGTCATAATGTGTCATTGAGATTCACCAAGTGACCCTGTCAAATTTGCTGACTAGAAGCACACTGAATCTGTTCCCGCAGAAAAGCCTGCAGAATTTGATCCTCTGTCATTCCTAAAGTTCTACACATCCCCGATTGTTGGTCTCCTACAGTGAAAACCTTTGATGCGTCTCATTCTGTATATGTCTTCCTCTGTTCATTACATACATGGATGGGGGAGGGCAGGTTCAAAAGCAGACAGTCCAACCCCCAGGCTGTGAATGTGATTGAGTTCTCCGTCACCCTGTGAATATGTGCAACAGAAACGGACAAAATGGAGGTGGAGTCCGTGGTATTTCAATTCCATCCTCTGACACAATGCTATACTTCTTGCATTTATATTGAAAACTACCAGAAATGGAAAAATACTTTGAAATTCATGACAGAAAGCATGAATAATCTTATAAAAAGAGCATAACAGTGGTGATAAAAAACACACCAACCATGTTTCTGCAGGCTGAAGCATTAGCCAAATATCAGTGCATGTGCATGTGTGTGAATTAAGTGGTTATATTGCATTGAATAACTAATATCCTAACAACAAACTCATAGTTTTTTTTCTGACAACTTCCACTCTAATGGATTTTTTAAGCAAACAATCATTGTTTTGTTTTATGTTGTGTTGTGCTGTGCTGTTTTGTTTTGTGTTGTTTGTTGTGTTGTGCTGTTGTTTTTTTTTAAGTTTAGTTTAGTTTTGTTTTCACTTTGCTTTTCATTTAGTTGTTTTTGTTAGATTTTTTGTGTTTTGTTTTGCTTTGCTTTTAGTATTTTGTCTTTCGTGTTTTTGACTTTTTACTTCTGGATTTTTTTTTTTTTTCAAGCAAACAATCATTGTTTTTTGTTTTGTTGTTTTGGTTTGATTTTTTGTGCGTTTTTTGTTTTGTTTTGTTTTGTCTTGCTTTGCGCTTCTTTTTATGTTTTTTTTTTTTGTGGTGTTCTTGGCTTTTGAGTTTGGTTTGATGGTTGGTTTGTGTTTTGTTTTGCATTTTAATGTTGCTTATATTTCCTGCCCATGCCTGTTCATGAAAAGGTTACATGCATTTATTTTTGGTATGCAAGAATGCTTGTTCTCAACACATTGCCTTCTATGATGATTGAGGTTGCTGTGACACCTTGATTGGGGAGCTGAAGCAGTGAACCAAGCAATGGGAAGTCATTTGCTATGAACAAGGCTTATTTCCTGGAGTGACAGGTCCAAACTATGAGTATGCATTGGTGAATACAGTGTGATTGGCACATAGCAGTGACAGGGTGATGTATCTTTCTTTTACTGGCACATTGAAATGTAAGGGTGAATAGTAGCGGGGTTAATTGCTCCTTGTTGTGAGGAGCCAATGTGCCGCCTGTCACGCCTATTGCATTAATCCCATCAAAGGCAGCATGTGCCCATCAAATACATGGCAACAGTTGCTGTGGTTCCCATTTGCGAATATAGCCTTGCCTAGCCTGCGGTAATAGTTTTAAAATTCATTTTTAGTTACTGTGTAGACTGGGCTAGGATATTTTCTTTCTTTGTACATGTACATCACTTTGTGATAGAACAGACATTTTGGGCTGCCAGCTATACTGAGTGAAATGGGTTACTTTAGGAGCATTTTGCAACGGGACAATATTGTATAAACAAGCACTCAAAAATCCCACAGTCAGAAAGGTAGAGAACACACATTTAAATCATAGAAAGCAGTTTATGCCTTTACAGTTTGAAAGATATTTTCTCATCCCGGGAGAGGAGACTATATATCATTTTTACTGTTTGTTGTGCCTTGCTAGCTCAGATGAAATGGGGTTTATTGACTCATTTCAGAGCAAATTAGCCTCTGCTCTGAAGATAGCCTGGAGCAATCTATTTTGTTTTCCCATCCTCAAACTGAGTATTTGCGCAGATTCCCTCTATCTTAATTAAACTTTGTCATATGACCTCTGCCAAACTGTTTGTGTCAATTAGCTGTCAGCTGCTTTAATGGCACAGTTCATTCAGGTCAAGATCAGCATATTTTTCTGCAAATAGCAACTGTAAAAACAAGCAACAGGCAAGTATGCCAGCAATGTTTTAAGTCTGACAATGTTTAAGATTTTTCCTAGTCTCTCTCATCTTGCATACCCTTACACCCTTCAGTAGGCCTACTGGCAATCGACTTTTTGGAGTGATGTTTATTAATGTTGTCAGTTCAATATATATGTTACCGTTTAATATTGTTTTGTAAGAAGTCTCTTAAACTCACATAGGCAGCATTTCTACGAAAAATACAGCAGAACAGTAATATTGTGAAATATTATTACAATTGTAAATAACTAAATATGAAATAATAAATTATTCTTTATTTTCTGTTTTAATATATTTTAAAAAGTAATTTATTACTCTGATGACAAAACTTCATTTTCAGCAGCTATTTTTCCAGTCTTCTGTGTCACGATCCTTCAGAAATCATTCTAATATGCTGATTTGCTGCTCAATAAACATTTCTTATTATTGATGTTCCACAAACCTGTGATAGGTTCCACATACCTGTGGAAACTGTGACAAAGTATTCTTTGATGAATAGAAAGTTCAGAAAAAAATACTGAATTATTTGAATATGTATATATATTTTTTTTCTGTTTAATATGCTTAAGAAATCAAGAAATCTTTTTCTACTATCCTCTGAGATCTGCTTAAATACCCCCTGGCATATGTTTGGTAATCTCACTGGTTTAAGAATACATTTACAGAATTTCTTCATTTAGTTTTCCTTTAGTAAATAAATATAAATTGAACCACTCCTAAGATTTCTCTGACTATTATTTAAGTAATTTATTTAAAGTAAATAAGAATTAGCAAATATGTTCTACTTGAGCACCGCAACTGCTTTTCAGCCTCACTAACATCTTTTTTAGAATCAAGAAGCAATGTGAATGCTTTCATTTGCACGTGCACCAGCTCTGATGAGCGTACCTGTGCACAATGAACCACAGCAGACCACTGGCAGACCCAGCCTGAGAGCACTTATTCTTATCTCCTGTCAGTTTTGCTAATCTACATCCAATTCAACTTGCCAGTTGACCTCTGACCTTTGTGTGTACTTTGGGGGTCTGTCTTGTTGTATATTTGTGCCATTTCAGTGGAGCTTTTGTTTAATTTCTTCACCCTTTCCCTTCACAATGCTGTATACGTTTGAGCCTAGCTCATGTCATTAATGTGTCAGCAGTGTGTGTAAATCACGTAGTCATAAAACACAGTACTTTGATAAGCATTGTACATTGCACCAGTTTGATTAAAAAGCCTGGGTCATTAAAAAGCACATGAAAAAAAAATGTTTGAAACACAATAAGGCACCTTCTTGTGGCTGTAAAGCTGTGAGCCATATTCATTGCTGCTTTTGTGTGATTGGTTGGGAATAATGCTTTAATTAAACTTGCCTGTAATTATTATTTGATTTGGGTTTGAATTAACTTGTCCAATCAAGTTTTTTTTTTTTACTTGCATGGAGGTCCACTGATTGCCTTGATGATTTGGTCTTAATGTGTGGCATTAATTGAATAGTAACTGCATGTGTTGCTTTCGCTGATCAGCATTATCCTTTTCGTAATACCAAGGTCTAGTGGTTACAGACTGACAAATTTTAGCTCATTAGATTTTTATTATTATTGAAAATAACTGGTCTGTGAGGTTTGTTTTTATATGAATTTAAAACTGGACCACCAGTAAATATAAAACCACCAGAACTGACATACTGAAATCTCCTGTTTCTGTGAAAGCTAAAATGTATTAAATAATATGTGTGTGCATGCATTGGTTTACTTCATCCTTCGCTATAAAATGAGGACAGGCTTTTGAGTTTGCGGTTTTAAATCTGTGGATGATTCCCACATTGGAGCCATTTCTTGTTCCAGCCCATTTACCATGATAATGTCTTTCGTATTGGAATGGAAAAAGCTGCTCTCACATTGAAGCCCACTGGGGTCCTCAAGAAATAAACATGCTTGGACAGACACAGAGGAAGAAAATCCCTCAAATGACTCTCGGGATCCTCAAGGTGGAAAATGTGGCTCCATCTGAAAGAGAACAAGGTCAAATCTGAATGCTAAAATACCTGCATTTTCTGCCCCAAGTTCATTTTGTTTGCTTTTCATCTTTCCTCTTTTATATTATATCCTCTTATATTCAGTTGTTCTTTATTCTTTTCCAGTCACAGATTTTTGTTTTGTGTCTCACTGACTCATATGGTTTGATTACTTAGATTTAAGTCTTTTATTGTCCTAGTTATGTTTGCTTATTTTGTTTAGATGTCATGTCTTTGTTTTGTAAAGTATTTTGACCTGCTCTGTATAGAATATAGATGGATTTTTTAAATGTTTCTAACGAGGACACAACCTGAGTGCATCTTTAAAAAAAGAATTCTAGAAAAAAAAAAAAGGTAAAAATGCAGCAGCAGTACCAGTTTTGTAAAATCAAGGCCCAATTTCTGTGCCTGGGGTCAATTGTGTAGACACACTTCTGCCTCAGATATCAAACAGAGCCATGGATCTAAGGAGTCTGCAGGGCCTGTCACCATCCAGGGGTCTCGAGTATCACAGCCTACTAAACCCGGGCATGAGTAGAAAAGAGATGGGTTTTACGGTTTTAAGAAGCCGTCCGATGTCTCTTCAATCCCAAACTTCAAATGTACCATCACTGCAGGGGGTCTGTGGAGACGTTCATAAAGTGTTTCTGCTTCCAGAAAGGCTGCTTTGTTTCTGTTCAAAGACTTTGAAAGTATGTTATATTTATAAGACATGGCGGATTGAAATGAAGGCTAAACTGTGACAGGAAAAGGATTGAAGACAATGTGGGAAGTGGCGTGTGCCTTTTCCATCCTAATGTTTTTTTTTTTCCTGTCGCTGACCTCCTTGGCAATGACATGACCTCTTTTACTAATTGGAGTGCATCATTGAACCACTTTTCTTTACTTTTCTGTCACCTGAAAGAATTGGCTGCCTAGTTTCAAAACCTTCAGGACAGTGCCTTTTCCCTGGCAATTCATGTTGTATTTCTTGCAGTCATTCTGGCAATTTTCTAGCACACAAAGCTTATCATATTTGGAGTCATCTGGTGCTATTCAGTAATTCATTAACAAATTCATAACATGAAAACAAATGTTACAATATGAAATAACCAACAGGACATTTGTCAGCTGCTTGATTGTTTTTCCATTTATATTTATACAAATGCATGACACCGGAAACACAAGCTCAAGTGAAGAAGTTTTGCTTTTGCTGCATTCCAACTCTGACCACGTGCTTTATGTAAATACCTGAGACCAGAAGAAGACTGACAAGTTGCAAAGTGACCTCTTAGTTATTTTTATTATTTGTTTTATGTTCATTTTTCATTTATTTTTTTTAAGCACCACAGAATGTGATGTGTCGTCCACTTCGTCCTTCATCCACTTTCAGCTATTTTTATCTGTACTAAACAGCTCGTTTTGCTGCTTGGCATTGCAAACTGGTGTGTCTTACCATATCATTTTAATTAGGCCTCTCTAAATTATGAACAAACCGGTTTGTAGTGCAAACAGTTTAACTGCTCACTTTGTTATTCTTCTCGTTATTTCCTTACAGCCTAATGAACCGGAAGTCTCGCACATTCACAGAAAACGGCTTACTTTTGTGTTGAGAAATAAGATGGATAAGTAAAAATGTTATGTGCCCAATATTTAGTGCAACTGCGGCTTTATGCGGTGCCACACCAGGTGCTGAAAGCTCATTGGACCAAATACCGCTCATCAGGTCTAGTTCACAACATTGATGATGGCAGAATGATTGTTAAAGTTGGGAAACAATGGATATTAGGGTACAAAGGGACTAAAGGCATACCCTAAGAAAAAATATGCTTTTCACTAATTATCTTTAACAAAACTGAAAATCATTAAGAAGACCTTTGTCTCAAAATATATTCAATAATTTTAGCGATTCTCACTTGCTACTTAAATCATTTTAAGAAACCTAAAATATTAGATCAAGTAAGCACAGAATCAACTTTGCATTACTGCCCACGATCGCTTCAGGCTGAAGCTGAAATAAATACTGTATGGTTTTACTTTAAATCATGATTGTTATTATTATTATTATTTTTTAAAATATTTTAATTATGTTAGATTGACTTAATATATTAATAATTAATTAATATTAATTGAAATTTTAAGTCTGTATTCTGTATTATTTTAAGTCTGGGTTAATTCTGAAACCCTCTTTAAAGATTATTGAGGCCGCTGGTCGGCCTCTGCCCCCAGTTACATCTACTTTAAAGGGGTCATCGGGTGCTCATTTTACACAAGTTGATATGATTATTTAGGGTCTTAATTAAAAGTCTATAGCACACTTTGGTTCAAATTTATCAGTGGTAGTGTAAAAAACACCTTTTTAAACCTGTCAAAATCAGCTCTGTTTCCAGCAAGCCATTTTTTTAGGCCATGTTGCTTTAAATGCTAATGAGCTCTGCTGACCCCGCCCCACTCTTCTTTGCAGTGAGGAGCAGACTGTGAACTTCAGCCATGAAACTGAACATTATTAGGAAAGGCGATTTGCAAACATTCATAAAAAACCCTTATACTCACTTCTTCTGTAGGTGAGGCTGGATCACTAATGATTTGCGCAAACATAGACGCATTTAGGCAGATGGGGTTCGAAAGTAACTTTAATCCTCTGCGTCTTCAGCGGCTCAGATGTCAGGAGTAAATGACGACTGCTATATTCATTATTACATCCAACAACAAAGCACCTCAATCGCTTAATTGGAGACATCTTGTTTTCCCCTGCTCCGGAGTCGACACAATGGCAGACAGCCCTCAGGTCACTCAGGGTGGGTCTAAGGTAAGACGGCCTTGTCAATCAACTATCGTGGGAGTGGCCTATGCAGAACTATGTCATTCTGACAGAAATCTCAGAACAGCCTGATTTGAGAAAGGGGGTTTTAAAATAGGGATTTAAAAAAAGCCATTGGGTGGATTTTTATCATTATAGGATGGATGTGTACACACACTTCCAACACACATTTATGTTCAATCAACTTGAAAAGAGAATTTTGCATCCGATGACCCCTTTAAATAAAATACATTATACAATTTAATTTCACTTGTTAAATTTCAATATATGTGTGAGTTACTGTTACATCAAGCAGCTTTTAAAAAAACAAAATAACTGTTATATGAGGGAAATTACTAGACTGACAGCATTCTTGGTACTGCTTTCTGGTACAGCGGGAAAATCGATAAGGTTTTGCTGTTCCGAGTGCTGCTCTGAATTACAAGAAGCTATTTTTGATTAGAACCTGTACATCGTTGTGGACTTTGAAGGAGCTAGACCCAAAAATGGCATGAGGGTGAGTAAATATATGATCAGAAATGACAGTTTTAAGAAGCAGCTGTGACTTCTGATGGGTGTAGTGTCACTCAGTCCCCTTCACGCTCGGGCTGTCTCGACACCGTATTGATTTGGGGACTCCTCTTAAGTCATCATTATCCACGGTAAATGGCTCGGTTGCTGGGTGTATCTTGCAATGAAGCTGTGAGTGATATTTGACCTTACTTTGCCAAACGGTTTTGTGCTAAGAAACTTTAGTCCAGTTCAATGTTACCAATCTTCTTGACATCCAGCCCGAGAAGCATTTATTCTAATCTTTATATTGTCAGACCCAGCAACTGGACCCTGAACAATGTGGAAATGCTGCTGCACCTGCATTGATTCTGTCTTACTAGTGTGACCCAAACAGCTCCAGTTTCGTTTGTTTTGAGTCTGTATTGCCTCAGAAGACGCTCTAACAGGCACAAAGGAGCTGTGACTGAGAAGATAAGGCAACCATTACCCGCCACGTTCCACTGAGCCACGAGGCTTTTGCATTCAGGACACGGCTGGCCATCCATCCAAGCGTCCTTTTCGCCTGATGTTGTGCTGAAATAGATTCCCCTGTCTTCATCCCCCTGCACCTCAATTATCCACTGCGAGGAGGATGGTGCCGATGAAAAGAGAGAAGAGAGAAAAGTGGAGAGTTTTCATACACACTGAAAGATTCAGCTCCCGCCTTGAGCTCCGATCAATCCTGGCTGCTCTCCACGTCTCCCAGACAGCATGTTCTCACATAGGGCAGGCCTGTCAATTGCCAAGACAGCTTTAGCGAGGCTTGCATGTGCTGCCCAACTGTAGCATGAGCAAACGGCTTGAAGAGCAAAGGAGGAATAATTTATGAAATAGTGGAAGTCTCTCTGTATTAAAAACAATGAGAGCCTGGGCCTTAACTTTATGAAATTAATAAGCTTCTGACATATAGTTGCCCCATAAAGTGCTACCAAAAGTATTTGGACATTGAAACCAAAATGAAAAATGTAAGAACTGAATTGCATTATATCTACCTTTCATTTCCACGATGGTTTGTGCAGATTATGGGAGTAATTTCCATTAAACTGTCAACAGTTAGCTACCTGCCAATGAAGGTTAAATGTTTGATTTATAAATGCAATAATAATAATAATAAAAAAAGCAATTTGCAAAAAATAAGTACAGTGAAAAAAGTGAAAGTGAGAAGTATGAACTTAAGGGGAACTGATTTCATACATTCACTCAAAATTACTTCGGGGCCATCTTGTTTAAAAGTAATTGTAGTAGTTTCAGGAAAGACTTCTAAGAAAAGCTATAGCATTTTTCAGGTATTCCTTGGTTTGATATTTTGTTTCTAATGCAATGACATTTTTCTGTGTCACTTAAGTGTACAAATACACTTTGAAGCCACTCTGTTACGTTGGTGGCATACACTACATACAGGGCAGCCAGAGTCAGAATAACTTGATTTGTGGAGAAAAAGAAATGTCTGATTTCATTTAGAAACTTGAGTTATGAGCATGCAAAGAAAATGCTTTGTTTCAAGATGATATGTTACTGGTGATATGAAATATATATGCTAGCATAATGTAATAGACTGTATTTTAGCTCCTGGCTTGGTGTGAGAGCATTTGCTTTTAGAGCATGAGTCATGACGTCACATTAACTGCAGCAGTATACTGGACCCCCAATACTGGACTCTACAACACAGTGTGCAGTGATACAAGCTCACACAATCTCAGTCGTTTTTCTTTATGCACTGTCAGTTCACATAAAGCAGAGGCATTTTGATGCACAGCAAATTTAGGAGTGTATGAATTATGAATGACATGTATATCTGGCAACAAGTACTGAAAGAATTGAGCTGATATTTTCATATTTATTTCTGAATATATTTAAGAAAAGCATGCAGTTTGTAGTGAATTTGCAGTTCTGGCCTGAATTGTGAACCATTCAGAATTGAATTGAGAATGCCTACATTCTCAATGGAATTTGAACTGAGGTAGAACACATTTATGCTGTAAGTGTAGTTTATATATATATATATATATATATATATATAATAGTATAATAATGATGATACTAATAATTGAAACATACTAATAGTTGTGCAATAACTTGCAAAACCATACTTGTCTTACTGTTTTTAAGGTAAAAATAAGCATTAGATAATATTAATAATCAAAAGCCCATTATAGAAATGTGAATTTAATATGTATATATTTCATATTTTTTCCCCTTTTTTTATAGACTATGATGGGACATTTAATTTCTTAGAATGCTCTATTTTATCCCAAAAATCCTCAAATTGAAAAAAATAAATAAATTTAAAAAAAAATTCTGCATGCCACATATTCTGTGGCACTGGACATAGATACACATTTGGCAAAATAAGACCCTAAAAATAGTCTTTAAAAAAAACATATAATAGTATAGCTGAAGTAGTCCATAGCCCGGACAACTGTCGGAAAACTGCAAACTATGAATGAAGTCTAGAACCCTGTTTGCTTCAGTTTGCTTGCTCTTACGTAATTACATTCTGTATAAATACATGCTATCGGCACATGCGTTTCCATTATATTCAGGGTTGAATGACTTTAATTCTTCAGTCTGTGACTTCACGGGTGGATCACACTCAGGTTTCAGGGGGAGGCATGCATGTGTCATGGTCAATATGACACTCATTGAGCTCAAGAACGTGAGTTAAATTCATAGACTGTAAAAAAAATGGACGTAGTGTCCGTGACGTCACTCGTAGGTTTCTGAAGAGCATTTTTGAAGCCTAAAGTGGGCGGAGCCGACCGCCGCCATCTTGGAAACGCGTCACCGCGCGTCACTCCCGGATAATCGAAAATGGGCAAAAAGGCGGGACGTGGTTGAAGCTGAGCTGAAACCACGCCCCTATAGTGACAGCAGTGCTTCCGTGCAAAGACAAAACTTCGTATTTGGTCGAAAATGAGTTATTGATCATTTTGGGACATTATGACCTTTATCATGTGTTTAAGTATCATGGAGAAAAGCCCCGGAGAAACCAAGGCAGAATACAGTATAACATCAGTTACAGCTCTTTGATTTTGTTTTTGAACGCTCAAATGAAGTTACGGTGCTCTGCATTTGTTTGCATTCGTTCGTCTGTACTGTGCCAGCCTGGAGCTAGACGGTATTCTGACTTTGTTTTACTTTCCAATAAAGTCTGCCATTTTAAATTGGTGTAACTTGTGTACTTTTATACATCTGTCGGCACTTCATTAGACAAACAAATTAGATAGATCGCGATCTAACAAACTGCTCCATATAACAAAGCACTGTAAGCAATAACGATTCGATAACTTGGCAACAATAATTAATCGTAAATAATCTTTAAAGTGTTTTTTTTATAATGCAGATTATTCACTCCGTGTCAGTCTGGGGCTGCACACTTCTGTACGTGATCCTCAAATGCCGTGACAGTGTATCACACATAAAATCAATAACTGTTCGCAATTTAATCATTTTCCTTCCTTTTCTTGTAAGTCGACAAAATCCATTGCAATGAACGCCACCGGAGATGTTTAATTCACAATCATTCGGAGCATTATCCCTGCTGGTGTTCACATCAATCCACAAGTCGTTCTTAAGCTATTTTAATTCAGTTTGATGTAAAAACAATAGGCTAAGTATGACTTGCATCCTTTAATGTTAGCGAACATTGCAAATAAATTGGTTGCAAAACGGTATCCACTCACATTTAACTATTTGTCTGGTTGTTATGGTCAGAAAAAAAAAAGAATCACATTTCTAGATGTTATAGCCTAGCCAATGATCACTAGATTTTATCCAGATGTTACTAAAATGATTCTGTAAATGGTGATCAGCACCCTATATAATGTGGAAGTTACTGCCTTTTGCCTTGGTGTGACATCTCACTGCAGACAGTGCAAAAGCAGAGTACAATATCAATATAGCGGTAAAAATCAAGTTTGAGATCATTTTCATTAAAACATCCAATTGCCAGATTCCCAGTGTCCTACCTATAATTATTTTCTTCTGTACAAATACAAATCTTTAAAGCCATTTTTCTAAGTTTCGCACTAGCGAATTTCACACTCTGCAGCAGAGCGGCAATCCACCTGTCACTCAAGTGGCCACGCCCTTAATTATGCAGAACTTTAAGGGTTAATATAATTTAAACGGATGAGTTATAAAATTATTATTTTATAAAGTTATAAAATTCACCCCCCTCACAGTTGTCATGAAGGGCAAAATTAGCTATATAGATCAAAATAATTTTTTGCACCAGGCTGTAAACGTTTTTTTCTGCTGTAAATTTGGGCATTTTAACATGGAGAGTCAATGGGATTGACTCCCTTTTGCAACCAGCCTCCAGCGGCCAGTCGATGAATTGCAGTTTTAGTTACTTCCGTGTTGGCTTCACGAGAGAGAGCGGGAGGTTGCCGCTTGGTTAAATTAAGCGGACACACTGACTCTTTGTGGATAGGAAGAGGTTAATAGAATTTGATGGCTGGTGTAAGTTACTGCCACTTTCCATTGTCACTCTGGTTCATGTTTCATTATGTTGTTTAATTATTTATGATAACACTGCATATGAATGGTGGTTGTGTTTTGACAATGTTCTGGATATTATAAAGCTTATAGTCCTTATAACCTCTAAAACCTCCCATTACATCTCAAGATGGTGCTTCGCTATCCATTTGTTTTAGTGTTTTTGTTCGTTTTTCCTGTTTTTTGTTGCTCAAACACCATCAGTTTTACCAGAGAAGAACTGCTGAACATTCGGCAGAACACACCACAAAATCTCCTACCAGTTTTCGATTATTCGGATGTTTTGCTGGACATAGCAGTCGGCGCAGCGGCGGCGCTGTTCAGACGCTTCAGGACGCGCAGACGGTGGAAGCGAGCCGGCGCGCTCGTGAAGCTCAGACAGCGCGGATTTAGAACGGCATTGCCTAGCATCCATCTGGCGAATCTCCGCTCTCTACCCAACAAAACGGACGAACTCCTTCTGCTCTCTAGGGATGTGCCGAACGAGGCTTTAGAAGCAGTGAAGCTTTTACAACAAACGGCGTTGATGCTTCGAAGCTTTTGACACAGTGCTCTACCCCGCCATCTGGTGGTCAATAAAACCGTATCATTTAGATGTTTTGTTCATTGGGATGTCATTGTAAAGTTGAATTGTCTATTTAATAAGCATGTGTCATTAGCAAGGCGGCATGTGTTTGCAGCGATAGAGTTTCCAAAATGTATTGTATTTTGCACAATACAATGACAATAAAGACTTTATGTTCTTAATTTTTCTTGCATCAAACTTGTGTCTTTTCACATTCTAAATAGAATGTTTAAAACTGCAATAAATTAGGCCTGCGCCATTTTTTATTGCACCATGTTTGTCATCCTTACAAAAGAACTAGTGCTGTGAATCCATTAAAAAATGTAATCGCGTTAATCACAGTCATTAATCATGATTAATCACAAATTTAAAATACTAGGATTTACCTGTAAATGTGTTGAAATAAAGAAATGCATGACAAATTAGTTTAAGGAAACAGAACCTTTCACACTTCCGCCAGGTGAGACATAATCCTTATTATTGTATCATTATTCTTTTTTTTTTATTCAGCCATTGCAGCCTTTAAACTGGCAATAAAAGGTTTACCAAGCCACATCGCTTCAATCCCAGTATACATTTACCCAACTATTATCAAAAGTATTTCTAAATAAATACAACAAAACATTTTTTTGCGACCTTACGTGAACAAACGATAACAAACATTATGAAGAAGAATTGGACCTGTTCTGCAGGTGCATTAGAGCTAATATTAGCATCATGCTTCATAGGACAATTTATGAGATTAATAGTACACTTTTACTCAGAACTCACTTCAAACCACCATCGACTGTTTGTAATAACTTCCTTTTACAATCACAAGTGGAATTTGGTCGTTTACTGTTGTTAAAATATGCTATTTATAGCCTTTTATATTGCTGCACAAATTAGCATTTCAGATGTAGGCATTCACCTCAAGAAAATCACATACAAATATCCTATCGTAATCGTGTGTATTATCTTTTATAATCTATAGTGGCTGTTGTCATGTTTATTTCTGCTGTGTAAAAGACTTAACATGTATGCTCTGCTGAAACTCACGTTGTGTGTGATGTTACACAACCGACTCTCCGTTCTTAAGTTACTAGGTATACATTCCAAGTATAATACACATTAGTAAAATGATCTATTTTTATTTGTCTATATACACCTTGGGCGGCCGTGGTACATTATAAAAGTAGCCCAAAAAACCGCAACCCAGTCCCACTAATTTTTTCCGCAACTGTATTTTCAAAAAATCCCACTTGTGCCATTACCCTGGCAACACTGGTTCACTGTACCCTCATCACATATATAACCTTCCGCGATGACGGGAAGAAGTTGGGGTCAAAACTTATCAAACGATCAATTTGCGTTAAAAAAAAAATATTAACGCGTTAAAATTTTTAGATTAATCGCATGCCTTAACCTTGACACCCCTAAAAAGAACACAAACATGCTCATTTGCACAAATGCAATTATTGCATTTAATATATCTTGCAATAACATATTTTTCTCGCCAATGTGAGCTGTTGAGCCTGCAAAGTGTTTTAATTTTCATTCAGTCAACAGACATTCACATATCATTGTTTTTAATAGTAGTACTATAATTAACAACGATACCCCACGTAAAAAAACACTACACACATGCATGCTGACTGATATAACTATAACATTGCACTAAATTGATCACAGGTATAGGACAGCGCAATCGACGCGCTTTGTATTTGAGCCTAGCGTGACACGTGAGTGAGGTAACGAAGCTTCGTTTTCACAGGTCACATGACAGCCTAATTTCAAGCAATGCTCCAGAACACTGTTTCGAAGCACTAGTGTATCAAAAACTCGAAACGTCTGTCGACACTAGGTGTCGATCTACCCATCCCTACTGCTATCCCGGACAATTACGGATTTCTCAAACTCTGCTGCTCTGTGTTTCATGGAAACCTGGCTGAACGACACCATTCCAGACAGCGTGCTTCATCTGCGGCTTTACAGAAACTCGCTGATCTGATCACAGACACAGAACAACAACACCCATACTCTGTTTTAATCATTCTTGGGGACTTTAATCAAGCAAATCTCTCATGTGAACTACCAAAATACAGACAGCATGTTACATGTCCCACCAGAGAAAGTAATATATTGGATCACTGTTACATCACAATAAAGAATGCATATCACGCTGTCCCACGGGCAGCTTTGGGGCTCTCTGATCACTGCCTGGTTCATCTTATACCAACCTACAGACAAAAACTTAAATCTGCTAAACCTGTGGTAAAGACTGTAAAGAGATGGACCAACGAGACAGAGCGGGTTTTACAAGCCTGTCTCGACCTTACTGATTGGAGTGTTTTTGAAGCTGCTGCCACCAATCTGGACGAGCTCACAGAGACTGTAACTTCATATATCAGTTACTGCGAGGATATATGCATTCCCACCAGGACTTATGTAACATTCAACAATGATAAGCCATGGTTTACAGCAAAACTCAGACACCTTCGTCAGGCCAAATAAGACGCCTACAGAAATGGGGACAGAGTCTTGTACAGTCAGGCCAGGAACACACTGAATAAGGAGATTAGAGTGGCTAAAAGGACCTACTCTAAAAAGCTGGAAGATCAGTTCATTTCCAATGACAGTTCATTTCAGTGTGGAAAGGCTTGAAGGCCATCACCAAGTATAGGACACCATCTCCCAGCACTGAGGTGAATCAACAACTTGCTGAAGACCTGAATGAGTTTTATTGTAGATTTGAAACCCCCCACACCCGTCCTGACCATCTCTCTACACAACCGTTAACACCTCCAGCAACCCCTCTCTCCCCCACTCCTGTACTTCAGATCAGTGAAGAAGATGTGCACCAGGTCTTCAGGAAGAACAAGAGAAGGAAGGCACCAGGCCCAGACGGTGTGACACCAGCCTGCTTGAAAACCTGTGTTGACCAGCTGGCCCCCATCTTCACACAGATCTTCAATAGATCTCTGGAGTTGTGTGAAGTCACTTCCTGCTTCAAACGCTCCACCATCATCCGTGTTCCAAAGAAACCCAAGATAACAGGACTTAATGACTACAGACCTGTGGCTCTAATGTCTGTTGTCATGAAGTCATTTGAAAAACTGGTTCTGGCTTATCTGAAGGACATCACTGGATCCTTACTGGACCCCCTGCAGTTTGCTTACTGAGCAAACAGGTCTGTGGATGATGCAGTCAACATGGGACTGCATTACATCCTGCAACACCTGGACAAATCAGGGACTTATGTGAGGATCCTGTTTGTGGACTTTAGTTCGGCCTTCAACACCATCATCCCTACACTCCTCCATACCAAACTAACCCAGCTCTCTGTCCCTAGCTCTATCTGTCAGTGGATCACCAGCTTTCTGACAGATAGGTAGCAACTAGTGAGACAGGGGAAATTCATGTCAAACAGCCACTCCACCAACACTGGTGCCCCTCAGGGATGTGTTCTCTCCCCACTGCTCTTCTCCCTGTACACCAACGATTGCACCTCTAAAGACCCCTTTGTCAAGCTCCTGAAGTTTGCAGACGACACCACACTCATCGGCCTCATCCAGGATGGTGACGAGTCTGCCTACAGACAGGAGGTTAAAAAGCTGGCTGTCTGGTGCAGTCTAAACAACCTGGAGCACGCTCAAAAAGTGGAGATGATCGTGGACTTCAGGAGAAACCCCCCTGCACTCTCCACACTCACCATCATAGACAGCACTGTGACTGCAGTGGAGACATTGGACCTGAATTGGAACACTCACATCAACTTCATTGTTAAAAAAAAGCCCAACAAAGATTGTACTTCCTTCATCAGCTGAGAAAGTTTAACCTGCCACAGGAGCTGCTGAAACAGTACTACTCAGCCGTCATTGAGTCTGTCCTGTGCACTTCAATAACTGTCTGGTTTGGCTCAGCTACAAAATCAGGGATCAGTAGACTACAGAGAATGGTTCGGACTGCTGAACGGATTATCGGTGCCCCCCTGCTCACCCTTCAAGAACTGTATACATCCAGAGTAGGAAAAGGGCTCAGAAAATCACTCTGGATCCCTCACATCCATGTCATCCCCTTTTTGAACTTTTGCCATCTGGCCGGCGCTACAGAGCCCCAATTACCAGGACAGCCAGGCACAAGAACAGTTTCTTCCCCCAGGCAATCCAACTTGTGAACTTGTTAAATGCACCCCCCCCCCCCCCCCATTATGCAATAACAATGTGCAATAACCTTATATTTATTTGCTGCCACCTCCATCCTAGTACATCCCTGCATCTCCTTCTATTCTACCCCATTCTATCATCTATAGCACTGTATAACTGTATATACAATCATTTATGTTTCAAATTATTTTTATTTTTCATTTTTTGTTTATTTATATTTACATATGTGTATTTTTATTCTCATCTTATTTTTATTGTCTGTGTGTCGTTGTTGTCTCTGTGAACTGGAAGCTTATGACACTGAAACAAATTCCTTGTATGCACAAGCATACTTGGCAATAAAAGCTCTTTCTGATTCTAATACGTTCCACTGATCTGGACTAGTCTCAACTATGATTACTCATTAGAAACACAGATAACTTATTCTTAAACCATTTTTTAGTAAAGTTTTCATAGATGGACTCAATCCACTATAACTAAACCACCAATTGACTGAAGATATGTTTTTTTGTTCATATAAAAGCTTATTTATTCTAATTGAAAGACCACACGAAGATACGCTTTTATATTGTGGAGTGGACTTGAGTCCAGAGCAGGCTGATGTAATGATAATGACAAGAGGAGTAATTGGATAGCAGAATCTAATCAAGGCCTATTTCATATAAACTACTTCAGCGTGTGTATGAAAAAATCTGACCCCTGGGTTAAACAGAAATGCCAATATCTATTCTCATGCAAGTCTCTTCAAAGCCAGTCATTGGAAATATGATTTACCACTGATTAATTCAGTATAATGGTGTTACGAGATAATCAGCATCTGTCCAGGAACTGGCATGTTTAATTATTTTGTTCACATAGTTTTTCTCTTAACGTCAACATTACACAGGACAGGTAAAGTATTTCTCACTTTCAGCTGTAGTATAATATGTCCAAAGGATCTTATTCATTTACACTGATATGAAATATTCTGTGTATTTTCATACTGAACATGTCTTGTATTCCTGGCAAGGTTAATTTGGTGTAATTAATTCACCTCTCAGTGAAACAGATCATGCAGTCCATAGACAGTAATGAGGTTAGGTTCTGCTGATTGCTGCTGGCTGGAGCTGTATGCTAATTGCATTGCACCATCCGGCTGTGTTTCCTCTGTCTCCGCTGACAGTAAACTGAATACATCACTATGAAGCCTAACTGTTTACAGAAACAGTTTAAAATTGTTTATCATATTATGGTTTCTGAGGTAATAATTAGTGCTGTTAAAGTTCATTAAATAAAGGAGGATATTTGCAGATTTTTAGAAGGATAATTTTACAATTTTATTTCTAAAGTTACTTTACAGATGTTTTGTATAGTATATACTTTTACTTATTGTTTTTTTATCCAGTAAATATTCATGCAGCCTTTACTTTGTATGGCCTCGTGATAAAATAAATCAACACAGTTTCTGGTCTCATATAGTTGTTCTTACAGTTTCCTTGTCTTTAAAGATGAAATATATAATTTCTGCACCACTGGTGGCACCAAACAGAATTGCAAAAATAATGACAGTTTTATATAACAATAACCTGTGTTACATTTCTCGGATTAGCAGGCATTTTCACACCAAATTTACACTGCACAAACAAACAGATCGCAATTCAACACAGTGACACACCTCCTTTAACAGGACGAGCTCCAGTGTTGAATTACTATTGCAATAGTCTGACCTGATGTGAATTGGGTTAACTGGTTATTGGAACTCTGTCTATTAAAGGCATAGTTCACCCAAAAATGAAAATTCTGTCATTAATTACTCACCCTCATGTGGTTCTAAATCTGTAAGACCTTCGTTCATCTTTGGAACACAAATTAAGATATTTTGTTGCATAGACAGCAATGTAATTACCACGATCAAGGTCCAGACACATAGCAAGGAGATCGGTAAAATTATCCATGTGACATCAGGGGTTCAACCGTAATTTTACGAAGCTACGAGAATACTTTTGTAAAGAAAAAGAAAACAGAAATAATGACTTGATTCAACAATTCATCTCATCCGCGTCATTCATTCATGTCAGAACGACATGAGGGCGAGTAATTAATGACAGAATTTTCATTTTTGGGTGAACTAAACTAACCGTTTAAGTTGTATTAGTGTAATTCCTAAAAGACCTTATCCTTTCCAGTTCATAAATGTAAAATGACTATGCAATCAGGCTAAATATATTCTCCCTTGTGACAACTGAAACTGCATTAGTTTGGCTATACAGTGTTTGACCTCAAAATATATTTGACTGTTTCTTTAAATACGACTTTAAAGAAGCTACAGACTTTTTGTTTTCTCTCACAAACACACAATTGGGAGAACTACAAAAAGAAATGGATGAAAATAAAGTACAAACTGAATCCAGCTAATTCTCAAATGTAAATAAATCAAGGCATTAGCATCAAACACAACTACAAAGCATCTCATATGTATGGATGTCAGAGAGGTCTGCCTCTAGGAACAATAACAAATCCTGTTTAAGAACCTGCATATGGACCTAACAGGGGAACTCATTCATTTATTGTTTTTCTTTTATATTAAAATGCCAGATTATTGTTTTGTCTCTGGTATTCAGCTGGCATTTATTTATGCCTTTTGAAGGTCATTTATCTTTTTAGCACACAAAGGCAGTAAACAATCACACTGTTTGAAAGACAGAATAAATTATTAATACAAGGATATTGTCAGGAAGTCACAGCAAACGTGATTTGAGAAGTAAATGATTGCTGAATAATTATTTGAGAGGGATTATTATGTACATTCTGTTAACAGTCATAAAGTTAACTTTTAGATTTTAAAAACACACACATCTGTTACATAAAATTGAAACGCCATCTTGCTTTATTTCTTGATGTAACACTGTAATGCATCACGAAAGAGTTTGTCTGCTCAATTTCAGAATCCAATTAACTGTTCTCGTTACAATAATTTATATGTAGAAAACATTACTGGCTTAATTAGTATCTGGAAGCTGTGAGACAGAGGAAAATACATGATCTTCATTTGCTAGGAGGCAGTAATTAGCAGTTGTGCTCTTTTAAGCAGTTTAAAGGTCTATGTATGCAATTAGCTTTTGAATATTCATGAATCAGTCTAGGGCAATGACACAAGGACTGTAAACTCACACATTGTCTCAGTTTGCATGATCTACCATTTGAATTATATATACCTATATAAAAGAAGAAATTTTAAAATTCTGCAGTAGAGAGCCGAAAGGTCATTTTAACCACTTGAATTAGGCATTACAGTCCTCAGACTTTGCGATATCAGCAGTCACACTGTCTGTGTTTAACAGCATCAGTAATCTGGATTGATTGCTGTAAACACCTGGTACAGCACGGTAGGGTGCGTGTGCATGCTGTAAATTCACTTAAGGCTATACAATGTTGTGTTTAGTTTGTAGCATCAGTAGTTTTATGGCAACACTTCAAATGGCAGGCAATATCACTCTCAGGAGACATATTACATTGTGTTTATGATCGGGGTGTGTTTGGAGAAGTATATTTAGGGCATATTGACATTCAGTTGCTGTATAAACCTGTCATGTGCAGCTGTGTTTGAGCTGAGGGGAATGCTGAATTTATTTGATAGGACTCCTGGAGTTTTCACAGAATTCATGAAGTGTGTAGAAAAATACTCTCAGAGCACCTTCAGTAAGCACCTGATCTTGAAACAGTGTTACATTTTTATATTTGTTTAACAGATACTTGAATTCTTATAAATGAGGAAATGCTATAACATAAGAATGAGCAAATATGCTCTTGTACAGCACAAAAACTCATGTGAAGTCATTTATGATACTTGGTGCTTTTGTGTCCTTTTTAAAGCTTGAAAGAACTCCAGTCTCAGAAAACGAGCAACTAGTACATTCTTAAATGTATTACATTGCAGATTCATTGTCTTCAGGAGCTTCTTTGAAGATGGAAAGGGCTTCATCTACACAGTTGAAGTTGGGAAGTTGAATATTGTACCTTGATGGTGGAAAGTGATTTTCTGTCTCTTTGTGTTACTACTACCATGAGTACTGGTCCTGAGGACAGTTGAGATTGAAAGGAAAGTGGATGGAGAGAGAAAGAGAAATGGGATAAGGGCATTACACAGGCCAGATATGAACATATAAGCATGTCTAATTAAATCTGAGAAAACTGCATGAGAAGAACGAATGTAAAATTGAAAATGAGCAGTTAAAATTTAGAAAGAAGTAAGTAAGTTGTGAGAGATTTGAGGCAGAAGTTGTGAGAGATTAATCATATTCAGACTCCAAACAGCCCATGGCGGGACCTGCTGCTAGAAACGTCCAGAGGTGTTAGTGAGTGTCACGTCCCCAGTCTGAGTGATGTGAGCTGATGTCCCTGTCTTGTAGAAGTACTGCATGAGTAATGGGGTGTGCAGTTTCCCCCTTGCTGCAGTAAAAGGAAATGGCAGACACTTTGGTTTACCTTCTGCAACTCTGCAATTACATTCATCTGAATTAGATATTAGCAAGGAAATAGACTGAGAAAATACACACATCACACTCAGCCATTTAAACTCCAATGAGGCTGTTTGCAAGTAAGGCTAGTTTACAGTCACTAGTGGCAACAAACTTTGAGCAGATTAGTGTATTAACATTGTTAGATGTATAGAGAACAGAAAATCGCATATTGATGCTTACATTATTTGCATTAGTTGCACAAATGAATCAAATGGAATAGAATACAGCTGTGATTTCCTGTGTTAAATTAGTGACTGTTAACTGCAGGGATGAAATATACTTTGGCTTTTGTATATATGGGTTTTAATTATCGAATCCAGGACATTAGCAATAATTCATAATGATAGTAAATTGCAAAGTACTTGAATTAAAAAATGGAATGACATTGTCGCACATGATCAGGGCTTCCACAGTGGTCCTTTAAAGGTACATTATGAGAATCTGGCTCTGTCTGTGATTAATACATAGAACTGCAAGACTTCTGTTACTGTTTTTCAATGGAAATTTGTTTTCAATCAATCAATCAACATTTATTTATACAGCCCTTTACAACACTCATGGTGAACCAAAGTGCTTTCCAATAAAAAAGAGAGCAATAAAAACGAAAATATAAGCCAACAACAAAAAATTACATAAAATACTGTTTTTGCAATAATATATGTATATACTACAGTTCCTCTTCAGGAACGAGACGCTGCATCCGAAAACGCTAGGGGAACGCCTTCAGCGTGACCGGCTCAGCGTGAACGGTTCGCTGAGAGCAGTGTACATCCATGGGCATCTCAATGTGGGAGCAGACATCCTGCCGAGGCAGGGGCCGATGCCCGGGGAATGGATGCTTCACCCAGAGGTGGTGAAGCAGATTTGGAGAGTGTTTGTCCGGGCTCAGGTGGACCTCTTTGCGACTGGGGAGACATCACAATGTCCCCTCCGGTACTCTCTGACTCATCCAGCTCCACCTGATTTCTCTCCTCGACGGCTCTCCATGGGAGATTCCCGTCAGGAGGGATCTCCTCTCACAGGCAGGGGGCACCCTTGTGCACCCCCGCCTGGAGTTGTGGAAGCTGTGGGTATGGCCGCTGAAGGGGCACAGCTCTCAAACGAGGTGGTTGAGACCATCCTCCAATCCAGAGCTCCCTCAATGAAGAAACTGTACGCCTTGAAGTGGAAACTTTTCACTTCATGGTGTGGAGACCGCCAGCTTGATCCAGTCAACCGCCCGTTTGTTACAGTTCTGGAGTTCCTGCAGGCCCGACTCTCCGCAGGGTTGACCCACTCCACCTTGAAGGTTGATGTGGCTGCGATATCGGCCTACCACGCCTCTCTTGGTGGACAGTCAGTGGGAAGACACCCCCTGGTTACACGTTTCCTCCGCGGTGCGCTGAGGTTGAGGTGCTCGAAGCTCTCTGTAGGCCTCCCTTCGAGCCTGTTGAGGAAATTTCTGATCACCATCTGACTCTGAAGGTCACTTTCCTTCTGGTGATATCTTCTCTCAAGAGAGTTGGGGATCTTCAGGCCCTCTCAGTGGCCCCTACTCACTTGGACTTTGCGCCCGGCATGGCCAAAGCCTTTCTATATCCTAGAACAGGGTATGTTCCGAAGGTCCCCTCCTCGGCACCACGGCCAGTCGTACTGCAGGCCTTCTGTCCTCCTCCCTTTTGGGAGCCTGACCAGCAAAAGCATAACTGTATGGACACATACATCCACAGAGCTGCCATGTGGAGAAGGGCGAACCAATTTCTAGTGTGCTACGGTCTCCCTAAGAGGGGTCTGCCTGCTACAAAGCAGACCCTCAGTCGGTGGATTGTGGATTCCATTAGTATTGCATATGAGTCCTCTCAGCTCCACTCGCCGATGGGAGTCAGAGCTCATTCTACTAGGAGTGTGGCAGCCTCTAAGGCCTTTTTCGCAGGTGTCCCAATACAGAACATCTGCAACGCTGCGGGATGCTCTATGCCCCTGACATTCTTCAGGTTTTATGGCCTTGACATGCGGGCCACTTCAGGCTCTTCCGTCCTCTCGCCGTTACATACGTAACGTAGAGACGTTTTTAATCGTACATGTTAAGCTATTGACAGGCTTTTACTGTAGCATTTTACAGTAGTTTTCTGTAAAAATTACACATATATATATGTGAGTAGGTCACGGCATTTACGTCATGCGTCGTGCTCTGCTAGCAGTGTTGCCAAGTCCAACTGAGCTACTTTAACACTCTTTCCATGGGATGTTTTTCATGTCTGCGGGTTGAAGCGACCCCAGTAATGTGATATTTATGGAATGCGACTTTTATCAGGGACTCTGCCAAAAATTTTATTTTACCTCACCGGAATGCGATTTTTACCAGGAATCCCCACTGAAAAGCGATTGGGCTAGTTTTGGGCTAGTTTTGAGTAGCAATTGGGTGGGTTTTGCTGAGAAAACCGGGCAACCCTGTCTGCTAGTGAACTCATGAACGTGCTTGCAGGAAGTGTCACGGAGGAGAAGAAAAAGCTGAATAAAGTCAATTTTTATTTATTTTTTTCCGCACACATGTGTTCTCCTCGCATCATAAAATTCAGATTGCAAGTCTGAGGGCAGATGGACTGCTTTGACTACGTTTTTCATACTTTTATGGACCTTGACAGTGCAATTTACTATACAGTCAATGGGACAGTCACAAGCCTGCCGATTTATATAGTATTATATATGTAGTTTTATATATATATATATATATATATATATATATATAAAATACTATATAAATATAATACTAAATATACATTACTTGTTCTGGCTCTAGAATTCCAAAAATAAATAAATTAATTAAAAAAATAATAAATAAATAATAATAAATGGCTCTGTACTATTAATAACATCATAATTAAGTAGATACACCAGCAGATAGCAAGATAAAATATGCATCTCTTGCTTAATGATATTGTTAGATAAACATTTGTTAAATGCCAGTAACAATATAATGAATAATAAATGATCAGAGACATTATGAATGGTGACTCCATTCAACCATTGCTGGAATGTATCTCAGATATTAAAAAATGGTTATTGGTATAGTACAGAAATTATTGTTTTGAGAATGATTATCATTAAGGAGCTGGGCAATCATTTCCCCTCCCTTTCCTTACAGTTTAGAAACCTAGGTGTTATCATAGACTCAGAATTATGTTTATCCAAACAAATTAATTCTGTTGTAAGGAACAGTTTTTATCAATTACGGGTCATTTCCAAACTTAAATCGTTTTTGACTTTTCAAGATTTGGAGAAGGTCATTCATGCTTTTATTACCTTACGTTTAGATTACTGTAATTCTCTGTACTCAGGTCTTCCCCAGTCATCGCTTTCACGCCTCCAGTTGGTGCAAAATACAGCTGCAAGGCTGCTGACTGGGGCAAAGAAATATGACCATGTCACTCCAATTTTAGCTTCACTTCACTGGCTTCCGGTCCATTTTAGAGTTCAGTTTAAGATTCTGTTTTTTGTCTTTAAAGCTCTTAACAATCAAGCTCCATCTTATCTTAAAGATCTTCTTATCCCTTTGTCATCTACCAGACTTTTAAAATCCACTGACGGCTCTTTTATCTGTGCCTCGTTCCCGTTTGAAAACTAAGGGTGACAGAGCCTTTTCAGTCAATGTCCCCCGTCTGTGGAACCAATTGCCTCTGCTGCCGCCTTGCACCTTCCATTACCATTTTTAAATCGAGATTGAAAACATATCTTTTCTCCTTAGCATTTTAATCTCACTTTTGTTGTTTTATTGGTTGTCTTGTTTGCTTCTTTTTTGTTTTTGTTTTCTCTTTTAAATTTATTTTACATTGTTAAACACTTTGGGTAGCTATGCTATGTTTAAATGTGCTATATAAATAAAATGTACTTATGTACTTACTATTATGTTTTCTTTCCCCCCTTTATTTATCTCCAGGATCAGGACGTTCCTCTAAATGGCCACAGAAGCTAGTCCACATTAATTTCAGTCTGTCATAACACCATGGGTTTGTTCAGCTCAACAGCCTCCTGCTGGGACTTCAGTGCAGATTCCCCGCAGTTGCGGATTTTTGCCACAGAATGACACACCAGCAGACACACTGACAAAGTGAAGACACAGATACATACTCTTGCTTATGAACGGCTTGCTTCTGAAGATTTTAATTTCAGTCCTGCTCCTCCTCAAGAGTGCTTTACTCCACAAGTTACATTGAGAGCTTATTCCTGACTGGTTCAGGGTTGGAGAATGGGAGGGAGGAGATGCAAGCATTTCAGTTGCAATTTTCACACCCAATTATGTTAATGTGTTGTGCCGGTGTCTCTGTGAGCAGGGCTGATGGAGCTGTGTCCTTGAAGTAGGGTCTGCCGGGACACACAGAGGGCTAGAACAGACGTGACACATTGTGCATACTTTACCCAAGGGAGTACAACCTCCGGCTCCAGACAATCTGTAAACATGAGGGTTATTCCATGCACAACCTAGGAGGGAGTCTGACGAGACCTGGTCAAAAATCCAAGGAAATGTGCTCTGAAATCTGCAAATAGTAGTATTTTGTATAAGTATATATACAATTATATTTTTTATAAGTATTTTATATTTTTAATATTTTATGTAATATTTTGTTTCTGCCATTTTTCTTAGAAAATATACACTCTCTGACCCTGTGATGTCTCGACTCGAGAGAAAGCTCCAGCTTAGCTGCATCCTAATGTTCATAAAATCTGTCTCAACCAATTCAAACCCACACAACCTCTTCACTACATGTCAGAACTAAGGCTCTTGTTTTTCTTCCCACCTAAAAGATCCATTACCATAGACGTGGAGAAATAATTCATTCAGCAGGAAAAATCACTATCCCTCCTCCCTGAAAGGGACTGGCAGTGGCATTTATCATTTGAGCTCAATGTATTTGTCTTTCAGCAGGCAATTAGAGAAATCTCTCATACATGCAAGAACCTCTGAAATGCTTTTTACTTATTTTTCATTCTTTAATGGAGCTTCTCCTGAGTGAGATCATCTCCCTTAGTAACAGGTAATTAGAAAAACTGTTTTCACTAATTATCATGGATTATTTTTTTCAATAGCAAGCTCAGGCAAAGTTATACTACTGAAGACATCCATTAATATTTCACAGTTATGAGAATATCACAAATATTTTATTGTGAGATTCAAATTGACTTTTATACAAATCTGTTCTGTTAACCTCACACCTTGTAGATTTTATTCTTTTTATAATTACAGTGTATCAATGTAATTCACTTTTAGTTGCATTGTTATTATTTATTAGGGTAATCACATTATGCAACCCCCCCCCCCCCTCCTTAAGTGAGTCCAACATGGATGGCCCCAGTCAAGAAAATCTGGACACATCACTGATTACCAGCCAGAAACAGGCACTGGAATCACTTACTGGCACTGAAACCCAGCCGCTGACAGTTATAGCTAGTAAAATTTGAACAGTAAAAGCTATAACAGCGAGAATAAGCCTGAATTGTGACATATCTGAAAGGCTTTTAACATTTACAGATGCCGCAAAAGCCAAACCATAAATGGCTAAAATGCATCATAAATAATCTGAATGGGAAAAAGCGCTGTTGAGAATTTGAAACAGAGGCAATATAACCTTAGACCAGTAATGTGCTACTTGATTCCAATAACAACATTCATGTTTGTTTATATGAAGCAGCCCACATGGAATCTGCACATGCAGTAAAGCCTGTCATTCACAAAGTTCTCCTCTTGCTGTGGGGCATATAGTAGATGCATTTTTAACTAGCACGTACCATTTAGAATAAACAGGCTGGCAGGCTGTAAACAGTGTCTTAACTCATACACTCACATGACACAAGTGAGTTAGAAATCAGCATGAAATGCCAAACCCAGGAGCTGAAATGTCAAGGTCATGAGAGGACAACTAAAACTATTGTACTACTGAAATAAATTTAGCTGATAAGAGTTTTACTCCATTTACAACCACATTTAGACAAAAACTGGATATTTGGATACTGGGTAATTAAGTATGCATGCTTATTTCCACCTCTTTAATATTTAAATTAATATTAAGTGAGTATTAGATGATTGCAAAGTTAATCTTAAAATCATTAGCACTTTTAAATGTAGTCTTAAATGAATATGCCTTAATCATACTGTAATATTATGATGCCTAAATTTACTTGTAAATGATCGATTTCAGTGTTTAGTGTTTTATTGTTCATTTATATAGACTAAATAGTGTGGAATTTTACAGTTGCCCATTTATCGGTTATCAGTCATCATATCATGAAAATAATTGACATAAATTTTAATATCGGTGCTTCACAATTATCGTCTTTTTCCCTTGGACATTTTTTTGTGATTTACCCAAGTAGGACATGTCCCTGGATCAACATGGAGCATTTCTCTCAGCTAATCAGCAGGTACATCCAAAGCTGTTCATGTTAGAACACGTCCTGTAATAGTGTAAATTACATTATGCCTGTGGAGACTGTTGCGTCCTGTATCCCTCAGCTAATGTTTATGTTCATAGGCCTCAGAATAGTTGCGGTCCTTTTTAATTAAATTTCCATTTCAATTATTCATAATGAATAAATCAGATGAAATATGCATGGGACTTTTTGATTTAGAATTTGGGACTTGACTTTGTGACCTCCTAGAGGATGTGTTGAGCAAGGGCAGAACAGCAGGTAGTTAGGATAGAGGAGTTATGGCCAAGTCTGCAGCCCAGCGGAGATCGATGGTCCTGGTGTGGACGGTGCTTAGATCAGCAGGATGGACACCTCCCTGCTGCTCCAACCACTCCAATCATTCTCA
The DNA here is from genome assembly GCF_012432095.1 of Onychostoma macrolepis. Classification (NCBI taxonomy): domain Eukaryota; kingdom Metazoa; phylum Chordata; class Actinopteri; order Cypriniformes; family Cyprinidae; genus Onychostoma; species Onychostoma macrolepis. Next base: position 17,694,421 of record NC_081174.1, read on the forward strand.
TTGATCGATGTGCAGGCTTGCTTTGCTTTCTCTCTGAAGATCTCCGCTGTGAGTTTGTTCTTTATTTAATGAGATGTCTCCGTAAAAGATTTTCACATGCACGCTGTGAAATAAATGATGACTTAGTCAATATAGAAAGAGAAAGACAATGTAACATTGTTTTTGTTTGTTAAATTTAAGAATGAAAAATGATCGTGATTTTAACAGTAAAAAAACTGTGAAAATGCTACAGTAAAAACCTGTTAAATGGTTAACGGTAAAATTTACAGGGAAAACCCGTAAACTGACGTTCCCAGAATTCCCTGCGTTGCATTTCAAATTTTGTTTGAATTTGATGTTTTTTCTTTGAAATAACTGTTTCTTCTTAGTTTTTTTCTAATCTGTTATGTTTATTAGGGTTGTATGTCACATCTAATGTTGTTAAATTAATGTTTATTGCATATTTCAGTTTAATGAGTCTCACCATGATGGTGTTTAGTGCTTGTGTGAATGACACTGTGCACCTTCTATATATGTATTCTATATATATTATTTAAAAGCTGTTTGTGATGGGCTTTGGTTCATCATGTGACTTTCTCATCAGGTAAGTCCTGATGAGGTACTCAAAGGTACAAAACAGATTTCAGTACTTCAATAGGTTGGTATATTAACATTATATCAGTTAAAGAAATTAAGGTATTTAACTGTAAATTTAAGTTAAAACTGTAAAACCTGAAATGTTGTTACTGTATTTTTTATGGTAGAATTCCGGCAACCACAGCTGCCCTTTCTTTACCGTAAATTTTATGGATTTTTTTTTACAGTGTGCTAGAGGTCCAGTTCTTCTTAAATCATTTAAAAACTGTAAATAGATGGATAACTCTAATTTTTCCATCTCTGTAACATTGTGTCTGTAACACTGTGTCAATTCACATCCCGATTTCACTAAATCTTGTGATACAGTCAGAGATTTATTTACTTTTATTTATTTATTTATTTTCAAAACACCCAGTCCATGACATTTTTGAGCGATGTTGGAAAGCACAGGCATGTAATATTGATCATTCTTTCATTCAGTGTTTTTGGATAGTGTGTATGCTTTCTCAACACACTTGGCTGTTGTATTTAAGGATTTTATTTCAGCTTGAATCACAATGGCAAATATACTCCATCTGCTTCTAAGCTTAATGGTTAACATGATGCAACATGAGTAAACACAGACATAGTCTTTTGACAATCATTTAGATGATTAATAGCATTTACATTATCAGCTAAGGATAAGATATTATAGCTACAACTCATGCTTAACTACAAGTCTGGAACTTGGCTTCAAACACCCACTGGCATCAACCCAACATTTTAATACATCCACTCCCAACCCAGCTTGTTTGTATACTGACAGTCCTAGGGGCTGTCAAAGGGCAAACACCTACAGAAAGAGGTTTGTAGATGTAGGACTCCTTTATGAGAGCATTCTGCTGATGGGAGACCTTCATGTCACGCCGAGCGAACAACAGGCCTTTGCTTACTCTTTTAGGTTCTCATATTCTTCTGAGCGATGTGACATTACATGCCGGTCTAGTATTCATATCTTGCATTTTCAGCACAAAAACTTGTTTTTAAGGTGAAACAATGCAATGGTACTGCAAAGTTTTTTTTTAATTTGTGTGTCTATACATCAGTAATTTTATATTGTACCACCTTATTTTATCCGACTATGCCATTTGCAGTGCTCATGGGCTTTCAGATGCAATGTGCAGTGCATCCTAAAAGTCTTGAAAAGTTATTGTTTTCGTTTTGCTTCAAATCAGAGTTTGTTGTAATCTTGTGAGTGATTTTTAGAGCTGCTTGGTTTGATTCATGGCTTAGAACGCTTTAATGAGGCTTTTTTTTTTTAAATCCCAGAGCAGAAAATGATACTTCTGTAAAAGTCATTGTTGCTGTCTATTGCCTTGGATTAGTAAACAGACTTTAAGATATAGTTGTATTTTACATAGCGATACACATATCAAAGCGGAGCACCAACAGTTACTAATATACTTTGTGAAGGACTCTATCCTGCCAACATTCGAGTCTTGGTTGCTTTAATTACTACTGTACACAAATGCAACACTTAAAGCTCCTGCATTAAAATGCATCTTTATTTTGTGTTAAAGTGAAAGATTAGGTTACAGCCTAAAAGATCATTGCAGTCCCTTTTCTTTTTAATTTCTCAAGTATTCATCAAGCAGTCAGATCTTGTGCCATGACTGCACATTCTCTTAGTACGTGAATCATCTGAAGTGCTCCCACACAACGTTTTACTAAAATGATAACCAGTTTGCATTATTCATGCTGCAAGCTGTAAGTGCCCACAAATGCAAAGCACCTTACAACTGCAATAAAGTTGATTGGTCCGTTGCCGATGTTAAAACATTACTCACCTGCCTCAGTGGGAACCAGGGGGCCTATTTCCACATGTAACCATAGACATAGGAGAATAGTCCAGCAAAATTACACCATACGGTGTTTACGCTTATGCTCAAGCACACATATAAACACATGCACATACTGATTTATATTATTTTTCATTTATTCAGAACCATTAATTCAGACCCACGATGAAGCATTCTGTATAACAATTAAGAATGAAAAGCACAACATTTTGTTTTATAGAGTAGTTTTGGCTTTCCAGTCTCAGAACACTAAATATTTAATATCCTTCACCAGAACAGGCTTTTCATCCATAACCTTCTTAATATCTGTTTCCAGTGCAGATAATCCAGTGCAGATAATTTCTATCTGGCCCTCACAGAAGAGGTTTCTCTTATCATTTTCTCACTGAAAATTGCTCAGCACTTATATCTTTACAGGTTATATAAGCAATTTTGAGAGAACAGATATGGAGTTGACTTTTCATAAATCAAGTGCTCCTGGTGCTGTACTGTTAAATATTATTAACATATTTAGTTTATATTTAGTAAGTCAAGTTTATGCCCAGTGTTTATAATTGTTACATTCATGACATGACTTTAAAACCCACCTTAAAATTTCCGTAATCCATTACAGTTAAATCAACAGAGTGAGTGACATCCCTGATCTACAGCTTATAAGAAAACATGCTATGGGAGACCAACTGACATCAATAATATTAATGCATTAAAATTATGAAAAAGTATCAGCCTAATGTTTCTGCTGGGGATCTGTCATTAGGGTAGAAACACATCTATCACAGCTGTCCAAGCAGAACACACTCTGCCGCCCACTTGATTGTGTTTTTATCAAGCGCTTGCTAAATCAATATCAACCAGATTACTCTAGTATTATCTGCGGCATCAGCTTCATCATTACATCACATTATAGATGTCTGAACAAGTTGGTAATGGATTCATTTGGCATATGGCATGAACTATGATTTTCTTTTCTAAGATGTGTGTTTGTTAAAACAGCACTGGCTCAGTTAGCAACATGATCTCACAGAATTCCGTGTAATGTTCACGGACTTAATTAACCTCCGAATCTGAGACCAGGTTGCAGTTAGTGTAGTAGTTTAACATTAAAATACTCAAGTGTCTTATTATCACAATTTAGATGTTTATGCTGCTTAATATTTTGCGGAAACCATGATTTCATGGTTATTTGATGATTAGAAAGCATTCATCTGAAATTTTCTTTTTCCTTTTTTTTGCAACAATATAAGTCTACACTGTCACTATTGATCAATTTAAAGCAGCCTTGCTGAATAAAAATATAAATTTTGATTAAAAATCACTTTTTAAGAGTAGTGAATATGTATTATCCATGTGTTTATTTTATTTTAAAAATAGACTATCAATTACAGAAACAAATATACTGATGTTTAATACAAAGAAAATTGCATGAGCTTAAAAATGTTATGTTGTATTACAGGCAGATTGCATAGAAGTATAAAAATCCAAGTTATATCAAAACAAAGGATGTAAAACAAACACAGCACCATTGATCTGCACCATTGATAGCACAATGCAGACTTAAATGATCCAAAACAGGAGTCAGCATTGATCTTCAGAGCTTAACGAGTTGAAACATAGCAACTAATTAAAATGCTATCAGTAATACCAGAAGAGATTTAGGCTGTTAATGCAGCAAATATCCATTTCAAGAGCAAATTAGCACTAATGTCATCAGCGCTTTTTATTTTTTATATTATGTGAGGCCACAACAGTCAGAATGACTCTTTTTTTCTTTGGTTGTTTATTGTGTGTATGGAAGATACAGCGGCTTGATAGAAGACTGAGCTTAGAGTACATCAGTTAGAGTGAATCCTGTTATGCATGAAAGCAGCAATTGTGACAGAAATAGAGCATTGTGGGTAAGAGGCTGAAGCCATGTCAGACACTATTAATACAGCACGACCAATGGTCACCACACAGAGAAAAGTAGAGAAAGAGAAGGTATCTAATAGAGGATGTGCTCATTTGAACTGAGAGTGAAGAAAATGGAGGAAGTGAAACTATGAAGATAGAAACTTGCTTTATTGTACCGTGTCTATGCATGCTCACACCCTGGATGACCTCATAAATGTATAGCCATTGCCTCGGAAAACCTTTCACACTTTAGCAATGTCATTGAGGACAAGAATCAGATGCACTTTGTACCCTTGGTTTACATCCTTCTGCAGTTTATACACCAGAGAGTCACTGTGAGAATGTACAATGTAAAAGTGGTCTCGTACATGGAGTAATGATATGGATGCCTGATGCCCTTCTGGGATGAGACGCACACTAGGATGAGAGGCACTGTCTCGCTCCTGCATACAATTTAAAACATGAGGGAGGCTTGAAAAGAGAAGCGCTACAAGAAGGGGACATACATAGCTTCAGTTATTCAAAGTGGGGAAAAGTACCAATAAAAGATTATGCATGAAGTCCATGAAAATCTGTGATTTTTATTCATGGAAGACTGTAGTGGAAACAAACAGGGGCGTTATATTGATACAGACAGTTTGCTAAGAGGCTCAAACACCAGGCTGGAGTCCCTGGAGTGGCTGTATCGCTTCAAAAGATAATTGAGTCTGGTAGTTTCTCCTGTTTGCCCGATATTTGTGTATGGTCACATTGGGTATTTCCTCAAAGCTGATATCACTGCTAAATTAGGCTCTAGAGGTGCACTGTGAGTAAGAAGCATTCTTTATTTCTGCAGTTTTCAGTGTACATTTTTTCATGACTATAAGGATGGAGTATTTTATCCTTCAAAGCTTCTAAATGCCTGCATATTTGAATTTCTTTCTTTCTTTCTTTGCTCGGATGTTTGTTGTGTACATTTTAATAGACTTCAGTTTTTTTAGTGGACGCTTTAATATAATATACAGGTAAGATTATTAAATTATTTCATGTACTTGTTTTTGTTTATTTGGTCAGCTAGTCATTATCATAAAATAGTGTACAATAAATATTGATGTAATATTCATATAATATTGGACATCTCAGGATTGTGACGGGAATAATCAGAGTAAAGAATTGCAGAGAGCCCTGTATTTCACATTGACTGACACATGGAAACATGGAAAAAACAAATTTTCTCATCACTTTCACTAATGATAGCCCCTGAAGCCATATAAACATCTATTCTGAGAACATTAAAAAAAATCAAGAAAAGACTGTAAACAATAAACTGACCTGTAATAGGTTAAAACAAAGCATAAACACTGAAAGCCTGTGAGGGAGGAAATGTTAGTTCTTCACTCTGTGATTCAAGAGAGATATTATGCGCTTGTGCCAGGTGCGTTAGAATAAAACGTTATTTCCGGCCTTCCAGAGATAGCTTTAATCATTTTCAGATTGGGTCCAGGAGATCTAATTCAATTTTGTGTTGCTATGGAACGGGGCCATGTGTATAAGTGTGTGTGAGAGTGAGTGAGAAGAGGGATTTAATCACACATCATACAAAGCCAGAGAAACAGAACGCAAGGCTGTTTGCCACTATCTCAACAGTTTCATTGCCAATTACTGCTTCCCCTTTGTTGTGTCCCGCAGAAACCAATGTGTGCAAAAAAACGGGAGATTAATGACAGCTCGTAATTATTTTTATTTTTATGCAGTTATACCAATCAAGATTTTACACCGTCTTGAACAAAGTATAATTAGAGCCAAATATAGTAAAACGACATGAAATCTCTGAAATACTCATTTGAGAGCCAAATGTATCCACTATTACTTAGTATTTTATTAGTGATAAAAAGCTGAATCTTTGTTAGCATATGTATTTTTGTATTGGCATTTATTATGTATTTTTATTTTAGTGAATTATCATTCCCTACTGAAACTGTTGTACTCTATAGTGTTTACCTGCTTTAAAATGATTATTTTGCTATTCCATTTGATGACACTAGAAATTACGCACTTCCACTTGAACTTTTATGTCATTATTAAAAAAAAATAATAATAATCTTTTGCTGGAGTGAAAGACAATATTTCCAACTTTTGTATTTCACTGCTTGGTTGTTCATGATCTAAATGTTGTTCACAAGGAACTTTATTTCAAAATTATTTATATACTATTATAGTTTTTATTTCATTATTAATATTTAAAATTTTATTTTTAGCTTTTATTTAATTTAGCTTTTATTGCTTTTGCCACTTTTTCTGTTTTTATTATTTTACTACTACTATCAAGGTTTAATTCATTTTCATTTCAGTTTTAATTTTAGTTCAATTTTAGTTTTTATTTCCAGTTAGTAATTTCTAATTTCCATTTGGTTTAAGTTTTCATTTCAAGTTTTAGTTAACGATTTATTGCACTGTTTTTTGTTTGTATTTTTTGGAAAATTATACATACTTGGCATCGGGGTGAAAATAATTGAGAGCAAACAGAGTCACAGACTGTGAGTCATTTTTTGTGTAAAGAACTTAACTTTCCATCTGCCCCTGAAAATCCTTCATAAGCCCGATTTCTCATCTATGTGCTACTGGCTTTCTTTTCATGAACACACACTTGCAGGCTGTCATAGGACTCGTGCTCTGCATTTGTAGAGCTGATCAATGGGGAACAGTAAACAGAATGTCGGCTCAACATAGTATGAAACACCATATGGGTGATTAATCTCACTAATCGCTTCCCTTCTCCCAATCATTGACGAATAGCACCAGCAAATGTGAAGTGACTGGCCTTGGGTGATTTCAATGAATCATCGGAGTTATGCGAATAGAAAGTAAGCGTTATGGAATTACAGAAACTAGGCTTATTATTTGTTGATGTAGTTGTATATAAAACAAAATGAATTATGAACTTCAGTATTAGCCTATCCTTGCAAAAATCAAATATGCTGGATAACTGAATTCGCTATTCATTGTGTTTTATACAAGCTACAAGGCCTTGACTCCAGTCAACAAAGTCCATTCATTATTATTGTGAGTGAGTGTAAGCAGGAAGAAGAGCATCTCATGCTTTTGTGAAGAAAGCCAATGCTTATGATCTGAGATCTCATTATAACAGATCTCTCCACAGAAGCCTGCTTTAAAACATTGCAATTGCTCATGGCTTCAGGATATCTAAAAGACCTTTGGCTATGTAGAATTCTTCCTCATTACTGTACAGGTCACTTACGGGTAATTTTCACTTCTTTACATTTCTAATTTGTAAGACCAAAGTACAGCTGAGTCAGCATTTATGACCTCAGTTTAGCGAAATCAGGTCACACATCAATCCCCACACTATTAGTGGAGCTCACTCTATTAGATTTGAGACAGAAAGACTGAACATTTGCAGGCTGAACGGAGGAAAACACAGTCAGTGTCCTGAATCACCTTCAATCTTGGGCTGGGGAATAAATCAAGACTTTACTGCTGGTTTATTTATTTATTTTTTTTACTTTATTTGTGTGCGTGTGTGTGTGTGTGTGTGTGCATCAAAGTGCAAGTATATAATGCGTATCCATGCTTCATCTTTCTTAGGGCTGGTTTACCTTGTTTTTTTTGTTTTGTTTTTGTTTGTTTGCTTATTCTATAAATATGATCCATATAATTTTCATATTCATGTTATTCAGTATACATTAGCTTTAGTAAATATTCCTGACTTTTATTATTATTATTATTATCACAATTACAAAAGTATAAAATAATTGTTTATTTTATAAAATAATAAACATAAGCCTACAACTTTTTGGTTTTCAATATACTTAAGCTTTAATAATTATACTTTTATTATTATCAACAATAGTAATAGCAATAACAATTTATTAATTTATAATAATAATTATTATTATTATAATTAATGATTAATAATAATTTAATATTGATCATATTTTTAAAAGCTTATTTTTATTGCAAAACAAATATGATTTGTAATGCTCTGTCAGTAATGAGCGCCTCTGTATCTTTCTCCTTTACAGGTCAAAAGAGATACCAGTGATAGCTTTGCACATTAGTAACACTGTCAGAACAAAGCCTCAGTAAATCTGAATTACCCCACCCGCTCGTCAAACAGTTCCACTGCCTTTAATTATGCTGTTCACCAAGCTTTATAGGTGGTGCCCATGATTACCACCTGTTTTGCATTCTCAGACACGTGAATCAATGGCAGAGATATTGATCTGTCGGCCCTGCCAACGTATTGGCCTTTATCCATTGTTGACACTCTCCCAACCATTTGCAATGCTGATTGCCCAGGGGTATAATAACAAATCTTTGGCTTCAGTGCAACTGGGGGACCAGTCCTAGTTCGACCTATCCTACAGTTGTGCATGTATATATGCATGGGCAGCTGTTTATGGGCGTCTTGATTGTCAGGATGGTGGTGCATTCTCTTTAAGGGAATGAATAATGAAAACCGGATTTTTCGCTATACCAGCCTACAAGTGAACACATGATGAAAGCTGACATTGAATTGAATAGAAGGGAATAAGCAGCTCTCCTGGGGTTTCTTAGACTGAGCATGCAGACATTCATGAGCATCAGTGCTGTAAGCACTTAAAAATATGATTGTTTTGTCACTGAAGTGAGTTAATGTGATTATCTTTGTCAAATAAGAGCCATGTTATGAGAATCTGCTATGGTGAAAAGCTGTTGTTTTGGGCTTGGCCTCTTAAACTCTTCCTAAATCCCATGTTAGCAAGCAGATGCATCATCATGCTAGTCAGGTAAACGCCGCTGCAGTCCAAACACCAACCGACAGCATGGCATTAATCCCTGCAGCTCTGAGATGAGAGCGGGAGTGATAGAAAGAGTGCGGGGGAATACATATGCTTCGTCCTTTACTCATCAAGGTGTAACGATAATAATAGCCCCATTTTCTCTAATTACCGAGTGCAACCACCCCATGGATAGAATGAAATGGTGATGAAGAAGAAGGTCAGAGAGGCAGAGAGGTTCATTACTTGTGATTGAAGCAAGTGAATTGTGTGTGTCAATCAGTGTTTCTGTGAAAATCAATCTTCTCTAGTTATAGGTCTTAAAAATGAAACGGTTCATTGCTACCTAGGAATTATATTAATAGGGAAAAAGAAGTGTTGAGCAGGCAGTATTTGGGTGTTTTGTGCTAAATGATTTGGATTAATTGGATTAAAAAGTAAAAGAAAAGTATTAAATAATTTATCTAAATAGCTGTTTTTTTTCAACAGCACGAGTAGTAATTAATCATATATTATCATTTTTCATTTCAAAGCCTTAGTTCATATCTTGAAATTAGGGGTCAACAGATATGTTTTTCTCAGGGCCGATACCGATTATTAAAGATCAAGTAGACTGATAGCCGATATTTTGAACTGATATATATATATATATATATATATATATATATATGAAAATAAATTAAGAAAAACAAGGGCTCTGGCAAAAACTTTCTTTAAATGCTTTTAAATTATTTTATCGGCAAATCGTTTTGAAAATGATGACCATAAAATTGCTTAATATCGGTGCCAATAATTGGCCAGGGGTGTGTTTCCCAAAAGCATATATGGTCGCAAGTTCCGTCATTACCAATGGAGTTCAGTGGAACTTACCACCATAGTTAGCTAACGATGCTTTTGGGAAACGCACCCCAGGCTGATAATTGGTCGACCTCTACTTTAAATATAGAATTGCCCATCATCTTGAAAATGAAAATCCTGCTGGAAAATCTCTGCAAAAATGGTTATTTGGAACTGTGTTTTGGAACAGCATTTGTAGCTGGCCTTAAGTGGTCTTTAGATGGTCTATGGTCAAGCTGATTATTAAATGGTAGACTATCTTGGACTAGCAACAATCTAGCTACTGTACTAACTGGTCAGGCTGGTTTTTAGAAAATGGTGACTGGGTGACCAGCCAATGACCGGTTTAGACTGGTAACCTAGCCACAATGTTCTAAAAAAAACAGCTTAACCACCTTAAATTGGTATTATCATCAGCTAGTAGTTGGTTTATTTCTTGTCTAACATGTTATAACAAATAATAACCAGCTTGGACCAGCTAATAACCAGACCAGCTATTATGATGACCAGCTATCATGTTCTAAAACACAGCTACCAGCTTAAGGTGAGTTTTCCAGCAGGCATGGCAGGTTTTTGGGAGTAGATGCTACCTACTTGCTAATATCCTCATTAAAATTAATCATAGGTTCAGAGGTTCAGCTATTCCCTCAGCTGCTATATACGGGGTGACCCCCCTCCACCTTACTTTTCATGTCCCGCCTGTATTATAATGACCCATCCCCAAAGGGCAGGGCTCATCTCAGTATGGGCTTAAAGCCTGTTGTGTCAGTCAGTTCAGTATGCTTCTGAGCTCTGACACTGGTAATTGTGCTCATCACATGAGCTCATTAGTCATGACTGGTTTGGGATATTCAGACGTGTCAAACGGCTTCTCTAAATCACTGACAGAACACTCACTGAGAGACATTAGCATCATCTGATGGAGAAAATGTGCATTTGGTCTCACATGTGAGAGTATGCATGGATGAATAAAGGGTGTATTTAGCACAAATTTGATGTCAGTGTATGAATAGGACACACACAGGCCAGGATGCAAACCTCTTACATCTCAAGTCTTCTCCGCTAAAAAAAATCAATAAATAAATTAAAAAGTTTATAAAGAAGAAGAAAGAAGAAATTGTCAAAGTGTCCTGGCTGGGTAAACCCTTCCTAAGTCTACTTTAGCTTTAATATATTTTAGTTTTAGGTTTATTTATTACACAATGGTAATTATTATTATAATCAATAAAAATAAAATATATTTGGTTTATTATTCAGAATATTTTTATTAATAATTGAAATTATTAAAAGGAACATTATTGTAAGTTTTTATTGGAAATTATTTGAGTGTAATTTTAAAATTAACAGTAGGCTATACATCAGCTGTAATAAAAATAGCTTAGTCTTAGTTTTATTATTAATAATAATTATTAATACATTTTTGTTTATTTATTTTACTAGGCCTATGTATTTCATCTAAAGTGTAATGCATAACACAAATATTCTTATACCTTTTAAGTCCCTTAAACATTTTAACATTTTTTTTTTTACCTAAAAATAGTTTGTTAGAATTCTATAATAATGTTTTCATTAAAACTTTTCAAAATTGCATTGTTTGTATTTAATAATAAAAAAAAAAAAAAAGAATTATGCTTTATGAACCAAGTTGTCTGTATCTTAGATGCATGTTTTGTTTTGTTTTGTTTTGTTTTGTGTGGACAAATACTATGTTTGCCTGGATAGACTCTGTTAGTCTGAGTATTGACAACTTGACTCTACAGAACAATAAGCCAACCGAATGTCTGTACAGCACCACCATAACACAACAACAGTCAGCTCTCATCAAAACGCACATGCTTGATGGGATTTTTTCTCACATCTGTCTTTAGATCGACTCCTCTGGATGTCTGCGGTCTATATATGCAGCTCTAAATATAGCTGACATAAGTACCTGCAGTCATCAGAGACCACACACACTTCTCACGAAAGTGAGGATGGGCATAAAAGTGCCAACCTTGCCTCATTTTTCAATGTTTATCAGACTTGACAGAGTAACAGAGAGATAGAGGCTAAATAACTTGCGTGCTATGCGAGCTGTGTGAAGCTGCCTGAGGCGGTGAGACTTTCACATTCAGGAGAGATTTTCTGCCTGTTAGTCAGACAACAATTAGACGAACACTGCGTTTTTTTCAGGCTGAAATGGAAATTGACTAGAATTTGTGTAGTTTGCTTCATTTTCCAGAAAGAGGGCGAGGATTGTAAAATGCCTTGCTGGAACTGTCCATGCACAGAATTTTCTTTCTTACATCCATGTTGTTTTACTTAATCGAAGTGCAGTACATTATTACATACAGCTATTGATGTGCACTATGCCATGTCCAACACATGATTTGATAGGAACATTGATTGTCCTTTTTTATGTTGCACATGCTTTGAAATACCCAGTGAAATGAATCCAAGAAAGATGGGAATAAATGAAAAAGGCACGCTTTATGAACCTGATATGTCCATTGACCAGTGTGAATGAGCTTTTGAGTAATGACAATTGGAAATTTGCTGAAAATACATGTTACTGCATGAGTGTGAGGAGATAGATCTTTCAAACAACCTTTGTCGACCTGATCATGTCTGGTTTATTCCTTTGTGCCTCGCACTCTGTCTCTCTTGCTATAATTTACAAGCCAATATTTGACAGCCAGTGGGTGTGCAGATGCATCTTCTATTGATTGTTTTGTCAGCGGTCTTTGTGACATGCAAATATTAATAGGTTTGTTATGAATGTACAGTAACCCACATATTTAGCAATATCGTCTCACTAATTAAACAAGGATGGATGATTTTCTGAGTGTATTAACTTAATCAAAGGCACAGGCCAGGGTCAGCACTGGGTTAATGTGGACACGAACCGTGTAACCTATTACAAGCATCAGTGTCAGATCTCTGATCACTACTGAGTGGTTAAAATGGTTCAAGCAAGCAGTGTGTGTGTGCATTTTATTGCATTAAATTCCCATGTATGTTCAAGAAGTATATGGGTCAATGACATGATATTTTTTTAGACTCAATCTATTAAAAATTCATACTGAAAATGCATAAATACAATAAGTTAAATACAATAAGTTGAATACATCTGTTCTTCTGTGAAATGTATTACTGTAAGTAAACTCGGGTTCTAAATGCCATGTGGGATTTGTAAATTATGATGTTTATGAATTAATAATTGTTGATATTTGTAAACTGTTTTCTATGTTAATATATTTCAAAATGTAATATTTCCCTGCGATGGCCAAACTGAATTTTTAGCAGCCATAACTCCAGCCTTCAGTGTCACATGATCCTTTAGAAATCATTTGAATATACTGATTTAGTGCTCAAGAAACATTTCTTATATCATTATTAATGTTGAAAACAGTTATTTTTGTGGAAACCGTGATATTTCAAAATTCTTTTATCAATATTTAGATAGAAAGTTAAAAAAAACAACAACTGTGTTTTAAAATTATTTTTAACAGCTATTTGAAATGGATATCTTTAGTACAATAGAACAATATAAATGCCTTTAATTTATTTAATCTATTTGATTTATAGCTGAATTTTCAGCATTATTATTGAACTGAACTGAATTAATATTCTACTGACTCTAGCTGAATATTGACACTACTGTCCTCAGTTGAGCTGCTTAGAGCTGAATTGAACTTGTTTCATAATTGGTGAACTTTTCAGTTATTAAACTGTACTGAATCAATGCTAAACTGATTTGAGCTGAATATTTACACTTTCGCGTTATTTAGAATGGCTTTACAGCAGAATTTGAATTTGTCTCATATTTGAAGTTTGCATTATTGATACTGTTATTTTCCTGATTATTACTGATTTTATATAGTGCTATAGAAATAAAGGTGACTCAACTTGATGTGGACTGACTAACTGTACATTATCCAGCTTATTACATATTTACTTGTCAAATAAATAAATGCATGGACATGAAATGTTAAATTGAGTTAGAATTATTTTATAATTTAATGTGTATATTGTTTTACATCTAGTTGAAGTACAAAACAATCTATGCAGCAGCAAGATGAACACAGCAAGAATATTACAGTAATATTAACATCTGAAGTCGCCTGAGGTTATTTTCACTACAATCAATGGCACCAGAGTTTATATAAAGCGAGAGAGCGCTAGTCTGCAGATGAGTGATTGACCAATCAGAATTAAGTTTTTCAGTCGTGTAAGATGCCGATAATTGCATGCATAATTATGCCTTTGGGCAACAGTCTAAGGCTAATTTGTATTTTGTCAGTCAAGATATTAAAATAAAGACTTTTAATGTTCTAGTTTTGAATTATAGATGTTAAGGCGTCGTTGTTGTCTTAGTTATCATGAAATAATTAATCTCAGTCTTTTAAGCACTGCACTAATTAGTGGATTACATGCACTGTAACTCTGCCTAGAGCAAAACTCTTGTTTTATCATATTCACCTGTGGACTTATTATTTTAATAATGAGTATATCTAGCACATAACCGCTAGAAAGTATGCTTCATTGTGCCTTGTTCACACTTATTTAATAGTAGCATTCACCAGTTAAAAGTTGGATACAATATTCTTTGTGTTGATTGATAAAAATATTGAAGCACAACCAAGTGTATTGTCTCTCTTTATGTTCTGTGTCCTCCCATTCATATAGAGGTTGTGAAGGGCTCCATCACTTCTTCCCCAATTCATTGGTGTTTCTTTCCTTTCCTTTAACCTCTTGAGACCTGCCATGCAATATTGACGAAATCCTTTCACCATTTTGCTCCCAAGCTCACCTTCACCAAAATGATATTAACAATTCATATCCAATTAAATCAGAATCCAGCAGACTTCCCGGGAGCTGTAAGAACTGAAAACTGTTATTTTAGTTGTGAACTAAATCTAAAATAACAGCAGAATATCAAGGTCTCGTCGTTGGAGTATGGCAAGGTATTGATTTTGAAGACAGAGGGGTAAGTGAACATGAAACTGTGAAAACCTTTGTGGATGTGTCTACATCATAGTGTGTGTGGCAGGGGCCATTACAGAATCCCAGTAAAATTGTGAGCTGCCCTCTGAGTACTGGCACCTTTAAAAGCAATTTTCTACCAAATAGCTGTAGTTCTCCCACAAATGGAGGAATTATGAAGATGGTTTGAGAGTATTTCTGTCAGTCTTTATCCAAGGGATAAAGTGAGAATGGGGAAGAGATCAAAAAGAGAACAGGGATATTACAAATACACATGAGCAAACAAACACCACTGTGTCTGAAGATGTTAAGATAATATAACAGTGTCTGGGTCAAAATATCAACCTGGGTCAACCTCTGCTTTATAACAAGAAGAACCACCTGCATTATTCAGTGGGGTCAACGCCATAAGAGATAGGGAACTTGAGCTCGATAGAAAGTAGATCAGACCCCATGTGTGATAATAGACTGAGAATATTAAGTGCTCAGCCTCAGATGGCAGGAGTATTGTGTGTTCTTACACTTGACTTCTGTCCGGCTCCGTTGGGTACATTCATGAATTCTTCATTAGGTGCAGAAATCTGAGGATCGAGGGTTTTCATAGGCTGCTCTTACCCGCAGTCTCAAGCAGTGCTATATGCTGCAACAGATCAGAACAGTTAATAATTCCCTTCAGGGGACCCTTCACAAACAACCACTTTGTCTTACTTTGTGAATTCATATAAAAATAATGATCATGCCCCTCAGGTTGAAATTAATTAATGTTCCTGTTAAACCAGTTTTATTGTTAATTGTGAACAATGCCATTAAACACCTGAGTGTGAAAGTCTGAAAATATATCGGAGCTCATTCATTCCTATAAAGAATATTTCAATATATTTAGTTAGCTTACAGCCAAAACAGCATTGATTCAAACACTACATGGAGGTTTATTTTGTGCTGGATACAAATTTTTTAAATAATATTAATCAGTGTATACCATAGTGTGTTTATTCATTAGATCAGAGAAAAACTGGCTCCCTGACTGAGCCTGGTTCCTCCAAGGTTTCTTTTTCCAGTTCTGTCACCCGATGGAGTTTGGCTTCCTTGCTATTGTTACCTTAGTTGGGATCAAAAAGACAATTAAAGGGTTACTCCACTCCAAAATGAAAATTTTGTCATTAATCACTTACCCCCATGTTGTTCCAAACCCATGAAAGCTTCATTCGTCTTCGGAACACAAATTAAGATATTTTTTTTGCATTCTAACAGCTCAACATTCTAACGAAGCTTTTACAGGTTTGAAACGACATGGGGGTAAGTGATTAATGACAAAATTTTCATTTTGGGGTGGAGTAACCCTTTAATATTCTGTGATATTATTGATTTGACAGTGCTGACACTAACGTGTCAACAGACAAGACAGTGCAGGTTATTTTTGGTATGAAACAAAGTTTCACCCTTCAAATGTTGTTATTTTTTAAGAAATTCAAACAATATTGTTTTGTGGCTATTTAATGTGTCATGACAGATCGCTGTAGTGCCTCAGTTCAAGCATATGAACTGATCATCCCTTCCTCTTTACTAGTTATAGCACAAAATAAACATGAATGAACATCAGAAGGTATCTTGGTTCAACCGTGGAAAGATGTCAGTATACACAATTTTTCAAGTTCATAGCCACCGACTTTAATTTATTTAATCTATTTGATTTATAGCTGAATTTTCAGCATTATTATTGAACTGAACTGAATTAATATTCTACTGACTCTAGCTGAATATTGACACTACTGTCCTCAGTTGAGCTGCTTAGAGCTGAATTGAACTTGTTTCATAATTGGTGAACTTTTCAGTTATTAAACTGTACTGAATCAATGCTAAACTGATTTGAGCTGAATATTTACACTTTCGCGTTATTTAGAATGGCTTTACAGCAGAATTTGAATTTGTCTCATATTTGAAGTTTGCATTATTGATACTGTTATTTTCCTGATTATTACTGATTTTATATAGTGCTATAGAAATAAAGGTGACTCAACTTGATGTGGACTGACTAACTGTACATTATCCAGCTTATTACATATTTACTTGTCAAATAAATAAATGCATGGACATGAAATGTTAAATTGAGTTAGAATTATTTTATAATTTAATGTGTATATTGTTTTACATCTAGTTGAAGTACAAAACAATCTATGCAGCAGCAAGATGAACACAGCAAGAATATTACAGTAATATTAACATCTGAAGTCGCCTGAGGTTATTTTCACTACAATCAATGGCACCAGAGTTTATATAAAGCGAGAGAGCGCTAGTCTGCAGATGAGTGATTGACCAATCAGAATTAAGTTTTTCAGTCGTGTAAGATGCCGATAATTGCATGCATAATTATGCCTTTGGGCAACAGTCTAAGGCTAATTTGTATTTTGTCAGTCAAGATATTAAAATAAAGACTTTTAATGTTCTAGTTTTGAATTATAGATGTTAAGGCGTCGTTGTTGTCTTAGTTATCATGAAATAATTAATCTCAGTCTTTTAAGCACTGCACTAATTAGTGGATTACATGCACTGTAACTCTGCCTAGAGCAAAACTCTTGTTTTATCATATTCACCTGTGGACTTATTATTTTAATAATGAGTATATCTAGCACATAACCGCTAGAAAGTATGCTTCATTGTGCCTTGTTCACACTTATTTAATAGTAGCATTCACCAGTTAAAAGTTGGATACAATATTCTTTGTGTTGATTGATAAAAATATTGAAGCACAACCAAGTGTATTGTCTCTCTTTATGTTCTGTGTCCTCCCATTCATATAGAGGTTGTGAAGGGCTCCATCACTTCTTCCCCAATTCATTGGTGTTTCTTTCCTTTCCTTTAACCTCTTGAGACCTGCCATGCAATATTGACGAAATCCTTTCACCATTTTGCTCCCAAGCTCACCTTCACCAAAATGATATTAACAATTCATATCCAATTAAATGAGAACAGACTTGCCAGTGCTTCAGGATAGCCTACACTCATGTCGCTATCTTCCTTTTGCGCTCATGCTTATGAATAGACTTTATTTTCAATTTTCTCTGTTCCTGAATTTTGCAGTACATAGGCTCAAAGGGAAAACCATTACTCGGGCAGGGAGCTCACATTGTCACTCTGCGTCTCTAGGTTATAGATTAAATCTTTGAACTTAATGCCGCCTCTGTTGCTACTTGACACGTTTCAAAGTTATCCAAGAATTCAGAAATACAGAGAGCTGCATGAGATGTTCATTATTTTTAGAGATAAACTTAAAATGAACCTGCTCCCAGAATAGAAACATCATTGGAATAAGCTAGTGTAGAAAACATTCATTCGCTTTTTGTGTATGGATATATTCATAGAATTTAGGGGACCAAAATTGCTGTACCATTGACTGTTGATTCCTGCATAATGCATTGAGAACTTGGTGGAATCATTATGAGTTACATCCAATTTTACTCAATCACCTTTGAAATCACTGCAGATGAGGATACTGGGGTAAAGTAAAGTGCCTGTCCATTAGCAAGGGAATCCTTAATAATCGCAGTGAAAAAGATGTGAGAACTTCATGCATAGAAAATGCATCCATTTTAGTAGTTCAGTGTCTGTGAGAGGATATTTGGTCATTATTTGTAATTTTGTCTCGGTTATGGGCAAAAATACTTGTTTATTCAGTAGTGGGGTAACTAAAAAAAGGTATTTCTGAGACAGACAAAGGTATTGCATCTAGACCTGCTATCTTGCTTTTACTGAACTGGAAAGCTTCACTCAGACAGCCATATTATCTGATACAGACACAGCACCTCTAATTCAAGTAAATTCTAATTCTAATTTGATCAACTTTAATGAAAAAAAACAAACAAACAAAAAAAACTGGTGTTTTGGAGAATAACTAAATGTTAGTCCTCTGAATGTCTTTTAAATAATCTTACAGATTCACACAAGTATTGTTGAAGAAGCTTCTGTCCGTTATCAGATTATGCTGAAAGTAAAGTGAAATAGCCTGATAAGAAATGGTATTTTGCTCAGACACTAAAGCTAGGTATTTTGTCTAGGTCTCTGTGGAGACTTTACAGTTTATATAAATTCTCTGTGTACAGTACATACATCACTTTATTTAAAGAAAAACTACACACAGAAATGGCTTTTGTAGAGGACTGCAGTGATAGAAATTAGCATAATCCTGGTTCCCTCGACAAAAATCCAATAGGATTTTATCCAATGGCTTTTGGACTGCAGAAAATAAGCTTTTTGACCAACATATATCTATGATTCTTACATGGTTTCTTGTTATACATTTTGAAACCTAAATTCAAAGAACATTGTCTCTGAAGCTTTGAGGTTTGTTAGTTTGCACGAGTGTGATTATAAACACAACGTGGACTAGATGAGTTTTACTGATCAGCGTGATGACGTTTAATGTCCCCAACAGCCTCTGATACCCCTTTTATCCACTTGTTAGCAACTGTCATTTACAAGACAAGAAAAAAGCATTTAAAAATCGTTATTTTTATTAATGATGCATTTTGTCATAGAATAAAATGTGAAAATATCTTGAGCTTGTGTTACCAGACATGCTAAAATGCTAACTCCTTTCTGGGTTTTTGCCTAAATATACATCATCTCTGCAGCAATCTGTTGGGTACCACATACCATTATTATAACCCAATTATCATGAAATAAACTATATTTTTTAACTACTTCTCTTACAAATCTTACATTTTTTACCAAATTTGGTTCATATGAATTTCAGACCAAGTATCACAAAAGTTATCGCATTAATTTTTTATTATTTCACAAATAAGTTACAACCCAACAAATATGAGAATTCTGTCTAAAACCAGTGGTCAGGTGGTCTCGACAGTGCTTTTTGACCAGTTGAAATGCAGCTTGATAGGCATTATTACCACTATGATCTAAACATACCTGATAGGTTTGGCAGTTTTTCTACTGTCCAAAAGCTTTCCAATAATTTTGTCTGGAGTCATAAGTCTGGTCTGGCTTTACTACAATGAAGGCCATTCATTGCCCTGTTTATTACCGCTTATGGCTACATTAATTAATTATATAGTAGCTTATTGGCTCTAAAATGAGTATTCTGTGTCTTGTATGTGACATTACCATACATTAATTGATCTGAATTGTTTATGTTTTGTCCCATCAGACATTCATTGTGTGTTTACTGTTGTCTCTCTTTTTCTACTTCTCCACTTTATTGCCCGCTGGATAGCCCTGACTTATATCTAACCTTCATATCTGATGCTCTTTTGCTTGACTAAACAGAGATGATGCCTCAAATAGCGAGTGCTGTGTCTCTAACAAAAGGAAAAAAAAAAAAAAAGAAGAAGAAACTGAGCTGATGGAAATCAGACCTCATCATATTCATCTCGCTTCACTCACTAAGATCTGAACAGCAAGCCGTTTTTTTCCCCCTCAGATTGTTAATTAATTAATTCTGTGCTAATGGTAAAGGACCACCCCATGACCCTCTTCTCCACTGGGTTTCAAAAGCTCCTCTGCATCAAGGGATTATCAAGTAAAATATGTCATTAAAGAAGAAAGGAAAGAGCGCATTACCCCTTCCCCCACCAAAAAAAAAAAAAAAAAAAAAATTGGTAGGAAAATGGACAGAGAGGTGCATAAGTGTCCTAAATGTATTCAGGGATTTCATCCCACTCCTCACAAACTGAAGCTCTCATTAAAATCTGCAAGAAGACCTTTAAGGTTTTAAAGTGCAATGGCTTCAAACAGGCTTTGGACAATTCTTTCAGGCTTTGTCCATCTCCTCAGGCACTGAGCCTCTACTTTTTATATTTTTAAAGAAAATGAAAAAATAACAAAGTTTCACTGGTTTAATAGAAGAATTGTGTCTGTATCTAATAAAGGTGATTCTATAATGTGATTCAGTAATGCGTTACCAATTCACAATTCCCTTCTGATTTCTCTCATAGCAGTCACTCTATAAGTGAAATAACATTAAGTATATGGTCAGATTTTATTTTAGTCTTCATCTTATATCTAGTTTGTAGGCTACATTTTTTTCGTAATGCAATTTAGCATCACTCTTTTTTCATTTTTTGTCAAGCAAGTCATCACGTGCAAAGATTACAAATAAATTGTTAATGGAGCAAGGTAATTCTAACCATTCATTTACAGGTTAAACGGGTTTGTGGTTGAAATCTGAAACACACAGTACTGTCTGCTAAAATGAACATTCACATGTTTTGCTGTGCTCAGTGGGTGATTATTCACACACAGTGTGAGTCAGGCCTCAAATATTTTTTTTCAGCCCATTCACTGTCAGCCAATAGCTTGCTACACTCCAAAGTGGTTGAGGCTCAGATTTTCAGTTTTATAAATTAGTGCAATATTTCAATTTGTACTACCACATTAAAGTCTGTTGATGGAAACCTGTGGTGCTTAACGTTTTCTTTTTTTATGAAGCTTGCTGGACGTTGCACAGCACACTAATGTAATTAACTTTAGCGCCATCTGTTGGACAAGGCAATTCATTTTCAAGGAAAATCACAATTGGAGTTTAATGGCTACCATGAAATCAAAATTGACAGTTCTTATTTTTTATGGAATAAAGCATAGTTTATATAAAGAACTTATCCATACACATCATTATTTTGTTTTTATCTTTAATCAAAGCTTTAACAACTAGACTACTCCCCTTCGCAACAACATATCTTATATGCAGAGCTGGGTAGATTACTTACAAATTGTAATCCGTTACTGATTCCAAATTACATGACAAAAATTGTAGTCAGTAACGCAATCCATTACATTACACATTTTAGGTAATATAATCAGATTACTTTTTGATTACTTTTGACCTAACTCGTTTATCACATTGATTTAAACAGGATAATCTTGTACCATAATGATGAAAAAATACAAAGAGTGAGAAAATATATTCCTTTCATTGTAATTAACAACATGAAGTGCATTAAGCATTATGTTCTGTCAAGGTTTCCCAAACTGTGGTTCGTAAAGGAACTGCAGGGGATTTGTGAGTTTGTTCTTACTGAATGTTCTTATGTGTATTCAAACCATTTTCACATAGTAAATATTTTAAAAACGTTTTGTTTTTGTTTTTTTGTTTTTTAAGACCACACATTTAGTTCTATTGATTCACTTTTTATAGCTTTGATGCATGGTGTCCACTACAGTGGACATAACTCCCTCAAAATATAATATATTGACAAAAAACAAAACAAAAAAAAATTGCCATGATTTTTCGCTTGTTTAAAAGTAAAAACAAACATGTAAAAAAAGATTACTTTGTGATTTAATAATTCATGCGTCAGAGGGTTAATGAATTTTCATTTTGGGTGAACTATCCCTAGGATTAATATTACTAAATTCTTTGCATTGTTCATTTTTTTCCTGATCCCCCTGTTAATCAACACTGTTGCTGTACATTACCCCTTTCTTATGCTATTGCAATGACTGTAAACCTTGTTGACTGTGAAAGTTTGATGATTTATGCAATTTCTTGGTACAATAGGATCAGCAATAAAAGCTCAGCATTGATTTTGGCCCACAACAACCCAGTTTGCACCCAAAACAATTAAAGCAATAGTTCTTTGAAAAATGAAAAGCTTACTCCCCCTCAGGCAATACAAGACGTAAATAAGTTTTTCAGTTGATTTCTTCGTTGGAACAGATTTGGAGAAATTTAGCATCACTTGCTCATTAGTGGATCTTCTGTTGTGAATGGGTGCTGTCAGAACGAGAGTTCAAACAGCTGATAAAAAATATCACAATAATCAGCATGACTAAAGTTAAGTGAAAAGAAACAAGCATTTTTTTAAAGAAACAAAACAAATCCATGATTAAGATATTAACTTTAAATGTTGCTTCTGGCTAAAATACAAGCCCATAATACATAATAACACTTCCTGCTTGGAGAGATGCACTTGTATTTACTAGATTAAAGCAATGGTTTGAAGTTAAAAACATCTCAATGTTGGTTTTGTGTCTTACAAGCATGCAGCTTTTCATTTCACAAACTGTTAATTGAGGAGATGGAGTTATGATGTAAATCAGCTGTTTGGATTCTCAGGCACCCATTCACTATAGAGGATTCATTGGTAAGCAATTGACAATGCTAAACTTCTTCAAAACGTTTTTTGATAATAATAAAACTCATCTACATTTTGGATGGCCTGGGGCTGATGGAACTTTCTGCGAATTTTCATTTTTGGGTGAACTATTTCTTTAAGTTTGTTCATAAGCATAAGGCTGACTTATGTGAATCTGCTTTTAGGTTGATTTCGAATGCAATATTTTTTTCACCCCTGTAAATATTCCACACTGTCCCAGTTCAATGACCCATTTAGGGATGTGCCATCCTACCTTTACATGCATTTTGACACAAGTGTGTCCAGGCTGCCATCCAGGGAGAAAAAAAATCACAGCGATGCCCCTAAATCACCATGTCTCATCTCTTCATTTCCGCCGGTGATCACCACAGCTGATTTATCACGCTATGTCTTGCTTACTCTGTTTTATGAGGATTAAGGCTGCTGTACGACATAAGTGGGACAGAGGTGACCGACCGCACTTGTTCAGGATTGAATGTGATTTTCACCTCCCCAGAAACGAGCACAAAGTAAATTTGCTTTCACACCCCTTGGTTCAGAAATTAGAGATCTGAGTCGCAAAATGTTCTGTCCTTAGTGAATTAAAAAGTAAGAACAGAGTGCAAATAAAGTGCTCTGTGATTTCCAGTCCATTACTTTAGATGAAAAAAAAAAGAAAGAAAATGTTGCAGAAGGCCAAAAGAACTCAGATAATTGGACCATCTTTGCATATTGCAGAGAACATGTGCATGTCTGTGTGTCTCCAAGCACTGAAATCACATTAAATACTGTGTATATGTAAAACATGTACCAATCTCTTCAACTTTCCTTCTTTGTCTGTGTTTTGGCTAGCTCATGTTTCTCTGGGGAATGCTTCCACGCTGATAAGGACATCATTTTCATACAGGCCAATCTGTTTAACAAGCAAGCTGCCCACACATAAGCCCACACAGTTCTTAGTACTATTAGTGTCATGTCATATGCAAGTTTGAGCTTGTCAGCAAAGGTGTGTATGAGAGGGAACGTTCAGGCTCTAGAGGAAGAGCTGGTGGAGGAGTGTCACAGAACTATGAGAATATCTGTCATCACATGGGTGGAGGATGCCCCTTTGTGAATCAAGATCACATGCAATGCCTTCAGAATGATTTCATGTGATTGCATCAGGAATCAGGGCTTTCTCAGCCAGCCACGTCATTTTAAACAACCAAAGATTTATAATTATATGTTGAGGAAAAACACCATTTTAGCTCTTAATCGTAGGTGCAATCCCTTTTTTTCTTCTCATTTGTTTTGTTTTGGGGGGGGTTTTCCACTGAGAAAATTTGTAAAACGAATTTTCTATATGAAAAAAGTGTTAAATAGTATTACATTTTTATTTATTATTTTATTATTTTATAAATAAAAAAATAAAAGAATATAAATAATGTTTGTTCATAATAACTTATGTATCGTGGGGGTTTTATGAAGAAGTGTTTTATGCTTGCTAAGGCTGCATTTATTTATTTACAAAATACAGTAAACAATAATATTGTGAAATAATATGTTACAATTTTAAAAGTGTTTTCTATTTTAATGCATTTAAAATTTGAATTTATTCCCATGATGGCAATGAATTTTCAGCCATCACTACTCCAGTCTTCAGTTTCACATGGTCCTTTAGAAAGCATTCTAATGTTCTGATTTGGCGCTCAAGAAACATTTCTTATTATTTTCAATGTTGAAAAAAGTAGTGCTGCTGATTATTTTTGTGGAGACTGTGATTTGTGGTACACTACTCACAAAAAGTTGGGGATATTTGGGTGAAATTTATGGAAAATATAAAAAGTTCATGCTGCAGTGATATTATATCATGAAAGTAGGGCATTTAGAAGCATGAAATCGTAATTTCTTCATATCAAACTATTTTTTTTAAACAAAAGCTATCAACAGTGGTGGGTATACCACAACAACAACAACAAAAAGTCAATGTCTCAATAACTTGTCATGTGTCCTTGAGCATCAATTACCGCTTGTCAACGACGTCTCATGCTGTACACAAGTCGACTCTGTGACACTTTAAGCTTCCTGCAACTTCCCGCTGAGAACATCCCATTTGAAGCCTTGCAATGGCCAAGTACAGTTGATAAATTGTTAGGTGTCATCTTGGTCTCATGATGCCAAAATGTGAACAGCATGATGAAGAGGACTGTTTAAATAATTGTCATTGAACCAGAACATTTAGTGGTCAGTTCATAGATCAGACACTTGTGATTTTTGCGGTTAATCACCTCGTTAGAGAACAGCATGTTATGCAATAAGTACTGAAACATTTAACAGTTGGACACATGCATTCAAAAGTGTAGAGAAAGTCAAATTAAGTTCACCTGTAAAGGTTATAGTGCATTTTAGGTGCATTCTGAAAGTTCACCTGAAAGTCGAATATCCCTAACTCTTTGTGAGTAGTGTGTGTGTATATACTGTATGTTTGACATGAAATATGCAATAAATTATATGTGAAGTATTAGTGCAATCCCAAAATAATAGCAAAAGCAAGATTTATTGCACTGAGAATTGTGATGTGTTCAAATTCAAATTCATATGATATTGCACTAATGGAAGCTGCAAAATGATATTATTTTGTCCTGCATTTATGAACTGATAACATACCACTACCGGAGAACTTGTGTGGGTCTTGAGGGATTTGGACAGCCTGTTCAGCAGCTTTTGAAGACAAATAAGAAAATCAATGAAAACATTTCATTGGGTTCTGATACTGATACTTACTGGTAACAATGCAAAGGCATTCCGGCTTATTCTTCACCTCTGGCCATGGATTAACTGTGTATTTGTATTTAACTGTGTATTAATGATATCTGTACCCAGTTTCCAGCCCTGGTTTGATCATCAGTCTAGCAGTTCTGGGTCAGTGGCGTCTCAGTGACTCATGTTGCATGATGTAATGGACCTACTTCTAGCGATGTGTGTAAATGTAAAATTACACTTCAAATATTTTGTCCACAGTACCAGGAGGAAGTCAGGCTTATATTATTTAGCTAACAAGATCAGTCAGACCAGAGCAATTACACTCTAATGTCCCTTGAGCAGGAAATAATCCTAATGATTTTAATGCTTATAGGACACTAATGGTGTTCTGGAGAGCCTGGTGGATCTGTATGGTGAATAGCCAGATAGACTGTTCATTTGTGAGGATTCACATGATGAGACATCAGGGATTGGGCTGTGTATGAGAAAAGCACAGTTGTGGTTTAAAAGATTAACAAACACTGATGTGATTTTCTTTGTGGACTGCAGTGTTTTTTTTTTTTGGTGAATGTTTCATTGTTGTTCTATTAAATCTGTTTACAATAAGTTTACATTCAAAGGAATACGTTTTTATTTCATTACATATTTTTGGAGGAATGTACATGTCAACCTTCTATTAAGAAATAACAGCATATATATATATATATATATATATATACATACATATTTATGCAGTGCTGCTTGAAAGTTTGTGAACCCTTTAGAATTATCTATATTTCTGTATAAATATGACCCAAAACATAATCAGATTTTCATAGAAGTCCTGAAAGTAGACATAGAGAACCCAATCAAACAAGTGAGAGAAAAATTATCCAGGGTTACATATCTGTGCGTTGCAAAAGTATGTGATGCAGCAAAACAGGCCCAAGCCATGATACTACCACCACCATGTTTCACAGATGGGATAAGATTCTTAAGCTGGAATGCAGTGTGTTCTTTTCTCATTTCTCATTTCTCATTCTTCTCATTTGAACCAATAAGTTCTATTTTGGTTTCATCCATCCATTAAACCTTTCTCCAATAGTCCTATGGCTTGTTCATTTTCTTCTTGCAACTCTGCCATGCACACCATGGTTGCTCAGTGTTCTCCTGATGGTGGGCTCATGAACATTAACATCAGCCAAAGTGAGAAAGGCCTTTATATAGTTGCTTAGAAGTTACCCTGGGAACTTTTGCAACCTCGCAGACTATTACACGTTCTGCTTTGGAGTGATCTTTGTTGGTCGACCACTTCTTGGGAAGGTAACAGTGGTCTTTCTTAATTTCCTCCATTTGTACACAATCTGTCTGACTGTGGATTTGTGGAGTCCAAACTCTTTAGAGATGGTTTTGTAACCTTTTCTAGCCTGATGAGCAACATCAACTCTTTTTCCGAGGTCCTCAGTGATCTCCTTTGTTCGTGACATGATTCACTTCCACAAACATGATCAGACTTTGATAGATCCCTGTTCTTTGAATAAAACAGGTCACGTACTGACATTTGATAGTCATTGCACTGACTGAAAACGCCTCTGAACAGATGGACTTTAATTTCACCTTTAAATTAACTGCTAATCCAAGAGATTCACATACTTTTGCCACTCACAGATATGCAATATTGGGTAATTTTCCTGAATAAATAAATGACAAAGAAAATATTTTTGTCTCATTTGTTTGATTGGGTTCTCTTTGTCTACTTTCAGGACTTCGAAAATATGATTATGTTTCGGGACATATATTTTGCAGAAATATAGAAAATTCTAAAGGGTTCACAAATTTTCCAGCAGCACTGTGTGTGTGTGTGTGTATGTATATATATATATATATATATATATATATATATATATATATATATTTTTTTTTTTTTTTACTATTTTATTTTTATTTTCTTTATTTAATTTTTTTTTAACGTGTTCTTTGGGCTCGGCTCATATTTAATAAGCCACTAAATGATCTGGAGCAGAAAAGCTGACACTTACATTGAAACCTAACACGATATTGCCTCCTAGTGGTCATAGAAATCTTAGCTTTAAACTGCTGGGAGACATTAAATTTTTTTATTATTATTACGTTTGCTCCTTGCAATCGATTTGCATGGTATTTATTTATTTATTTATGCTTTAATGAGGGTATATTTATTTTCAAACTCTTAAAACACAGTATGACATTACAATGTCAAATGACTGTTTTCTATTGCATATGTTTCTAAAATTTTCAGCAGTCATTACTCCAGTTTTCAGTGTCATGGGATGCTTCAGAATCCATTTTAATATGCTGATTTGCTGCTCAAGAATCTTTTCTTATTATTATCATCAATGACAAATACAATTGTGATGCTTAATATTTTTTGTGGGAACTGAAACATTTTTTCCAGGATTCTTTGATGAATAGAATGAATAGTTCAAAAGAAGAGCTTTTATTTGATATAGAAATATTTTGTAACTTTCTTAATGTCTTTATTGTCACTTTTGATCTATTTCTTGCACCCTTGCTGAATAAAAGCTTTTTGCTTTTTATGCATGTATGCATTTTTAAATTTATTTTAAAGAGTATAAAAACACAGTCCATCCATTTATTCTAAATCAATATTTTTTTCTGACTGGACAGTTGGTTGTTACATATGAATGAATGTGTTTCAAATAGAAAAGTATCTGTACATAACAGTGTTGTCATAAAACTCATTTCTATGTATTAAAATAAAATTATAGTTTGTGTGAGAAATTACACCACATCTGATCAATAGTCACAATTTTATTTTTTGAAAAACAAAAAACACAAAACGTACTTGTACTCTGTGTAGTGTATCTGCCAAAAAATAAAGTGAATAAACGCCCACATATTGAATACAGTAGGCTTAGATAGATTAAATGAATGAGTCTACAGAGTGAACATTTCAAAGTTGTTACTTAACAGTTTCGCACTAGAGGGCGCTAAAGTATCAACAACAAACCATTTTCGTTTGTTTTTGTTTGGGGTTTTTACAGAAAGCTGGTGGAGAAACGTGTCATAATGTTCCTGGAGCTTTCTGTTGTCTACATTTTCTCCACTCGGACTGCGTATGTGAGATATGTTATATCATATGCATATGTTTTAAATAATTAAATAAAAAAATAAATAAGTTGTGCCAGAAATGCATTTTTAAGAGTGCCAATGAAATCTATAACACTGCAAACTTACAAAGTTTTAAGACATTGCCCCTATATCATTTTCAGCATCATGGCAGAAATGCCTTAAACAAATGCTTGTATGAGTTTGTTTGTTTGCAGGCAGCACATGAACAAAAATCTAGTGTTCAGACTTCTTGCACTAGACTCCTCCCAGAGGTTGTTGGATTGACAGCTGTTTTGAAGGCTTTGGGCTGCTTACAGAGGCGTGAGAAGGAAGTGCTCTGTTTTGGAAATCACATGCTGAAGTTCTTTCACAGGCAGAAAGAAGAGGAGGAGACAGAGCTCAGAGTCCCAAGACTGTTCCTGTCCCAGCTCAAAGCATCCCTGATTGGCTGCCTGGCTCTTTGCTATGGAACAGCCCACTTCCTCCACAGCCCAGCAGTTGTATTTTAACCTCTTTGGCCCTGTGCATGCTTTTTCCGCAAACCATGTGATTGTTTGAGCTTGTCTAAGCTTTGCAGCCTTGACAGGGCTCCTTTATCAGCTTGCTTGCCCACTCGTGCTGGAATAGTCTGGAATGCCGCAGCTGGATCCAGTGATAACACTCTGGTTTGGGAGCTGCACACTGCACAGTTTCCTGTGACAGCAGAGGAGACGCTTGCAGAAAGCAGAGAGGGAGGAGTGGCTGTGCAGGCTACGTTTTCCCACAGGACAGGTCTTGATATGTGTAGAATACTGAAACAACTCTATTTTCAGTGAGGTTTTTTTCTTTCTTTTCTGTCTGTTATGTTTTCTTACTAACTTTGCCACTGTGTTGTGCTCAGTAGCTGGAGATGTTTGCCGTCACTGCCTCTGTGCTCCGGCGAGGAGCTTTGAGATACCGGGACAGCCAGTGCACCATGGCAACCATTGTGTCTGGAAACAAGACCGCACAGTGAGTTTGAGGGCCCCTGCAGATCAGGTGGATCGGGTGCCTTTTTAGGCCAAGGACCTCCTTTTTTGGATACAGAGATGTTACAAATTGCATAAAATTGAGTGTTGCATTTTTATGCTCCTAATATATTCATTTCATTTTTAAAATCTAATTATTAAATGATATAGTTTGGGGTCAGTGATTTTTTTAAAGAAATAATTTCATTCAGCAAGGACGCATTAAATTGATCAAACATGACACTTTTACAGAGACTTTTACATTATTACGTTTTTTTAGTTTTTTTTAAACTTTCTGTTCATCAACAAATCTTGAAAAAAATTCTACCAAAAATATTTAATAGCACAATTATTTTCAACACTGATAATAATAAGAAATGTTTCAAATCAGTATATTAGAATAATCATGTGACACTGAAGACTGGAGTAATGATTTATCAAAATCTTCTTTGCCATTAAAGGAATATATTACATTTTAAAATATATTAAAATATAAAGTAGTTCTTTAAATTGTAATGATATTTCATAATATTTCTGCTTTTACTGTGTCAAATAAATGTAGCTTTGGTGAGACTTAAAAAGCATTTAAAAATCTTACAGACCCCAAAATTCTGTATATAATATGTCATAATCTATTAATATAATTACTTACATACTTTATATCTACATTGCACTGCCATTGTTATTAATCATTATCAATGTATATTATATTTTAATTGTACTTAATACACTTTATGAGAAGGACATTAAAACATTTAGGTGAAGTTCAGCTTTAGGATAGTAACTTAATAGTACTTTTGTTAAATACATGTGTTCATTTATTATTTGAGATCAAACAATAATTCAAAATACCCTTTTAAGACCCTTTAGTTAGATTTAAGGCCATTCTTCACTTTATGTCTAGACAGGTGAAGGATCGACTGAAGAAGGAGGTAGCAGAGATGAAGAATCAGTTCTCAGGCTCCAGGCCTGGCTTGGTTGTCTTGCAGGTCAGTCTGGACCTCTCGCTCATTATTTTGGCCTGTATAATAAACCTTGGGGCGATAGCTTGCTGTATAATTCTGTATAAATCTCTCCTGATAATCTGACTCATCTTTCTTCTTTATTCTTTTTTTCATTCGTTCTACTCCAGATGGTCATTTGGTAATGTGCCATTTTCTTTTCTCTCATGGTTGTGTTAAAATAGATAATCTCCCTATGGCTTCATGGTCATGTGTTGATAAATGATAAAAGTGTGCTACGTGAAAGAAAGGTGTGTTAGTTTTAGGTCACCATGATAAGATAACATTGATATGGTGTGTGACTCATTTCTTGGACCATAATGATCTCACTGCCTGAACTGTGTTGTTTTGTTGTTCTTATAAATATTTTTGGTCTATTTTGATCAAAACATTTTTGACCATTACATTTAAATAACCAGATTTAAATCTTTAGAAAAAAAAAATGCATTTAAATTTATTTACAAATATTGTTATAATGTTTATGTATTCATGAATGTTCATATTTATTAAATATATAAAACATGCAACATTTACACCGAGATGTTAGGTATTTTTATATTTACACATAAATAGTAGCACATTACACATAATTTTGAGAAAAACATTTTCACAGAAATATTACCACATTAGACATTTACAGGTGCATCTCAATAAATTAGAATGTCGTGGAAAAGTTCATTTATTTCAGTAATTCAACTCAAATTGTGAAACTCGTGTATTAAATAAATTCAATGCACACAGACTGAAGTAGTTTAAGTGTTTGGTTCTTTTAATTGTGATGATTTTGGCTCACATTTAACAAAAACCCACCAATTCACTATCTCAACAAATTAGAATACTTCAAAAGACCAATAAAAAACATTTTTAGTGAATTGTTGACCTTCTGGAAAGATTGTTCATTTACTGTATATGTACTCAATACTTGGTAGGAGCTCCTTTTGATTTAATTACTGCCTCAATTCGGCGTGGCATGGAGGTGATCAGTTTGTGGCACTGCTGAGGTGGTATGGAAGCCCAGGTTGCTTTGACAGTGGCCTTCAGCTCTTCTGCATATTTTGCTCTCTTGTTTCTGGGGTTCAGGTCTGGTGAGTTTGCTGGCCAGTCAAGCACACCAACACCATGGTCATTTAACCAACTTTTGGTGCTTTTGGCAGTGTGGGCAGGTGCCAAATCCTGCTGGAAAATGAAATCAGCATCTTTAAAAAGCTGGTCAGCAGAAGGAAGCATGAAGTGCTCCAAAATTTATTGGTAAACGGGTGCAGTGACTTTGGTTTTCAAAAAACACAATGGGCCAACACCAGCAGATGACATTGCACCCCAAATCATCACAGACTGTGGAAACTTTTCTTATCTTATCTTTTTCTTCCACACTTTTTCCTTCCACTCAACTTTCTGTTAACATGCTTGGATACAGCACTCTGTGAACAGCCAGCTTCTTTGGCAATGAATGTTTGTGGCTTACCCTCCTTGTGAAGGGTGTCAATGATTGTCTTCTGGACAACTGTCAGATCAGCAGTCTTCCCCATGATTGTGTAGCGTAGTGAACCAAACTGAGAGACCATTTTGAAGGCTCAGGAAACCTCTGCAGGTGTTTTGAGTTGATTAGCTGATTGGCATGTCACCATATTCTAATTTGTTGAGAAAGTGAATTGGTGGGTTTTTGTTAAATGTGAACCAAAATCATCACAATTAAAATAACCAAAGACTTAAACTACTTCAGTCTGTGTGCATTGAATTTATTTAGGCCCGGACATGTACTGGCTTAAGCAGGGGGACACGTCTGGCACTGCAGGATTTGAGTCCCTGGCGGCGCAGTGTGTTACTGATGGTAGCCTTTGTTACTTTGGTCCCAGCTCTCTGCAGGTCATTCACTAGGTCCCCCCGTGTGGTTCTGGGATTTTTGCTCACAGTTCTTGTGATCATTTTGACCCCACGGGGTGAGATCTTGCGTGGAGCCCCAGATCGAGGAAGATTATCAGTGGTCTTGTATGTCTTCCATTTTCTAATAATTGCTCCCACAGTTGATTTCTTCACACCAAGCTGCTTACCTATTGCAGATTCAGTCTTCCCAGCCTGGTGCAGGTCTACAATTTTGTTTCTGGTGTCCTTTGACAGCTTTTTGGTCTTGGCCATGGTGGAGTTTGGAGTTGGACTGTTTGAGGTTGTGGACAGGTGTCTTTTATACTGATAACAAGTTCAAACAGATGCCATTAATACAGGTAATGAGTGGAGGACAGAGGAGCCTCTTAAAGAAGAAGTTACAGGTCTGTGAGAGCCAGAAATCTCGCTTGTTTGTAGGTGACCAAATACTTATTTTACCGAGGAATTTACCAATTAATTCTTTAAAAATCCTACAATGTGATTTTCTGGATTTTTTTTTCTCATTTTGTCTCTCATAGTTGAGGTATACCTATGATGAAAATTACAGGCCTCTCTCATCTTTTTAAGTGGGAGAACTTGCACAATTGGTGGCTGACTAAATACTTTTTTGCCCCACTGTATATATATATTTATATATATATATATATATATATGAAGAGTTCAGATGCAAAAGCCTCTAAGTGCCGTCTGAAATGTTCTTCTAAAATTAGCATTTTTACTCACTCTCCCATATTTATGTTTAGTTATTTCACTTTAATTGCATAGAAAATGACCTATACATTGCCAATAGAGTAAAATTACTGAACCTAAACATAGGAGCCTGATAAAAATGCTCATTTTAGATTAAAATTTCAGACGGTACTTAGAGGCTTTTGCATCTCTTCATATATAAATTATTTAACACATTTTCTTATAATTCTGTAATGCTGTACATTCTGCATAAATACACTACTGTTCAAATGTTTCAAAAATGAATTATTTTATTCAGCAAGGACACATTAAATGACCAAAAGTGACAGTAAAGATGGTTTTTAATAGTGCAACTGAATTTGCAACTTTGATAGTAATAAAAAAATGTTTCCTGAACAACAAATCAGCATATTAGAATGATTTCTGAAGGATATTGTGACACTGAAGACTGGAGTAATGGCTTCTGAAAATTCAGATTTGCCATCACAGGAATATACAGGTGCATCTCAATAAATTAGAATTTCGTGGAAAAGTTCATTTATTTCAGTAATTCAACTCAAATTGTGAAATTTGGGTTTTTGATAAATGTGAGCCAAAATCATCACAATTAAAATAACCAAAGACTTAAACTACTTCAGTCTGTGTGCATTGAATTTATTTAATACAAGAGTTTCACAATTTGAGTTGAATTACTGAAATAAATGAACTTTTCCACGACATTCTAATTTATTGAGATGCACCTGTATATGATTATATATGATATTATTATGTAAAATTTAAACCAGTATTACATTTGAGTGAGTTGTTTGCTGATTCTGTTTTTATAGGGACATAAAATCGTAAAATATCTAAAAGTATTAAACTAAAAATATCTAATTTATACACATTAGATCAAGTACATTTTGTACTCTTTTCACACACTCATATACCCTGTGTTTTGTTGTAGGTTGGGGACAGAGATGACTCAAACCTCTACATCAGCATGAAGCTCAAGGCAGCGGCTGAGGTTCAGTGAGCTGATTTACAGAAATCATGTTTATCATAAACCTCTTGCTGACACCGTCTTCCTCTCTTGCATAGATTGGGATCAATGCGAACCACATTAGGCTTCCCGAGACAGCCACAGAGGATGAAGTAAGAGAAACATGCCCCAAGCAATAACAACAGCGTTATTCGCCTTGTCTTGTTGTGTCCTTGCGTCTCTCTTTATACATCCATGCGGCATTACTTACAATTCATTGTAATGAAAATTAGAGCCTTTGGACGTCTTCAGTTCATATTCATTTTGAACCATGCAATTCATTCTGATCTAGTTTTGCTCAGAGTTTGGAATAGATAAATGCATTCTGAGCTATTAAATAAATATGGCAAATAGCAAATGAAACAATTTTGTGACAAAAAGGATTCGATTCCGAAGGCTGATCCCACTGATTTTCTTAAGGTCCTGCGAATTATAGTTGCAGTGAATGAGAATCCTGCGGTCCATGGCCTCATCGTACAACTACCGCTTGACTCCATCAACACAATAAACACAGAGAAAGTAACCAATGCTGTGGCCCCAGAGAAAGATGTGGATGGGTAGGTGTTATTTGCTTGAAATGTATGTTTGAGAAGCAAGACGGCGAAAATGGGCCTGATAGTGGATTTATTCGTGATAAACTAACTGGAATAGACTGGTAGTGCAGACTTTTTTTCTTTTTCTTTACATGTTGTTGCATATTACACACTTTTTTTCCCATCGTTTGATCCATTGGGCCTCTGCTAGATCTAGTTTCCAGGTTTAACCACTCCTCATATTTTAATCATATTTGGCTCCCTTATCTGTTTTTTCCACTCAAAAGTCAGAAGGCCAAAGGCCTTTTTTGTTGATGTGTGTGAATATTGGCCTTTTTTTACTGATTTCAGATGAGTTATCTAAGTAAAAATAGTTTTGAGGGGCAACTGAGTCTAAAATCTGCACAAATAAGCAATATCTGCAGGCTCTTTAGACATCCTATGAGAGTTTCATCAGATTTATGCAGCATACTTATGGGGAATAGATCACTTGTGTTACCATATGTGATTTAAAATGTGTTTTATTGTTATTACTGACAGGAGCTATATTGAGCTTTTTGATTGGAAGCTGCTGGTTGTCATTTTAATAGGAAGCTTTTAATAGGAAAGGTGTCGCAGAAAGACTGAAATCTTCAAAACTGTTTGTCAAGATTGTTTCAATAACATATTTCAAATCAGTAATACGATCTTGCAACGATGCTGTCAGTTTGCTTCTTTAAAGGGTTAGATCACCCAAAACTGAAGATGAAGATTCTGTCATTAATTACTCACCTTTATGTCGTTCCAAACCTGTAGACCTTTGCTCATTTTCAGAACACAAATGAAGATATTTTTGATGAAATCCGAGAGCTTTCTGACCCTGCATAGACAGCAACGCAACTGACATGTACACAAGGCCAAGAAAGGTAGTAAGGAGATAGTATAATAGTTCATGTGACATCTATTGGTCAACCGATATTGGTCTTTTGACAGCCGATGCCGATATCTTGGAAAGCAGGGTGGCCTATGGCCCATGGCTGATATAAAGCCGATATAATTTTATTTATTTATTTTAATTTTATTATATTTTACAAACAATATAAAAGCAATTGTTACAATATGTTTTTGTATACATTTTAATTCCTTTGTTTAACAGTTCTATCTGATTATTAGACAGATTTCTGTCCATGGACAGCGAACCTCTAGAGGGAGAATGTGAGCACTGTGACCGCCGTCAAAATAAAAGTCCCACCACGAACGCATCAGCCAAACAGAAAAACTTATCAGCCGATACCAATATTTGAAAAATGCGAAATATATGCCGATATATTGGTCGACCACTAGTGACATCAGTGGTTCAACCCTAATTTTATGAAGCTACAAGAATAATTTTTGTGCACAAAGAAAACAAAATCAACGACTTAATTCAACAATTTCTTCTCTTTCCTGTCAGTCTTCGGCACGTTAATGAGAGTACCACGATGCATGTGTGTGATGCTGCTGTAAACAAGGCGCAGAGCATCCGGGTTCTACGTTAGAACACAGCAGCACCACACGCATTTGTCATGGTACTCTTGCGAACGCACTGCGAAGACTGACACCGAAGAGAAGAAATTGTTGAATAAAGTTGTTATTTTTGAACCACTGACTAGTCACATGGACTATTTTAATGCTGTCCTTACTACCTTTCAAGCCTTGAGTGTTTCAGTTGCGTTGTTGTCTATGGAGAGTGAGTAATTAATAACAGAATTTTCATTTTTGGGTGAACTAACCCTTTAACTCAAATCACACTGTAAAAAAAAAACAACTGTATTTTTAATGCTGGTGCAAAAAAACAAAAACTTACTCCTGCTTTAGATAAAACAAAGAAACATGCCTCTTTCCAAAAGGTTACAGTTGCCATATTAGGTGTAACAAAATGCCAAATAGTCAGAAAAACTTCCTTAATGCATAGCCATTTTTTTTTTTTTAAACCTCCACAGAACATTGTTACTGTATATTATTTAATGTGTCTTCCTCTCAGCCTGACCAGTATAAATGCAGGGAAGCTGTCTCGTGGAGACCTGGGCGACTGTTTCATCCCATGCACTCCTAATGGCTGTATGGAGCTCATCAGTCAGACCGGTGGGTAGAAATCTTGTGAAGCGCTACCCATGAGCTCTAGCTCTCATCAGTCAGAATCATAGTGTGATTGTCTAGGGGGCCTTCGTACTACAGCACAATCAGTGTGCAGTGTGATTGGATAGGTGTGAAATCTATATATACACACATACACAGACAGAGCGGTGCAGTCTGATGACTGGGTGGTGAAATGAGCCGTCACCCTAAGGAAATAAAAGAAGGATCCAGAACATTCTTTTTTAGCAGCACATGTAGGTGCGGCAGAAAGGGCACATCGCAGAAAGATAAAGAAAAGAGCTCTGATTTAAAACCCAGCGAGTTTCTTTGCTGCCTACTGCTTACATGGGCAGCATCTCTAAGAAGCATAGAAATAAATAAAAATATTTGGTACCATACCTCATTTTAATTATAGAGAATGTTTTATTGGCACTGTAATGTTGTGAAATGTTATTACAATTTAAATTAACTGCTTTTCATATAAAATATATTCAAATGAAATTTGATGGCAAACATTTTTTTAGCAGCCATATTACAGTCACATGATCCTTCATAAAGGATTCTAAAGGATCTGTTAGTTTGGTGCTTAAGAAACCATTTATCAGATTATCAGATTTAAAAACAGTCGTACTGCCTAAAAGTCTTGTGAAAACCATGGTACTTTTTTTCAGGATTCTTTGATGAAATAGAACATTTTGTAACGTGATAAACATCTTATCACTCTTGGTCAATTTAATGCATCCTTGCTAAATAAAAGTATTAATGTCTAAATAAAATAAAATAATAATTAAATTAAAATTAATAAATACATACATACCTTTTGAACAGTAGTATATACTGTAATGTACACCCAAAATTTCTATCACAATGTCGACCATCTGGTATTTTCTTTATGCTGAGCATTCTGCCTTCTTCACAAAATATACATGTGATGCTTCTTTACAATTTGGCTCAAACAAGACAGTGCAATTAAAATGAGACCTTTAGAACAGGCTTAGTGTCAACAGTGCATGTTAAAATGCTCACTGAGTTTTGGAACGGAGCAAGTGTGATTCATGTGTGCAGGTGTGAGTGTGATGGGGAAGAATGCTGTCGTGATTGGCCGCAGTAAGATCGTTGGAGCTCCAATGCACGATCTGCTCTTATGGAATCACGCCACAGTGACCACCTGTCACTCAAAGACCCTTGACCTTGCTGAACAGGTTGGCTTCATCTGCTTCTCTCACGCTCTATTTTAAATCCCTTTAAATCCCAGTTTTGAACATGAGCATTTCTTCAGCTAGACAAAGAAGAACTCATGATTCTGTTGATAAATTTAATGTTTGCTTTATCGATATTGAGTACAGACCTTGACCTGGCATGCAGTCCGGTTTAACGAATGGAGTAGGTGAATGTTGGAGTAACTTTGAGCATCTTGTTTTCTTTAGGTGGGCAGAGCAGACATCTTGGTTGTGGGTGCTGGCAGAGCTGAGATGGTGAAAGGAGAGTGGGTGAAGGAGGGGGCGGTGGTCATAGACTGCGGTATCAATCATATACCAGGTCTCTCTGCTTGACTCTATCTACTTGTTTGAAACAGTAATGGAATATCAAATAGCTGCTGCTTTTAGCTCACATGTTTACCTTTGACTCTCACACAGACAGCAGTAAAGCCAGTGGGAAACGGGTGGTGGGGGATGTGCACTACCCCTCAGCTAAAGAGCGAGCTGGATACATCACCCCAGTGCCTGGTGGAGTCGGACCCATGACTGTAGCCATGCTGATGAAGGTATCATATCAGGGAAAATATCAGGAGCAAATGACTTTGTATGCGTTGTTTGTGCACATAGACCCAATAAGGTAAAATAAGAGAGGACAACAATTTTATTGGCAGCAACTCCTACTGACAAATGATTGCTTATTTTGTATAAATAAATGACAAAATAAAAGACTAAAAGCAAACATTTTAAATGCTACAATTGAATTTAGGCATCACAACAAATTACATTTTAAAATATATTTAAAAAGCAAAATCATTTAATTCATTTTATTTGAAATAATATTTCACAGTATCCAATTTTTTACTGAATTTTGGCAGATAAATGAACCCTTTGTGAGCATAAGAGACTTCTTTCAAACGTTAAAAAACCATGCTTATAAAGATACTGTACAGTATGAAAGGGCTTTTTACAAATACTCATTTGGATTTTGACCAGAATACAGTAGAAAGTGCAAAGCGGTTTCTGCAGACGTACACTCCAGGAAAATGGAACATTGATTACACAAAGAAGAAACCCCAAGAGCCTCAGCCGTGGTATTGTTGTGGCATGCATGCTTATATAAAGACTGTTTAATTAAAGCATATTCTGTAAAGTGACACTTTTGTGACTCTTGCTGACCCATGTGAATGTCTATTGCATTTTCTCAGTGATGCTGACATCTCCTGTTCATGCCAAAGCAAACCAATTGGTCAGCTTGCAAGAGAGGTGGGCTTGTTTTCTGAGGAAGTGGAGCCATATGGTAGGAGCAGGGCTAAGATACGACTGGATGCTCTGAAACGCATGGAGAAACAGCCTGATGGGAAATATGTGGTTGTCACTGGGTAGGATGCATCCTGAAATATAATTATGTGCATTAGCATAAGTGTAGAAACTTTTCACAAGCGCCAAATGGGCTCTTACAACACTTCATTAAGCGTGGATCACACACTGCATTCACATCCATCTTAAGCTCTGTCATCGAGCAGTTCGACAAAAAAATAATGCTTTCATTTTGTTATTGTGACCAGAATTACTTCTACTCCATTGGGCGAGGGAAAGCGCACCACCGCTCTCGGACTGGCTCAGGCTTTAGGGGCCCACCTGAATATCAACGCTTTTGCTTGCGTGAAAGAGCCTTCCCCAGGATGCTGTTTTGGTGCTAGGGGTGAGGGACAAACTTTTTCCCCCCCAGGTTTCCAAGATTATATCTATGGAAGCCAATTTTCCACTCAATAAGAAAAAATACAAACTTACTACATACTAAGTCATAATTATGTGATAATAACAAGATGAAAAGTCATAATTATGACTTCTAAAGTCATTAAAAGTACAAAATTATAAGATGAAAAACCCTGACAAACAGTTATATAAATCGAGATGAAAGCTATAATTATGACAAAAGTCGATAGTCATACAAAGACAGAATTATTATGATATCAACTACGATGAAATTGTGACAAAATGTTGAAATTAAAAAAAAATCTAATTTTGAGATGCTAAATCATAATTATGTTATAAAATCATTGCTGATGATTTTTCTTGCTGTGCAGCTTTATATCTCACAGTGTGGCTTATTTCTTAAAAACTTTATTCACAAATCTAGCAATTAGGCCTAACCATTTCATTTTAGACTCTGAGACGAAAACAGGCCTTTATAACAAGTTTATTATATGATTTGTTTTTTGTTTGTTTTTTTCACTTGAGGTCATGGGTTCATTTTGTTCACAGGGATTGCTGTTGGAGGTGGATATTCTCAGATTATCCCGTTGGAGGAGGTTTGTTTGAGACCCTTTTGCAACAAAGATTTTAAAGTATATTTCATCAAATGGAACGTGAATATTTTCCAACACATTGATCCCAGGTCAGCCTTCAGTCTTCAGGTCAAAATGAGCTAATTTCTGCCGCCAGTAAAGTGGTGATGGACACTATTAAAGCGCATGCTCACTATGAGACCAAGCTCTCTGAGAAGGTCAGGTTTGTGTTTA
This sequence comes from Onychostoma macrolepis, assembly GCF_012432095.1. NCBI lineage: Eukaryota > Metazoa > Chordata > Actinopteri > Cypriniformes > Cyprinidae > Onychostoma > Onychostoma macrolepis. Next base: position 17,735,136 of record NC_081174.1, read on the forward strand.
ATATGTGTGTTTGTACAGTTTGCATTTGGTATGATCTCACACATTTAAATCTTGCAGGCTTTGTTTGACCTGTTGGTTCCTCTCAAAATGGGGCAAAGGTCCTTTTCTCCAGCACAGCTCAAGCGAATGAAGGTAAATCATAGAAAACGCATTGTATAGTAAGATATTCATTTCAAATCCATTGCAGAAGTATGATGACATGGTCACAGTGTCCTTCATGACCTGCAGAAACTGGGCATTGAGAAATCCGACCCCTTGACCTGCACAGGAACCGAGATTAGACGTTTTGTCCGATTAGACATTGACCCAGACACTGCAACAGTATGTATCTGACCTAGTGCCTTTTTTGATAACGTAATTAAGGGTGATTTGTTCATTTTAATGAGTGTCTGCGCTGTTCAGAATCCTGGCTCTCTGGAAAATGAGATCATGGCTATACTGTCACTCAGCAGCAGTGTGGAGGAGATGCAGCAGAGGCTGGCCAAGATAGTAGTGGCTACAAACAAATCTGGAGATGCTGTCACCACAGAGGATTTAGTCAGTATGTGTGTTCACGTGTTTGTGTGTGTCAGTATATGTGTGTGATCTAATCTACACAACCTTGTCATCACAGGATGTGAGTGGTCCGTTGGCCATGCTATTGAAAGATGCCATGAAACCTGTCTTGATGCAAACTGTAGAGGTAAGATTTAATAGCGCAAAATGTTACATGACCACTGGAAATGTCATTGTCATTTTGTCTGTATAAATATTTTAGAATCACTGTACACAAAATCCTTCTTATTTATTTATTTATTTCAGCTCTGCCAGATTCTGTTTAAGCACATCTCAGTCTTTCTCTCTAGGGTACACCGGTGTTTCTTCACACCAGCCCATTAGCTGATATTGCCCAAGGCAGTCCTTCCATTCTGGCAGACAAACTGGCTTTAAAAATGGTTGGATCCGAAGGTTTTGTAGGTGAAGAAGGAATCTAGTTCATATATATATATATATATATATATATATATATATATACACAGTGGGGCAAAAAAGTATTTAGTCAGCCACCAATTGTGCAAGTTCTCCCACTTAAAAAGATGAGAGAAGCCTGTAATTTTCATCATAGGTATACCTCAACTATTAGAGACAAAATGAGAAAAAAAAATCCAGTGAATCACATTGTAGGATTTTTAAAGAATTTATTTGCAAATTATGGTGGAAAATAAGTATTTGGTCAATAACAAAATTTCATCTCAATACTTTGTTATATACCCTTTGTTGGCAATGACAGAGGTCAAACGTTTTCTGTAAGTCTTCACAAGGTTTTCACACACTGTTGCTGGTATTTTGGCCCATTCCTCCATGCAGATCTCCTCTAGAGCAGTAATGTTTTGGGGCTGTCGCTGGGCAACACGGACTTTCAACTCCCTCCAAAGATTTTCGATGGGGTTGAGATCTGGAGACTGGCTAGGCCACTCCAGGACCTTGAAATGCTTCTTACGAAGCCACTCCTTCGTTGCCAGGCGGTGTGTTTGGGATCATTGTCATGCTGAAAGACCCAGCCACGTTTCATCTTCAATGCCCTTGCTGATGGAAGGAGGTTTTCACTCAAAATCTCACGATACATGGCCCCATTCATTCTTTCGTTTACGGATCAGTCGTCCTGGTCCCTTTGCAGAAAAACAGCCCCAAAGCATGATGTTTCCACCCCCATGCTTCACAGTAGGTATGGTGTTCTTTGGATGCAACTCAGCATTCTTTCTCCTCCAAACACGACAAGTTGAGTTTTTACCAAAAAGTTCTATTTTGGTTTCATCTGACCATATGATCATCCAAATGCTCTCTAGCAAACTTCAGACGGGCCCGGACATGTACTGGCTTAAGCAGGGGGACACGTCTGGCACTGCAGGATTTGAGTCCCTGGCGGCGCAGTGTGTTACTGATGGTAGCCTTTGTTACTTTGGTCCCAGCTCTCTGCAGGTCATTCACTAGGTCCCCCCGTGTGGTTCTGGGATTTTTGCTCACAGTTCTTGTGATCATTTTGACCCCACGGGGTGAGATCTTGCGTGGAGCCCCAGATCAAGGGAGATTATCAGTGGTCTTGTATGTCTTCCATTTTCTAATAATTGCTCCCACAGTTGATTTCTTCACACCAAGCTGCTTACCTATTGCAGATTCAGTCTTCCCAGCCTGGTGCAGGTCTACAATTTTGTTTCTGGTGTCCTTTGACAGCTCTTTGGTCTTAGCCATGGTGGAGTTTGGAGTTGGACTGTTTGAGGTTGTGGACAGGTGTCTTTTATACTGATAACGAGTTCAAACAGATGCCATTAATACAGGTAATGAGTGGAGGACAGAGGAGCCTCTTAAAGAAGAAGTTACAGGTCTGTGAGAGCCAGAAATCTTGCTTGTTTGTAGGTGACCAAATACTTATTTTACCGAGGAATTTACCAATTAATTCTTTAAAAATCCTACAATGTGATTTTCTGGATTTTTTTTTCTCATTTTGTCTCTCATAGTTGAGGTATACCTATGATGAAAATTACAGGCCTCTCTCATCTTTTTAAGTGGGAGAACTTGCACAATTGGTGGCTGACTAAATACTTTTTGCCCCACTGTATATATATATATTTATATATATATATATATATATATATATATATATATATATATATATATATATGAAGAGTTCAGATAAAGCCTCTAAGTGCCATCTGAAATGTTCTTCTAAATTAGCATTTTTAATCACTCTCCCATATTTATGTTTAGTTATTTCACTTTAATTGCATAGAAAATGACCTATACATTGCCAATAGAGTAAAATTACTGAACCTAAACATAGGAGCCTGATAAAAATGCTCATTTTAGATTAAAATTTCAGATGGTACTTAGAGGCTTTTGCATCTCTTCATATATAAATTATTTAACACATTTTCTTATAATTCTGTAATGCTTTACATTCTGCATAAATACACTACTGTTCAAATGTTTCAAAAATGAATTATTTTATTCAGCAAGGACACATTAAATGACCAAAAGTGACAGTAAAGATGGTTTTTAATAGTGCAACTGAATTTGCATCTTTGATAGTAATAAAAAAATGTTTCCTGAACAACAAATCAGCATATTAGAATGATTTCTGAAGGATATTGTGACACTGAAGACTGGAGTAATGGCTTCTGAAAATTCAGATTTGCCATCACAGGAATATACAGGTGCATCTCAATAAATTAGAATGTCGTGGAAAAGTTCATTTATTTCAGTAATTCAACTCAAATTGTGAAATTTGGGTTTTTGTTAAATGTGAGCCAAAATCATCACAATTAAAAGAACCAAAGACTTAAACTACTTCAGTCTGTGTGCATTGAATTTATTTAATACAAGAGTTTCACAATTTGAGTTGAATTACTGAAATAAATGAACTTTTCCATGACATTCTAATTTATTGAGATGCACCTGTATTGCATTTTAAAATTTATTCAAATAGAAACCAACAAAGATTTTAAAACAATTTTAAATTGTAATAATATTCCACAATATTGCTGGTTTTTGGGCCTTGGTGAGCAACCTTGTTGCATTTTGTTGACTTTTGAACCGTAGTGTATTATCACTATATCTAGGTTTAGGTTTGTGTAATAGAAACAACAAAAACTAATGCACAAACTGTCACAATATTCAAACTCTGCCTAATCTACTCTTTCCTGTCTTTACAGTCACTGAGTCTGGTCAGGGGGCTGACACTGGCTTGGAGAAGTTTTTCAACATTAAATGTCGCTACTCAGACCTGCGGCCAGATGTGGTAGTGATGGTGGCCACTGTTCGTACCCTGAAGATGCATGGCGGTGCCCCCTCTGTGAGTCAAATCCACAAATTTATAGACAGTTTTCATTATGTATTCACTAGAGCCTATAACACATCGGTTGTGCTTAAGCACTGTTGTGCTTGTTCTCACAGAGGCAATATCTCACATTGCCTTTACACTTGTTTTCTTTCTTGTTTATAGGTCCAAGCTGGTTTGCCCCTTCCAAAAGAGTATTCACAGGAGGTAGTATACTCATTCAAGTTCTGTAACCATTTTATGTACAATTCTGAATGTTCATATTTGTAAGGGTTAAGCCATATTACTGCAAGAAAATTTGAATGACATTTCCGAAATTGAGTGGATGAGTTTAGTATATTTCACATGATATATTTTCTGCAAAGCAGAACCTAAAGCAGCTGGAGAGAGGCTGTTGTCATCTGAAGAGACAGGTGGAAAATGCACAAGCATTTGGTTTGCCAGTGATCGTAGCTGTCAACAAATTCAGGTACAATATCCAACAGCAAACCAAAAGTGCTGTCTGTGTGTATTTTGTTTAGCTATTTGTAACTAGTCACATTATTATCAATGTGCATCCATCCATTTTCCATACCGCTTTATCTTCTGCAGGGTCATGGTGGGGATTATTACCAATGTGTACTATTTTATGCTTTTTCACTCATATATCTCTAATTATAATCTAATATGCTCACGAGCCAAACTGAACCACACACAGTACTCCTACTCTGAGTGAATGTGTGTGAATATGGGCTCTGATTGTATTTGGCGTAGCTCTGATACTGACGCTGAGCTGGAGCTGGTGTGTGGCCAGGCGAGGCAAGCTGGAGCCTTTGAAGCAGTGCAGTGCACTAACTGGTCTAATGGGGGCGCAGGAGCGCTGGCTCTGGCAGAAGCTGTTCAGAGAGCAGCTAAACTGCCTGGACAGTTCAGGTTCCTCTATGACACACAGGTGAGAAGTGGCATAGTGGGTAAGATTTGCACTGGCAACTTAAATGTAGGTTTAAATCCCACTTTTACAACTGAAACTGATACTAAATGTACTGTGCTTTGTTTTGTGTAAAAGCATCAGCTGAATAACTTCGTGGTAGAGGAAGTGAAAGGATATTTGTTTGCGCCATCATTAAATTCCTTATATAAGTGTACAGTGGAGCAATTTTACTTTCAGTTACTTTCAAAAGTTGTTGTTTTTTTTATTACCCAGTGTCTTTGTGCTCTTCTTTCCCACACATATTCTGAGCTCAATTAACACTTTATATATAGAGCTGTTTCATTACCAGCCAATGACTTTATAATGCATGAAATCTTTTTAATTGACAAGGCTTAAATATAACCAGCATGAAAACTTTTCATAGCAAATTAAGGCTAGGAGAAAGTCTGTATGTATTAATTACAGTAAGGCACCACTGGTGGAATAAAGCCCAAATCCATTACTCATACCAATGCATTATTAAACACAGATAAATGGCTATTTTCAGATTCCAGTTGCAGATAAGTTAAGGACTGTGGCACAAAAGATGTATGGTGCAAAAGATATCGAGCTGTCTCCAAAAGCAAAAGAAAAGCTTGCACTTTATACAAAACAGGTAAGCTTCATTTTTATTACACAGTAAGTCTGTTTAATTATATATACATATAGCAGCCTAAAAAATTGTTATTCATAAACCTCTCAGATATTTGTTTACTTATAGAACATACGTTATTAATGAGATGTTTGTCATCAAATACAGTGTATACTAAAACATTAATACTTATACTCTGTTAATTGATGTGGGTTGGACTAATCAGTAGAAGCAGCTAAGAGTTGTATGACATACAACATTGTATGATTGTATAACAGAGTTTTGAAGGAATGAGTTTTGGCTGTTTAATATTATATGTATGCCTGTCTGCCTGAGGCAAAGTGTAACATTCTGTCTTATTCCACATTTTCTTCATCATCTTTGTTTTTCCTATTTTAAAGGGCTTTGGGAATTTGCCGGTTTGCATAGCTAAGACACACCTGTCCTTGAGTAATGACCCCATGACGAAGGGAGTGCCTATCAACTTCATGCTGCCCATAGCTGATATCAAGGCCAATGCTGGAGCAGGTTTCCTCTGCTGTCTGACTGAACCGGTGAGCTTTATACTCCATATCTATAATATTAGAACTAGATATATTAATACTCACATTCTAAATTTGAGGACAGCATAATTTTTTTAATTAACAAGGAATTTGTTAATTAAAGTGATGACAAAAGTGAAGACATTTATACTGTTACAAAAAATCTATTTCAAATAAATGCTATTCTTTTGAACTTTAAACAAACCTGAGAAAAATATATAGGCTACTATTTTTATGCCCCCATTTTTTTTTAAAGTGAAAGGATGAATGCCTTATAAACAGTGACATTTAAGACTTGCATTTAATTCACCCCAAAATGGGCCATTTGCACATTTTCACGTAAGTTCTGCTACTTCATGGAGTAAGGATAATTATGAAATTAATATTAGCCACAACAGAGGTGCAAATTTTGCAATACATAATTCAAATTTGAAAAATTAAATAGACCGCAGCAATTAACATTTTGTCAGAACCTCTAGTAAATTACAAGCTATTTGTTTAGTTGTCTACTGAGAATCATAGGAGAATATGATCTCTATTTGAAAAAAAAAAAAAAAAAGAGATACATTTTTCCAGAATTGTACATATTCCTATGTTTGACTGACTGTTTCTCCCATGGCAGTGACGGGCAAATGTAATCCCTCCCTCCCCCTCCCCCATACCATTTACAATTTTTATATATAGTGAAAAATCCATTATAAAACACTCGTGCTTTTAAGCCAAATACAAGCTGAAACGACTCTCCGCAATCTCTGATCTCGGGTTTCTCTGTATTAGAGCTGTTTTAAACTTGCTGTTTGAACGCTGCTCGCTTACTGGATGCTTGGACTGAAAAGTTTACAGGAGTTTACCGGTTTAAAAATATCTGATCGCAAAAACCTGGTCCTTTTGATTTTTCTTTTCATATTATAATGTACTGATTCAAATTAGAAATCAATAATTAATTATTATTTTGCCATCTTGTCTGGGGACAAAGCAGGCGCGGGCGCAATCATCAATCATATTTAAAGGGAAGCCAGCGCGTCCTGACCGCATCACTGTCTTTACTGGGTGTTTTTAGGGAATATTTGCATTTATTCACAGACGATTTGATTAGCGAATCATGTGGTGGACTGTCATTATTTTGGCTAATGCGAGACACCACTGAATGCGCATCAGAGGGTATTTAGAAGTAGGTATAGGCTACATAAAGCCGACTGATAAGCCTTATACCTGAATATACCCTGCACTACACCACTGAGACTGACGAAACCATACATCAACAGATTCTTAGCTTATTGACAAATATCTGATCTTGTAAGATGTTCTCCCTTTACACAGAGCACTGTCCCACTAAACATTAGACGTCTGACGGACGTGCAGATTATGTCTATATTGCGTCCGTCGGTCCAAGACCAATTCTGCACGTCTACACGACATGCAAACTAGGTCCGCTATTTGGACGTCTAACCAAGACCCCATTTGGACGTCAATATGCAGTTCTACATTTGAACGTCGGACTAGGTAACTTTTTTTGGACGTCGAAGACATGTGCAGAAAATTGACATTATTAATGAATGTAATATTTATTTTATTTAAGACAAATATCAACATTGTTCTTATCAGCATGGTTAATGAATATCAATATAGGTTACCTGTGATGAAACATTATTTGTTATTTAAATATTTATTTATTGAGTATATGATGTCTAAAATGAGTTTAAGTTTGATGTAGAAAAGACGTCCACAAAGACCACATTTGGCCTACAATTAGCCCTTATACAGAGGTCCTGTGGACGTCAATACTGGACGTTCATTAGACGTTGGAAAAAAGACGTCATCTGGCGTCACAGTCTGCACCTTAAGGGGACCAAAATTGGACGTTCAAAAACGAAGTACAAAAGACGTTGTTTGGACGTGTCTTTGCTCACTGGGGTAGGCGTGATCGCCAAATCGAAAGTGAAAGTGAAAGGCGCGAGCGCTCATTCAAAAGCATTTCAATTTCGCGCATGTTGATAGCGGCTCCCTGATGCGTGAAAATACAGTATTAGCACGTATTTGGGTGTGGGCGGTAAGAAAACGAAAAAGAAAAAATATATGAACCTCCATTGAATATCACAACAATTTTGTGATTGGCTGTTATGTGTGGGGCCAGGGTGGGCCAAGCTTCTGACTGGGTGGGCCAGGCCCACCCTGGCCCCCCCCCGTGGAGCCGGGCCTGACTGGTGGTGTACATAATTAAATTAGCCCAATCACATTACACCATCTCCCCATACCTGAGGAAGGAAAAACATAATAGCAAGTGATTGTTGTTGTCAACCATTGTTAATGATTACTGGCTGAACACACTAATGGAAGATACAATGACAAGATTACATGAACACTGTGTTACGTACTTGATATTTTTGGGGATGTTTCGTAACATTTATATGAGACACAACTGGCACTGGGGCAAACCAAGAAAAATGACCAGGAAACGAGCAAACATGTTTAACAAGAGTTTCAATTTATTTTGAGAGGTGCATATTAATAATCGGTAAAGAAGATAAATTATGGGAGAAAGGAGAAAACTGAGTGACGCCAAAGCAAAGAAATAATCAAAAACAAAACAATCCCAATAACTAAACCCCAGCCCAACTAATCTAACTACCAAACAGAAAATGTAGAAATAAAACCGCAGACTTCAGTGTATCCGACGCCCAACTTAAACTACCCTAATTAATAACAAAAATACATAAGTGGCAGTCACTCCTTACCTGGAACTAACAAGAGGAGAAATAAAGTTAAATACAAAAACTCACCTAGCTCCTTTTCCCAAAATTATTTTAACAGGTCTCAAGTGACAAACGCCACATTAGTCTATAATAACTGATCTCAGTGTTAACTTAGCACCGCAAGTCAAGACAATAGGTAAAGCACCAATTCATTAGCAACAGGTGTTTCCAAGCTCAACAATGAAACAGGTCTAATGAACCTCATCACAGGACTTAAAAGTCTCAATAAACTAATACGGTAATTTAAATCACAAGTCAACTGAACAGTTCACCAAGGCTAGTCAAGTGAAGTCATCTTTATTTATATAGCACTTTTAACAATACAGATTGTGTCAAAGCACTTAACAGTATCAAATTGGAGGATAGAGTGTTAGTAATGTATAATGATAAGATTAAACACTCAATTTTCTCAATTTTCAGTTTAAGGCATTTCATTATTTCATTATGCTAATGAACTAATAAACTTTCTTTTTTTTTTACAAATTATATAAGTTTTAACAAGTTATTACGCCATTAACCAAGCTCTGGATAAGGCACTAGCAATTATATTTTCTTATCCCTTTTTATGCTTAATCACCAAATTGTAACCTTGTACAATTAAAGACCAGCGCATCAAACGCTGGTTATGGTTATACATGCGAGCTAAGAACACTAAAGGATTGTGATCAGTGAACACAGTTACAGGCATATGTATTCATATGTATCAAAGAATTTCATGAGCGCACAAGTAATTACAGGAGCCATTATTTTCCGCAGCGGAATCGCTTCTGGAAAACAAGTCACCGCACACATTATCATCAACAAGCACTGATTCCCAGTCCTTGTCTTAGGCAAGGGACCAACGCAATCGATAATGACGTGCTCAAATGGTTCCCCCATAACAGGTATAGGAACAAGTGGTGCGCGCGGAATTACTTGGTTCGGCTTTCCTGAAAATTTACAAATATGACAGGTTTTGCAATATTTCGTTTCATCAGACTTTAATCTGGGCCAAACAAAGTGATTCAGAATTCGGTTATACGTTTTCTTACTGCCCAGGTGTCCAGACAAAACATGATCATGGGCCAAAGAAAGTACAACTTGTCTGTAACACGCAGGAACAACAAATTGATTTACAGTAGACCACTCAAAATCATCTGAAACATTTGTGCACCATCTACGCATTAGCAATCCGTTATCCACATAATAAGCAGTTTTTCTCTCATGTGCCATCTCCAAAGGTACAACAGAAGAAAAACATTTACGCAGAGTAACATCAGCTCCTTGAGCTGCAACAATATTATCTCAAGTCACTGGTAATTTTACATCATTCAACATTGAATCAGGTTTTTCGTCTGGCTTACCTTCATCAGCCATCAGAGTACCATGCTCAAAAATAGGTGCCATAAAGGTTGTAGCCAAATCATCTGCATCAGCAAGTTTACGAGCTTGTGCTCGCGTAATGGCACAAACAGGAAAGACTTCAGGGAATCTTTCATCAAACTGATCCGACATATCAGGTTTGTCACAAACTTCTAACAAAGGTGTAACCTTTCCACCAGCCACATCATTACCAAGGATAAATTTTACCCCGCACACAGGCAAATTATCACGCACCCCGACCTTAATCATTCTGGTGTACAACTCTGACCACAAATGAATCTGATGTAAAGGAACTCTGACAGTCTCCATTCCAATACCTCGTACCAAAACATAGCTATCGCAAAAGGTTTCATCCGAAAAAAGAAATGCGTCTTTAGCCATGATTGTCTGCATCGCACCTGTATCACGCAACATAGTCGCCTTGACCTGGTTTGTGGACTGAGCATCAGCAGAAACCAATCCTTCCAGAGGTGGTTGACCTCTAGTCAGAAGATGTCATTGATTCATTTCTGTCCCCCTCAGTCAGTCGCTTATAGGGACAGCAGGGCCGGTTCTAGCCATTTGACGCCCTAGGCGAAATCCATATTAGATCCCCCACATATATATATTATATATAATATAATTATATATAAATTATATATAATTTATTTTTCAGACATCAGTTTCTTGTTACATTCAAATTGGTTGTCATAGTAATGACACTAATTTGTGGCATTGTGAGTTCCGCAAATCTGAAGGCATTAGGCCTATTTGTAAATTGACTGTTAAGATAAAACATTTTGCACAGTTCATTATCTGTGATACCATTAGGCTACTGGATGCCTGTATAGCTCTATGTAACAATCCCTAGTTGCCAAGAAATTGTCATCACACATAAATTAATTTTATTACATTTGGATTTGGATACATGTTTAGATATTATCAAAAGCTACTTTGACTTTGTCTGTTTTTTTTTTTTTTGTTCAATTATTTTGTTGTTGTTGTGTCAGTTATTGCATTATTATTTCAGTCAAACCTATAAAACCCTTTGTTACCCCAAACTACATAGGCCTATAAAAGTCTGATCAGTGACATAAAAATAATCAGAGGGCGAATTCCAAACGGCTTTTTTGCGCCCTTGAAGGGCACTTCGGGAAGGGGACGCCATTTGTAGGGACGTTCCAAACGAAAGTGAGCAACTGAATCCCTTCACGAAGGGCCCTTCCAGAAGTCCGTTAGCGAAGGGAACATGTGATGGTCACTTCACGGAAGTGATTTCCGTTTGTGGTCATGTGATTTTCAGTTTGGAGATCTTGTCCAAAGTTTATTTTGACTTTGTATACAAACTTAAGTAGAATAATCTAATTAAATTTATCTTTATTTTTATATAATACAAAATATTTTCGTCAGTGATAGAAACATGATTTAAGACTATATTGTTAGCAAGTTTAGTTTGAAAAAGTTTAATAGTAAATAAGACACAATTAGACAGTATTTGAATAAAATAATAACAATAAGAAGAAATATTTATTTTCAGCAACTGTTGGAGCGCTGAATGCTGCACGCACGCGCAGCGTTGTCAAGGTAGCATCTGGTCCATCATGCCCTTCGCCACGAGAGTTCGAAACGCTTATAGGAGACAGTAATGCCCTACACCCTTAAAAGAACACACTTCAAGGGTTCTGCCCCTCGAAGGGAGTAGGGCATAGGGATGCTCACTTCCGTGTGATTGATGTGTGAACTTGCCCTTTAAATAACGTGCCGCTCTGCCCTCTATATATGATGCTGCTCCCTTTAAGCGCTATTGGAAGCGAATTAATTATTATTTTTATTTATTTATTTTTTGTTGAAGCGAATTAATTAATTCAGCATTTCGACACTTCCGTCAGGATGCGTTAAATTTGACAAAGCGGTTTAATAAAGTATGTATTGATCTTGTGAATTAGCGAATTTTACTACACCAATATTTTTTAATTGGCTGACAAATTTTTATATGGGAATATTACACAACACACTGAATAGTTAACAATGCATTAGCGCAAAAACGCACATCTTTTAGACCAGTTTCACATGAAACATGATTTCTCGACTGCCACAAATACTGCCTAAAAAAATACTGATTTTGTGCACTTTTTATGTACAAATATTTTAAACTGGCCTTTGAACTTGCACGGGTAAAAAACAAAACAAAAAAAACAAAACAAAAAAAAGCCTTACCTTGCCAAAAGAGATGTGCCAAAACGCTGAGAGAACCCATTGATCTGATGGCGTTGTTGAGCGCTCCAAATCCAAATGCAAACTTTGCATGATGCAACAATCAGAGGCAGCAATTGACAGCGCTCTGATCCAATGGCATACAGGCATCGTCAGGATGACAGTACTCTAGCCCAATGATGTTGGGGGATCCAGTAGAGGTGGCAATCATATTTCAGGGTGCCCATGCTACTCTTGAACACAACCCTGTAGTGGCAGTACGTGCGCTCATTGGCGCCCCCTCCAGCTGGTGGCGCTCTAGGCGACCGCCTAGCTTGCCTATGCCTAGAAACGAGGGAGAGTCTACAGTGCAGAAAAGAAAGAGAGAATATTTGGCCACACGTGTTGTGGATATTTTTATCCAGACACGTTGCTAGGCTGCATGCCTGTGCTGAACATGAGCTGTTCAACAAAATCCACTGGTGGTCCAAGTGACCTTATCCAATATTTATGTTCATTACAGATTACAAATGTAAGTCCATTTATTAAACCGCTCTTCAGGGTAGCAGTCATTTTCATATGCAGTTATAGTTAACTTGGCTCAACATGATTTTATTTAGCTCGTTGGACTGTTTTTATTTATTTATTTATTTTTGTTGAAGCGAATTAATTAATTCAGCATTTCGACACTTCCGTCAGGATGCGTTAAATTTGACAAAGCGGTTTAATAAAGTATGTATTGATCTTGTGAATTAGCGAATTTTACTACACCAATATTTTTTAATTGGCTGACAAATTTTATATGGGAATATTACACAACACACTGAATAGTTAACAATGCATTAGCGCAAAACGCACATCTTTTAGACCAGTTTCACATGAAACATGATTTCGACTGCCACAAATACTGCCTAAAAAATACTGATTTTGTGCACTTTTTATGTACAAATATTTTAAACTGGCCTTTGAACTTGCACGGGTAAAAAACAAAACAAAAAAAACAAAACAAAAAAAAGCCTTACCTTGCCAAAAGAGATGTGCCAAAACGCTGAGAGAACCCATTGATCTGATGGCGTTGTTGAGCGCTCCAAATCCAAATGCAAACTTTGCATGATGCAACAATCAGAGGCAGCAATTGACAGCGCTCTGATCCAATGGCATACAGGCATCGTCAGGATGACAGTACTCTAGCCCAATGATGTTGGGGGATCCAGTAGAGGTGGCAATCATATTTCAGGGTGCCCATGCTACTCTTGAACACAACCCTGTAGTGGCAGTACGTGCGCTCATTGGCGCCCCCTCCAGCTGGTGGCGCTCTAGGCGACCGCCTAGCTTGCCTATGCCTAGAAACGAGGGAGAGTCTACAGTGCAGAAAAGAAAGAGAGAATATTTGGCCACACGTGTTGTGGATATTTTTATCCAGACACGTTGCTAGGCTGCATGCCTGTGCTGAACATGAGCTGTTCAACAAAATCCACTGGTGGTCCAAGTGACCTTATCCAATATTTATGTTCATTACAGATTACAAATGTAAGTCCATTTATTAAACCGCTCTTCAGGGTAGCAGTCATTTTCATATGCAGTTATAGTTAACTTGGCTCAACATGATTTTATTTAGCTCGTTGGACTGTTTTTATTTTATTTATTTTTTTCTGTTCATTGCTTCAGAAAGCTTTTTTTGTCTTAGGTGAAAAAAAAATAATTGGGTGTATTATTAAGACAGAAAAATAACTCCTCCATGATAACACCAGATTGACTAATTTCTTCAAACTCTCCAACAGACAAACACAGAAATGGATGATCCCATGTGGCCCTGTTTCCATGGCAACAACCTTTACAGTGACAGCAAGTAGCGCAATGGTTACTTGCTAAGATGGGCAAGCTGAAATTGGTTTAATTAATGGCCAATCAAACGTTTAGTAAGTGGAAATTAACAGTTTTCTTTTTAAACATGGCTAAATGATTTCTAAAACCTACAAATACTCTTAAGTCAAATAGTGGCATCAAATTCTAGCTCTTTTATGATCAACATGTATTGTATTTTCAAGCATTTCCATGCAACTGCTGTTTTTTTTTAATTTGCTGTAAAAACAACTAATTATGTCTTTTTCACTGTATTAAGTGTAAATTTGTAAACTGACAAATGATGTTGCTCTGTATTTTAGAAATTCACTCCAGATCTCACAGTTATTACAGTGTGCTTCTTGATCCATGTGATATTTTTAGCCATGAATGAGCTTTAGCAACACAGAACCAATTGTCTGTCAGTATTTTTCCTATTACACTAATGTTTGCCAGTATTATTGAAAGCCACATTTGATTTTATAGATAATGTGCGAATATATGAGATAGCATAATGTCTATATGTTTACTCTATATGCTATCTTATCTGACCATTTAATGAAGTTTCCAGTTGCTATAGATACTAAGCTGCCAACCTGATTGTAGACTATAATTAGATAATTGTATATTTGTCCAGCTTGTTAGTCCAGTTTTATTTTTAGCCTCCTCTTCAATACACGTTACCCAGCAGCCATTGCTGCCGTCCAGTAGTCAATGATCACTGTCAATGTGTCCCTTACAGTTATCTGATGCTGTGTGACTAGAAAAGCATTCTGTTTCTATGGGGTAAAACCATGTGTGTATACCATGCTGTGCTGATATTATGAATTTGAGCTAATCAAAAATTAAACCCAATATTTCGGAGTTCTGTTTTAACAAAAGATTGCTGGTTTATGTTTTAATTTGGTTTAAAATGTTATTACATTCATACATAGACGTGTTAAACACCTTTGTATCCAGATACTTACAGAAATCCTAATATAAAAGGTGTTATCATATTTTAGGACATTGTGCTTTGTAAAATAAATGTTGTCACCATGAAAATAGAGCCATGTTTGCGAAGTGGGATACTGAGTGTGCATCTGGCCTGTTTGTTTCAGGGGTTAGTTCAGGACACTGCAACCAGGTTTATCAGTATGAGGCAGCCTAAACTCTGCCAGGCCTAAATACACTTACAGTATGTGGTAGCTTTGTTGAGTACTTTGTATGTTTTTTGCTGTTCTGATGTGGCTTTCAAGGGCATATTTTCCTCAGACCTCTGGGACCTAACGTCACTGAGCATTAGCATTGGTGGCTTTGAGCTTGAAATAACATTTCATGCATGAGATGTCAAGACTTGTGTCATATATATCCTGAGTGAAAGAAGCAATCCCTCTTCTGAATGAAGTTTAAAACATGCCTGAATGATAAAAAGGCTGCTGTCTGACTAAAAGGTCCATAAGGAAATGTCTGCTACTGACATAGATATAAATTAGACCCTGGGAAAATAAGATAACAGGTCATATTTGCACATATGTCTTTTGCAAACATCAAGCAAGCCTCCAAATGAGAATTCATTTCTGTGTGCCATCTGCTCATCACGGACATTTCATTTAATGCCAGATTAGATTTTCAGTCATTTTGTATCATAGAATAACAGTTACACTCTTAAAAATTAAAGTTCCATAAGGAAGTTTTCGCAGTGATGCAAAAGAAAAAAAAAATAATAATAATAATTTTTGGTTCCACAAAGAACTTTTCGGTGAACAGTTCTTAAAAGAATATTTTTTTTCTTAGTGTGAAGAACATTTTAATAATATAACCAACCTTTTTTCCACAACCTTTTGTGCAATGGAAAGGAACCATCAATGGATGAAGCCAAGAACCTTTATTCTTTAGAGTGTAGCCTACAAATTTGGCCCTTTTAGGTTTAGGGTGAATTTTTTTTTTTTTTTTATCTTTAAAAAATATGATTTTCTAAACAAAACAATGATTTTTTTTAGAAAATCTAAACAAAAATGTAAATAGCTCTTATGTTATGTTTTGGGGTGTTTATATACAGTGCCGTGAAAAGGTTTTTGCTTCTTTCCTGTTTTTTATTTTTTTGCATATTTGTCACACATTTTAATATTACACAAAGATAATGCAAGTAAATACAAAATGCAGTTTTTAAATGATGAATTCATTTATTAAGGGAAAAAACCTGTCCAAACCTACCTGTCCCTACGTGAAAAATTAATTGCCCCCTCCTGTTAAATCACGAAAGAACTGTGATTAAACACAGTATTTTAGAAAGCTGAGTTAAATTTCACTAGCCACACTCAGGCCTGATTACTGACAGACCTGTTGAATCAAGAAATCACTTTTTCACGTAGGGCCAGGCAGGTTTGGACAGCTTTTTTCCCTTAATAAATGAAATCATTATTTCAAAGCTGCATTCTGTATTTACTCAGGTTATCTTTGTGTAATATTAACATTTGTTTGATGATCTGAATCATTCAAATGTGACAAATATGCAAAAAATAAAAAACAGGAAGGGGGCACTGTTTTTCACACCACTGTATATAATCGTGTGTGTGTGTGTATATATATATATATATATATATATATATATAATTGTGTTGTGTGTGTGTGTGTGTGTGTGTGTGTGGTTCAGGTATACAAAATGATGGCAATATCCAAAAACCTTGTCCTTGTGTGGATATTTTTGGCCCCCATGAGTAAACAAGCTTATAAATCATACAGAATGAAATTTTTTTGTTTTTTGAAAATTTTCTGTAAGGGCTAGGTTTAGGTGTAAGGTTAAGGTAATGAGAATACTGTACAGTATAAAATCCATTACGCTTGTGGAATGTCCCCATAAAACATGGAAACCCAACGTGCGTGTGTGTCACAATAATCAGTTTTTACGCACATTATAATTGTCCCTCGTTTTGGCATAATTTCCATCAGGACCAATAATCTAAATAGAAAATAAATGAACAAAACTTAGAGTGCTTCGTTACCAAGGAGACAAATTTACCAGTAATGAGATGAAATGTGTTCCATTTAATGTGTGAAGAAAAAAGGTAGCCTAATTAAATGTATTATGCATAATTTCCAGTTAAGTTGTCATATTATCAAATATTCAAAATTATTTTTAATGTAAGCTAACCATTAATTGGACATTTTGAACATTGTAAGTAGATAGCCTAGCCTAAATTAAAGTAATGGCAATGTGAAATGTGAAATGCGTTTCAGGGGCCAAAAGTAGGCTATAGTTGCCTTCTTTTTAGTGTTTTTTCGACTTTTTTGTATGGATAAAGGTGGGGAAAATGTAACTGTGTCAGGAAATTGTGTATGGTTGCCATGATGGATATCAATAATATTTTCACATTAGCAGAGTCTCCACCGTGTTGATTGGATGGGATCTGCAAGCTCACATACACCGTCAATCAGCTGGTCGTCATGGAAACAGTTAGGCGCGTAACGTGCTGTGAGTCGGCGCAAGTCTGTGTGCGCGGCAGATCTGTGAGGGGATTTATAAACGCTCCTTCATCGCCCCAGACAACCGTGAAAATAGTTTACGTAGTGCTCTGTGCTTCACAGGTATGTGTTTTAACTTATTATTAATTAGTACATTGTTGTAGGACTTTTTAATTCAAAGTTAACCTGCTGTTCTGAGTTAGGCTATATTTAATCACCATATAGATTAAGTTAAAGTAAGGACCGTTTGCGTTCGTCTCAAATTTACAGACGTCACAACCAAAATAGGGTTTTGTCGGAATAGTCTTTTGACTTTGCACTGAGATACATTTATTCCTGTAGCCTATCATTTAAGGAAAGTGTTGGGAGATAAAGTTTTATTTGTCATTAATTGTATTTAGTTCACTTTTACTGTTAGCAAAACGCCTATCGAATTCTTTATATAGCCGAAATGATGTTTTTAAAGAGACTTTTCACTGGTGTCACACCCAGTGTGAGTTCATGTTGTTTGTGCTGTAAACATTGCACAACCCCTGTGTCATCTCTCAGTATGATCAAGATATAAACATTTCAAATTAAAATATATCAAAAAGCTTATCACTGAACACAAACCAGGCAATAGATATGTTTCAATCAACAAATGAAATACAGAAAACCTTTACCAAGACAATGTTTTGTGTTGGTTTGCAGCATCTCCACATCTTTACACTGACAGTATGTAAGCGGAGAAAACACCCGCTTGTGTAATTGATCCAGTATTGCCTGTGTGGACTATTATTGACTTTGGTACCGTTAGATTAACCATGTCCACACAAGAGACAGAATTACCCGACAGTCAGGAGAGGGTGGGTTTGAAGAGAAAACTGACGGGTCCACCGAGACTTTTGCTGGGGAAGTCAAAATCAAGGGAGAAACTGGAAGGTAAATCTCAGAGAAGGCAAAGACCAGCTAAAAGTTGTGATGGCACAGCGGAGAATAATGATCAAGAAAATTATGGAAATGAATCCTCACTTATTACCCACCACAGCCCAGAAAAACCCTCAGAGGAGAAGGAAACCCAGCCAGATGTTCCAGGAGATACCTCAGGGATTCTTGTAACATTGGAGCATAGTGAAAGCAAAGATGAAAATATGGAAAGTAAAACTAAAATGACCATAAGCACTTCGAAAACATCCATTAAAAGGACGTTTTCCTCACTCCTCAGGTGTGGAAAGATGGAGGAATCAGAGAGAACAGAAAATGAGACTTTGACTCCTCAAATAACAAAGAAAAACAGAAACAAAGCTCAACACGGTATGTGTAACTCCATAGATGAGAATCAACTGAGTGATGTAAACAAGGAAGTTCCTAATGGGAAAAGTAAAACTAGGGCTTTCTTCACAGTGTGGCCCCTTTCTAAGAGATCTACCAGATCCGATGTCAATCTAGGAAGGGGATGTAGAGAGCAAGACAATAGCATGGTTTTTCAGGAGATAACGGCACCAAAAGGTTTGACATTTAAAAAGATCTACCGCATCTTTCCAAGAAAGAAGAAAGCATCTCATATTGATCAGTTTGAGTGCAATGCTGCCAAGGAATCACAAAAAGAAGAAGCTGATCAACTGAATCAATCACATGCGGCTGCTTTGGACAGTTCCATTATCGAGAAAGAAGAGAACCAAAAGGAAGAACAAGACATAAAAGCGGAAAGCTTTCCAGAGACATTTACATTCAGTGCAGAGGTGAGCGTTAACACACATAATGAGTTTGACCACATGGATAAGAAGAAGGAAATATGTCTTGACCAAGATGTTAGTATAAATAAAGAAGAAAACCGGGTATTAAAATCTAATGGTGTTTTGGATTCTGAGGTTCATCCATCGTGTGGCAGCGAGTTTGCAGGCACATCATCAGGTGGTGATCTGCTAGTCTTAACTGAGAAGCCTATTAAAAATTATGTCAAATGCAAGCCAGTGATTACTATAGAGCGAGCATACTCATCAGAGGAAGAGAACATGAATGAAATACCTCAGTTTGATGGTCTCGCAGTGAATGGATCCTGGCAACATTTAAGAATAAACAGCCTAACAATCAACACACTGCATCCTTCTGACCTAAATTTGTCTCCTGAACTGGACCACAGCCATTGTAATGAGACCTTACTGATTCAGACAGCAATTTCAATGGTGCAAGCAGCCATTCGTGGCGCTGTGGAGCAACTCACAATCGAGCAGCAGCACAATCAGATAAGTTTGGACCATGTGTAATCAAACATATCTATATTCTTCATTCAGCAAATGGTTTCATATTTCTCTATGATGGTATAGGTGTGTGCAACCGATGGAAAAAAGAGAAGAGGAATTGGTGTGTAAAAACAAAGAATGTTAATGTTTGTAATTATTAAATTAATGATGTTGGATTGTAGAAAAGTTTGTAATTTTATGTCATTTTAATGTTGTAAATTTGTACTTGCATGATTAACTTTTGTCATATATTCATTAATGTTACCTTCTATTGTTCCTATTTTTTATATGGTAATGTCATTGCAGTCTAGTTTCTATAGCAATGAATATCCCACACGACTCTGAGAAAGCAACAAGCCACATGCTTATGATATGTTGTGTGAAACTGCCTTCCGTCAACATTTAGGGCAACGTTTTTATGAAAATATGTGGCCTGAGAACCCAGGTGTGCGTATAGGATGCTCTTTTCAGATTTAAATGAGGCCCTGACTGAAGCCTACAGTGAAATTGCTAGATGTTTAGTCACTGAATACTGTACATCTCATGCTTGGGAGTAACGCTTAAAGATAATGATTACAGAGTTGGCAGCAGAGATAATTTTTGCTTTTGTGACTACATGCTACTCTCTTGTGGCACTGAGATGTTACTGCAAGACAGCCAGAAATGAAAATTGTCATGATTTACTTACCTTCATGTTGTTACAAACATGTATGATTTTCTCTCTTCTGGGAAACACAAAAGAGGATATTTTGAAGAATATCCTCTTTTTATCAACACTTTTTGCCCATACAGTGAAAGTCAATGGTGACCAGAACTCCACTGAACTCCACTGACTTTCATTGTAAAGACCAAAAAAAAGAAAAGAAAAAAAGGTAAAATTATACACATGGTTTGGAATGATGTGAGGGTGAGTAAATAATGGAAGAGTTTCATGTAGGGTTAACAATCCCCAGTCAGCGCCAGTGAAACCAATGACAAGCATATGACCAAAGCAGATGCATTATAAAACACAGTTTATTCAATGTGCCATTTATTTAAAAAAATACCGAAACACATTATCACACAATGGCACTGAGTGCTGATGAGGAATAAAATCGAAAGGGACTGTTTAAATGCACTACACAAGTCACACAAATAACACAAATGCAAGTTTCGCTGTTTTAAAATACTCTTCACAGTACACCAGCCTCGATTCTGAGTATTCGATGAATATGACTGCAAAAAGTGGTGCTTCGACAGTTCAAATACAGCACAAAGAAACCATGTCTACCATCAGTGATGTCTTGAAATTGATAAATCATTCTAAATAAAACATTTTGTCATGTCTCAGCTTTTGAAAATGACCTGTCTGCTTTTGAAACATGACTGAATGTGCCATTGCTGTTTTTGTTAAGAAGTGTTATATTAGACATGTACAGTGGCATTGTCCCATCATTGTAGTTATGTCTCAGTTTATGTAGATTGTTAGCAAACTTGGATTATACTCTGTGTTCCATACACAATATAATCGTGAAAGTCTTTCAACATATCAAAAAGCTTTTAGAAGAGCACCAGTTGCACACATTCATTTGATAGAATATTCTGATTGTGTAGATGTCTTGGACAACTTTGCACAAATAGGCACTGTTCACTGTTAACTTGAAAAATTAAAAACAGCTGGATTTGGTTCAACTGGCTGAGCAATAGTTTAAGTGCTTTTCCTTACAGAGATGTTTGGCAAATATGTTTTAAGGCACTGAACCAGTTTCTTATAGGAAATTTGATTTAGGGAAGAATTCATTTTGACTCTACGCTCAGTCAGTTTCACTCATTAGGCCACAACCCAAAAGTAAACAAGAAATAATCATGTTATTAGCTTAAGCTGGCCTCTGAAAAAAAATAAAAAATAAATTTTGATTTGTCAAATGTGGCACTTCATAGTGCTATTTGAGTTTCATGCGCATGTGCTTGTCAATCTAATACTTCCTTTAAATATATAATTGATCCAACAGTGTTCAGTCATCCAAGAGTCAGAAACATCATTATACAACAACACTACAATCATCAACACTAAGTTTTAAACATAATTCTTGTATGTTTTAACACTGACAAGGACTTTTGTGACAGGACAGAATTGTTGAGGCAGAAAACAAAATTAGGTAAAGGCAAATTATGGGTTTAATAAAAGTTAAGCTCAATCGACAGTATTTGAAGAATAATGTTGATTTACACAAAATAATTTTGACTTGTCCACTGTTTTCTTAAAAAAGCAAAAATTGAGGTTATGGTAAGTCACATTGTATTTTATGTGAATGGGGACCAATTTTGGAGGAATTAAAAGCAGAAACATTATACATTATTCTGTTAAAAATTAAGTATTATGTCACAAGCACTGTGCGCATACTCCAGTGTATGCATAAAAACTGAAGTATACTTTGGCTTTTATGTTGTCATGGAGGTTGTGGTAAAATTGGATGCATCTTTACACAGAAAAGTTAAGAGATTTATTTTTACAAATTAAAATTATGTTTGCTTATGTCTTATTGAAACAGTAAGTATTTATTTTTTTACAGATTGGCCCCATTCACTTCTACTGTAAATGCCTCACTGTAACCAAGATTTTTGCTCTCTTTTTTTTTTTTTTTTTGAGGGATAGGTGGAAATGAATTTGTTGTAATCAACCTACCACAAATGCTGACGACAGAGCTTAACTACTAAATCCAGAATATTCCTTTAACAGACATTGTGTGTTAGCATGAATATATGTCAAACACTATGTCATTCCACAGTCACTGCGTCCACGCTCTCCTGAGAGACCTCAGAGTCCAGTGAGTAGCAGGAGCTGCCGTTATCCTGAGTGTCCTTGGCTGCCTCCTCTCCCGTGGCTGCGGTAATATCTGGCTGGCCCTCGCAGCCATGGAGCAGCTGCCCGCAGAAGCGGCTGTAGCGATGGTATCGCAGCGGCTTGCCCACATGTGCGAACATGTGCTCCTGCAGCTGGCTCTTCTGCGAGAAGCGAAGGTTACAGACGGCACAGGCCATCTTTCGTTTTCGCGTGAAGGCTGCCAATGGGCTGCCACTCCGTCCGGTCCCACCACCTCGCCTGAGTTCCACGGCCAGCTCATCTGCCAGGGCCTGACTCTGCCGTAAGGCCTCCTCCAGACTACCAGAGTCTATGCGCTCCCTATGAGGCCGCCTCTCCTCTAGGGACTTGTGCTCTCCGGTTTTGTCCTCTGAAGGGCCTTCCATCAGACCGCTAGGCTCGAGGGCACAGGCTGCGTGGGTAAATAGGTGCTCTTGCAGGCCTTCAGGTGACAGACATCGTTCACCACACCGGGGGCATAAAAGTGCTAGAGGGCCATCTTTGAACAGACCCGCCTGACAGGGGCTCACCTGGGCTGGGGAGAGAGAGCACGGCTCTTTGTCGCCTTCCTGTTGTTCTTCCTCCTCTACCCTTTCCTGTTTGATCCGTGCTGAAATGTCAGAGTCGTCCCCTGAGGCCACCGAGGATGCGGCGCGGAAGCTTTGAGGCTGTGGCTCAGACGTAATGCCCTCCAGCCCTACAGCGAGAGCCAAACGGCCATGTGTGCGATCGGCCCTAGTGCTAGAGCGGCCGTCCTCAGGGTCCCGTGAACTGCCAGCCTTCAGGCCCGAGTTCTCTTTACTGGCCAGCTGTGAAGAGATCTGGATGCCATACAGGTTGGACATACGGATGGGCTCAGAAGATGCATCAGGGCCACCCTCGCCTGTTTTGCGGCAGAGCTGGTACGCGTGGAGGAACTTGATGCCTTCTTGAAGTCTGCCCTGGTCTACGGGTTGTTTGGGACCCATGCCTGTGTACATGATGTGTAACAGGTAGCTGAAGACATCTGGTTGAATATCTGTGGGCTGGATCTTGATGCACTCACTGAAAAAGCAGGAAAGTCATTAAAAATACAATCAGCAATTTATTATTTCTTTTAAAGTATGATTATTAAGCATTTGGTCTATATTTGGCATTATTATTAACAACTTTTAATGTTTATCAATCAAGCTATCTTGACGTCCTCCCCATGCTTATTTGTATAGCAGAGTATGTAAGCATGATGGGTGACCTATACAGTTCAAGATACATTTCAAAATGGAGTTTTCGCTAACCTGGACTGGTGGATGAAGATCATTTTGAAGTAGTTTGAGAAGGCAGCAAGGACTGCACGATGAGCCTTGAAGTATACGTTGCCAATGGCAACAGTGCAGTCACACAGAAAGCCAAACTCCCTTTGGACATTCAGCTGCTGCAGGAGGAACAAACTATGGCCAGAGACGTCCATCTCCACCTGTTACATAGAACATACATACATGCATAGAAAACATATGTCAACCAAATAAATTCCTATGCATAATTTGAACAGCCTACTCTCCTGTATCCTACACTGGGATTAATAATACAAGCATTTACCTTATTATTCAGAGTAGTTTATTCAGTCAACATTTCTAGCAACATAAATTTTCTATCTACTGCATTATACAAAAACAAATAAAAAATGCAATTAAAAAACTATTATGAAAATTCTTTCAATTTCTGTTGGTGTTTTTAATAAAAAAAGCATATTTTGTGCAGGTGTAACACAGCAAAACTTTTGATATTACTGAATAATGTATATTTGAATATCATAGCACATACTTTTAAGCTAGATTCGTAATTTTTGTCTTCAGACATTCTTATTTTTTCTTGTCCCAAATGCCTCTCAAAATGATGGACCAGCAAGTGCCAGAACCAACCAATGAAGTGACTCTCTGAAGAGCCTTAGTTGACTGAGTAACTGGCGACCTCTATCGATCAAAATAGTCATATTATTTAAAAATTTGAGACAAACCAGCTGTTTACATCTGGATAGGATTGCCATTTTTTTACAGTGAAACCTACTATGACAAAGCTTTGGTAAATGGTATTCTTACATTCCTCATAGAAACAAATTACTCGGAAATTCCGTAAGAACTACGTTTTTATTTGTATATAACTTAAATCTACAGCAGAATTTCACATTGTATCATTGTATGTAATTTGACTTTTCTTAATATAAACGGAGAAACATCAACGACTGGCTTGTATTTAATGTTTACACCGCAACATTTTCAAATATTTGCATGCCGACCTGAGCAGACAATACCTGACAGCGATTTCTTAAAATCATTACACAAAAGGACATTTACAAACAGCAATGTTCGTCGCATTCGCACAAGAAAATTCCATGAATGAATGGATAATACTCAAAATAGCGTGTAGGAGCTGTTTAGTTCTTGCTTCTGTTTTATACATGTTCTGACTCCCAGCAGATTTGTCCGCGACAGAATCATAATAATTTTCACACGTCTGGTCTACACCGATCAAGTGTTGTCGAAGAAACGGTGTACGTTTTCATGCACCTTGGCCAACAAAACATGCATGTACCAAAGCAGACATGATGCATTCACACGGTCCCAAAAAATGCGTTCTTACCAACTATACGAGAGAAACGGATAATAATTTCGTGTTTGTTGCAGCAGGAAAATTCTCTTATGGTCTCGCGGTTCTTCCAAAGCGATTGACGGCTTAGCTTGTTATCCGTCACGTGACCGTACTGTACATTAGCTGATCCAGACGCACACATAGTGGAAACGTACAAAGCAAACGCTTTGCTTGTATTCACATGCTCGTTTGATATGTTTTTGTTCTTTTGTGTCGAATGATGACTCAGGTGCACATATACATATATATATATATATATATATATATATATACTATAGCAGTATAGCAGGAATGTCCTAAACGATGCGTGAAGTATGACAACTTGCATAGACGAAAGCGCAAAGCCAGTTTTGCAAAAGGCCTGAAGCACTCATGAAATTGTTTCAGTGTAACACAAATATGTTGGAACACCTCTAACAATTTAAACACGTGACCAATTATACGTCTTTAAACTCATCTGTTTTATAACATTTAGCCTATCACATAGGGATGCTAAAGATCTAATCAGATGGATTTTGGTAATGTGCCGTTAGTTATAGTGCGGATTTACGATTAGTGTTTGTGTGGTAATGGCTTGTGATTATTTTTACTATGTAAATAATTCTTGGACAAAATTTAGCAAGCAGTCAACTGACTTTGAATGTATAAAAATGATATAGGCTATATTTTTAACTTGTATATGAGAATTGCAATTGTATGAAATTTTACATTTTAAAGATGTTTGTTAATGGCCTTGTTAATGGTAGAATGTAATAAAATATTGTACAAAAATAGTGATATTCCTGATGTTTACATCAGAAATTAGACTTCCCATTCCATAAAAACAAACTTTTTTTGCAGAAATTCAGTTCTTTAAAATGCTTAGCAATACAGAGGAAAGCGAAGAAATGTGTAGGCTAATGTATACACACACATACACACACACACAAAATAATAATAATTTGAAAGTAGTTCTTGTGGAAAAGGTGCGAAGTGTAAGCTATACAACACCATTCTATTTCGTTTTCAAAACTAATGTCACCGCAAGGGTTCGTCCTGAAGAGCATATTTTCATACATGGTTTGGTTGCATTTTCACTGTGCTGCGCGTGCTGGGGCGGGCTGGATTTGCGTGAGCGGGGCCGGATCTCAGTGCGGTGATAGAGCTCGCAGAGCGGCTGTGCGGAAGTTCTTTCATCCGCGCTGCACAGAAGGGGCTTCGCCCTCGAGATTAGCTATTCTCGTCCCAAGTTTTCGCTTGGACGAAGGCAAAAGAGGCGGAACTTCTTCGCTCTGTGTTTTAACTTGAATTCTGTCGTTCGCTACAAGTTAGCGCCCATTACCGTCGGTGAGTATTTTCAGTGTGTTTTGCGTGTAAACACGAGCTGCAGTAATGTGAAGCTCATAGCGTATGTGCGGGAAACAGCGCGGGGGTGGCACTGCATGCTTGCGTGAGAGATCTCCCTACGACAATGGTCAGATATATTCGATTATGCCGTCTCTTAAGTAACAGAGCTTTTAAAAACTTTATGTTGTCACTATGGATAATTGTATGGTCAGATCTGTAGCGTGTTGTCCAAGTAGTTTGATTTTACTTTTAAGTGCGGTATGATTGACAGCCACAACGCCCGCATGATTCTGTCTCCAAAATAGGCCAATGAGAACGCGGGGGCGGGATGTAAACCTCTCTGTTTGGCTTGTGATGGAGCTGAACGACGGAAACAAGTGCTATTTAAACCAGTTCTTACTAAGCTTATTAATTATATGAACACAGTTTCTCTCTTCTGCTGTCATCTGCTTTTTATGATTTTATTCTGAATAGTAAACCGTATTCTACAAGTTTGCAAAGAATCTGAAGATTCCTCTAGACTCCATTAATTATGATAGCCAGATCAATTGAGTTTATTGACCAAGTTTGCTCTTTGGTGGGTTGCTCAGATGGTTACAAATCTGTGCAACATATATAATTATTATTATTTTATATTAATATATATAATTATATAATAATTATATTTTTGTTGTTGTTTTCATTTTGGCAAATGTCTATTACTTAGTCTTTAGTGTTATGAGTGATCAAGATAAGTGTCCAGTACAGACTAGGCGTGTGAGTTTGACTATTTTATCTAGATTTTTCTTATATACACTACTATTCAAAAGATTGAAGTACATTTTTTAAAAAGAAATGTACTTTATTCAGCAAGGATGGAAATTTGATCAAAAGTAACATTGAAAAAATTATAATGTTACAATAGATTTCAAATTAATTCTTTTCTTTTGAACTTTCTATTCATCAAAGTGCCATGGCTTCCACAAAAAAAAAAAAAAACTTAAGCAGCACAACTGTATTCATCATGGATAATAATAAGAAACATTTATTGGAATAAAACTGGAATAATTCAGCTTTGTCATCACAGGAATAAATTACATTTTAAATTACCGTTTTGTGTGTGTGTGTGTGTGTGTGTGTTTAATTAAATAAATGCAGCTATGGTGAGCATAAGAGACTTCTTTCAAAATCGTAAAAAGCTTAGTGGCCCCAAATTTTTGAACAGCAGTCTTATTTAATTGAGATGTTTTTGCTTGAATTAGCGTGCTGTACTCTAGTTCTTAGAAAGTTGGTATGATAAACCCTCTCATAGAAGTTGAAAAAAAATCCACTTTTTAAGCTACAGCCATACACATCTTTGGCTGTTTTTGGATGTCCCGTCATTAGTGTTGTGTTTATTAGGCAGCATGTCAAGTTAAAAATAGTCAAACTTTTAAAAGTGCATCTTGAGATCTGTGCACTCACGTTTCCATTCCACAGTTAGATCAACTCTTCAGTTTGCAAATCAATACACGAGTCATGATATTATCATGATAGGGAAAAAGATTCCTCAAACCTGGGTCTTGCTGATGTATCACGTTTTTCTTTACGATTCTTCACAGGGTAATGGCAAGGCCGAGCCACAGTGAGCATGTCCTGCAGCAGCTCAACAACCAAAGGGAGTGGGGTTTCCTCTGTGACTGCTGCATTGCCATAGGGGACATTTATTTCAGGGCCCACAAGGCTGTGTTGGCGGCCTGCAGCTCTTACTTCAGAATGATGTTCATCCGGGATCAGCAGGGAACCACACGGTTTGATCTCAGCAACATGCAGATCAGCGCAGAGTGCTTCGATCTCATTCTGCAGCTCATGTACCTTGGCCGAATTGTCGTGGATCACTATGAATTTGAAGAGCTGAAATCATCTATGGCCTACCTACAAATGTACTACATCCCCGACTCACTGGAGGACCTCCGAGACATCCGAACATCCAATCTAACACCCTCGTCCTCTGCATCGTCCTCTTCATCATCCAGCTCCTCATCCTCATCCAGCGTGGTGGGAAGCAAAATGATGTTCGGTGTTCGAATGTTTGAGCAGCAGCGACCAAGCCCTTCTGAGAATGAACAAGCACCAAAAGCCTCAACCACAACTGCTCGTCAGACCATTAACATCTCAACTGTCAGGCCTGCTGAAGATGTGGTCATACCACACCCTCTGCCACACTCGGAGACCGTTGTAGACCAGCCATGTGACTTGAGGAAGAGAACGTCAGGCCGAAGCTCTACCATGAAAGAACGTCCTCGATTTGGACGTACATACACTTGCGACGATTGCGGTTTTGTGTTCAGTTGTGAAAAGCTGCTCATCGAACACATCCTCACATGCACCAATCGCAAAGCTTTCCAGACACCCAAAGTCAGCAAGGAGGTCTACGGCGATGCCGGAAAAGCCGAGAGTTTGACCTCAGAGGGTACGGATGAGCACAGAACGGTTTGCAAGGGCGAAGAGGACTGGCCAGACCACAAGCCAGACACAGAGACCGTGATCAGGTCCATCGCCACTGGCATGGACGGCGAAGCTGCCTTCTCCAGGAATATTACCATTAAAGTTGAGCGAGATGACGATTCTGAGACCGATTTGGAAACTATAAAAGTCGTAAAGGTAGGGAACCATAACGTAGGGAGCTGCAAAGTTCGTACCAGAGTGTACAAAGACAATCTTGCAGACCAGATGAAGTTTGACAGCGAGGAAGAGGCTGGAGTATCAGCCATGGATGCTTTGGAGGGCCAAAGCACGGGGTTAGAAGCGGATCCCAAGGTGCACCGGATCAAAGAGGAAAAGCAAGATGGCGCGTGCATTCCATGCGAACTGTGTGGAGCCCTGTTAACGGAGGAGGATCAGTCCGCTCATTACATCTCCAGCCACATGGGACATATCTGCGCCTGTGGAAGGTGCGGCCAAGTGCTCATTAAAGGCAGGCAGCTGCAGGAGCACGCTGAGCGTTGCGGTGAACCCCAAGGGGCCGAGACGGACTCCCCAGGTGAGGATTCGCTTCTACTTGAAGATGCCGAGGCTATGGAAGAAAGCTTGCTGGAAGGAGCCGACCTGGGCTTTCGCTGTCCACTCTGTGGGCTGATATTTGAAAGCGAAAGTCTTGCAGTGGAGCACACGTTGGCTTGTCCGGAGCAGGAATCGTTCCGGCCTGTTCTGTTGGAAGACAGCGGTGAGCCAGACCATCGGCGCAAGCATTTCTGCGCAATTTGCGGCAAAGGCTTTTACCAAAGGTGTCATCTACGGGAGCACTACACTGTGCATACCAAGGAAAAGCAGTTCACCTGTCAGACCTGCGGGAAACAGTTTCTGCGTGAGCGACAGCTGCGGTTGCACACTGACATGCACAAGGGAATGGCACGGTACGTCTGCCCTGTGTGTGATCAGGGTACGTTCCTCAAACACGATCACGTGCGGCACATGATCTCTCATCTGTCTGCCGGAGAGACTATCTGCCAGGTGTGTTTCCAGATTTTCCCCAGCGGCGAACATCTCGAGAAGCACATGGATGTGCATCTGTACATCTGTGGTGTTTGCGGAGAGAAGTTCCGTCTCCGCAAAGACATGCGGAGCCACTACAACTCCAAGCACACCAAGAGACAATGAGAGGCCTCTCTCTGCAACCCTTGAATCTTTGAAATAAGCCATACTGTAAATGTGAGAACAAATCTATGCACTTAGACACCAATTGTAACCTTTACAACTGCACTTTCTATGTGTATGCAAATTCTGGATGTGTTGCTCAATGTTTTTGGTGGGACATAGTGCCTCAAGCTTTTGTCTTCATTTTCTTATACTTCGAGATGGATATCCAGACACTGGTTAAGTCTAGATATTGACTAAATCACACTATCAGTGGTGTTTCAGTTGAAAATGCTAAATAGGTCTGTAGTTATGAAACTGGCTCATGGCTAATAGTTTTACATCCAAAAAACAATGTCTGTTCATGAAGCTTTAATAGTGGTACACATCAACATTTTAACTTTTCTATTTAAGAGGACTTTTGTCAAAAGGGTCATTTGTTTTTATTGGTGGTGCTTTTTTAGTGAGCATAAGCATATACTGCTTCCATTTTCTCATTATTTCATGTAGCTCTGGTGTCGTTACCTGTCATAATATTCCATGTTCAATCGCCCTTACAGGGATAGTTCACCCAGACGAATTCTTTCATCATTTACTCACCCTTACTGTATGTTATTCTGAACCTTTATGACTGATTCTCTTCTGTTGAGATTTTGAAAAATTTCAGATTTTTACGTACTGGTTTTGTCCATAAAAAGAAAATTAATGGGTGCCAATATTGTTTTGGACAAAAACTGTTCAAACATTGTTCAAAATATCTTTTCTTCTGTTCCGCAGAAGAAAGAAAGCCATGCTTGGAACGACATGAGGGTGAAAAAATGGTGTTCATTTTTGGACTAACTATCCCTTTAAAGCACAGAGATAATAAAGGAGAATAGATTGCTAATAGTATGTGGGCACTTTTCCCTCCTTGCACCAGAACACTAAAAATATTTTATAAAAACCAGAGAAAAACACTCTTGTTGATGTCTTTCAGCTAGCTCTACTTGCTAAACCGTCACTCATACAAAACCCAGGAATCTATGCAAACTATTGTAAATTCAACCCTAATTTAGTGTGCGTTCATAGAATTGATGGGAACAGAGTTTCATGGAGTAAAAACATTTATTGTGTAATTATTTCAATATCCCAAAGATATTCATGTCATATAAACAGATTTATAAAATCTTTTGGTTTGTACACAAGCTATCTGTTTCTAATAAGGATTATATGATATACAATACTTATCAGTCTATGCTGTTTTTGTTCAGAGCAATCAAACTATATGCTTTTGATTAGGGTCCATCTAAAGCTTAAATGGGCTTATAAGAGGTCTTAACATTTCAAATATTTCACACCTTGTAAAATGATTGTGGCTTGATGTGAAGTATGCCATATAATGCTTGCACAAGGGTGTAGGGTAAATTATTACATGTTTGTATTAATAAATGAGTACTTCAGCAATTGTTATCTTATCCTGTGAAATAGCCAGGTTGGTTTGTTTTTGGTTTTGTGTTTTTCAAGTTTAATCTGGTTTTGTGTTTTTCAAGTTTAATCAAGTGATGTTCATACAGGCTAGAGAGCAGATTTTTGGGCTGTGATCCATGAACCATCAACGGGGCCATGAGATCATACAGATTAATCTAGACGCAGTTAATGATTGGATTAAGAGCAGGCAGTCTGGCTAAACTTGTGGCAGTTGGTGCTCCACGCTTCTGTTTAAAATACATTGTCACATTCAAGTAAACTGACCTATTCAGGCTTACATAGCTTAATGTCTTAATCTATGGATTGTATAAAAAGTATATCAGAACTGTGTTACAGTGAGGTTTATGCAGCTCACTTGTATTCTTCATCGGAAGTTACATTTGTGATGGGTTTTTAAACAAAAAGGACCAAAGCAAGCAAGTAATTTTAATTTTCAGACAAACAGCTCAGACATTTGCACTGGCTGTTCTGCGGTGTATTTGGGTGGTGTTGTGATCTAAACCTAGTGAAAATATTTTTTTTGTGTGATATTGCAAGGAATATATGCAAATATTGTTTTTTGATCACATTTTAAAATTTTCCTTCAGTGTTTCATACGTTCTTGGATTTAAGAAAGAAAATAAAAGTTAAAAAATTGCTGATTTGTGTGATGTATTTGATACGAAATTCATGAAAATTCACGAACATGAATGCAAAACATATAAGGTGTGTTTACTGTTTTATCTGACAATGATTAATTTATCGCATAAAGTATTTTCTCTCCACAGACTGCAGGGTGCCGGCTGAATTATTACAATCTTCTGGTTGTCAGATAATGGCAGCGTAATATTTGCCATGCAAATGATCATTCCAAACCTATCCGGGATGTTTTATCCCTATATTTAACCGACCATATCAAACACAATAGCTTGAATCACCTGCAAATGAATAAAAATCATTTTTAATTAATTAGTTATGAAAGCTTTACTTTTATATTATGCCTGTGCTATGTCTTATACTACTGCTTTCTTTTTAAATGGTAATTTGGTGAATTGTTTTCTTTAGTTTTATTTAACTTGTCTACAAATTAACAGTAGCTTGTCAAAATATAGCAAGGAAGATTAATTTGCCAAACTGAACATCATGCTTCTGTATTGTGTGTGACAATGCATTGCTTTACTGATTTCTTTAGCCTGCGTTACCATGTGAAATGCTGTGGCTTTTAGATGTTCAGTAGCTGCACTGATAATAATCATCATACCTGTGTCCTCTAGCAGTATTTTGAAATTGAGCTGCAAAGTCGGAACAATCTCTCTAGGTCTGTAGGAAAGCAGAAATATAGTGAACTAATCAAACACATGGGCCAAATTGAACTAACATTAACAGTGTTTGTTTGTTTGTAGGATAGTGCCATCACTAACCTCTAGATGGTGATATTTCTCTCATATGAGTTGACCCAAAGTTCTAGAGGAGCTTTTTATGTATGTACTATGTACCAATCTCTGAGAAACAGGTTAGGTGTAGGGGAGACAAAGACAAATGTTGTACAAATGTTGTTTGGCCACCTCAATGCTCTAAATATCAGCACAAAAACATCCCTCCCGTACATAGCCTGTATTTTGCTATAATTATCTACTTAAAATGCCTAAACAGGCTCTATCTCATGCTCTCAAATGAGTTTATGTCTGGTTAAAAGCATTTTAATGCCTACATGCTCCCCTAACAGCTCGACTGCCTTTGCAGCCAGTGAGCTTGTGGTTTTGGAAACCATCTCTAGATGCCTGGAAACCTCTTGTGGCGCTCACTGTGACGCATACAAACTCTGTATTTGTCCAACCAAATTAGTTTAGCATGGAAGGAACTTTTCGTTCTCAATGGGTAAATACCTCACTAAGACGTCTCAAGCTGTTTAATAAAAAACATCCTTGATTAGAACCAAAGAATTCTTCTCATGAAACAAAAAGTAGGCCCTACTTTAAATATTACACATATATTCGTTTATTGTAAAATGTGCTAAAAAAAAAACTTGTTTACTAGAATGGGCAAAGCACACTGTCTGCCCTCTCTTGTTTATGTGCTTTCATGTTATACTTTTATTGTCCACTTGGTGGCGCTGTTTTATACATGTTTTCACCAAGTTTCGGAAAGTTTTGAGTTTTCCTTTAGGTTTTATAGGCTTAATTTATCAATGGCCGTTTTCGGTTTCCGTTTGAGCAAACAATCTGAGCATTTGATTTATCATTTGCGATGTCCGTTTGAGCATTTGATTTATCATTTAATTATGACAGGTTTATACTGAGTTGATCATGAAAATTAAATATCAAATACATTTGAGCATTTGATTTCTCATTTGAGAAGCCATTTTGATAGTTTGATTTATCATTTGATAGTTCGAGCATTTGTTTCATCATTTGAGTAGTTGTTTTGAGAGTTTTATTTATTATTTGATCTTTTCAGGCATTTGAATTTTCATTTGAATTTTGTTAGGAAAAAACTTCCATAGTTTTATGCTTATCCATAATCCACATTATGAACAGGTCTCAAGAGTGCGTTTGAGAAGCTAATGTGTATGCTTGGCTGACAAAATGCACTCTACTACTGAATAAGTAATAGTTTACATGTGTTCTCAGATTATTTTACATTGTGAGTTAAAGCCAGTCCAGCATTTCTAGTCTTTCAAGAATAAAGAGCTACTAAAAGACATCTGACATTTTTGTTTCCTACACTGAATTTTAGTTTAATATCCAACTCATCCAACGCTCTCGTTTTTTGTCATCAAGCATCCCATTACTATTTGCCGCTGCAAAAACGAGTCAGTGCGTGAGTGAACCGTTCGAATGAATCAAACTGAATCGCGAACATTTTGCAACCCGTTTGACCGAATCGTTCGTTGGTTGGCATCGCTAGCAGTGTTGCCAATTTGGGGATTTTGTCGCCAAATTTAGCTACTTTCTCATTGTTGCTGCGACTTGTATTGATTTTTTGCGACAAGGAGCTATTTTAGCTATATTTTAATAAAAATAGCGATTTTTTTTTGGAGATTGTTTTCCCTCTCACCTCTCACGTTTGCTCTGGATCATGCCAATAGATGCGTTCGTCTTTAAGCGGCGCTGCGCAGAATGGTCAGTGTATGACATCAAAGTACCGCGAGAGCCATTCGAAAGCATAGGATCCATCTGCTCTCTTATCGCTCTCGCGGTACTTTGATGTCATACACTGACCATTCTGCGCAGCGCCGCTTAAAGACGAACGCACCTAATGAGTCTGCGTGCGCAGTGAACACACATCAGTACATCTGCCATTCAGACATGATGACACACACCACCATTTCATTAGAAACATCAAGATGGTGGAGAAAAAATATGATTACATAGGGCACCAACTACTCAGTGCATGAACATCTTGTTTTAACCACAGACACAAAAGTTATACCACAATTCATGCACAGTCATGTCAACCAGATACTGAGAGACACAGTTGCATCATCGTGTCATGTGTGCTGGGATGCAGTATTTTGCACTTACTTTGTAGTAATTTGAGTGTGTTGGCTGAAATAAGTTTGTATGAATAAAGGTTTTGTTTTGGGAGAATCATATTTCTTATCTGTTGTATTTGAGCAGGACCGGGATGCGCTTTGGTGACACATGAAACAAATGCCCAACATTACGTGTCTTTACATCATTTCCATCATGTTTGATGTGCTTGCAGATCACAGGAAGAATTTACTGATTCAAATGTGTCCTGTAGAGTTACAAGTAGGCCTAAGCATTTCCTAATTTCACTTCAATTTTTATTTGTTATAGGCCTACTTCATCTTTTGTTATATTTTTTTTATACTGTCATCATTTGTAAAGTAGATATATATATATATATATATATACTTTCTTTTACCAAATTTACCTGTATTTACTTTCTTTTCATATTTGGCGACTTTTTTGGAAAAATGGAGACTTTTGAGGGTGGTTCTAGAGATTTTCTGAGGGAGGGGCTTGGCAACACTGATTGTTCACTGACACAGATTGCGGGATTGCTGAAATATATTATCAAGGGAAATTATTCTCAGGTCGGTGTACATTAATCTATCCTGTATTTAAGACCGAAACTACAATGGAAACTAGAATGTAAAAATGGCGCTGCTTTCTTTGCGTTGCCGCAAGGGAAGGTTTTTTTTTGTTGTTGTTTGTTTGTTTTTTGTCGCAAGGGAAAGTCATTCACGTTGAGATTTAGGTAAAGTACTGTCATGGCGGAGCAACAGGTCGAAGAGAATATTGCTGAGATAGTATGTTTATTGCAACTTAACTAAGTGATTTTTAGAGAGTAGGATGGCAGATGCATCTAAATGATAACTGGTTTGTAATCACATAGGCTACTTGCGCAAAATAGCCTAGGCTTATATTTCTAGCCTTATACACAATTTTTTTGTTTGTTTTAAATTTTCAAAAAAAAAAAAAAAATTATTTCGAATTTCTTTCTTAGATTTTAACATTAATGGTTTGTTAACAAAACCAACTATTACTTAAGCTACATTTTTTTTCCCTCTGAAAAATAAAATGGCCTTATCTGTGACATCTAAGCTACAGTCTGTTTCCGTTACACCCTGCTAAATTAATTTCTTCTCCATTATCCCTAATTATATGTTCCAAATCAACAGAGTTCTGCCTTGGATCACAGACCCACAGTGCCCATCTCTCGTGCCCCTCTGATTTAGTCTGGTTTACATGATGTCCTTTTAAGGCAGGTCTGTTTGTCACGACTGTGGGTGTCTGGTCCTCATGGGAGCTGGTCATGCCGACTTCAGTAATGAAGAGTCTTTCCATAACACATCATCCGCCTACTCCAGTCATATGTTTACAGGCACGGTCCTCTTGAAGGTCCACTTTACAGCACTTCCCAGCCACCTGGTCCTTTTGTAATTGCTTCATTACATGTCATTTAGCACAGGCTTTGGCTCTTAGCCTTCTTGAAAATATTAACCTTTCATGAGTACTGTATCCTGTAAGCTCAGATAAACCTAAGGACAATTCTAGCATTTTGTCAGTTTTTATCAGACATTTAACAGAGATGCCTTTGTCTAGAGCAATTTAAGATTGAACTCTGATGAGTTCACCTGCCGTCTGTTCTACAATAATTTGGTCTGGACTGACCTTATGTA
This sequence comes from Onychostoma macrolepis, assembly GCF_012432095.1. NCBI lineage: Eukaryota > Metazoa > Chordata > Actinopteri > Cypriniformes > Cyprinidae > Onychostoma > Onychostoma macrolepis. Next base: position 17,771,813 of record NC_081174.1, read on the forward strand.
ATCTTTAATTTTCTTGCTGATTCATTATTCCAATCCACCCACACTCTAATGTGTCATATGTGGCTACACACTCGGGTCATGTCTAATGCATGAGGAAAGACTATATATATATATATATATATATATATATTATTATTATTATTATTTTGAAATGTGCATATGATTCTAGAAAACGCCAGGATAATTTCACACATTTGATTTGGCTTTTCCCACTTTCTCCTTATTTGTTACTCCCACCATCTGTCCTCTCACACCAGAGGCAGTTCAAAATAATGTGTAAAGAATCTTAGAATGAAGAGCTGTGACTTGACTCATGTAGCTAAATTCATGGACTCAAAAGCCTTCAGCTAAAATCAAACAAAAATATTTTATTGAAAAAAATATATAACCTAACATAAGCATCATTCTTCTATGAACATAAAAATCATGCTTGAATGGTCCCTTTTGACCCACTTTGTGGGTGTGAATGTTCACAGAAATCCTATGCTATGTGAGATACAGCTTTTAGAGCCTTTTGCCTTAAAAGGACATAAACCATTCTTGAAGTATTTCAAAATGGCAAGTGACCCATACCATCTGTTTATGACATAATGAAAAGTCACTTACATATGCATGCTGGCTAAAAATGAAAAGAGTTATTCTGTAATGATGGGGGGAGGGGGGGGGGGGCTGTATTTAATGACATCTTCACGGTGATTCTCTGACATCAGAGGAGTGAATTAAAGTCATCCGCATCTATCTTTGACAGAAGAAAAAATATCAAATAGGTAATCTATTTTGGCCCACATGATGAGTGTAGAAATTAATCAAGGATGGCTCTTAAAGGTATTTGATAAGATTAAACATGTGCGTCACCAAATCCCGTTTCCTCCACTTTGTGAATAACCTGGATGAAAAATTGTTAACACAATTACTTTTGGTCACCAAATTCAGGTTTTACAGTTCTGTTTCCATAATTCTCGATCCGTGTATGATTTAAGGTCAGATTAGGACACTAGTTCCCAAATGTTTTAAACCCTTTTAGTGTTAAGGTGGATGTATTTTGTTTCTGCAATTTTTTTAAAAAGATGTATGTACAGAGATCCAACAGGGTCCTTTGATGTGAAATATGTCAGTCATTCTAGTCCTGTGGGTGATATGCAGATACTTTCTTCTGAGGGCATCTGCTCCCCCATTGTTTCTATATCCCATGGTATGTGTGTGGTTTGTCCTGTGAGGACCCCTACGAAATGTCAGGCAATAGAAACCGCAAACATTAGCAGACAGAATCTCCTCAGGAACTTCAGTCCACAAAGGCAACGAGAGGCCATTCGAGGTGAACTAGGGTACATACTCATGAAACATGCCACATTATATTTTAAAAAGTGATTCAAAAGACAAAACGTTGCATAAGATTTTAATCTTTGGATGAAGCTGCAGGTGTAATCACTCTACCATTCACAGTGACGTTGATTGACAAGACTGATGCCACAGGAGATTTCATAAGCATTGTCACCCCATCCAAAGGCTTTTGAAAGAAGTGTTTTATGCTAACCAAGGCTGCATTTATTTGGTCAAAAATGCAGAAATATTATTACAGTTTAAAATAACCATTTTCTGTTTAATATATTTTAAAATGTATTATATTCCTGTGATGGCAAAGCTGAATTTTCAGCAGCCATTATTCCACTCTTTAGTGTCACATTATTCTTCAAAAAGTTTAAAATATTTTGTTTGTGTACTTGCAAAAACAATTTTAGAGCCTATTCTTAAAGGGATAGTCCCCCCAGAATGAAAATTCTCTCCTCCTTTACTCACTGACATGTCCTTCCAAACCCATCTGACTTACTTTTATCTGTGTAACACAAAAGAAGACATTTTGAAGAATGTTGGTAATCAAACAATTTCGGTTTCGATTGACTTCATGGGAACTGTTTGTTCCCGAAACCGAAAATATCACCCAATTCATGTTTTCTCCACTTTTCCATTCCACATTTCCTTCACTACACTCTCAGAAATAAAGGTACAAAAGCTGTCACTGGGGCGGTACCTTTTCAAAAGGTACATGTTTGTACCTAAAGGGTCCATTTTAGTACTTTAAAGGTACATATTAGTACTTAAAGTGTACATATTTGAACCTAATAGGCACAAAAGCAACGTGATCTCACAGAATTCCGTGTAATGTTCACGGACTTAATTAACCTCCGAATCTGTGGTGGCATCACGGAATCGCCGAAAATTCCGTGGGCTCACAGAAGTGATACCAATGTAAGTCAGTGACAGGCATCAGCCGTGCTCCACGCCCGTTTCACACCGCAAGCGTGAGCAGCGCGTATTTTTTTCGGCGCCCATGTTAACAAATGAGTGCATTCACACCGGGAGCAGGAGCAGCGCGTGAGCGTCAAGCAGGAGCGTCGCGTGAGCAGCGCTGCAGCGATGGTTTCGGCGCCGAGTCTATTTTTGCTGCGCCGCTCACGCTCAATTAAAGTGACAGCACACTTTTGATGGACAAAATAAATATTTCACACAAAACGTGCTAAAAATGCACAGAATAAGCATGTCTAGTGTGTTTTAAGACGAATTGGAGTATGTCAGGAAAGAAAATGAACAATTAAAAATATGTGTAGAATATTTACCCATTTTAACTTGTTTTTAATTTTTAATTGCCATAAGCAAATTATAACTTAAAGCATTTTATCAAACTCACAACGAACAATTCATCTTGCTCAGGATCTTAAGTTACAATGGAGTATATACAGTAGGCCTACATAATAAATTCATTATTCATTCATTATTGACAGCTTCTATAAGAAATGGAGATATGGGTAAAAGTATATATTATTAAAACATAATAATTACAAAAAAAACAAAAAAAACAGCACTTTCTATATTTGAGTATGACTGAAACAACATGATAGGAGATGTTTTTGTTGTTGAACATTTACACACTAATCCCCAAGACTTCAAAACTTTCAAGTTTATAACTGACCAACTTCTAAAAACAAATTTATAGTTGTCTTTGTAAAGAAATATGTCGCTTTGGAGCCGCTGCTGTGACGCTGAACAAACGCTTCCAGTGTGAATACTCTGGTGAGTCTGCAGCTGCAGTGACGCTGTAGTTACGCTGACGTGATGCTGCCGCGAAGCTCACGCTTGCGGTGTGAAACGGGCGTTAGCATCAATATGCCGACGCGATACTGGGACATTTATCGTCATTATTGTTCAGAACTGGGTAGGTTTAGGGTAGGGGTGGGGTCAGGTACTCCAGTGAAAGTATAACTGCATCGGAGTCACTCTTTTTACGTTGAACCAGTGAATCCGTGCATGGACCACGGCTGATGCCTTCTGTGAGCCCATCACGGAATTTTCGGCGATTCCGTGATACCACCACAGATTCGGAGGTTAATTAAGTCCGTGAACATTACACGGAATTCTGTGAGATCAGGTTGCACAAAAGTGTACCTTTTGAAAAGGTACCGCCCCAGTGACAGCTTTTGTACCTTTATTTCTGAGAGTGTACAATCATCAGAAAGCATTTTACCGTAACTTAAGTGTTCTATTAATGCACTGTAAAAAAAAAAAAGTTGAGCCAACTTAAAATTTTAAGGCAACCAGCTTCAGCAGATTTTTGAGTTTGCTCAACTTATTTTTGTGGGAGATTCTCAAATTTTTGTTGTATAAACTTAAAACAACAAGTTGAGAAAACTCCAAAATCTGCTGAAGCTGGTTGACTTAATTTTTTTTTTTTTTTTTTTTTTTTACAGTGTGGATTCAGTCTAAATAGCATTTTGTTTCCATTTATAAAGAGTGCCACTCACAGCACCATCTTAAAATATGCAGGGAATGTCCAGCTCCTTATATTTTAAATTGGGCTAAGAGGTAGAAAAAATAAGATAGCATTTTATGTTGCTATTGCTATGGCGTAAACAGTCTTTGCTCATCTGAAGCTAATGGGAATATGCTGAGGGACAGTGCTATTTTTTTTTGGTTGAATGGAATGCTGAGGCTTAATGTGATGAAGAAGTCCCCATGGACAACTGATGGCTGGAGTACACAGTGTGAGAGACAAACTTAGGCTGAGGGATACTTCAGGTCACTTTAAAACCATCGAGTCATACAATTTCCAGTATCACTGGTATGGATTGTCCATTCAACTAATTATTTTTATTGGTGCTAGATATTTGTTTTACTCAACTAGTTTGGTTTATGAGGCCAAATATATAGTTGAAAGGGATATTAAAGTCTGTGTTAATTAAGCAAATGATTCCCTTTAGACAGCACTCTGCTGATTAAATGTGTCATCTCCCTAATGCAGTGTCCCATAAAACATAAATTTACCATTTACAGTGTGACATCTTACTATGCACTAATTTGTATTGTTTGACGTATATAAGCATATAGAATGAACTGAGACTCATCTGTAGGGTTTGGCTTGCATTTCATGCATTCTAACAGAGATTGATGATTCAAAGATGGGAATAAGCGTCTACTTGTGCAGACATCTGGTTACTGTCACTGTCCTTCTGCTATCTTAAAGTGCTTTGAAAGCTGTGGTTCAAAATACAATTCATGTGTCTGACATTTCTCAGAGAATCTGGCCAACATTACATATTATATAATTAGAAGCTAATAATCTAATTAAGAAAAAAATAATAAAATGGCTAGAAACTGCTTTGGCAAGACATTTTTCATAAACTAACTACTTTGCAGCACAAAAGAATGATTACGCTTGTTGTCCATATAAATATAGAAATATGGATATAAACATGAACCAAAATCTATATAATAATAATAATACATTATTTAATTATTTAAACTTTTATTCATTTGATGCCTCTTTTATTCAGAATCATTAAAAATCAATATTCATGGAATTTTCAAAGTGAAATGATGGCTTTGTATAATAATAATAATAATAATAATACAGGACAAGTTTAATTCCCGAATATGTGCCCATTTTAAACAGTCATAACCACTCCACTTCAGAAAACTTGCTTTACATTTATAAGATATATAACTAATAAATACTATCTGGTGTTTAGGACACCTTTCTTTCTAGTATAAGCAATCACTTTATAGCTCATAAGGTGGACACATTTCTGGTTTAATAATCATTGCACTGAATGAAAAATATTTGTTTATTCATACATTATATTTCAGTTATTATATATCTTCCTCATTCCACGCTGATTTATAAAAGACACTTAGTTAAAATGTCAACATGGGTGAGTTTGCACAGTGAATCTTTCCTACTTGCCAGGTATTCTGCATTCAGACAGATATTCCATTCCTGAGCATTCCTGAACTCTATAGGCAAAGTCTTTTAAGTTGCTTTAAACAGTGTTTAACTTGCTCACAATTACTACACAATGAAGTAAACGCTACTGAAGGATGTTTGTCCATCATTGGACAGTGAATGGCTCATTTTCCAAAAATACATCTCAGGAACCATGATCCTATCGCTTAACCACAATCCTTATCAATCCATTATCATTATCTTATAATCCATTATACATCAGTTAGTTTTTGTCCTCGATTTGATTTGCCAAGAAGTGTTCCAAGACTTTAAATTTAGTATAACGGCACTGTGTTTTAACATTTTGTAATTTTAACTTTTTGTATCACCCCACTTAGAAAAACAGGAGTAAATGTGGAGCTGAGTCCATGTACTACTTCATTAAATTTGACTTATTTTGGAACTACTGTAATTGGAAAAAGATCAACACACTAACTGGCCAATTTTTGTCTAAAATGTAAGTTGTTGGATATTAATTGCAGGTTTATAGAACTGTTGTATAAAAGCTAGATCGCATAATTGTTCTGTTATTCTGAATATGAGCGTGGCTGTGATTAACTGCAAATGAATTATGCCACAGTGCCCGTTTTTCAGCAGCCTTGGTTCCGGAAGTATTTTTCCCATAGAAATGTTTAAAAAGTCTTCGTCAAAGAGTTATAAGCCATAAACTAAATCAACCAGCCATGAGGTGAATCACATCATTACAAACTTGATTTGAAGCAAAAAATTATTTGAAAATCTGTCAAGACTGTATACTTAACAGTTTTAATGTGGGAAAGAAGCATTGCAAATGACATCAATTAAAAATTATGGAAAAATATGTGCTTCATAGGAGTGATTGGATGCTAAACAGCTTTTTTGGGGGGCAATTTGCTTGATGTGATTGTCTGATTGGTGGAGATTTCTCTTCAGAATCATGGGTAATGTACTTTTATACCAGGAATTCTGCTGACAAACACAATTATTTAAAAAATAAGTTAAAATAGTGAAGTCTTTTTTAAAAAAAGCATGTAACCTCAATTAACAACGTGTAGCTCACAGTAGGTCTGTCTTAAAAGGCTTGTAAGTTATCGTTAAATTCCTCAATGGAGAAAATGAATGGGATTTTTACTTTCAGAACCCATCTATTGCACTCTTTAATGTAACAACTTTTAAATGAGCTTTTTAAAAGCAGGTAGGTCAACACAGTTTCTGTCCTTTAAATAGAAAGAAAATCAGTATGTACTGTATGACTTCTTCTCTCACGTTCGCAGTTGTTATTTCTCTCGCTGCACAGTCATCACAGTTAATGTCATATAATTACGTGTCACACAAATAATCTGGTGTCAGACTCCACTTGCTGCGTTCTCGGTGTCCTTGGTAACCAACTCCTCTTGCAATGGAGACGAGCCCTCCATTAACTCCAGACCACGTTCTGTCAAAGAGGAGACATCAGGTCTCGCAATGTGGCTTGTCCAAGATGCTAGGTCAGATGTGGGAGAGGCTGAATCCCACATGCTTGACTGATCCTCAGTGGCACTGACCACAGAAATGCCGTTTTGTTTAGTAGAAGATGTGGATCCATGGGCCAAAGGAGGTTCACGTGATGCACCTGCTACAAGAACACTAGTTTCCGACACATGGCTAACTTCTACTGTACTAAAACGTCCTGGTTTTTCGTGAATGTGCACTGAGTCAAACGTTCCTGTTTGGTCAGTATTCTTTGTTTTTGTTGTGGGGATATTGAGAAGGCCTTCATGATCTTTATTATCATCCCAGTGTTGTTGTCTATGCGAAGAAGTGGAGTGGGCATACGTGGGGGTCTCTGTCGATCTCAGGCTGACCGGTGGTGTATTATTCATCTTGTTCGTGGTTGGTACATCACTTGGTATGATGTTATTTGTGTTTATGGGCATAATTGCAGCCGTCACCAAAACATCTGCCCGTCCAGACACAGATGCAGACGTCGGTTTCCATATCAAACTGTAATAAATTGCCAGTATTATAGCAGCCAAAGACACCGACAAGACATATGCGAATACAGTAGCCAGTCTCACCCACTTTTTATTGGTTTTAGCAGCCATTTTAGCTTTTTTGTCTCCAGTGTATGTGGCCGGTTTGCCCCGTTCCATGTTCGGCATAAAGTCCCGTTCCCTCATGTTCGCGCGGATTCTCCCTCTGTGCTCCTGGACGCCGTCCGTCTTGAACGCTTGTTATTGACAGATTATTCAAGAGAACTGCTCACGGTTTGATACACAGCGTTTGTCGATTATCCACGTCGCTGTGTTTTATTCATTCATCATTCCTCCAATCTTGCAAATCCACAATAGCGATCCGTTTCCAGCATGACAGTCGCGTGTGGACGTTATTCCATGCAGAGACGTTTCCAGAGCGCTTATAGATGACCTATTGCTAGATAGGAAATAGCCTACAGCGATCTCACCCCGTCTGAAGCAGAACCAGTGCTGATATGTGATTCATATGCTGAATGACATGAGAACGAACAGTGTTATGCAGTGAGGGAAGCGTGTGCTAAAGAGCGAATATAAAGGGAGGCGGGTCTCACTAGTGCGCACTAACTAGTCGCTGCCCACAGCTAAACGTCATGCTGCCAGAATCCCCCTGACTGTGTTTTTTGGGTAGTGGACAAATAACGTGGATATGAGGGAACATGTGTCACATTCTGTTCTAATTCTGTTTTAATGTTTTAGATGCCCGCACTGCTATTGTCACAAATGTCAACCGCCCATTTCTTGTTATTTCACTAACTTTATAAATCATTGCACAACTATACACAAATAGACAGACGTTTTGACAAATTTTGGTCCTTTGTCACGGGTGCCAATTCGTTTAATTGTTTGCAGTATTCTGCAGTTTAGTTTTATAAACCCTGGCAAAGAACAGGTGTTTTCATACAGAAGTGTTTAAATGTGATTTGTCGAAATTTATTTCTTATATCAACCTAAACAATGTCAGATATAATAACAAAATGTTATATGCCTATTGGTAGCATCATATGTCTTGGCATAGCTATTATTAATCATGGGGGGAAAAAATCAATCAAAGATTTACCGCAGGCACAAATTTTTGCCTGGTTTAAAAATAATCATTTTGCTCCTTGTGCTTTTGTTTTGACACATTAGTCACCAAGTGCATGGATGCCACCAGCTGGACAAACCGCTACACTGCACTATGACTGAAATAATAACCTGAGATTATGCATTCACCTAAATAATAGTTAAATTAATATCAGTATGTTTATAATTAAATATAAATTATTATATGTAACCATTTGTCATATTAAAAGTCTTTGGATGGTTAAGTGATTGGGATAAATACTATCTGAAGATCTGAAAGGCAAAATTTGAAAATGTTTGGAGATGAGTTGATATGTCTCATTGTGTGCAGCTACTTCTCATTTTTACTCGCTGTCTGTTTAACACCTCTCAGCATTTTTTTTTAGGAAGTGTTGCCACTAGATTGCCTGACGTCTGGCAATGCAGGACAGCATCAGACTATGTTTTTGGTTTAGTGGTGTATTCAGGACTTCAACCTCTGAAACCTGCACTTGGTTGAGGGTGCTGAACATGTAACCTAATGGGGTATAAAAATGAATTTGGCTTTTCATGTAAGCAAATGGCACACAAATGAAAGCTTCTTGCATAGTATTGAGTTGGCATGTAAGTGTGGTTCTCTATTTCTTTACATTTTATACATCAGTTAGTTGTATCAAAATGAAAATGCCAGAAGTAGCCTATTAAATTTATACAAACATAGCTTTGTGTATACAGAAAGTGCATGCATATCAATAAATATAAAAAATAATAAACTAATAGACCTACAGAAAACACAGAAATCAAGTGATTATGCTAATCATTATTTTAAACAATATTTAGGACTTTTTGTAATTATTTAGGCTATAAATAAATAAATTGCTTGATTGCTTGATTGATTGAACATCAGTGTCCAAAATAAACGAATCTGACCTAAGAGTTCAGTCTTGTTTTTGGAAAAAAAAAAAAAAAATCACGGGTTCACTTTTGTGTCAAACAGATTACACAGTCTGAGGAAGTGATGTCAAAAGACAATGTGTATATATATAAGACTGGGAACTGAAAGCAAAACCTGTTACTAAGGAGAAAAAATGACTTTGCTCTTGTGCACATGTCTTGGATTGCTGTTCAACTTGATTGAGTGTTCAACTGTTGATTTTAATGCAGGTAATGAAGAAAAATGGCAGTCATTGGATAGTTTTCATAACTAATATAATATATTTCATAATTTATATATGTTTTTTTTATTATTAAGTTGGCAGGTAAGTAACTTCAAGGATATCTGTGCTCAGGAGGTTTATGGATTTACTGATGAATAATGAATGCTAACTATAATGAGAAAATATCTCAGATTGAGTTGTATGTTGCTACTAGATAGATAGTATTTTCTGTTTATGTAGTGATTTTTACACATTTGTCATGCATATTTAAAAGACGTTTTTATGGTTTCCCCCTTTTTGATCATAATAACACTTATTTTTAATGTAAAGATTATGTTTATGTTTACATTAAGGTGCTGATATTGTAGAAGAGAAGGAAGTTGTCCTTGGAGGGCATGTGAGTTTGCCGTGTCTCAATCTGGTGACACACACAGACTGCAGTAAAGTAACATGGCTGTCTAATGATAATCCTGCCATGGAGTTGGTCACCCTTGGTAAACTCAATCCAGACAAGTCAGAGAGAGAAGGCAGAGTGAGTCTGGTGATGCCTGACTGCTCTCTGCACATCAGTGAAATCAGAGCTGGAGATAATGGATGCTACACCTGCCGTCAATATTCAGGTGTGCATGAAAGCAAAATTGAAGCGGATGCCAGAATTTGCTTGATTGTTAATAAAAGTAAGCTATTATCTTAACTTTATCTTACTTACTGCAATGGCATGATTTATCAGTTTCTCTTCCCCTGTTTCCTTCTCTTTTAGAAAACAATGGTAATTTGTGTAAACTTTTAAATTAAATTAAAAGTACATTTTATATTAACAGAATTTAACATTAATAATAGATTTCTACCAGTTTCGTTGTTCTTGTTGTAACTGCCTTTGCCTGCTGTATATTGCTGTTGAAGTTTAGTCAGGACTCAGGTCAGTAGTTAAAGTTTTGATTCTAGAAGGATCATATTGTTATATATATATATATATATATATATATATATATATATATATATATATATATATATATAAACCCTCATCATGCCAGCAATCCTAACCAACATTTTTGCCTTATATCTAAATCTTTTTTTTTTTTTTTCAGCTGCTGCTTTCATGGAAAATAATGACAGCACGGATGAAAGAAAAGGTTACTTATCTACCTCTAATTATTTCCATGAATTTTATTTTCATGATTGAGAATTGTATACAGTACAGTGGTCAACAACAGAAATCTTATATTTGTATCCCATGTTGGCCGTTGTTCTAAAATCAGTAGGTAAACATGAGTAGATAGGGCTAAAACAGATGGATTAACACATTTAGGCAAATGCAGTATGGTGTATTGGTCGAAAAAAACCTAAAAACAATAAGCCTTTGAATTTTAATTGCATTATCTTCTTTCTTGTAGAAAAGCATACTACTGTCATACTAAAACGTAATACATTAGTGTATAGAAACACAAAGACCTTATACCTATGGAACACTGTTGTTAACTAATGTTGTTTTCTTCTTCTTCTTTTAAAGAACTAATGATTATAATCCCATCAGTGCTCGTTGTCAGTGCTTTGTCAGCGACTGCACTCATCATTTGGCTCAGATTTCAAAGAAGAGCACAAAGTGAGTCACGGGTCACCTTATAGTCTCATTCTCTACAACTGTGTTAACAAATCTTAAAACCCTACAAATGTGCACTTTCTTTCTTTTAGTGAGAACATCAGCTGAAAATCAAAACATATTAAAACTTGAAACCAAAACTACTGAACATAAACACAAGAATGTGGGTAAAATGCCAATTGGATGTAGCACATATATCTGATTTAATGGTGTGTTCCTTTACTAATTTACTTATTACTTGAACAGGGTGAAGACGTGAACTACACTGAGTTAAACTACAATGTAATGAAACCAAGGAAAGTGGACATAGACAAAGTGGACATAGACCAAAAAACTGAATATGCTGTCATAAAACTTTCCCAATTGCTGTAAATGTTTTATGCTATTAATAACTCCTCAGTTGTTCATCATAAAATATGTTGATTTCATCAAGTGCATATAATAAATGACTCTTTCACCACAGGGTGATGTTCCCATGGGCTCACTGTCTGTGCTTTTGATCACTGGATACTCACAAGTCACAAGTTAATTTAATCTCTCTCTCTTTAATCTTAAATAACTGCATTAGGACTGTATACAACTAAAAGGTGTACTAAAAGTGTAAGACTGTAAAGGGAATGTGTTTCAAATAATCATCCTAGAAATATGTGTTCATTTTTGCAGAAACTACAGAAATCATAGCTTGTGTATATCTTTTATCACAATTATTTGTTTGTTTCTTTGTTATTTTGGCTTCATGCACTTCATCAAATTAAGATGAACTCTTTTCTGCCTCATTCTAAGCTTCTGTAAAAGAACTTGATTGCAAACATCACAATCCCACAAATGTAACAGTCAAATTAATTCAAAGAGTTTTCTTTTTACATCTGGCACAAACTTGACAAGAAACAGAGAACCAAAAACCAATAAAAGACATGGATTTGTAAAAATATGAAACAGGAGAAAGAAACACAACACATTGATGAGTGTTAGATGTTGTAGGTAAGGGTTATTGATGGGGTGGGGGTGGGGAATTAAATGCTTCTAAAGGTGCAAACCACAATCAGTGGGGTCAAATCTGAAGACAGATAAATGTCACTGTGGCTCATCACCCACATTTTAGTTGACTTTACACATAAGCAGTTTGTCATACAGTATGTCCCAATAGAGCCATTCAATCACAATGTCTGGGTTCCTAAATTTGGATTCCCTGTGAATTTGTATGTTTTTAATACACACACACACACACACACACACACACACACACACACACACACACATTAAAAATAAGGATAAGATTAAAAATAAGGTTTAAAGGATCTTTCACATACTATTTTCTGTTCATACCTTTTTTACTTTTTTAATGTAAGTTGCTAGCAAGTTGTTATATAAGGACTACATCGGTTATCCAGTTCCTCAAGTATAAATTCACATCCTTGAGCTAGTTGTAGTCCTTATTTGGAAAAGTATGCCTTATTGCCGTATTTAGGGTGAAGTTGAAGTTAAACCACAATTCTATGAAATCATGAGAAATGAAACCACACATACACAAAAACGTTCATAAAACCTTTCTAAGTGATATGAAAACATTCACAAACTGTTTAATTCCACACACAACAAAGATGTACTTCAGTTTCATGGATTAAAACCATTTTCATTTTATTTATAATTTATACGTGTGATAACAAACCCCCATTACAGGAAATAATGATCTGAATGAAGACTATATGTGTGTGTTAAAGACACTGAGCCAACATATATAAACATCCATGTAAAACTGATGTGATGACAACAATTAAAAAAAAAAAAAGATGGCATAGGATTTGTTTAAGTATATTTAATTGAGCCAGCATGCAGATCATTTAAACATATATTATTGTACAAAACAATCTTAGCCTATTCATCCCTTAAAAAATAAATAAATAAAAATATGGAAATAAAATTGAATGAATAAATAAAATAAGGAGAAGTGGCATCTGAAATGTGTTTCCTTATCTCTGTACACCTTTAGTTTGTATTTGGTGGTTAATGATACTGTTTAAAAGCAAACTCTGGCTAGCAGAACCCATGTTGAGATTACCCAATAGGTGTCAAGGGCTTGCTCTTGACAGTGCCTGAGTCCACACTGCCAAGCTCAAGAACAAAAGGTTGCAAGACTCTCCTTGTCTGTGTCCCACAGATCTTTGACGACCCCCCTCAAACCCCCAACATACACAAGCACGACTCGTACCCCAGCACATACATACAACCTCAGCATGTGGCAGACTACCGGAGCCGACCCAATGTTGCCCCATTTGCATTTTAAGCACAGGATGGAAAGAGAACACTTGAGGTGTTTTAGCCCTCAACGGCTCATCAACATTTCAGATCCACATTTTAGCAACAACGTCTGTTATCAAACTTATTAAGTGTGTTTTTACAGTACACTCCAGAAATAAAGGTATTTTTATTGACGTTGATGATTCCACAAAGAACTTTTAACATCCATGGAAACTTTTCATTGCACAAAAGGTTCTTTAAAATGAAGGAAGCTTCTTCAGATTAATACAATATACTTCACACACCAAAAAAAGAAAAAAGAAATAAATGGTTATTTCAAGAAAACCCCCCTTTTTTGGAAGCTTTATTTTTAAGAGGCTCCTCACAGGCCAGATTACAAACATGTTGGTTGACTTTTAAGTTTATTTGAGTTGCAACCTTTGGACTAGCCATTTAAGATAGTTAGTAGTAATAATAATGTATTTTTAGACATAAGCACTAATATAAACAAGTTATAGTAACATTTCAGCATTGTTTTAAGCCTGGCACCAGGTTGTCTCCATTCAAAAAACTGAACTGCAGATTCAGGAGGAGAGATGTTGATCGGGCGGGGGTGTGTGGCTGAAGCAGTAGAAACAAAAGGTTCTGTGAAAAGCCTGCAAAAGGTGGACAGCCAGAGGTGTTAAAAGTGATACCCTGAAGAAACAAGATGCAGATATGCACCTTCCCAGATCTGTGTCTCTCTATCTGCCATTTGCACACACTGTCTGCCATAGCACAACTCCAATAAACAAAAGTGAGCTTGACCTTGTGTGGCCTGCTGGTCTGACTTGTTTTTAGTGAGATGAGCAGCACACATACAGCACTATGAATAAATTGGTAAAGGTTTGAATAAATAGCATACCTGCTGGATTTACTGAACCTTGAGAATGATAAATGTTGTGTTCAAGGGGGTTAAAATGGAAAACAAGGCCCTGCTAATCCATTAAAAGAGAGAACTACACTAAACATCCCCAGGTATACAGAAAAAAAAAAAAAAAAACCATCTACATCTGACTGAAACTGGACCCCAGGCTTTGGCATGGAAAGAAAACACTTCAAAGCCATTGTCTGAGGGAGTTCACGTTGAGCTATGGAAATGGAAATTTCCAGCATTCCTCAATGATAATTGGCCGACTCCAAAAGTGCAGTGAAGCTTAACTTTAATTACCAAGGAATCTATCGACTGTATTCAAACTTTGTTGTCTATTTAAAATCTTTTCATTTTTGTAAAGTAATTGCCAACATTTAAGGCCAAACTATGCAACAAACTTACAATTCAAACTTCTGTCTAGAGAGACTGTTCATTTCCAATATAGTCCTATTCCAATAGTACAGATTAAAGTAAAAATTAATACACTTAATATAGTTAACACTGCAACTGCAAGTTACGCCATAATATTATACATTTCCAGTGATTATCCATATATTTTTAATTTACCCAGTAAATTAACTAATATAAAATGCTTTCACATCATTCGCTGTCTTCTGTGATAATGATAAAAAATAAAAAGATGGCCTTTGTTTATACTTCACACTGAAAATGACATGAGGCCTCAGTACAGGTTTCTTCATATTAGTGATGGACAAATTATTTGGAAAATACCTTAATAGTTATCATGAAATATCTCAAAATGTGTTTTGTGAGGTGGTCCTCGCTATTTAAAAGGCTCATAAATGAGTCAGATTGTGTTTTTCACTACTATTAAGAGTTTGTGATGCTTAGATGTAAGGGTAGAGTATAAGCATTATTATCTTAGTATAAAACCATTGTGTTTCCACTGATAGTCTTAAAGGTGTGTGCGTGTGTGTGTAGGGGTTCAACACAACTCAGTGATTGACAATTTCCTGGAGGGAGGTCCCTCCCTTATCATGTGAAATTTCCACTGCTTGGGATCAGATTGCGCTCGTTGTTTCACCTAAAATGATGAGCACGCTGTCCACCTCACACAATGGATTAAACTTGGAGTTGTGAGTAGATCACAGTTTGCCATACCTGACAATTTTACAAAGTTGATTTAGATCTCAAGGGAGGGAAACGCAAAAACAAGGTGAGGTATCTGTATATAATTTTGTTCGTTTGAATATAGTTCACTACGGTACTGTTTGTATTTATTCGGAATAATTCAGTGTTAATATGAGAACAGTTTTGTGCTCTTATGCGTATTTTCCTGTTATTTTGATTTGTTAAGTCCATTTAATTGGCTTTTTCAAAGCAAATTAACAAAAATATTCATTCATAACCGTATACGATAAAAAAGTAACGAAACTGCTGGGAAGTTTTTGTATGACTGATTTTTTTTTTTTTTTTTCTCGTGTGAGCAAGGGAGACTTCGTCCGTTTGGACTTCATTGTCAGCCCCATTAATGGAAAAGTATCTGTAACTGACCTCTCAGTCTAATGCTGTACCGTTTAATTGTTTCCGTTTAACGCTATTTCTAAAAAGGTTTCATAAAAGTCAGTGGAAGTATACATGCGAAGTATTTCTTTTACCAGACAAATGTGGGAAAATTAATAAACCAAGAACTAATATTTATTTCCTTTTTATTCTTTTCTGCAGTTTTATAATATGAATCCATCAGTTTTTTTTTCAAAATAGCGGGGTTTGCCTGTATGCTGATCATGATTTCTGAGACACAGCAATAGACCCTATAAATATTATATTTAATGCTTCTTTTTCTGCACCTTCAGCAACTTTCAGAGGAGCAAACTGTAATTAAATGACTGTAAAAAATGTTAACATGAAATCAAGACAGTCTTACATTTGTTGTATGTGTGTGTGTGTGTGTGTGTGTGTGTGTGTGTATATATATATATATATATATATATATATATATATATATATATATATATATATATATATATATATAATATTATTATTATTTATTTATTTTTTGGTATTTTTCTATATTTCTTGTATATAGTTGTACACATGCAATTATTTTAGACTCTCTCTTTTTTGGTCACAAAAAAGGGTTAATGGTTAAATTTTTGTATGGATTTGCAGCAGAAACAATCAATTTACTCCTCTTTACAAAGGAGCTTTGTCATTTCACATTAATCAGCATTATTCTTAATACCACTTTGTAGTGCACAAAAATGTTTTAAATTAATTCATTTCATAAAAAAGTTGTTTTTCTTTTTCTTTCATCACTTCTGCTGAAGTAGCGATTATCTTAAAAGATATCTTACATCTGTCAGTAAAACAAAATGTATGCATTTTTGCAATTGATCTGTATATCAATGTATTAATGCTAATCCTCTTGTCTCTTCCTGTCTTTTTTGCGTAGGCATGATTCAGAGGACAGAGGTGGTGCTCTCAGTCTTGGGGGAGCTGCAGGAGGCCACAGAGTGTGTGGGTCTTGATGCCCTCACTAAAGTTGCTGTGGAGGTGGAGCAGGTCCTGGCCCCTTTCCATCTTCCTACAGCACTCTGCTCTGAGATCTCTTCATGGCTGGGCATTGACGCAGTAGCTCACAGACTGTATCCAGGAGATGCGCCGACGGGTTTGCTTCCTCTGGTCTGCAAAGGAGACGGAAACCTGCTGTTTGATGCAGCTAGCATGCTTCTGGTGGGCTCTACGAGCCTGAGTCTGGAGCTGCAGGTCAGAACTGTGGTGGAGATGCTGCTGTGGAAGCGATACTACCTGTGTGGTATGATTGACTCAAAGGTCATGCTGCAGGCAGTTAGGTTTTCCCTCTGCACCGAGGAGTCTCAGGACATGCTCAATCTGCCGATTCAAGTGCTGGAAGCCATCTTCGATGCTGATGTCAAGGCCTCCTGCTTTCCCGGCTCGTTTGCAAACATGTGGCACGTGTATGCACTGGCATCTGTCCTGCAGTGCAACATCTATTCGGTTTATCCCATGTACAATTTAAAGATTCGGCCCTACTTCAATCGAGTCATTCGCCCGAGGACATGGCCGAAAGACGTTGAGCCCTTGACCCTTCATATCATGTGGTCGGGCGACTTGGAGGCAGGCTCTGTTTTCAAATCCCACAACTTTGTGGCCTTGATTCATGCGAGCGACCTAAAAATCGGAAGTCCCAACAGCGAGCAGCGAATGCCCTCGGTGAAGTCACTGGATCTTCTGAATCAGGACTCCCATTTGTCTTACTCCAACCTCAAAGACAAGTTCAACATCACCAAGAGTACATTTTACCGCTGGAAGAGGCAAAGCATCGAGTATCACAAGAAATCGGTTGCCAGGTATGAGGCCAAACACTTCTTCCTGACATCCTACAAGCAAGGGAAGCTTATTCCCCTCAGCCAGTTCAAACAGCTTTTCCCAGAAATTCCAAGATCCACTTACTACGCGTGGAAGCAAGAGCTTGTGTCCACTTGCAGTGTCTCGGGCAGTTCCACGGGGGAGCTGAGTCCCGCAAACAGCACTGAACAGGACTACTGGTCCTCACCAGAAGTCAAGAAGAAGCCCAGCCAAGCGAGCTTTACTAACATGTTGGCCTTCAAATGTGAGAAACTGGAAGGAGAACGTGCTCAAAACGTGGCTTTGATGCAGGAGGCAAAGAAGAGCTTGCAGAACTGTATTGTTGCAAACATGTCGTTCCCCTACAGAATTTTCAAAAGAAGGTTTCCAGGCATCTCCAGATCTACATACTACAATTGGAGGAGGGAAGCCATGCTGTTTACGCCTTTCAAAGAGCTCTCAGGTAGCAGCGAGGAAAGTTCAGATGCCGATAAAACCCAGAGTCCCAGAAGTCAAGTGTCCCCTGCTAAGTTTGACAGACAAAAGCTGTCACCAAGAGTGAAGATCTCCAGACGCAAGCATAGAAGCCTGAGGCTGGCGTACCACCGGAGGAAAACATTAAGGGAAGAAGCCAAAATGCATGTCCAGAGGTCAAAGATGTCCTTCATCAAATTCAAGCTCAAGTTCCCTTCGGTTTCCTCTTCTTTCTACTGGCTCTGGAGAGATTCTTTGAACAGGAAAGCCAAGAAGCCGGTCATGATGTCTGAGACGGAGAAATCCCAGAGCTTGGTTGTCTCGCCAGACGTCTTCGAAAAGATAAAAACTCAAAGAATGTTTTCTTTTGATGGGAACATCGATTGCCTGAATGGACAGACAGTTAGTCCCTCTGAATTCACACTGCCTGAATCTCTGCCTGACCAGTCCAGTAATGAACAGATGTTTGTGATGGATGTCGTGGCACTGGCCAATTTCAAGGCCAAAGCAAAGTTGTTCTTGCAACAACGCTTTGAAGAGAAGTCCTTTCCCACATTCAAAGAATTCCGGTCTTACTTTCCTCTTACTCCCCGTTCCACCTACTACATGTGGAAAAGGGCTCTGCATCACGGGGTGCCATTAATTCATGGCTGAATGCTCTGTTATATTCCTCACTGCTGTAAAGTTGATTTTTATAGTTCACAATGCAATGTTCCTCTGAGTCTGACTGTTCGTTTCTAGAGTCACCCACATAATTGCAGTTCATGCATCTTAATTATTTGTCCCTTTTCTTTATTTGACCACTTGGTTCTAGCTCAAGGACATTTGCGTGTGTGTGAAATCAGACAGTCTTTGTGTCCACCTACAGTAAGTGCTGATGGCCCCTAGGCAAAAGGCAGTTCAAAGACATTATCAGGTTTTCAAATGGCTCTCTTTTGACCCCCCCATCCCCCAAATATTTACAATTTAAATGAGTTCTATGTTCTGATTAGGTTCATTCTATTTCTTGTTTTTCCTTTCAATTGTTTTTGACTTGTTTTAAATTTTTGCTATTTTGTTTTATTTAGTTTAAACTATGAAATTACAGCTGACGATTTTTCTTGAACAAAAAAAAAAAAAAAAAGTATAGTATTTTAATTCGTACCCTGGAGTCTTCTTTATGTCTTTGTGTTTTTTTTTTTTTTTTTTTTTGGTTTTTATACATATAGGCCTATATTTTTATACTGACAATTGAATGTTATCTCTGCTTTGGAAATGTGGCAAATTTGAAATGGATTCCTCATACTTGAATGTTACAGAATTGTTGCCAGTTTGCACATTGTTTTTGATCATGTTTCAGTTCACATGTTTACTTTTTTTGCTGCTAATGGTGTAAATATTTGGTAATCTCTGACTTGATACTCTTTAAGTGTTTTCTAAAGTTATTGTGTTTAACTACCTGTCTTTAACTTACCAGCGTTTTTCAGCTTCAGGGTTATATTGTTCTGTAACTCTCGGTTACACTTGTCTAAAAAGAATGACATGAGTTCACAATGTGCACCTTGGATCATTTTGATGAATTTGATAAGCACAAAGCTAATTTTGTTAATTTTCTCATGTATGAGATCAGCTGCTCTTTGCAATAAAACCTGGTTTATACCCTCTGTTTACTCTTTAGGTGTTTACGCAATATCAGAAACTTTAACTACTTAGTCTTAAGTTAATTTCTTAATACAATTCTGTGTTAGTTGTACTCTTAAGAACAAACATTCTCTCGGGTAAATGCTTGAGAATAAATGTTGAATATTTCAGTTCATGCAGATCATTAAGTACAGTAGCATTTGGTATGAAACTGTTGTTGTTTAAATTAGCCCAATATTGGCCTAAGTTAAAAAATTTTCTCAAGGTGTAACTGGTTCTAAAAATGGCAAATAAGGTATTCTGAGACTTGCTGGTGTATCTCATCAACACTGTGATGTCTGTCTTATATTTTTGGAGCACATCTCAGACAGAGATTTTACACCGCTTCAGTAAGTGTTTACCTCACAAAAGCATGAAAATAACTGACAGAAGGGTCAAGCCTTCAACGATGAGCACCATGATAAAGGAGCTTTTTATGGGTGTCAGAAAGCCACCGAAATATGTCTCTTTGAGTCAGTTTTTTTTTTTAATTGCACCTTTTTAATGGACAGATGAAAGGAACAATAGATATTCATGAGAATCCTCAGTGATGACAGAATCTAGACCATCTATAAGAGATAAAGCAAAAGCTTTTTTTTTTTTTTTTTAATCTTGTATTCTTCCTCTTCTGGTTTCTTTTGATGGTTTAAAAAGTATAAATACATAATACATGCATAAATTACGCATCTGTGAACCTCTTTAGATGTTGTTGCACGTCATGAAAAAAAAAAGAGCATTTAGATATAAATGCACTAGATGGCAGTGGAGGGCTTTCTTTAGGAGCATCTTCTGCAATGGCTTGCTAAAATAACCCCATATAACCAGTATTTTACAAATTAATATTAATCAAAAAATAATTCTATCAAAATACACAGTTTTAATGAAATATATGGTTTTGAGAAAATCAAAAAGCGAAACCAAAAAAGTTTATAACTTAAATCATTAAATTATTAAATGTAGTCTTTAATAATGACTAGTTGCTTAATTTTATCTTTGTTGAATTTAGAAAAGGTGAACTAAAGCTTATAATAGTAATAATAATCACCTGTAGCCTACTGTTACCTGGTTACGTTAGCGCGCGTGCAGAGTGCAAAAATGAGCGCGAATCTGATGATGATGCTGCAGTTTAGGAGACGCTTTCCTCAAGAAGTAAGGTAATTGCTTTCTTTTAATTTCCGGGGAAAAGCTTTGTACAGTTTGATACTTAAATTGACCAAAATGCTAATACATAAATGTACTTTATTTAATTTGGTTTGTTCCTGACGTACAAGTTTGCCTACTATAATGTCTATTTAACAGTTTTTTTTTTTTTCTCTGTCTGTGACCTGAACATATCCAAGTAAAAGTAAGTTTATACGGGTGTTTTGTAAAAGTAAACACTTGCCATTCATTGTAAGCATAATTATATTGCCTATTTTTGTGTTATTATGGTAGGCAATTCGGTCGGTGCCTAAAAAGTATCGAACTCGACACATTACCCAGCCCTACATATACCTAACCCATCTCCACCCCATATATGTGGATCCAACCCCGCCTCCTAGATCTTTGTTCTGCAGTGAGGGGCTACTGGAAAAATAAACTGTTATAAGCTTGAGAAGGGCAATGGACAGATCATGAACTGTTGATAATCCTAGTCCATATAATCTTTTATCAGACAAATGGTATCCCTACATCCCAACATAGATTGTCTTAGGTTCATTTACCAGATAAACTTGAATAATACTGCCAGCTGGACATATTTTGTCACTGCATTCAAACAGAAGGACTGGAGATTGTGTTAACTGTGTGCTATACAATTGTTTAATTTGTCTAAGGTGATCAGTCAGCTCTGACTAATTGTACACACTTTTGCTAGATTAGATATGGCG
The DNA here is from genome assembly GCF_012432095.1 of Onychostoma macrolepis. NCBI lineage: Eukaryota > Metazoa > Chordata > Actinopteri > Cypriniformes > Cyprinidae > Onychostoma > Onychostoma macrolepis. The sequence goes on from NC_081174.1 coordinate 17,793,365, forward strand.
CTTTGCTCCTGCTCATTTTGAGTAATTTGTTGTACTGCTCACAATGCGTGACGTGCATATACCTGAGAAAACCCCACCAGATGCCCTGAAAGATTTCCAGAAGCACTGACTAACTTTTTTGCAAAAATTTGTCTCATTTCTTGTTATTTTTCATCACTAAGGTGTCTAATTAACTCATTTGATAGTCAATTTGCTCTCAACTTTCATTTATGCCATTCAGAGGCACTTACGGTGAAATCTATACAGACAGCACCTGAATTTACCATTCATTTACCATTGCAATAATTGTTTGCCTTCTGTACAGAGTTGTAGATATCGCATATGTGATGTTTTATGGCGTTAAAAGGATTTTTCCATCAGAGAAATGTGATGGCACCCCTCTGAGATTGCTTTGGGGCTACATGGGTTGTCTTAGTGGGATAAACCTGAGATAGAAAGAAAGAAGGAAAGAAAGAGATTGGCAAACATCAGTACCATCCATTGCATGCTAATAATGCCTCGTGTCTCTTCTGTAATAAAACCACCTCATTAGTAAACCCAACTCTCTCATTTAACCTCATCCCTGATAATGACCAAATGACTTCCATTGTGAAATCCTGCTCACCGCTGCACCTCCCTAATGGCCTCTCTCCTCTGTGATTAAGAGACAAACAGCCTCAGACACAAGCCATGTCGACTTTTGTCTGCTGTAGAGGAGGTGAACGAGAGGGACAAAGGATAATTGTGGTTTTGTTTAAGCAATAGCAAGAGAACCTTAACAGGGTATAAAGAAAACTTGCAATGCAAATGTGTAATTATTATAAATACATTTCAGGACTCAATAATAAGGATCATGTGGAGGCCATTAGTGGGAGAGTTTTGGGCCAAAACTCTGTTGATTAAGCTGTCACTTGCTGCATTGGGCCAGTGTTATATCTTGCATTTTTTTATGCACTTATGTCTTGCCAACATTTTTTTGTTTGTTTTTTTTGTGGTATTTAGTTGTGAATTCTGCTTGCAAATGTTTTCAATTTGGCAGCTTGGGAACATTGTATAATTTGCCGACATCATGAGAAGTTTTTGTTTTGGTAACATCAATTGCATACCAATTACTTATATTTTAGCATGCATAACATGCATGCATGGTAAAATATATTTTTCTGTATAATTATATTAAGTGCATTGCTTTTCTTTCATTATTGGTCTTAAACTGCAAGTCTTAACGGGAAGCTTGTGATGGTCGTCCTCTCTAGTGGTGGTAATTTGAGTTTTGAGTCATTGTCTTTCTGCTTTTTAATGTGACGTTGTTGTCTACCTAAGGTAGTTTTAGCCCTTTAATTCAGTTTTGAATGGGTAATGTTTTTTATTTATCTAATTATTTATTTATTTCAAAGGTATATGAGGTCCACTTTTAACCAACCACTTAATTTGGAATCCTTTTTTTTTTTATGGGATCCTTATTTCAATTTTTTACATTTTTATTTCTGCTCATTTTGTTGGGTCTATATGGGTATATTTCGAGATAGTTGTTGTATGTTTTTGAGCAACATTTCCAACTGAAAGTATCTGAGGCAGACTTGCACTCTACAGTGGGGGCTTTTTGTCAGTATCCCTGTCAGTGTCTGCTGGTTTTGATTTATAATTAACTCTGACTGTTTTCGGATCGATTCATTCCTCTAAGGAGAGCCAACCTGGTAAGTACTCGCTAAGAAAGGGGTCAGTGTATCGCTGGCAGGTATTTCACACAACACTGGCATTTATGAGCAATTTATGGAGCAGAAATTCATTAAATTGGATAAATTCTCAATGTTGGCACATCTTCACTGGCCACAGAGCCAAAAGTTACGTAAACGGGGACAATCCCAGTTTAAATAAATGATGTATTAGCATCATTTTTGGCCGCTGAAACAGATGGATAGCCTGTTCTTCTATCCTGAATGTCTATCTTTCATATGCTCCCATCTAAAGAAACAAACTAAATAGAAACAAAAAGGTGTTCAAATGCCATACTCCCTTAAGAACACCTACAGTGGATAAATTCAGTATGGCACATCCTCCTGTTTAATGTCTATTTTTAAACTATTGGTCTGCAACTGCTTTATTAAAACAGATAGGTCTTTATTATGACACAGTTGTTAAAGTGCCATTTGGTTATTCTTTAAATACTTGATGATACATCATATGTTGCGTGGGCTTAGGTGTGACATGCTACTAGACTTCTGCTCCAGACATGACTGGGAATCACCAGTGGTGATTTGAAATGACTATTAAATTAGGTTTTTTAGCTGGTAGCTATGGTAATGATTAAGGCCACAGTCAGTAAATTGGCCATGACTGAAGTCCATTATTCAACTTTCACCTCTATTATTCACTCACATCAGTTGACTTATTTCACAAGCTGTCCAAACGCTAATGATCTCAAAGTAGCTTTACTGACATTGTGACCCAGCAAACGTGAAAGTCTTTTATAAATGCATCAGTTATAGAAGGAGTAAATTAAGTCTCAGTTGTTCTTTAGCCTCAAATTATGCATTTGACGCTGTCAAACTCTGCCTTTAACATGCAGTGTAGTGGACTAGGACTCAGATTTCTGCATTGAGCATAAGGTAAATTCAGGATTGCCCCATGTCCTTGGTGAATTATTACCTTGTCACTTCCCTTTCCACCTGTCATCTTTCATAGTGTACAGCCACATGTTAAATCTGTTTGTTGCCAAACTAGTTGGCACTCTGTGTGCTTGTGCTTTCTGTCAAGGCAATTACACGGCCTTCTTGAAGTAACTTTTGATTTAAACTTTCACTTTGCTTTTCAGTTGAAGGGTAACTTAAGAGACCAAAGCGATGCCATGTAGTGTTCTCAATAGCCCCTTTTCCACCGCAGGAACTTTACCTGGGAACTAGAGCATACCTGTCAACACTCCCGTTTTTCCCGGGAGCCTCCCACATTTCACACCCATCTCCTGCCCCCCTCCCGTAATTTGTATTGCCCAAATCTAGTTATATGAATAATCACATCAATATTTTATTCCAAGATTGTACAGTTGCCAGATCTTGTATGAAACGCACCACCCAACGCATCACCTCACACAATCGACACAATACACAAATTTCAAACCATCTGTGACCTCAACCTGGCACCCTACAACCCAGTTGCGCTGTAGATTTCTGCGCAAGTGATAGACGCGGGAAGTTGAATCAGTGGTAGAATGGAAGGAAGAGTCAGGTGGTGCTCCGGAGAAGAAAAATATTCGCGTAAATTTAACAACAGCTGGACGGAAGAATTAAAATTTTTTTGTCTCGAAGCCATGTAAACAACGCCCATTTGGTACCTAAATGTTGTATGAACTAGGGACTCTGGGCCGGTACTCGGTGTGTTTCCACCGCATGAACCAGGATCTAAATAAAGTTCCGGGTACAAATTTGCCCCTGCTTTTGAGGTAGTACTTTTTCAATGGTCCGAAACTTTCGGGGGCGGGACTTGGGCGCTGAGCATGCTGATTGGTTGAGTTCACGCAGCACTGCATTTCAGCCACCATATTCGCATTTTTTTTAATATATATATATAATTACTGTTATTGTGTCATGAAATGTAGTTTTACAAGTATTTCATGCGAGAATGTAGTTGTTTAAAGCCCAAATCTGCGGTTTATTTATAAAGACAGCGCCTATTTGAAAATGTGCTTAGCCGATTTCGGAGACGTGAGCTACACGCGATCACCGGGCGCTCAATGCTCATGTATCCCACTGAGAGGAGTATAACTGTAGTGGTATAATTCGCTGGTATAACTTAGTGATACAGTTCGCTTTGGGTAAATCTAACATCTTTGGTCTTTATTCTATTATTTTATTAATCTGTTAATATGTTAAATTGAAAATGAAAAGAGGCAATGCTGTTTGATATAATATTTCGTTTAATTGTAATGTACATTCCCTGAAGTACATTTCCTATTATGTTTAAATGAAAATGAAAAGAGGCAGTGGTGTTTGATATCTCATCCTATTGTAAATACAGTGAGGAAAATTGCAGTAGCCGAGGCGAGCTGACTTATGTTATCAAGTACGCTGCTCTTTGCAGAATTACCGGACTTGTGTCGTCTCGTCCGCGGGAGTTCACACTCCGGAGTCGACCTCGCGAAGTCAGAACTACCGAGGAGGACGCAAGTCTGAAATTAGCGTACTTGGTATTGAGAAACGCGCGCAGACTATTTGCCTATTCTTCTCGGTACTTTAGACCGCGATGGGAAAGCAGACAGCAACAGGTCTGGGGTAAAAAAAAAAAAAAGGTCCTGGGACAAATTGTTACAGGTAATTTCGGTGGAAAAGCGGCTAATGTTATCGGCAGAGGTTCTGTGATGCATTTCATTCCGTGGCTTTATTTATACCGACAGATTCCACCGAGGCTGTTTAATTTGAATTTAAATAAATTATCACCCATTATCTCATCAAGTAATTTCAGGAAATAGTATTTTAGCATTTTTACCCTCAGAGTTTCTTATTTCAGTTCTCAATCTGCTGATTGTAAAACTGGCACTCAATGGGCCACTGGGATCTGGGTCTAACAGAATCCATTTTCAGTGGCAGAAGTAAGGTGAACTGTTGCATCTCATGCGTATGCCTCTATATATACCCACCCAGACTTTGAGTTAATTCCTCTTCAGGCACTATCATAACCGCTGACCCTCTTTTTCCATTGCTGGTTATTGTGGAGGGGCTGTGCTGGAGTTTATCAGCTTTCAATTTGCCATGTTTGAGCTCTAGGGGTCACAGTGCAGTCACACTACTCTCCCTGGGTTTACGGCTTTTTAATCAACTTCTGCAACCTCTCCTATCTATGTGCTGCTAGCCTGAGGGAGCAGGGGATGTGGGAGGATATAGAACTGTATCTTAAAAAATACTGAGTGCAGCAAAATGGTCACGGTGGTATCTAAATGAGCCTTTAGCTTCTTAAAGCATCAAAGCCCTTTGCTGAATCTGTAATGTTTATAAAACTGTGGAGTATTTTCAGTGTAGTGACAAGGTACATTTATTACAGCTAATTGAAAGTCTGAGAGATAGTTGCTGTTGCTTTTTTCTTTCTTTTTTTCTTTTTTAATTTTGTTTTTTTTTTGTTTAAAATTCATAAATCTTAGTCCATTTCATTGCCAGAGCACCATTTAGATGGCAGCAACCTTCTGACTATCACACAAATATATTACAGCATTTATTTAAAATATAAACATTATAAATGTCTTTACTGTGACAGTGTCACTTTTGATAACTTTAATGCTGCTTTCCTTTTCTGTATACTGTATATATATATATATATATATATATATATATATATATATATAATTAAAAAATGTTAATATATATTATATTATTTCTCTGATTAAGATGATTATAAGTTTAGTTTTTTATCCTTTTGATCTTTCATTCAAAAAAATTCACAAAATTCTAACCTATCATTGTGAAGTAAAACAATTGAAAGTGGGGAGAAAATCTCATGATAAAATAAATGTTTTTCGCCAATGCATGCTGCCCACAATTATTGGCACCCCTGGAAATTCTTATGAGTAAAATATCTCTGAAGTATATTCCCATTCATATTTACATTTTTTTTTTTTTAGCACACCAGGGAGACTAGGAGCATGAAATTTTCCAGCTATGACTTCCTGTTCCAAAGGATTATAAATATAATGAAAACAAAGGCCAGATTCCCTTAATCATCCATCACAAGGAGTAAAACCAAATAATAAAGTTCTGATGTGCAGAACAAGATTGTTGAGCTTCACAAAATAGAAAGTTGCTGTAAGACAAAAGCTAAAGCATTGAAAATCCACATTTCCACCATCAGGGCAATAATTAAGAGGTTCTAATCAACTAAAGATGTTATAAATCTGTTTGGAAGAGGACATGTGTCTATATCGTCCTAATGCACGGTGAGGAGGAGAGTTTGAGTGCCCAAAGACTCTCCAAGGATCACAGCTGTAGAATTGCAGAGATTAGTTGAGTCTTGGAGTCAGAAAGCCTAAAAAATATATATCAAACAGCCCCTACATCACCACATATCGTCCAGGAGGGTTTCAAGAAAAATTCTCCTCGCTCATCCAAAAACAAAATCCAGCATATTCAGTTGTCAGACACGACTGGAACTCCTTAAGCTCTAACAGTGAGATGGTTACACTTTGGGAAAAGTCAAGTTTAAATATCGACAAGCACAACACAGGTGTAATAGTTAGCACTGAACATTTTATCTTTAAAGTGCAGGTTCAACAAGAAACCCAAAGGCACCATTAAAGCGGAATGAAAGACTAAGTGTCAGCACTGAGCCTTACACAACTTTGGGTCACTCTCAACTCTCGGATCAATATAAGCTGTTACAATTTCAAAGTTGGCCATGCTTCACTGTTTGACACTTGCTCCTTTAGCGCAGGTTGGGAGAGTTTCTGAATGTGTGAGGCATGACAGAGAGAAAGGAGTAGAGAGAGGCCTGTCACCATATGGGAGCTAACATTGACACCTCCAATGCACAGCTCCACTTGGCATGCAGTCGACAGTGTCCACTGAAGAGTTGCTGCAAATGAGTCCAGTCTATCTTGCAGTTCCTCAGGCGGCAAAACAACCCCCTTCTTCACCTCCATCAGAGCATTATAGAGACCCTCAGGTGGTGATATACAAACCTTAACCTGGCTCGATGGGGGGCATCATGTATAATTTAATGGATCATATATACAAATGCCCTCTTCCACAATTTTATTCTTACAGAGAGTGAGTGGGATGGCAGAGTACTACAGAGTCAAATGTCTGCGTACTTCAGTACAGTACTTGATTGAAACTGTTTGCTTTTACTAAGAATATGTTTTTCAGAATAGGTCCTCATGCTATTCTATGCTTAAAAAAATAGGTATGCCCAATATCAGTACCATATTACAGTGGTTCTTAATCAGGGGGCCTGAGCAAAAGTTCAGTGATGACTTAAGACAAAACAAGCTTTAAAATAAGCCTAAACAATTAAAAATCAGGATGGTTTTTATTTTAATACAAGCTAAAACTCATTCGACAACAATTTTTTCTTTAAAGGGGTCATGTGATGCTATTTTAAAGATCGTTATTTTGTGTATTTGTATTTGGTGTAACAGAATATGTTGACATGCTTTAATTTTCAAAAAACATTATTTTTCAAATACTGTACATTATTGTAGGTCCTCTATGCCCCGCCTCTCTCAAACGCATCATTTTCAACAAAGCCCCTCCTTCTGACATGCTCTGATTGGCCGAACACCACAAGCATGTGTCAGAAATGTAAGGCCCCTTACCATAATCGAGAGCTTCAGCTTTCAAAGTAAATATAAAGACAGTTAATAATGTTGTTAGTTTTACCATCAGTTCAAGCCCGAAAGGGGAACAGAGTCGCGTGACAGACACAGTGATGATGCTCGTATGTATTTGTAGTAGAGGTCTTCACGGGTCCAAAAATTTGTCCAAAAAGTGGGACCCGAACCCATGCAGACCCGAGAAATGCCTTAAATGTACTACCCGGACCCGACCATTATTCGAAAGTTGGACCCGAACCCGGCCGGGAAGACAGACCCGACTGCAGACCCTACTGTTAGTAGCCTTCTCCCCTGACTGCGATGCATACAATCCTCCTAGCCAATACATTTCCATCCATGTTAGGCTGTTTGTTCCTCTCTGTTGCCGACTGAAAGAGCCTTCTTAATCCACTGATTATTGCTTTAAAAGTCTACTTGCTGTCACGGTCAGTGACGGATGACTAATGCAACTTCACAGTTTTTTGTTTTTTTTTCATCTCGAGTCAACTTCGACTGTTGCGTTTACGCAACAATAACGATACTTTTTGTTGGTTGTAATAAAGACTCGGAGCAATTCTTTTTTAGAAAAAAACGTGCAGAACAAAAAGTGTGTTACACATTACTGCGTGCGTGTTCAATAACAGGATGCGTCTCTTCTTCAGTTTTGTTTCAGCTTTTTTTTTTTCCAAATCACTCATGAAGGAATCCATGATCACCGTCCGCTTGCAGTAGGCTACATTAACTCCGCCCGCGCTCTGCTTCTTGCGGCTCGAGGTAACGCGTGTTTTTTTAATTTTTTTTTCCTTTGACCTTATTTCCCACTCACAATTTTCTCATCCTAATTTTACAAACTGCAAGTTACAAAACACACACATGCTGACTGACACTGATCACTGGCGGGTGCGGTGTTCTCCGATTGACTCGGGTAGGCTATTACACACAATGTTAAACAGACCCGGGACCCGAAGTAATAGATTGGGACCCGACCCGGACCCGGCTGACCCTTTAAAATATAGACCCAAACCTGTATGGGTTCCGGGTCGGGTCCCGGGTCCTCGGGTCTCGGGTCCTCCGTGAAGACCTCTAATTTGCAGTACACAAGTCAAACAGTTGATGTGCTATGATTTCTGACGGGCTGTACACCCTGCTGTGATGAGACCCTGTTCCCCTCACACACACACACACACACACACACACACGACACGTTACTCTACGTTGTTCAAAACTCCGCATTTGAATAGTCAGTAACAAATACTTCGACTAATAACAAAACATACTTACAGTCGCTGATTCAGAAGTGCCAGATTGTCATATCAAAATCGGAATTTACCCTTTTTTTTTTTTAAATAGCCTTTGTGCACAGCCAGCCTTGTAGGCCTACTCTGCTAGGTTCACGAAACTGTCGTCCATAAAATGCATTGCACAAATTCGAACGTCTGGGTTGTGCTGTTCTGTTGTACACAAATCTTAACCAATGATTCCTAATTGCATCTACTTTCGAAAGGCCAAATAAAGTGATTTTGCTTTCACATAGAAACACACAGCGTCTCCCTGACATCAACACTACTGCGGTTACTGAAACCATGCCGTCTTTCTTTGCGTGAACATTTGGGCTGCAAATATTTCCACATCGTGACGTGTGGGGGCATGTTTGAATGAGGCGTTTTAGGCCGGTCTGGATCAGGCTTCTCTTTTAGATAGAATAAATCCTTTTGTGGGAGACTTTGAGCTTTGCAACTCTGCAGATCATATACATGGACAAACAGCTACATAACACACTAAAGAAAAGGAAAACAAGAAATCGCATCATATGACCCCTTTAACGAATCTTGGTTCCAACTCTCTCTCTCTAAAAAAAAAAAAGATGATGTCACCTAACTTTGTGATATTATGATAACGATTTTGTGATGATGAAATCACAGTGAAAATGTGATTTCTAGACCTAAATTAAATAATGTAAATTAATATAATCATATAATGATCAGCTCTAAAATATTATCTTTTATTTTATCTATTTACATTTTATTTTATCGGGTAGAAATTGTGAGAAAAAAATAGATACAATTCCTATTCGTTTTTTGACAATACATTTTTGCGATTCCGTTTGGTGATGCTAGTGTTTCTGAAATGACAGACTTCTTCATCTTTAAGGCTCAACTCAAGGCTGGTAACTGGAAAATTGCTGGGTCAATTAACACCAGAATCACGCCATGAGCCATCAACCTTATGCCTTTGAGCAAAGCACTTCACCCTGTGTTCCAGGGTGGCTGTCTCTGTGATAAATGAAAGCCAATTCGCCTAATCCTGGTTGTGTGGCAATAACTAAAGATTCTAGATTTTATTCTCAAGCATGTGGACTGACCCCTCATGGCTGGATCAACAGGTTCTCTTGAAGGACTAACTTCCCTGCAGCATGGCACCTTGATAATCTGTCTCTAATGTGGCGCAAGCCCATTGGCTGTTTACTCCTCATTTTACCAAAGTTATTCAGCAGCACATCTGTCACCAAGGTAAGGTGCTGTTTCCCCCGGGCAGTGAGATGAAGATTTACTGCTACACACTGATGACTGTTGGTGTGCTTCCAGTCATCTCTGGGAAGAAAGTTAGTAGTCATTTTTGAAACTTGAAAAATGGACACTTTGATTTGTATGCTTCTCTGTCCTTGTGCTTTTTTCCTTCATTATGTTTGAGAGTACAGAATAAGGTCAGAAACTACTGTGCAGTGAAATGAATTCCCACAAGGATGTGTAAACTCCTGCATTATGCTTCGTGGAACCAGCTTTTGTACATGTCTGAGAGAGAGCAACCAAGGATATTCTCTGAAACAATAAGTCATTTATCTTGTAGCATGATGCCCAATGAGGTGGTGTCTCAGTGAGAGGAAGCACAAAAATACAGCGAATTCTTCACCATCTGGTGTCTATCATGGCTTGTTTGTCCTCTATGGGATTTTAAATGCGCAATGAAGGTAAGACAAAAAATGTCTCTCTTCAATTGTTTGCCTTTTCCTCCCAGCGAGGCCATTTCTCTCTACTTCCTGTGCCCAGAAAGCAGCAGGGCTCTGAATCAGCCATGCTGAGATCAATAGAGAGGCGGGAAGAGAAAATTACTTCCCTCTCCTGCTGGAACGTAGATTGGCTTTTCACATCTTCATTTGGAGCTTTGCAGTTGGGTTTCAATGGCTGGCAGCACTGGCAGGTGACACAGCATCTGATTCGTGGGGATGAATGGCACATTTCAGCAGGAGTAATTTCTGTTGGGAGGAAGACAGGGTGCACTACACATCTGAGGAAAGGCCATTGTGGACGTGGGTAGCTATCAGGTGGACCTACTAGTCTGGGAGAGTGTCAGTACACCTTGGAATAAAGGGTAGCTGGTTGCTGTAGCTTCTGCTGGATCCTTTGTTCCTAATGAGTAGAAAAAACAGACCAGAAGATGGGTGCTGTTAGATGTGACAAGTCTGAAACCAAACATCCTACTATTGAAGCCATTTCCTGGATGGTACTAGAGGTGTATATGTTTGGATGGCTCGTTTTTGAGGAGTTAGGCTAGTGGCAATGTATGTTGTTGATTTATGTATGTTATGTTGTTTTTGTAAACATTCTTGTTATTTTGTGGACAAAGCAGTATCGAATTATTCAGCAGATACACTGATATATGAACATTTTAATTTGGTACATTATGATTATATTAATTAAAATAATTAACAACAGGGCCTAACCTATGCGACTGAGCAAGTTAGTTTAGCAGAACTCTATAAAAAAAGAAGCACAAAAATCGGCATGCTACTGGTACCCTTCTCCCAGGGGACAGCTTTACAGTCCTTTTCACAAACCATAAACTTACATCACTTGGTGTAGGACGCAGGAAGTGGTTGGCTGATATTGGATGAATGCTGTTAAAAGCTTGTGTGCCCTCTGCACTGCTGACTGAAGTCCCTGAGGGACGAGTGTGTACCTCCAGCACCACTCTGAGATGGCAGCGGGTCCATTGAGAATATGACAGCCCTGCAGTTAATCATAAATTATTGCCGTGATAATTACATTTTAATGTTAGCCTAGCACTAATTGTGGCCACAGGAATCACTCATGAACAAAAGGGCCTAAATTGAGAGGGAATTTTTTTATAGAAAGCATCTAAATGCATACATGCTTAGACATATTTCTGGTTGTAAGGATCTGCCGTTGTAAACAGTTACGACTTTTTTGCATTGGCAAGCATTCATAAGCACTCTAATAAAAAGCATTCCCTTGCATCTCACAGGCTTCGACCTCAATTTCCGTAAGACTCAATGATAAGTGGGTTAAAGCACAGACCTTCCCAGATATATTCAGCTCTCGATAAACCCAAACTAATGAGACCCCTGGGATGATTTCCCTGTAGATTTTATAGTGGAAGCGTGTTCCCTAAATGGTAGTTTTGTTATATGTTTCTGGTTGAACAGCAGATGCTGTATCCTGTAGACAAAAGGT